>NC_044982.1:17396747-18596747 GCF_008728515.1 Papio anubis
CTTTGATGAACAAATGCACATATTGTAAGTGTTGGGGTTCATCATGAGGCTCTTGGACATCTAGCAAAGGCTGAGTTTTGATAATGACCCTCGTGCATTTTGCTGGTGGACACAACAGTACGAAGTCTCTCCCCCAGCCTAAATTTAGCAGAATACCACTGGCCCTGGGGCCAAAGGAGAGCAACTCCTTCGCCTCACTCCCTACTGCACCCTTTTCATTAGGGACTCTTTCCCTTCCCCTTTCACTTTCTATGTGGGGTGCAACTGAAGTGTCCCTGAGCCTCAAGGCCCATGAGGGTGACAGGAGAAAAACCAGGGTAGAGATTGTCCCTACTGTTATCTCATTGGTGATCCTGACCCCACAGCCCTTCTACCGGTGCCATATCCTCAGGGTGTGCCCAGCGAGTCATGGTGGTGGAGACCCACAGTCACTTCCCAAGCTTCATACTCTTGGCCACGTGATTCCACCTGCTGCTGCACTTCCTCAGTTTATCTGTTGTGTCCACCGTGCTGACACAGTGATAGCCACTGGGGGCCTAGCAGTAACCACACCCTGTCTCGTGGAGCTAGCTCTCTGATGGGACACATTCATGGACATCATCACCACACAGTTCATGATGATGGTGGGGAGTGTCCTCTATGGAGGGAGGATAAGAGTACTTACAGTTGGGCTCATCTAGGCGGGAAAAGTATGGTCATGTACCCCAGAACTCTTAGAGATGGATCACAAGGTAGATGAGCTTACAGGAAACCGGGCCAGCATGGTGCAATAAAACAGTTCTCATCCCGTCAAATTCTTCAGCCCTTGTGTCCTAGATCAGATGCCTTGTCTTCCACAAAACATTCCCTGGTGTCCTTCCTTTGTCCCCTTCAGCTACAAGTGACCCTCCTCTCCTGCAAGTATTCATCCTTCTGAAGGCTGGGTGCCAGGCACTATCAGACAGGCAGCTGCCTCCCAGACACAAGAAGTGTGGGTCCTAACTAGGAATAAGCTTCACAGCCATTGCTCTCAGGCCAAGCCCTGGTCCTGACACCTGCAGGCATTAATGTGTGTCCTCAACCCCACAGTGTAGTTACTATTTCCACTTCCCCGATAAGGAAGGACAAGGGATGTTAAGTACATCGCTCAGATGTAAAGACACAAAGAAATAATCAGAGGCGTGATGAGCACTACAGAGGCCTGATAGGCATGGGTAGCAGGGACCTTGTTATAGGGAAATCACCAAGGAGGGTCGGTCTGGTGATGTAGCTAAGACCTCAAGTTTGAGAGTCAGACTTTGATTCCAGTCCCTGCTCTGCATGTGATTAGCTGTGTGACTTTAAGTAAATCACTGAACTTCTCCAGGCTTCACTTGGAGCCACTGTAAACTAAGGATGCTAATACTCACTTTACGGAGTTAAACATGGTCCTCTGCGCAGACTTAGCAGCGCGCCTGGCAGGTGTTGAGTTGGGGAAATCGTAGCTTACTGCTCTCTGGTCTGTGACGTGACCCTGACTTGCCTTTCTGTTAGGCTGCAGGATCGCTGTGACAGTGTCTATATCCCATCCAACCCCTTGTCCCCATGTCCCTCCCCCAGAACCCTCCCTAAGGTCATGCATTTCTATTAGTCGCTCAGTGAATATTTGTAGATTGCATGAACGAGGGAGGGAATGCATGAGTGAGTAGCTGTCACCACATGGCAGGTGTCTTTGCTGAACACTGGTTTAGTCTTCTGACAAAAGCCTCCTAATGTAGCAGCTTCAGACAAGAGCAGACTTTGTTCTCTGAAGTACCAGCCAACATCGTCTGGCGGTGTCTGACTCCGCGGTGTTGGCGGGGACGCGAACCAAGCACAGCTTGATTTTTATGGTTTAATGTAAGAGATGGAGCCTCCGCCGCTGTCACTTCAGAAGTGTTGTTTTGACGTCTCAGCCACACAAATGGAGTGAAGCTGCCATTATAGGAGATAAGCAGGGGAGACTGAGGTGTCAGGATTTAGGACCCTGCCTTCAAAGCAGATCCACCTGTTGCCCCCACAGTTTGCAAGTGGCTCCATTGAACGCAGAGGGGCTGATGTTTGAAGGCAGGCGGGCTGCTGGGCACCCCCGTCTGAGGAGGTCTAACTGTGTCCCCTTTTTGTCTCCCGTCCCTCCCCACTGTCCTCGCTCTGCAGGAATGGCATCACCAGCTGCCGGATGCGGACTGAGAGCGAGCCGTCGTGTGGCTCCCCGGTGGTCAGCGGAGACCCCAAGGAGGATCACAACTACAGCAGTGCCAAGTCCTCCAACGCCCGGAGCACCTCGCCCACCAGCGACTCCATCTCCTCCTCATCCTCCTCCTCGGCCGACGACCACTATGAGTTTGCCACCAAGGGGAGCCAGGAGGGCAGCGAGGGCAGCGAGGGGAGCTTCCGGAGCCGCGAGAGCCCCAGCGACACGGAGGAGGATGACAGGAAGCACAGCCAGAAGGAGCCCAAGGATTCTCTGGGGGACAGCGGGTATGCATCCCAGCACAAGAAGCGCCAGCACTTCGCCAAGGCCAGGAAGGTCCCCAGCGACACACTGCCCCTCAAAAAGAGACGCACCGAAAAGCCCCCCGAGAGCGACGACGAGGAGATGAAAGAAGCAGCGGGGTCACTCCTGCACTTAGCAGGGATCAGGTCCTGTTTGAATAACATCACCAATCGGACGGCAAAGGGGCAGAAAGAGCAAAAGGAAACCACAAAAAATTAAAAACAAGTCACTGATTTGTTTTGAACTTACGGCCATTTGGTTTCAGCATGTCAGGAGATTTCGAATGATTTGTGGCAATATCAGCGATTTTTTTCTTTTTTCTTGTTTTTGGTTTGGTTTTCTTTCTTTTCTTTTCCTTTTGTTTTGTTTTAATTTGCCCCCCTTCTTTGTTTTGGACCCTTAAGAATTTTATTTTTAAAGGAGATTGAAGCCATAGAACTCATATTGACACTCAGCTGTTTTACAAAAGCTTTTCATTATCTGAAGACAAAACCGAAAAAGCCAAAATTACCATTGCTTCCTCCAGCTTGTCAAAAACCTGTGGCTGAATCCGCAGGGATGTCAACGTCAATACCACAGGAACACACATTCGGCACCTAGAAGGCACGTGGGCAAAGTAATCATCGTTCAGGCCCAACCCTTAGGTTTAAAAAGTCAGGTTGTCCATCCCATTGGGTTCACTGAGGCACATAAAGCAATTGAGGAGAAGGAGGACCCCTCGTCCCCCTAGGAGCAGACCCAAGCCTGTGGCACCAGGCATCTGATGGTGCCAGGAAAGCCACTGGAACTGTCACACGGCAAGCACAGAGGGCCGGCCACCAGTCCTCCATGCTTCTGAACCCTGAAGCCCGATGACGTCTTACGAGGTGGACGTTGGACTGTTCACGCACATCGGGCGTCAGTGACTCATGGAGAAGAAATGGGGTAAATTTTTAGTGATGTTGCTAATCACTGAATTCTGTTCTCTATTAAATTAAGAAAATGTTCCAAAAGCCATAAGCCTGAAGGTTGGCCCTGTGCACACACACATACACACAGACACACACCACAACACACTACGCATACACACACACACACACACACACACACGGAGAGAGAGAGCACTGATGTGGGAAACAAGCTGTGTCTTCTTAACTGCCCAAGTGAAAAGCAACCAGGTCCAGGAAATTACAATAGCTGTTAAGGAAAGGAAATAATGGTACAGATCTTTTTCTGTCTATCAAAACTATTTGATCCAAGTGAAAAAAAAAACTAGAAAGCTACGGAACCTGCCATTAGTATTGTGGTGTATTTTTAAGATTAAAGGCACACTGATGGACAAAAAAAAAAGTAAAACATGGCAAAAAATAAAATAACTCCTATACTGCCCTCAAAATGGAGTTTGCAATTAATGTCAGGATTTATCTTTGCAAAAATCAATGATTTCCACATTCAGCCAGTATAGCCAGCAGTAATTTCTGATCCACAATGCATGGATTCCTTTGAAGAAAAAAAAGAAAAAGAAAAAAAATCACAAAAACAAACTTTTTTTATTCAAAAGTAGCAAAGTTCTTGTAAGGTAAATAATGTATTTAGCATGAAGCATGAATTATTTTCATATAAATATAGAAAATAGAGAAAAGGCTATGCCTCTGATTTTTAAGCCCTTAGGCTTAGAGGTTCTTTTGGTTTTCTTCTTTTTTCTTCCTTTTTCTTTGCTTCCTTTCTTTCTTTTTTGTTTTTGTTTTTTGTTTTTGTTTTTGTTTTTTTCGGGTTATTTTGTTTTGGTTTTTTGAAGCAGGTGTTTAAGGTTTAACCTTCTTCAGGGACAAATTCTGACTGTTGGGGAACTTACTCTGCAATATAAAAATATCTTCATGCTCTGGTAGGGCTTGGATGGTTGAACTCTGTACTGCCTTGTGTGCACTTCAGCCCCGACCCCCTCTGATTCTCTGTTGAAAGTGTGTCCTTTCTCTCTGTCTGTACATGTTTAACATGACGCAATAATTTGAGGGCAAACTTAGTAGTGAGTGTGTATGATAGAATCAAGAGAATTATGGGACGCTTACTTGAGAAAATCATTACCATGATTTGGTTCTAGGAAAAAGGCAGTGAATAATTATGCAAATTAGCCAGAAGAAGGGGAAATGTGCTAATGGGCCTTATTGGGTGAGGGGACGAGATGGGGTTCACGTGAAGGAGGAAGCGATGCCGAGGTAGGAAAGGCCAGCCCCAGACGTCCTATCACCACAACGCCATGTCGCGATAGGAAGCAGGGGCCGGCCATCGCTACCTTCAGCACACTGACCAACCTGGAATTAAGACCACCTGGATCGTGAGAGCTGAATTTAGAAACCAGACAGTGTCATGCAGCCCAGAAACTCCTGCTGTTACCTTTGCCTAAGAAATTTTCTTTGGAGGGGGCGGGGGGGGGTTCCAAAGAGAAATCTCTAGAAGAATATGATCTTCCATCCAAGTGGAGGGAAACTTTAAAACACAGACACCCAGTACTGTGGCTCAGGATACGATGCGTGAGGAGAGGGAGGGAACAGAGATGACCTTAACTTTTAAACAAGGGACTGCTGTGGGCCAAAGCCAAGCCCATCTGCCAGGACCAGGTAGTGTCAGAAGCGCCATCAGCCCGGACAGTGGGAACTAACTGGTGCATTCCCCACACTTACCTTCCGGTGGGTTGCTGATGAGAGAACCTGAAAAAACCTGCACCTCTACAACAGGTCGAATTCATGACCTGAAGCTGAATACTTCTAGCATATTTGTTCAGGGTGTAGATGGGAATAAAATATCTTTGCAGTGCTCTGTTCCCTCCGTCTCCCCAGACATCTGCCACCCTAAAAAGCCATCCACAGCTATGGAGCCTGAGCGACACCTTGATTTGTGTTGTCACCTGACCAAGCCTAAAGACCTCCAGCTCAGTGCCCCACCTTCATCCCACTCCCCCGATGATAAAATTCAGACCTCTCTCCTGAAAGGCAGAGGTTCAACATTCAGGAATGTTTCTGGCCAGGGACTTCTTCCAATTAAAATCCCCACCGTGGGCTGTCTCCCCTCTTTTCATTTTTCTAAAGGGGCAGAGGCCTCTTTTAGAAAATAATAAAATGCAATGTGTGTGATTTACTTTTCTGATCTCTCTGAGAAATAGAGAAATATAAAAGTGTGTTCTTAACTCCAGAACCACTCTTTTTGCATAAATACCTCATCGGGCAGCTTTCTAAGTGTGATTTTCCTGAGTCTCCCTTCGTTGGATCTGCCGGAAGACTTGTCGGGGAACCTTTAGTGAGGGTACTTCTTCCTATTTTTCTTCTGTTTTTGGAGGCATACACATTATGCATAACCAAAACAATGGCTCAATTGTGTTTAACTTTGCATTTTGATTGTTGAGAACAAAAACAAGAAGTATCAATGTGTATGTGGCTGTTTGTAGTGAATTCATTGCAGAATGAGGTTGTCTGTGTCCTTAACAAGCCAAGGGGCAGGAGGCACCCTCTCTTATCCTCTCCTCCAAGAGCAGTAGAGAATTTAAGCACAAGCCTATTTGTGAAAGAATATTTTGCTTAAGTGTCATTCACTTTAGTCTTGGAATTCCTTCCCAAACGTCAGGTGTTCTTTTAGCTTCCAAACTAGCATATGTATCCATTAGTCTGACAGATCGCCTGAACACCATTAAGAGGTGTGGTGTTTTTGCTTTCATTTCTCCTGCTGGGAGAAGTGGCGGTTCGTGTGTCATTCCAGTATCTCACATACTCACATGGGGCAGGGGGGAGGGGGAAACGGGGAACTATAGCAATATTTGAAGATGCTTTGGAAACCAACCGTGAACACATCAACGCCACGATGTCTACGATTACTTGCTATTGGCCCTCGGACACATTTAAGAGAAAAGAGACAGTCACTCTTTTTTTCTTAAATGATACACACATAGACAGTTATTTTTATCCTATTATAATTGTCTTTTATCTTTATCTAGTACTATGTGGAAAGGGTTTGCATCATAGATATTTCCCAGCCTTACAATATACCATAAGCTCCTACTTCCCTGCCCCTCTCTAATCAGTATTCTATCAAGAGTTCTTTGGTGAAGCCATCTATCTGAAACTAAAATGAACCAAACCCATATTTCACTGGTGGTTGGAGAAAACCATGGCCAGAACGATTGTGGCAGGTCTCAATCTTGGGAGTTTTTAAGAAGGAATGTGCCAGAGGCCTTTCCCAAGAACGGAGTTGAGTTTTGTTTTGTTTTGCAGAGGCATTCAGTGTGTCTAGTGCTTGCTGGTCACAGCAGTTACTACCGGGAGCCTTCTGGGAGGGGCCGTTGTGTTGAAGGAGGCTCCTGCCTGAGGGACAGTATCAGGCAGTGGATTCTGTAGAGTGAGAACCAGGTGGACGCCTTCTGTGCCCAGCTCAGAGTCCTGCACCACGCCAGGACTGCCCAGGCCAAGGGCTACTGACGCAAGTTCCACTCATTCCACTCTGTGTGGGGGGCCGTGCGCCTCTCCCGGAAGAGCTCTTGGAGAAGGAATTGGAGTTACGTACAAGTGACCTAAATGGGAAGCTTTTCTAGATGAGACTGGATTAAATTCCATGTGATTTATCTTTCCCTTTAATTCAGGTTGGGACTCGTTTCTTTCTGGTGGATCACAGCTGCCCAGATGTTGCAATTGATTTTTATGTTTCTGTAGAGAAGTATTTTTCTTTCATCTTCAGAATTTTTTTTTTTGCCACCAAAAGAAAACATTGGAACTCTGTGTTTCCTCTTGATTGTGACTTCCCAGTGTTGACAGTTAAGTCCTTAGTGTCGTAGGTCCCAGCCCACCAATACTATATCAAACACTGTTATGCACATAATGCAGCACTGTGATCTAATTTAAATAATACTTTTTTATTATTTATACTACTATATATAATATACATCAACACTTTTGCTATATAACCTAAGTGATAACCCTCTTTTAGTTACCTGCCAAACTCTGGACTTGGTTTATATTGCAGTTAACACAGTTACAAAGTTGTAATGGTGTCTTTTTTTTCCTTTGTAACGGAATGTGTAAATCAAAGTATATACATTGTGTGGTGTTCCTGTTTCTGGAGTTTCATGAGGATTTACACATGGCATTCAGTGTTCTGTATAGGTCTGCCTACCTTTGTGAATTCATCTGTTAACCCCTCTTCCTTTGAGAGAGCACCGGCGATGGTGGTTAACTCCTTGTGTTTTCCCTCTCTCCTACTGGTTATTCTTGAATTAAGCACAGACTCGTCAGCTCGGCTGCTTTATCATGAATAATGTGTGTGACCTTGCAGTTCTTCCACAGTTCAGCAAACAAGTGCTAGCTTCACTGACCAAAAATTAAGGAAGGAAAACACAGTTTTTAAAACGATCCATCTTTTAACAGCCGAAACCGATGTGTCTATGGTGCTGCATCTTGCTGTTGTACTTCTGAAATCAGACCTGTGGGAACCATCATTTCTGACTTAACCGTGAGATGCTCACGAGTACCCTTCCTGTTGTTTTGTTAGCATTGAAATCAAGACTATTTATTTGGAATACATACAACAGTGTTTTTCCACTGTATTTCATTTGCAAAAGTTGAGAACTGCCTTCTCTACCTTTTGCAAAATAATTGATATTCCATATTGGATTCTCAAAGACTTCGATATGGTGAACCTATTAAACCTAGAAATTGTATTCATCCTTTCATGACTGTGGCCTGAGTTCCCCAGCCCCTCTCCTCCTTTTTTTTAGATGAGATTTAGCACACTCTCGGTTATTTAAACATGCAACATTTCTTGAGTATGTATGTTGAGGCCATCTGAGCTCATAGCTGATTCAGTAACCAGTTTCATGCTGTGTCATTCACACTCACTACTTAATACTGCCATGGTGAAAATGTGGAGGAAAAATGTATCCATGTGTGTCTGGGAAGCATATACACTTGTACATTTTTTAATACTCTGATTCTGTAACATTTCTGAGTTTTGTTTTGTTTTACAGAAAAAAAAAAAAAGTGATAAAGCAATCAGAAGACCAAGAGGTTTACTATTGATGCTTAGGGTCGTCTGACCTTGGCTGGCCAATAGATGTACACGGCCAAATTAATTTACAAGAGTAATAATTTTTCAAAAGCCAATTTTTTTTCCTGTATTTTCTGTATGAAACTGCCAATATCATGAATAGAAAGGGAGAACCATAAAGGAGAAAGAACGTGATGTTCTGTTATGTTCGTGTGAACCTAAGGAAACAATGTGGAGGCAGGCGCGATCAGCCGAACTCTAGGGACTTGATGGTGTTGCTTGGAAGGCATCCATACCTGCATTTTGCATTCTTCATATGTAATCATATTGCCAAAGACAAACTATTTCATCATTTATTGTAAATAACACTTTTCCCCAGACCTACCATAAAGTTTCTGTGATGTATTGTCTTCCAGTTGCAATAAAAATTACTGAGTTGCATCAATTGAAGAAAAACACCACGTAGTGTTATGTGTGCCGCGTCTCCCTGTGCAGATGCTGGGCCGCAACATCATTTCTGTTTCTTACCTGCAGTCAGGTGCATGTGCAGTTTTTACTGTCTGGTTTCAGGGTTCTCAGCTGCATTTATTGTGCCCATCCTCACACATGCGGTAGATTTGGGTGGAAATCACACACTGCTCTGCAAACACAAATGCGCTTTCGGAAGCTGGGCTTACCCAGGATCTCAAGAGAATTCCAGCTCTGGTGTAGACAGCTGGTGGATGGCCAGCCTCCCATCATGAGTCTTAAGACTTGTGGTTTAGACAGAGCTTCCCTTTTGTTCGGAAGTTGTCAAACAATAAACTGAAATTGTACTTTAGGACTGGATGGAGCCTGCCAGCCTATCCCAGATCCTGAGGGTTTCTTGTGATGACATTTCTAGCCCCAAGACCTTCATCTGCCAGGATTTATTACATCATCACTGAAGTGCCCACCCCAGACCCTCGTGCACACACATCCCCCAGGAACCAACAAGGAGCTGATGGGAGAAAGGGGAGTGGGAACAAGGAATAGATCACAAAGCACCAGTCACCCTGGTGGACGAGTAGAAAGAGATGTTCTCATGCATCTCTCTGGTTCCTTTTGTGATGGTTTTGTTTTCAGTTGCCCTGTCTGTAGGTCTCACCAACAGTAACCTTAGTGTAGAACTGGCCTTGGCCACCACCCCTCTGCTGGGGTGTCTTTGTCCTCCAAGATGCTTGGGCTGTGTCTCCTGTCCTGCGGTCATGGTGTCACTCTAAGGTCATAGGCCCATCTGTCCTGGTAAGTCTACTGGGATAAATTCCTCCCCATTACACATCTCAAGGTGGTCACCTCTATATCCTGTGGGTTTGGCCCTTGTTGCTGCCATATCTGATCCCACTGTTGGAATCACTTTCAAAGCTATGATGTGTCCTCCAGGGTACAAATCAATATTCGGGGAGACTTGATTGGGAGGAAGAGCTAAAGTCATTGGGAGCTGAATGTGATGAATCAATCCAAACTGGGTAGTTCTTGAGGCCAAATATAAGGTGGGGCCACCTTAAAACACCTACAACAACCTTTTTCAATAAGTGACTCTCAAGGGGACTGGAGGAGAGACCTCATGTGGATGATCAGAATACCAGATGGGGCCCTGTCAAAATGATCACACCTGCAGAATTCTGATCAGGCAACACTGTCTTCAAAGTCCTATGGATTATCAGAGCAGGGAACTTCTCCCCATGGTGCCAGAGACTGTTAAGGCTCTTCTGGGCTTGACGCTGAGTCTGGATGGGTGCCAGTGAGGGACACTGCAGACCCTAAGCAGTTTCTCCTTACCTTTTGACTGCCCTGCCTGATGAAAGTATGAACTAAGAAATCACCATCCTTCTAGAAAGTTATGAACAGATGAGGGCATTTTCAGGAGTCTGATATGACTAGGAGGTTTTTGTTTATGAGCTAAAAACTCATGTTCTGGTTACCCTACTTCCAAATCACCAAATTAAATGGCCCTACATATGCACAGCAGAAGTGTGTTCTGCCCTTTTTTTTTTTTTTCATTGATACAAAACCAGGGTTGTGAGCTGGGTATGGACAATTTTTTAAAAGACTCAAGTACAAGATAAACATTTAATAATGTTTAATAAATACGTTTATTCCCTTGTACTCAAGTCTTTTAAAAAATTGACCGTTTGTTTTGTGTGAACAGACCTTTCTAGAGCAGTGTGTCTAAGTAATGCTCATAGCAGTCGTACTGTAATTTTAAATCATTCTTGGGCATTTTTGGACTCAGTAACTGTTTTATGAGAATCGTTTTATGTTACTCCATGATAAAGTAATTTGGAGTATATGTGGCTAAATCTCCTTCAAATACGGCAACTTACTTGAGCGAGTCAGGAATTCTACTTTTTCTCACCTGCTACACATTTCAAACGGACTTCTAAAAAGATAGAATATGGACGAAGTGCATATTATGTCTGGTGGGGAAAGTCTGAAAACCAAGATAGTGGCTGATTTCTAACTCCCCCCAGGACACAGTTTCTTCATTAAATGAGTCCAGTCTATTCACATTATAAAACAGGAAGGAATATTAGAGACCATTGGTCCAAACTCCCCATTTTATGGACCAGGCAGCTGAGACACAGGAAAATTTTTGCCCAGGATAATAGACGTAGCTAGTTGTGGAGCTGGACTTAAAGAGAAGAACTTTTCTGTCTTATCTATTGTATCCATTTATTTGGTATGTAATTAAAATCATCGGCTCTGTAGGATTTCATAGCTGGCAATTCACCACACATACACACTTAACATATCCTGTGCATTTTCCATATGGCTACAGTGAAAAATGATTATCTTTTGAAGTAATACATAACATCCTGTTGAGTGGGTGTCCTGCCATCTTCAACTGTTACCTTACTCTTCAATGTTTATATTGCTTTCAATTTCTCTATTATAAGTAATACTGCAGTGAACATCTTCAGGTATGTGGCATTTACATTCTTTCCACTTGTAAACTTGTAGATTGCCTGTTGGACTATTCAAACAAAAGTGTTATCAATGAGGTAGATATTTATACACACTTTCTAAGAGGCACCAATGCCAACAGCAATGAATGAAAACCCTGGTTTCATGACACACTCACCAGTATTGAATATGATTTTACTCATTAATTTTTGCTAGCAGACAAAAATAGTACTTTGTTGCCATTTTAATTTTAATTTAATTTCTAGCAAAGTTACATTACTTTTTATATGTTTACTGACCATTTATTATTTATCTTGGTGGAATCATCTGTAACTGACTCTCTAAGAGTTTAAAAGAGAGAATTCATATTTATAGACTCCTTGCTACAATGTCCCCAATTCACCATTAAATGGTGTCAAGACGCCCAAACACATCACCTGCCTGCAGAGGTTTTACCATATTCAGACACTTCTAGCTGTTCCTATATTAAGACAAAATCCTGCTCCCTAAGACTTTTACCTAAAGGTGCTTAGACTATCCTAAAAGGCTACAAACATGTAATCTTAAATCATCTTGCACATGGCAACAATAATGTTGAAAACAACAATTTCTAAGTCTTTTTCAGAATAAACATTCCAAGTTCTGTCTCCTGTTTCTTTTTTCTGAACATGTTCCCATTTGTGGTCAGAACTGAGAACTGGTGACAGAATTTCAGATACAGTTCAATGATGAGAAACTTCCCCACCTCATTCTAGATCCTCTGTTTCTGTTAATATAACCAAACCACTGATTCACATTGAAGTTGCTATTAGCTAAAACAACTAAGTCCTGGCTATTGATGTTCTTCTCCAGATACTCATTTTGAATCACCCATTATCTCTGTCAAATCTCCTTGGATTTTGTCCAGTCTTAAGTCAGTTCAGATTGGCAGTGGGCTGGGGGTGAGAGGATTCAGATTTTGTCATCAAAAACATTTGCTTTCCTTCCAGATATCATATGATCACAAATTTGAAAATGTCTTTTGTATACTGATTAGGACAAAGCTAGAGCCATGTGGCATGGGTCTACAGCCCTCCTTGTAGGTCAACTTTCATATCAATCAGCACCTTTCATTGTCAGTCATTCATCATTCAACTAGTTATGCAGGCACCAGACTTTCTGAAGATGCAACCTACATGTCTCCATCTAATCAAAAGTTTATCAAGTACATCCTCATTCTCCAGGTATAAGTCTGTAGTCTTCCTTTATAAGAAAGGAAATAAAGTCATACTGTATGCTAATATAAAGTATGTAAATTTGAAATAAAGCAATGAAAAGGAATAAAATTTCACTTTTGTATAAAAATTGAAATAATGTACATTCTAATTTATTCCTATGGGGGAATTAGCCTTGATTTATGCAGTTATTATATGAAGTCTTGAGGAACATACCCCGTACATGAAAAGAAACCACAATTCATTCATTCCTTTACTCTGTTTTAGCCCAAGCTGGCTTCCTTGCCAAGAGCTTACAAACTCACCCAAGATTCTCACCCAGAGGGTGACATTGAGGCTCTGGATTGATATGGTTTGGCTCTGGGTCTCCACCCAAATCTCATGTTAAATTGTAATTCCCAGTGTTGCAGGAGGGACCTGGTGGGAGGTGAATGAATCATGGAGACAGATTTCCTCCTTGCTGTTCTCATGATAGTAAGTGCATTTTCATGAGATCTGATGGCTTAAAAATGTGTGGCACTTCCCCCTTTGCTCTCTCTCTCTCTCTCCTGCTGCCATGTGAAGATATGCTTGCTTCCCCTTTGCCCTTCTGCCATGATTGTAAGTTTCCTGAGGTCTCCCAGCCATGCTTCCTATACAGCCTGAGGAACTGTAAGTCAAACCTCTTTTCTACATAAATTACCCAGTCTAGGTAGTTCTTTATAGCAGTGTGAGAACAAACTAATACATGGGTCTGTAGTGTGCAGATATTGTCTGTTTGCAACCTGGAAGTTTCGGTATAATGCCTAGTAGTATTTCTTCAGTTTATGTACATGCCTGTTTAGGGGACTGACCTATCTAGCATGTACTTAGCCTTTAAGTATAGTGAAATGAATTTATATAATTAGCTTCCTTTAAAAAGATGATCAGGAGTTTGGTAACTTCTGGCACCTACTTAGTTTTAAATAGTTGCCCCTTTACCCAACATGGCATATATATTTAAGCATCCAGAACTTCAGTAGACTAAAAAGGCTGTCCAAAAACATGAAAGAATAAAGAAATTAAAGAAATAGTTTAGAAAGGAAAGTCTTTTTTTGTTTGTTTGTTTTGTTTTTTGTTTTTTGTTGTTTTGAGACAGATTCTCCGTCTGTCACCCAGGCTGGTGTGCACTGGCGTGATCTCGGCTCACTGCAACCTCTGCCTCCTGGGTTCAAGCAGTTCTCCTGCCTCAGCCTCCTGAGTAGCTGAGATTACAGGCGCACTCCAGCACACCCAGCTAATTTTGTATTTTTAGTAGAGACAGGGTTTCACCATGTTGGTCAGGCTGGTCTCAAACTCCTGATCTCATGATCCACCCGCCTCCGCCTCCCAAAGTGCTGGGATTACAGGCGTGAGCCACCTCGCCTGGCCTGAAAAATTTTTAAATGGATTCTCTCCTTCATTGTCATAGTCAATTCACACTTGCTTTTCAGCAACTGCTATGTGACAATTCGTTAGGTGCTGGAGACACAGATAAAAAATTTGGCTCTTACCTTTAAGCATGATCATGTCCAAAAATTCAGCTGTGCTGATTAATGGGCATCTCACTGGCAGCTGGCATATCCTTCCCCAAACTTTTTAGTAGTTGTTGGTCTTTTCTAGACATAAGCGTCTTGGTTGAAAGATGAATCCAGCCTTTGTCGTCTTCTCCTGCCAGTCTCCCCTCTTCTCACCTGTTAGCTGATGAGACATTGGATAAGAGCCTGTCCACTATCTGCAGACATAGCCATCCCTCCAATGGGTGGATTATTTCTTAATGAACTAATCCTTGCTGCCTGGCACCAGCTCTGTGATAAAACGAATCTGGTACATTTCTTCTGCACGATGCTTGATGCTCTTGGCTTATAAACAAACATTTGTCTCCCACCCCTGCCCCGCTCCCTGCTTTTTCTCCCGCCACCTCACTTTTATCACTCATTTCTCAAAATTGCTCTAAGAGCAAAAGATTGGAGAACCTGAATGGTAGAGGATGCTCTTACTTTATCTTAATAACCCTCCTGCCACTATCATGGCCAAACAAGGGTGTGCAGAGAGCTGCATGAAGCCTTCTGTTGATTATCAGGCTAGCCTTTCCTCCAAAACTCTTATTCACTGAACATGCTGCATAGACCTGCAAGGACTCATCACGCCCAGCCTTCTGCCTGAATGTGGTCCATGGCAGCAAATTCTGCTCTGAGCTAAGAGGGAAAGTGTTCATGCACACTAATTCACAGGAGTCTTGTTGTATGATACAAAAAGCATGCCTTTTGGTGCTTAATGCTTTCTACTAGGCCATTTCTCTTGTTTTCCGTTCTGTTTCTTTTTTGTTTTGTTTTGGTTTGTTTTTTGTTTGTTTTTGAAACAGGGTCTTGCTCTGTCACCTGGCTGGAGTGCTGCAGTGCCTGATTGTAGCTCACTACAGCCTTGACCTCCTGGACATAGACAATTTTACCACCTCAGACCCCCAGGTAGCTGGAAATACAGGTGTGTGCCACCACACCTGGCTTTTTTTTTTTTTTGGATTTTACAGTGTTACCCAGGCTGATCTTGAACTCCTGGCCTCAAGTGATCCTCCCACCTCAGCCTCCCAGGTTTCTGGGATTACAGGCAAAAGCCACCATGCCCAGTCTAGACCATTTCTCTTAGACTAAAAATTTCATCTAACTCATCAGACCCATTAGGAGGGAAACAACTCTATATTTTTCCACCTTTACTGGCAGTGACTAATCCCCTTGGGAGTGAAAATGTCAACTGGCAACTAAGAAAATTCAGAAGGAGGGATATATATTTCACACCCGAGTTAATTTTTGTACGTTGCAAAGGCAGAAGTTCTCTTCTCTAATGACTTGTAACTTAATGATAACATAAACACACTGTATATAACATTCGTCTTTCATGTTTACGAGGTGCTGTCAAAAAGCCAACCTGTCCATCCCAAAACAACCCTTCTAAGAAGCCTCAAATCATCCTGAGTCCCTCCGGCTCTGTCAGCTCCTCCATGGAACCCAACACCCAGTCTGGCCAGTTGTACTTTAAACTCACCTTCAATCATCCTTTGTCCTCCACTCCTTTGGCCGCCATCCTGGTCAAGTCCCATTTCCTCTTGCTCACATGATGACCACAGCTGCTGGTCTCTACTGACCACACGTTCCTCTGCAGTACCATGAGAATTCTCTTTGCAAATCACCTCTCATTCTGTCATTTCTCAGATCCACCTGAACTGCGGTCATCCTCAATGACTCCAGTCACCAAACTCTTCAGGTTTTTGTGGCTCGGGGCCTCTTCACATTTTTTCTCTCTCCAGGAATGCTCTATTCACTCCCTACCTCTCTCCTCCTGAAAAGTCTCTGTCAGTCCTTCAAGGCCCAAGTCATATCGTTCTCTCACCAAGTTCCAGACCACCAAAGTCCTGTCTCTATTGGTAGCTGTCATCACAGGCTGTTAGGATTCTAAATCCACATGTTGGCTCTCTTGATGGAGGTGAGCTGCTTAGGGGCAGGCATCAGAAGGTATTTTATGCTGAACCCCAGTACGGTGCCTCCCACTTGGATACTTAAGGTGTTTTAAATTTAAGGTGTGTGTTTCTTTTTCACGTCCTCAGTTGGCTAAACAGATAGTTGGCAATGATACATCCATTTCACCAAATTTTTATTTGATTCAGAGCCAGCAAGTGGTATAGCGCTGTCTCTTTTCCACAAGAAATTTGCTCCAGCCTGGGCAATATGGCAGAACCCTGTCTCTACAAAAAATTCAAAAAAATTAGCCCTTTCTCACCAAATTTTGTCATCAAGTCCTATCAATTCCACCTCTTAAGCATCTCTAAGTTCCATCCTCACTGCAGTAGTAACCTCTGTGAGAACCCATATCATTGCTCTGTTGGATTTTTGCAGTTAGAAAACTTGCATTAATTGCTTCCCCTTTCTCCATTTGTACAAGTCAGGCCTCACCAGGGAAAAGGAGACACTCTACGTATATTATCAGTGATCTCCAGAGAAACAGAACCAATAACAAATAGATAGATAGATAGATAGATAGATAGATAGATAGATAGATAGATAGATAGAGATGATAGATAGATAGATAGATATAGATGATAGATAGATAGATAGATATAGATGATAGATAGATAGATAGATAGATGATTGATAGATAGATAGATAGATAGATAGATAGATAGATAGATAGATAGATACACAAGCAGAGATTTATTATGATACTTGACCTACATGATTATGGAAGCCTAGAAGTCCCATAATATGCTGTTTGCAAGCCAGAGACCCAGGAAAGCTGGTGGTGTAATTCAGTCTGAGTCTGAAAGCCTGAAAACCAGAAGAAGACAGATGTCCCAGCTCAAGAAGGGAGATGGAAAATTTGCGCTTCCTTTTTGTTCTGTTCATGCTGTCATCAGATTGGATGACGCCTGCCTACATTGGTGAGTGTGGATCTTCTTTATTTAATTTACTGATTCAAATGCTAATCTCATCCAGCTATGGTCTCACAGAAATAGTGTTTTACCAGCTATCTGGGCATCCCTTAGCCCAGTCAAGTTGCACAGGAAATTAACCATCACACCGAGTATAGGTTGGTGCAAAAGTAATTGCGGTTTTTGCCATTAAAGGTAATGGCATCACAATGGTGAGTTCTCATAACATCTGGTTGTTTAAAAGTGTTTGGCACCTTCCCTCTCTCTCTGTTCCTTTTGCTCCGGCCGTGTGAAGTGCCTGCTCCCCCTTTGCCTTCTGCCATAACTATAAGTTTCCTGAGGCCTCCCCAGAAGCCGAGTAGATGCCAGCATCATGCTCCCTGTACAGCCTGAGGAATCATGAGCCAATTAAACATCTTTTCTTTATAAATTACCCAGTCTTAGGTATTTCTTTATAGCAGTGTGAGAGTGGACTCATACACATGCAGAGCTAAGCCTACCTGAGCAGATGAAGACCAAGGAAGGAAACTGAGGGCACCAGGAACCCCCAAGCCAGCACACTGGTCCTGCCCCTCTTTTATCCATTCCCCCACAACCCACTGCAGCCAGGGTGAGTGTCCAATCACCCATCTGACACTGTGCCCCTGCGTAAAGTCCTATGCTGTGCCCTGTGCTCTGGCTAAGCTCCCAGCCAGCCCTCCAGCCTGATCTCCCATCCCCTCCCAGGCCCACTCTGAACCTCAGCTGCTTGATAAGCTGCAGTTCCTAGGATATTCCTAGTGCCTTCTGTTGTTTTGCATGGACCACCCTCTCTGCCTTTCTGGAATGTCTTCATGTCTTCCCTCTGTGTTCAACTTCTCCACTCCCTGCTACCAAGGTACCTTGTGGTTAACATGCTTTTATTCTAGCACTCGCTATGTTTCTCTGTGGCTATTGATTTCCCAGTCCCTGTCATGTTTTCCTAAAGGGCAAGCTTTTTGCCCTGTATATCTGTTTATTCCCAGGACCTGCCTGAGCATCTGGCTGCAGCAGTCACTCAGCTAGCATTTTTTGGATAGACAGATGGATGAACAAGAGTTACTGCTCAGATCCTAGCCTGCATACTATAAATGAGAGCATTGCACCCTCTTCCCCAACCACAGCAAGATGCAGGACGGAGCAGGAGTTGGAAATGCATTCAGGAGCATTTGACAGCACGATATTCCCTCCTACCTAGGAGAGCTCCAGGGGCATGAGGCATTGCTCACTGCCCATCTTGGGATCGCAGGGATAAATTGGTGGATGCTTTGGCTTGTCTTGTCTAGGCCGTAACCATGGCCAGGTCCTCTCTGGCCACCAGGCTGAAGGAATCATCCTCCTTCCCTTGAATGTGAGGCCCAGAAATGTCACAGTTCCAAAGGATCCTAACGTATCTGGATAAAGAGAAACAGAGAGGAAGGGACAGGCCCCACAGGGTCTATCATCTACCAGTCCAGCCGGTCCTCCTCCTTTGCTTTCTGTCTACAGGTCATGGAGGTGGAGCGGGAGAGGCATGGGCCAAGCTCTGACTGCCCGTCCTTAGCTTCATGCTTGTTTTGTGGTGACTCGCCATGCTGCAGCCCATTTCCACATGAGAAATCACATCAAAACGTCTCTGCACCAACGCTCTTGGCATGGCTAAGTCAAAATTCTCAGATCATCACTGGGGAGACGATCGATGTCCTTGGCCAGCTTTTAATGAAAATCGATTCTCTCCCTGGCTCTTTGTTAAGTGTCGTTGAGAACAATTGCATTTTGTGAACCTGGTCACCGGCCTTGAATTTGCAGCTTCCTACAGTTGATGAGAGGCAGAGCATCTTGTTGCTGTTCTTTTCTCAGTCAATCACACAATATGCTGAGCTGTACAATTAATGTTCTTTCCAGTCTGTTTGTTAGGCAACATGGCAGCTTGGCTAATCAGAAAACAGTCACCCCTTGTGCCTGGACTCTAAGGAAGGGGCTGAGAAAAGTCTGGCTGCTGGCTGGCTCCTTTACTGACCTAAGTTATCGAGGCAGTGGTTAGTGACAGACAGACTGGTTTTCTAGTCCCAGCTTTGCTGCTTACCAGCTGTGTGACCTTAGGCAAAGCACTCACCCTCTCTGAGGCTCTGTTTCTGCATCCGTAGAATGGGATGATAATAGTGCCCAAATGTGGGTTAAGAGGATTACATGAAAGGATGCATGAGAAAGGGAAGTAATATAACATTTGGCATATCTAAGAGACTCAGTAAATGCTTGTTGTTATTATTATGGCTATTATTATTTCACCCTTCAGAATCCCAGAACTGCATAGCCCAGCCCCTGTATCTGTGACGATGCTGATCAACATAATAGCCACTAGCCACATGTGGCTCCTATACAGCAGTTAAAATGTGGAGTCCAAATTGAGATGTGCTCTAAGTATGAAATTGATACTGGATTTCAAAGACTTACTGTGAAAAAGCAAATGTAAAATATTCATTTATACCTTTTAAAAATAGTGATGATATATTGAAATAATATTTTGGATCTGTTATGTTAAATAAAAGATATCATTTAAATAAATTAATTGTACCTGTTTCTTTTTGACTTAAAAAAAATGGCTGCTAGAAAATTTAAAATTGCCTATGAGCCTCTTTTCTTGGCTACCCTGTGGTATATGAAATCACTTTCAAAGGAGTTTCATCAAATAGCCAAAAGTAATTCAATAACAAAAAGCGAGCAACACCCAGGAATTCCAATCCTCAACTTGTATCTCTTTTAAAATAATAAACAAAGACCGAAGCACCATGAAAGCTTCTTATATCACCTTTCCTCTTCAAATTTTCTGGCACCCAGTGCTGTTTTGAAGCCTTTAATGTGCTACTCCCTGCCCCTGCTGCCAAGTAGATGCAAACAATCTCTCTACCTCCAGCTCATGCCACATTTCTCTCCTCTCCACCTGTTCCACCAGTTCCACTGCTGTATCCCCTTTCTAGAGTCTTCCTCTCCTGCTTTCTTTTTCCCATCTATTCTCTGAATTAGTGCCTCCAAGGAACTGGTCTCTAGATTTGGCAGTTCCTCTCAAAGGTTGAGTGAGGCAGAGCAGATTACCATTAACCAAAGGCATAAAAGACTGATGAATAAACCAGATTGCCAAAGGGTTCATTTAAAACAGGAGAATCCTTTTCAGGGATTATGTGCTCCTTATGCAGTCCAAGGAACTCTGACCCTAGGTCCACGTTGTAGGTCATGCAGGGTGTACATTGTGCAATGCCAGGGACAGCATCTATACTGAACCTATTGTGATGTGTCATGTGCAACACGGTGGTTCTCAGTATTAGGGTCACCGAGCAGGTGAATTAATGAGTTTAGTGAGTTCAAAATTAGAAACAAAAAGTGTCAGCTTTATGACTATCTAGGGGTGGAGAATTCTGGACACAGGACTTAGCAAGTGCAAAGGCTTTAAGGTAAGAATTAACTTAGAGGAAGAATAATGGGATTGGAGCTCAGAAGAGAAGAGAAAAAGTCCTAGGAGATGAAATTGGAGAGTAGGTTATGTAGGACCTTCCAGACTCCACGAGAAGGGGTTCGGATTTTATTCTAACAGCAGTAGGAATACTATGATGTGAAATGTGCAACATGGTGGTTCTCAGCATTAGGGTCCTTGAGAAGGTGAATTAATGAGTTTGGTGAGTTCAAAATTAGAAACCAAAAGATGTCCAGAGAGATTGTATCAAAGCCATGGAAGCTCCCTGCCTGGCAGCTGAGTACCCCGGAGGACAGAGTGTCCGGATTCCCCTGGTGTGTGGACTCCCTCTTGGCAGGGGCACGCTTGCTGTTCTGATTATAAGGTTTTCCTTCAACCTGGACACAAGACATGTGCTTGGGTTTTGGCTCAGTAACATGTCAATTTTTCCCCCACCCGAGTACTGCCTGGTCCCTACGACTTCATTTTCAGCTTCACCCATATCTTTGGCCACTGTTTCGGATTGAATTGTGTCCCTTTTCCAAAAAATTTATATGTTAAAATCCTAGCCCCCAGTGCCTCCGAATGCGACCTTATTTGGGAATACGATTGTTGCAGATGTAATTAGTTAAGATGAGGTCATACTGGAGTAGTTTGGGCCCTCATCCAATATGACTGGTGTCTTTATTAAAAGGAGATATTTGGACACAGACTCACAGGGAGGATACCATGTGGAGCTTGGAGTTATGTTGCCAGAAGCTAAGGAACTACCAGAAACTAGGGGAGAGGCCTGGAATAGATCCTTCCATAACCCTGTCAGAGTGAGCATGGCCCTACAGTCACCTTGACCTTGGACCTCTGACCTCCAGAACTGCGAGACAATAGCTTTCCATTGTTTAAGCCACTCCTTTCGTGGTACTTACTTATAAAAGCTCTAGCAAACTAATTCAACCACCGGTAACTCTTGGACTGTCTTATGGGTGTCAACTCAGGCTAATGGGTGGCTAATCTTGCTGCCGTTACGGGCAAACTCTTCCTAATTTTACTCCTGAAAAGAAACTTTATCTTAAAGTTTTGGGGTAACCTGCTATCATCCATAAGTACTAATCACAATATTATATTATGAACAGACTTTTTATATAACATGTATTTAATTTTTGGCTTTATTTATTATAAGGTAGACTCCTAAATTCCCTTAAGGAAACCTGCTTTAGTATGCAGTCGGCTTGTTTTGAGAATTGACATAAGAAATAGTCAATAAAAAAAAGCCCTTCTGTGTTTGATAAGTACATTTGAGGATATTGTTTATGATGTTACTCAAGGACCCTGAGCCAAAGTCCCCGTGACACGTGACAAAATCTTCTCAAAGCTCAGAGCCAACAATCAGTTTGGGTTTTGGTCTACATTGACAGAGAGGTGGAATATCAGGCTTCCCAGTTGTCTCACAATGCTAGGAAGTTTGGGGTATGTCATTACTATCACGTTTCTCAGCCAAGAGTTCTTGGGAGCTTTTTTCCTCCTTTCCTTTCTTTACATTTTGTTCTTCTCTTTTGCTTCATCAATGTTGGTGCGACAGTGAGATACCTCACATCTCTTTTGAAAGCAAGCAAGATCTGAATCAACATACTGAAATGAACATAAAAGACCCAAAGCAAGAACGTTTTGGGAGATGGGAGGGAGGGATAATTATAACAGAAGCCTTGTCTTTAACAAACAAACAAACAGACAAACTCAAAATAAGTATAATCCCTGGCCACCTGACATGTGTTTCAGGCATGTGGGGGAAGGTGGGATAAATTTAAAAAGGCAGAGACATTCCCCTTAACTGATTAAGAGCTGAGAGTGGGTACAGGAGCACGTTAGCCTGCATCTTCTCTACAATTGTTTCACGTCTCTGCTACATGGGGAAGCAGACAGTTCTGCAGGAACCCAAGCTAGTCATCTTACATCACTCCTTTCTGCATCTGTAGTCAATACGGGACTACTCCAGGCGCTTTGCAGATAACTCAGTTTCACTCCCAGCTTCTTGATTAACATCATGTGTTGCTCCCATCTGGGACTATTCATGGGTTCCTATGTGGAGTGGGGTCACAGGGTGACCGAGTCTCCCTCCTGTTGCTGTGGAATTCCTCCAGTGGGAGCAGAGAAAGTGGGTTATTGAAGGGCCCAACTCCATCTGCTGGACTCTCCATTCTGCACCTAGTGTTCCTGCCTTTGGTAGGAGCCCTCTTTTTACAAACACAGGGACAAGGAAATCACAGGTCCTGGAGTAAAAGATGGTAAGCAATGATACTTCTTGTTTGCTGAACTCTCCCTCACCTGGATAGGGGGCATTTGTGGCAGATGAAAGATTTGAGGCACAAGAGGAACAGAGATCATCCAAGGTTTCAAAGGCTGTCAAGAAAAATCAGTCACAGAGTATACCTACAAGGGTCTTCGAGAAGCTCATGGAAAATGCTTATTATGAAAAAACTATGCGTGGATTTCAAAAACTTTTTGCACCAAAATAAATTCTTACTGGCTTGTTATAACATGTCTGAAAAGGATCTAGTTTGAGGCACTTAGAAGAATAAGACATCAGTTTGAAAACAGCCCGTTTCACAGCAACATGAATTCTGCCAACATTGAAGCAAGAACAAACATCAAATTTATGGTAAAACTTGGGTGAATTCATTGATGCCTTAAATAAAGTTTATGGGGACAATGCCCCAAAGAAATCAGCAGTTTACAAATGAATAATCTGTTTTAAAAATGGACAAGAGGATGTTGAAGATGGTGCCTGCAGCAGCAGACCATCCACATCAATTTCTGATTAAAAATAAATAAATCATCTGGGCCCGGTGGCTCACGCCTGTAATCCCAGCACTTTGGGAGGCCGAGGCAGGCGGATCACAAGGTCAGGAGATTGAGACCATCCTGGCTAACACGGTGAAACCCTGTCTCTACTAAAAATACAAAAAATTAGCCGGGTGTGGTGGTGAATGCCTTTAGTCCTAGCTACTAGGGAGGCTGAGGCAGGAGAATGGTGTGAACCCGGGAGGCAGAGCTTGCAGTGAGCCTGGATCATGCCACTGCACTCCAGCCTGGGCAACAGTGTGAGACTCCATCTCAAAAATTAATTAATTAATTAATTAATTAATTAAAATAAATGGATAAATAATTCTACTTTATGCCCTGATTTAAGAAGAATGATAGATTAGACAGAAGAAGACAGTAAGCAATTATTCATAACAGGAACTGAAACATGGCTTTACTGGTACACAATTCTGACTGAAAGACTAAAGCTGAGCAAACTTTCAAAGCAATGGCTACCCAAACCAGGGGGAAGTGGTCCAGCCAAGGCAAAAGCAGACTAGTCAAGAGCAGAAGTCCTGGTGACAGTTTCCTGGGATGCATGAGGCATTTTGCTGGTTGACTTTCTGGAGGGCTGAAGAATGATAACATCTGCTTAATATGAGAGCTTTCTGAGGAAGTTACCCAAAGCTTTGTCAGAAAAACGCCTGGGAAAGCTTCATCAGAGAGTCCTTCTCCACCACAATGTTCCTGCTGCTTCTTAGGCTCATGCCTGAGAATCAATTGAACGCATTTTGTGGGAGTTTCAATGGGAAATAACTAAGCATCCACCTTACAGTCCTGATTTGGCCCCTCCTGATATTGTTTTGTTTCCTAATCTTATAAAATCTGTAAAGGGCACTCATTTTTCTTCAGGTAATAACGTAAAAAAGACTGCACTGACATGGTTAGGTTCCCAAGACCCTCTGTTCTTAGGGATGTACTAAATGGCTGGTGTCATCATTTACAAAAGTGCCTTGAGCTTGATGGAGCTCATGTTGAAAAATAAAATTTATATTTTCAATTTTTATTTTTTAACTCCATTTTTCCCACAGACTTTTTGAGGTTCCCTCATATGTTGAGCATTGGCTGAATGCCACAGCTTGTGGCAAGCACTTTACAGATATGAATGTGCGTCATCTCTCTTCAAACTTGCGAGGCAGCTAATTTTATTATTCTCATTTTACAGATGAGTAGACTGAGGCTCAGAGAGTCTCAGTAATTTGCTGAAGAAAACACAGATGTTAAGGGAGGAACCAGGGTTTGAACTCCAGTGGCTTGGCTCCTGATCAGGGCACCTATGTGCACAGAGCCAGGAGAGTGCTAAACACTGTTTACCTTTGCTGTCAACTCACCTTGCTGGTCACACAGAGGCCCCTCCAGTGGGCATCCTGGAACCTCCCCCCCCCCCCCCCCCCCCCCCCCCCCCCCCCCCCCCCCCCGCCCCGCTCTGTGGTCTCCTCTTGCTCTTTTCTTTCCCTGCTTCAAAGCTGAGCCCCAGGACACAGGCTCCATTCCAGAATTCCCACATCCTACTCTGGCTTTATTAGGTGTCCTAGCTTCTTCCCGGTAGCGCGTTTACATGACAAACACATCATTCTTCTGTTAATATTGACCTCTTCTCAGAGCAGAGCTCCTATGCCTTAGTAAGCTAGCAGTCTGGCACTTTATCCACTTTACTAAAGAGCCCTGTCCCCTGAGTTGAAAAGTAAATACAATGGAAAGAAAAAGAATATCCTATTATTCCATGATAACGCCCACTTGTTGAGCATTTACCACAAAGCGCAGCCTGCATGAAGTGCTTTGCCAGTGTTGTCGCATTCATGACCTGTGATGGGAGGATGACTATTCCCATTTTACAGGTGATGACGTTGAGATGTAACAGGTGAAGTAATTTGCCTGAGGCTTCGCAGCTATTAAGTGACAGAGCTAAGACTTGAACCCAGGTGTTTGGGGGCACAGCTAAAGAAAAGCCGCTGAGTCATCTTTTAAGGGCCAGGAGGCAGTGAGGGAGGCTCCACCCCAGCTGTCATCCCTGCCTCCTGGCCTGTCCCTGGTGGGGGGCTCTCCACGCAGGTCCCAGGCTCTCTCTCACCTGCAAGCTTAGCCCTGCCCCACCTACTGCCCAGGGCTGGCTGAGGCAGCCTCTGTTCTGCTGCCCGAGCCCCTTCATTTGTGGAGACTTCATGCCATCACTCCCTGGGCCTGGGAGATGCTTGATGTCTGCCAAGAGACCAGGACTGCGCCCTGACCAATGGGCAGGTCTCAAGCCAGGAATATGTTTTGCCACCCTCCTCAGGAGTCCCACGCCGTGGGGAGGAGCCTCTTTGGCGCATTCCCTGGATCCCACCAGGCCAGGCCCAGGATGAACACAAAGCCCACAGGACTATTATCCGGCGATTCTGGCTGAGTCCCTGCCAAGACCCCCACTGATGCCTGGAGGGTTTTTAAAGCTGCCGCCCCCAACTTCTGTGTTCAAGAGTGGTTGTAGGAGTGGGGAGGAACCCCACTCAGGCATCCGAAGGTCCAGACTAGCTCTAGGAGCAGCGCAGAGGGTTTTTTGTAGGTATTTCCTGGGACCCCTGCTGAGCAGCGTCTCTTCCTCACCGGCTCAGCTGCTCTCAGCACATGCACACCTAGGCTTCCCTCCCACCGAGGGGCGGGCGGGGGTCCTGTGAGCTGGAAGGCCAGTGCGCCCAGGGCAATCCCACGGTGGAGTCGAAGCTGTCAGGGCCCTCCCAGGCCCCCTGGCGTTCACATTGCAATACCTGCCAAAGGACTGCCCACCACACAGCAGGTTACCTAAAGGCCTTTCCCAGGTGGGTCAGGCAGGCCGGGAGAGCAGAGGAGCCCCACTCCCGGCAGCCTTCAGCCAAGGATAGATGGAAGCTGGAGTTTCACAATCCCAGCCTCCTCCACCTTCTGGCGAAACACTTCTGAGATGTGTGCTACAGCCCTGCTACTCAAAGTGTGGTCCAGGGACCAGCAGAACTGACTTCACTAGGAGTTTGTTAGAAATGTGGAGTCTTGGGCCCCACCCTGAGCTTCTGGATCAGAGTCTGATGTTAACAGGATCCCAGAGAGCTTTGAGTGCATGTTCAGCTTTGAGAAGCACTGCCCCATGCTGTTTCCCAAAGGTCCCAGGAGGAATAAAGTCCCCATTGCCCATAGTAGCAACCTGCTCCACATCATACCTTTTACATGCTTCCTGCTCTTTCCTGTTTCTCCACCTACCCACCTTCCCCAACTCAGTGCTTCCTGGGATCCCCTCCCAATTAAACTACATCGTCTCCAGGTTCATTCCTGGGGGAACCAACGTAAAATCCATGGTCTCTTTGGGACAAAGTATTGGATCTACTGCAAAACCCAGTCCACCCCTTCCATACTATGCAATGCTGCACAAGTGAAATGAGGAAAATACTAGTCTTTAGTTCTCAGGGTCCCTTCAAGGATGAAATGAGACCATTCTTGTGAGGAGTTTGCACAGTGGCTGGCACATAGTAGCCCCTCTATAAATGTTAGCTGTTGTTACTCTCCTGCTTCTGCTTCTAAAGCCACCTTGGTCTCCTGTGCCCTGTGAGTATCCAAACATCCAGGTCGTGCGGGAAGAGTGACATACAGATTCAAAAAGGGCTTGAATCCAGCTGTTTCTCCAGTTGGCTGTGTGCACTTGGACCTACAATTTCACCTTTCTGAGCCTCAGTTTCCACACCTGTGAAATGGGAATATAAAGACCAACCTCACAGGCCATGGTAAAGAAGAAATTCAACAATGTATAGAAAGCACCTGACTGTGAGTTGGGTATACAAGTGGGTGCCCAGCAAACATTTGTTGAAAGGAAAGCCGGAGGGACAGAGTTCTGAGCAGTCTGCTGGAGTGGTGGCGCCTCTCCCAGCCCAGGCCGTGACCCCAGCATGACTCACCACTCCTAAACCTCAAACTTGGGCCTGGCCCTCTGCCCACTGGTGCGGCCCTCGGTGTGGGTCAACCCAGTGCTGCCTTGGCCTGAGCAAACAGGAAGAGCCAACAGGCAGGAAGGTCTGGCCTGCTGCCACTCTGAATGAGGCTCAACTTCTTGCTTCATGCCCAGCCAGAAAAGAGTGTTATTCCATGAGCCCAAATCCCTCACTGGGCAAGGCTAGCAAGAACCACTGGGGCACTGCTAGGTTTTGCCGGAGTATTGGGTGAGAGGTACCAGAATAAGGGATTATATTGGAAGGGAAAGTGTGTTCTTGGGGCTTCTCCCCCACCCCTAAGGAGGGAGGGAGATTCTCCTTTGAGGGTAAGTGGAGACACAGGCCTCTGCCTGGGAAGCAGATCTCAGCATCAGCACCAGCTGGGCAGGCCTCAACATCACCATGAGAAGCTGTTTTCTTGGAAGGGACTGCAAAATTAAAGGAAGACCAGCGATGTTTATATGCTGCTTTTAATTTTGCAAAGGATTGTGTTATTTATTAGCTTTTTTAATCATCTTGTCCCCTGTTGACAAGTGAGGGGAACTGAGTCCTAGAGAGGTAAATAATTGGCTTCAATCATTTGCTAGAAGCTGAAATTTCACATCATGGATTCATAGTTCTGTGAATTCTCTACTCCAGAAAACAGACAATTTAAATGGCAGGAGAAAGAGATCCTCTGCTTTAGTGTTTAAATGTATTTTTAAAGTAAAGGAAAAGGTCTTTTATATTTGCTCAGACAGATACCATTTCTAATGCTCTTCATTTCTTGGTGTTTCCCTTTAGTATCATTTTTCTTCAGTGCAAAGGACTTTAATATTTCTTGTAGTGCAGGTTTGCTGGAGATGAATTCATTCAGCTTTTAGTTTGCCAGCTTTCATTTTTGAAAGATATTTCTGCTAGGTATAGAATTCTAGGTTGACAGCTTTTTTTATTTCAGGATTTTAAAGATACGTCTCTCTTGTCTTCTAACTTAACACCATTTCTGGTGAGAAATCTGCTGTGATCCTTTCTTTTGCCCCTCTGTATGTAAAGTGTACTTCCTCCCCACACCCCGACTGCTTTTAAGATTTTCTCTTTACTACTAGTTGTAGGCAATTCAATTTCTCATGTGCCTTGGTATCATTTTCTTCCGGTTTTTTGTGCCTGGAATTCCTTAGGCTTCTTAAGCCTGAATTTATAGTTTTCTTCAAATTTGCAAAAGTTTTGGCCATTACTTCTGCAAATACTTTTTCTGTTCCTACTCATTCTTCTTCAGGGACTCCAGTTACATATACATTAGGCTGCTTCAAGTTGTTCCATAGCTCACTGTTTGCTTTGCTCATTTTAGGGGGTCATTTTTCTCTCTGTTTCACTTTGGATAGTTTCAATTGCTGCCTTTAAGTTTATTAGTATTTTTCTGCAATGTTTAATCTGTTGTTAATCCTATGGAGTGTATTTTTATTGCAGACATATTTTTCACCTCTAGTTGTTCTATTTGGTTCTTTTTTTAATGTCTTCTGTGTCTCTCTTTAGCACGCTCATGCTTTTACCCACCTTCTTGAGCATAAGAAAATAATTACAATAACTGGCTTAATGTCCTTTTCTACTAATTATAGTATCTGTGTCATGTCTGAGTCTGCTTCTATTGATCAATTTTTCTCTTCATTTGGGGCATATTTTCCTGCTTCTTTGCATGCCTGGTAATTTTTTTTACTGAATACTAGATGCTGTATTGTTGGATGCTGGATATTTTTGTTTCCCTTCAAATATTCTTGACCTTTGTTCTGGCAGGCAGTTACATTTCTTCAATCCTTTTGAGGTTTGCTTTTGAGCTTTGTTAGGTGGCACCAGAGCAGATTTTAGAGATAAATTTTTCTTGTTATTGAAACAATACTCCTCTGTATATTATGATGTTTTTCTATTCTGGCTGGTGGGAACATGAGCTATTCCTAGCCCTGAGTGAGTCTCAGGGATTATTCATCCTGCTCCTTTTTGTTGGCTTTTTTTCCGGCTCAGGTAATTTTCTCACCTGCATGCACTGGTCAGTAGCCAATCAAGGGAAACCCTCTGCAGATCTTCAGGACTTTCTCTCTGTGCAGCTCTCTCCTCTCTGCGCAGTGCTCTTCTCTAAGGCATGCTGCCTTGTAAATTCTAGCTTCCTTGGCCTTCTCAAATTCTCAACTCTGTCTCCTCAACTCGGGAAGACCATCAGGCTCTCATTGGGTTCTCCCTTCTTGTTCTGTAACCTGGAAATTACTTCCCCTGTTTCCCTTCCCCTGGGGATTACTTTCTGTATTACCTGTTTTCTAATATCTGAAAAGTATTGTTTCATATGTTTTGTCTAGTTGTTTAAGGCAGGAGAGTAAATCCAATCCCTATTACTTCATCATGGCTCAAATATAAGTCCTTATACTTTTTTTTAGTTAAAAAATGTTCTATTGTAGTAACATACATAAAATTTACCATTTTGGTCATTTTTAAGTGTACAGTTCAGTGGCATTCATTACATTCCCTCTGCCTTAAAGTAAAAAAAAAAGTGTCATTTTTCTTCTAACCATTATTAAGCACTTAGTACCAAGTGTTGAGGTAGATAGTGATTTCACTCGTCTTACAGACATGGAACATGAAGCCCAGAAGGGAACTTGCCCAAGGTCTTAGTGTTGTTGATACGGTCAGAATTTAGTCCTACTGAACCATGCTATGAACTTCATTGAGAAAGGATCCTGAAATCACACCAAATCACACCACCTTCACTTGTCTGTAAGGACTTCCACTGCAAGGCTACTTCTCGACCTGGAGCAGACATTCCAGAAATCAGCACCCTGATTTCTTCCTTTGCAGGGGGAAATTCATCTAAATACCAGAGGAACACCAGGCTTAGGGCCAGGCCCATATCTGAGTGGCAGTCTCTGCCACCTGTGAGGCAGGACACAGCTAGCCCAGGCCTGGTGCACAGATCCAGAGAGGAGCTCCACCCTCACTGGGTCGTGCAGAGAAGGAGTGTGCTAGGGGTCTGTGTGCATGTGGTAGTAGCGGACCCGGAGACCACAGTTCGCAGTCAGCCACTCGGAGTTAAATGTCAGCTTCATTTGCATCACTGGCTTATCTTAAATTACAATTACAAATCTTTGAAATCCCTTTTAAACTTCCTACCAGCTCCAAACAGGCACGTTAGCAGCCATTGATCCAGCACATCAGGGATTCTTCGCTTTAAGGAGTGGATCCCTTTCTGTCAGTGAATAAAAACAAGACTCTTGTCTCAAATATTCTGGCAGCCTCTTTGCAAAGGCGTGGGTCATTTACTCCCAGCCTCCACAAGAAAACCCTAGAAGCACATTCCTTTGTATGGTTTGAATTTGTGTCGAATGCACTTTAAGCACCCCAAGTGGGTTTGTGTTAGTTATTTCTTACTAGCAACCTATCAAGCATGGAGCATTTTATTATAGATGGGATTATCAAGGCCATGGGATGTTTACTCCCTCACAGCCTCTCCCACTCACCAAATCAGGGCTTGCTCCTGGGCTGGGCTGCTCTGCCCACTGTGTAAGGAGCCCTTTTACCCTGCAGGGCTGGAGAGGGCTTCTTGGTCCTTGCTTTTCTCCTTTGTCTGGGACATGGAGCCTAATATGCACTTGAGTAAAGATAAGCAACCCGATCACCATCCCTTTATCTTCAAATAGTTGCAGTTTTGTGATTCCCAAGCCATCTCAAAGATGTTCCTGCAGTGATGTGGGAGGAGGTAAGTAGGCCAACTTTACCTCCCAGTATTCAGTACAGATTCAGCATAAAACTCAGCCCCAGAGAGACCCCAGACAAGAGCACAAGAGTTCGTTCTTCCAGGGTACAGTTAAAACCACTCATTTGGTAAAATGATTTTTAAAAAAAAAGATCTAGGAGGGGGCAGTTCTGGGAGACAAACTTTTCTGGGTTCATGGTTGCCTTGGTGCTTTGGTGTGGCTTGGGGAATTGGATCTGATTTTACCTGTTGGGGTGATGGAGAATCTAAGGGGCTTTGGAGCCATCATGCTGAGCAACGGCTCTTTGCTGACAGTTAGGGTGGAAGGGCTGCTGATATGACAGCCTCACCTGGAGTCAAGAAAGGAAACCAACCAGGGAACAATGGCATTCCCCGAATACTGAGCACTCAGAGTCAAGGCCAGCTCTCTGGGTGTGTGATCTGTGGATTGCAGAGGGCCCATGCTCGAGGCACCCCTACTTGGTTGAATGCTCGACTGTTGCCATCTTGAAATTCTTCATCATTTTTTACAAGAGGCCCTTGAAATTATATAGCCAGTCCTGCCTGGAACAGATCATTCATTAACTACCGCCCTCCTCTCTATATGGCAACAATATATTGTATTTTCTGTAACAATCATGAAATGAAACAAACAATAACAATGGCCAGAAGAGAAATGTGGTCATTGAAAACATTCTTTATTAAACTTTGTATATAGAATATATAGGTTTAAAGATTTTAAAAATAAATTAATGGTTATGGGACACATAAAAAAAGCTCAACTATATAGTCAACAGCTGTTTATAGTCTCATTGGCTTAGTCTGTTTGGGACTGCTATGACAAAATACCATAGACTAGGGCTGAGCGCGGTGGCTCAAGCCTGTAATCCCAGCACTTTGGGAGGCGAAGGCAGGCAGATCACCTGAAGTCAGGAGTTCGAGACCAGCCTGACCAACGTGGCAAAACTCCGTCTCTATTAAAAATACAAAAAAAAATTAGCTGGGCATGGTGGTGCGTGCCTGTAATCCCTGCTACTTGGGAGGCTGAGGCAAGAGAATCGCTTGAACGCAGGAGGCAGAGGTTGCAGTGAGCCAAGATCATGCCACTGGACTCCAGCCTGGGCGACACACCAGGACTCCATCTCAAAAAAACAAAAAACAAAAACAAAGAAAAAACCAAAGGATTCGTTATGAAGAACAGATATTTATTTCTGAAGGTCTGGAGGCTGGGAATACCAAAATCAAAGTGCTGGCAAATTTGGTGTCTGATGAGGGCCTTCTTCATCACTCAAAGAGGCTGTCTTCCCACTGTGTCCTCACCAATGGAAGGGTCAAGGCAGCTCTCTGGGGTTTCTCTAATAAGGGCACCAGTCCCCCACGAGGGCTCCAGTCTCCTGACCTAATCACCTCCCAAAGGCTCCACCTCCTAATACCATCACCTTGGGAGTAAGAATCTCAACATATGAATTTTAGGGAGACTTTCAGATCATGGTAGTGATATAATAGTATTTCATGAAAATAATTATTCAGTAATTAATAACTGTTCAGTGATGTTTCATTTTCTTGACTAGTTCTTTAGTCTTTATCAATCATTTTAAAAGAAGAACAAATTTCAACCTTAGAGATCATATATCTGTTTTTTTGAGACAGAGTCTCACTCTGTTGCCCAAGCCAAAGTGCAGTGGCACAATCTCAGCTTGCTGCAATCTCCACCTCCTGGGTTCAAGCGATTCTCTGGCCTCTTAATGCTCACGCCTGGCTGTTTGCATTTTTAGTAGAGACGGGGTTTTGCTATTTGGTCAGGCTGGTCTTGAACTCCTGGCCTCAAGTTATCTGCACGCCTTGGCCTCCCAAAGTGCTGGGATTACAGGCATGAGCCACCACACCTGGCCTTAGAGATTTTTTTTTTTTTTTTTTTTGAGTCAGAGTCTCGCTCTGTCACCCAGGCTGGAATGCAGTGGTGTGATCTCAGCTCACTGCAACCTCCGCCTCCCGGCTCAAGCAATTTTCCTGCCTCAGCCTCCTGAGTAGCTGAGATTACAGCTGTGCGCCACCACGCCCAGCTAATTCTTATATTTTTAGTAGAGATGGGGTTTCACCATGTTGGCCAGGCTAGTCTCGTACTTCCTGACCTCGTGATCTGCCTGCCTTGGCCTCCCAAAGTGCTGGGATTACAGGCGTGAGCCACCGTGCCCGGCTAGAGATCATATTTAAATTCAACAAAATATTTCAAGCACAAACTAAAATTTGTATTTTCAAAACAAAACTTACGACACCTCCCAGTTTGCATGTTGTTTCATTTTAAATTTGGACATAAATTAAAACTTCAGGTGGTCACATGGGATGAAGTCATTCTCTTTCTTTGTCATTGCAATCACCATGCTGTCATCATTTATTTCAAATCATTGTTTACTTTAAATTTCTGTTTAAACACAACCATCTGTGATACCACAGAGGGTGGGGATATGATTGTGCCCCAAGTATACTCAAATGATTTCAAGCCATCATGAACTTAACCTTGAAAATCACCTGAGTAGCTGCCTCACCAGTGTCCCATACTGGGGGCAACCACATTCACTGAGAGTTTCCAGATTAACTCCTATGCAGAATGCGATTTATATTAAAGGATGTCATAAAAATGCACTAATGTGAAGGTTACATCTATCTTATTAAAGTTCAACAATAACCACAGAAACTGTTCAGAACTTAAACCAAAAAAATATGTTTTTGAGGAGTGTTTATCACCAACGATGTTTACTATTGCTCACATATGGTGCTAATAAAAAACAGACGAACTAAATTCAGTAGGTTTTGTTCTTGTTTTTAAGTTCTTCACAGAGAATGTACTCTCTGATTGCTGGCATGCAGGCAGATGTATACCACTGCCAGTAGATACTCTTTTTATTTTGCCATCAAAAGTCACACATTATTTTTAATAGTAATGCTAGCCTGGATTGCTAAGATTTTAAGGTTGCTGGTAGAAATGCAGTCTTTGGGTAGGACAATGTGGCAGAATGTTGAAAGTGCATCTCTTTTGACTTAGGAATTTTGCTTCAAGGATTTTAGTCTAAATAGACGTAGGTATATTCAAAGATTTAGCAAGCTATTCATCGTAGTATCACTTATCATAATGAAAAGTGGAAATAAATTATGGTACATCCATGCATTAGAATATGTAACAGTCATATGAAACAATGTTGTTTAAGAGTATTTAATGCAGCCGGGCATGGTGGCTCACGCCTGTAATCCCAGGACCTTAGGAGGCCGAGGCGGACAGATCATGAGGTCAGGAGCTGGAGACCATCCTGATCAACATGGTGAAACTCTGTCTCTACTGAAAATACAAAAATTAGCTGGGCATGGTGATGCGTGCCTGTAATCCCAGCTACTCTGGAGGCTAGGCAGAGCCAGATTCTGTCTCGAAAAAAAAAAAGAGGATTTAATGTTATGAAAAATTTATAATATGTTCTTAAGCGAAACAGGTTACAAAATACAATGTCATATGACCCCCTTTTAAAATATATATATTTTTTAAAATATATATATACACACACATATATAAAATACACACACACATATATATAAAATACATACACACAGATATATATGTGTGTGTGTGTGTATATATATGTAGTATATACCACCTATTTCCCAGCTGGAGTGCAAAATAAGCTTGCATTTTTTAAATATCCAAATTATAATTCTTCCAAACTCCCCTCCTCAAAGATGACAGAAAATCCATTCTTCTTCCAGTTTCCACTCAAGGTCATTCTGGGAAGCACTGGGGAATGTTTGACCATTTCGCAAACCCAACCTGCTTGCTGTCACTTCCTCTAGCAGTCCTAGCTTGGCTGCAGTACAGTTCTGAAGGCCTGCAGGTCACCTCCGGCTGTCTTGGAGAGTAGCTTTCTTTTCTAGGCCACTTGCTACTTAGCTGCCCTAAACGCGCCAAAATCCCAGCTCAAATGTGTAGCAAATTTTTGCTGAATGCTTGGGGGAATAACGCATACTCAAGCACAGCAAACAATTTTGCGTCTAAGGACTCAAAATCCCTTTGGTACTCACCTGCCCAAAACTATCCTTCCTCAGGTTCTGTGCTTGGCGCCTGAGAAGCCTCCACAGGGCAGGGACCTCACCAGCCCTCCTCCAGACCCCATGAGATAAGGTAGCCCTTCCCTGGTCCAAGAAGTGACCCTCACGCCTGCTCTGGATGACTGAAAGAGGAAGGATCTATTTCCTTTAGGGGAAACCTTCCCCACCTACCCACCTACCACGTGCATTCAGGCACTCAGGATTTAGTCTGCCATCTCTAACCTAGAACAAGCAAACACAGCAGTTGTCAGCCCAATTCCCGAATCCAGTTGTAAATAACACAACATAAGGAACATCAACAGTCCAACCCAAATTTTTGTTTAGATGAAAACTGTTTCTCTAACGCATGAAGAGCACAGTCAGACTAAAGAACAGCCCCGTTTCTGTTAGTAACTGTGTCAGACTAAACAGCTGTGGTCATATTTAAGGTGACTTTGCCATTTTCTCTTGGTATTGTAGGTAAGTCATTCACATTTGTACAATTAAAAGAACCCAGACTGAGGCTTTCCCTGAAAACAATAGAAGTCTGCCTCAAAAGAGAAATGATGCCTGTACCTCCAGAAACTAAATATTGTCGACATATTTGAAATATTATTACTCCAGTTACAAACTTCTGTGTGGAAAAGATCAACCCTTGCAGTCACCCTACCAGATGTACGTGTGTGTGTGTGTGTGTGTGTGCATATATGTGCATGTGTTTTGGATGCATTAAAGACTGGTAGCATGTGCACAAAAACACACCCGGTGGCTAAATCACCGGGATGAGATCGTGGGCAATATTAATTTTCTTCTATTTGCTTTTCGGAGCTTCTTTTTGCTTGCATTTTAGGATTAGTTTGAAAGTGGAGCAGGCAGAAGCACGCAAGTGAAGTTGAGCCTTAGTGCTTTTTGTCATTTTTAAACCTGTCACATTTTCTCTTCCCTTGATCTTTCTCCTAAAAAACAAAGCCAAAAATGTCTGATTAATTAAGGTTTTCAGTTAATCGTGCTTTATTATGTATTTTACACATTTTCTAGACAATTGTTCATAAGCTGGCCTGATGCAAAATGGCAGATGGGGCCTGCCTAATCACAGAGAAGAGGCCGATTAAAAGAACAGGATTGAAGAGCCAAGGTGTCCATTTAGAACGATGTGATTTGGAATCTGAAGGGTTTATTTTAAACCCTTCAGATTCATTTTATCAGATAGTGACTGGAAATTAGTGATATTTATTTAAAACTACGCTAGAGTCTGATACCCCAGGGGCACCTTGATTAACTTGTCTAAAGTTCACTCTGTGGACTCAAATCTCATTTTTAAAAAAATATTAATTTTAAAACTTTAAAGCAATTGTTTTTCTCCGTGCTTGAGCAGTTTCCCATCTGTCAGGTGGCAAATGGGCTGGTGCTTTTTTAAAACATTTTTTAAAATTTCAAATTACCAAAGTAATACATATTCATTGATGAAAATATGATAAATACAGAAGAGACCAAAGAAAAACACTCATCTATAATCTCACCCTGCTGTTCATGAGAAAGCTGCTCATTTGAGATATGTACCTCCAGCGTAATACACACACACACACACTCCTACACATATACACACACAGACATGCAAATGCATGTACCCAGACACATTACATATATACAACAATCGGATTGTGCTGGGCACACGACTTTGTAATCTGCATGTTGTTACTTAGCAATGTGGTACAAACATACATCTTTAGATATTCTTATTTAATACATTTTTAATGGCTGCACTGTGTTCCATCATATTGTTGGATGTTTAAATTATTTCTAATTCTTTGCTATCATAATGAAAGCTTCAGTGTGCATTTTTTTGTTTTATATTCCTCATTTCCTTAAAATAATTTCCTGAAGTAGAATTGCTTAAACAAAGGACATGTGTTTTTCCAAAGTTTTTGTTACATATTGACGTGTATTCTTCCAGAAAATTTGTACTGATGTACACTTCTTGAAGCCAAATAAAAGAGCACTGGTTTCCCCTACACATATACCATAGCACTGAGTATGCTAATGCTTAAAAGTGTCTTTGGTTAATGGGCTAAAACATTAATATGTTAAGATGTGCTTCTGACTTCACAGGCCTAGACAAGAAATTATAATACTATCAAAGTATGAGGCACTCTCACCTGACAATCTCACTCCCTGATGCTTGAAGCTGCTCCTCACCCTACATCTCACTGTATCACTGTCTGAGCAGCAGCAATTCTGGAAAAACAGCAAAAAAAAAAAAAAGATAGATAACAAATATATGTGATATGAATACACATATATATTTAGATTTTGTTAAAATATGTATTTTTATGTACATACATTCATACTCACCTACCCCCAAAATATATAAAAACCATAACCAAAATATTAACATCAATTATCTTTGGGGGGTGGGATTACATTTTTTTTTATTGCTTTCCTTTTACTTTTCGATGTTTTCAAATTTTCTACAGTGACCATCTATTACTTTTGAAAATATATGCGCTCAAACAATAAATGAGATTTTTGTTTTCTAAACAAAATTCATGCTGGTGTTCTAGGTAGTAGCTTAACACCTGCTATTGTTCATCTCTTCTGTCCCCTTTCCTACCCTACATGGCCCTCAGGTTTGGAAACCAGTGTGGGGAATTTGGGGCTCAGTCATTAGAGGACCCAGATACTGGGACCAGCCTGTAATTAGCCATCTGAAGCAAATCTCTGGGCTCCAGTTTCCTAATCTTTGAAATATCAAATTAGGGATGGCATTGGGTTTCAGCTCAAGTATCATCTCTGCTGCAGTGGTGTGCTGTGTTGAGAATAGTCCAAAACTGAAAACGGAAAGTTGGAGAGACATCTATGATTGACTACTAATGTCTGTCACAGGAATAGGAGCAGAAATCTTCCAGTCCTATGCAACATAGCTGCGGTGCCATCCTCAGCCATCTCTAATATCCCTTTCCAGTCTTAAATTCGACTTTCTTCTGCCTCCTCATTTATCTTGCCTTTCCATATTTCATTTTCCTCTTTCTAACTGCCTCACTTCTTAAAGATTATCAGATTTTTTTTTTTTTGAGACAGGGTCTTCTTTTGCTGCCCAGACTGGAGTGCAGTGGCATAACCTCCTGGGCCCAAGTGATCCTCCTGCCTCAGCCTCCCAAGGAGCTGGGACCACAGGTGTGCACCACCAGGCCCAGCCAACTTTTTTATTTTTTGTAGAGATAGGGGTCTCACCTTGTTGCCCAGGCTGGTCTCAAACTCGTGGGCTCAAGCAGTCCTCCCGCCTTGGCCTCCCAGAATGTTGGGATTACAAGCATGAGCCACTGCATCTGGCCAGAAATGTAATTTGGTTCAATACATATTTGCTCTAGGAAATGTAAAGGTAATTAGGATTTGGTCCTTACTCCCGAGGAACCCCAAATTTTGGAGGTGCTGAAGTAGGGAATCCAGAGCAGCATTCCACCAGAAGATTTTCTTGGATTGTAAAGGAGGCTCAGCCTAGTGATGGCTACGGGGCTCGTCTGAAGGAAAAGGACAGGGATGCAGGGAGCAGGTGCCTTGGAAAGAAAAGCCACTGTGCAGAGGAGGGAGAGGAGAGTCTGACTGGCCCTGAACTCATCCTTGCAGGCAGCCCAGTTCTGCCTCATCTGTCTCCAGTCACCTGCATGGGATCCCTCAGGGCTGGGCAGCAGGGAGCTGGTTGTGCGTCAGGATGAGCATTTGCCGCCTTGCCGGGTCTTTGCTAGTATTAGACAAATGAGGAAGGCAGACAGTTGGGAGGTGGAAACTGGGTAGGTTGGTGGTGGTCACAGGATCCTGTCCCTGTGCAACGAGTGGTGTTGAGTTAGACTGCCCTCATCCCAAAGAGCATAGAGCGTTGACTCAGGGACAAGAGCTATCAAAAGCCTGCCCAGGCTCCAATCCCAGCATCTCCACTTAACATCCATGTGATCGTGGGCAAATTAATAAGTCTCTTTGCCTCATTTCCTCATTTGTTAAGTGGGAATAATATGATTACTTAACCTCCTAGGGTTTGTATGAGTATTAAATGAGCTAATACATACTCAATACTTATTCCTTGAATGTTGAATGAATAGGTCTATGTCTCCCTCTAGACAAAGTGTGTATACCATGATTCATCTTTGTGACTCTAGCAGCCAAACATACATTGTGCCAGAACTTTCAGCTACAAGCATTTTCTCCGCCTTCCTCTTTTGGGAGAAAGACATGAGCAATAAAATGTGCAGATGTGTGGGATTTGGAAACGAGAGGAAACTTCCTATGGACTGCCAAAATCAGTAGAACTTCACCTAATCTTGTCTCTTTTAAGGCAACAGTTCTGTGGAGAGCATCATAATTTAGAGGATATGCAGGAACCTCAGCCAACAACACAAACTTCTGGACCGAGCATGATGTTAACATTTTCAATAGCAGGGCTTGTAGGGGGCAGGAAGAAGAGGAGACAAGAAGTCAAGACTCCTAATCTCAGCTCCCCATGAACAGAAGGACCTCTTTATGCTTCTGTTTTTTTCTTCTGTAAAAGTAAGTTGGGGAAAAAGTATAGTTGTTCTTCCAAAAGTAAATATAAAATTACCATATGACCTAGCAATTCCACTCCTAGGGATATACACAAAAGAATTGAAAACTGATACTTAAACATACATATATACATGCATGTTCATAGCACCACTATTCCCAATAGCCAAAAGGTAGAAAACAACCCAAACATCCCTCAGTGGACAAATGGATAAGGAAATTGTGGTATTTTCTTGCAATTGAGTATTATACAGGTATTGATAGCAATGAAGTACTGATGCATGCTACAACCTGGATGGACCCCAAAAAGATTATGCTAAATGAAAGAAGCATAGGTCACATGGTACATGATTCCAATTATATGAAATGTTCAGAATAGATAAGTTCATAAAGACAAAAAGTGTGTTGGTGGTTGCCATAGGCTGGGGGAGAAAGGAATGGGGACTAACTGCTTACTGGGATAGAGTTTTCTCTTGGGTGATAGAAGTGTTTTGGAACTGATAGAGGTGGTGGTCACAAAACATTGTGAATGTACTAAAAGCCACTAGATTGTTCGTGTTAAAATCATTCATTTTATGCTATGTGAATTTCACTTCAACAACAAATAAAAATTTTAAAAAGTAAATTATAGGGTAGGGAGAAAATAGGTTATATACAATTGGAGGGATGTCAAATTTCAGAAATGACTTTCCTTTTACCACGAGACAGTCTCTCCCATGTGGATGATGAGCTGGGATCTTTCTGCCCAGACTCATCCTCTGAATCAAGGTGTCTAAGGATTTAATTTGCCAGACCCCAGGATGCAGACAGTGGAGCCTCAAGGCTAGTGCAGGAGAAAGGTACCAATGCCCCAGGCCAGACATTATAGTCTCTTTGCCTTATGGGATTTCCTGGACCCTGTCCCAGTACTTCAGACCCCTGGCCTCAAGAGGTTTTAGTGTCATAGTGTTGTGTGGTCAAGTCCTTTGGCTCAGTCCTAACTTAAGAGCATGTTTCACTTTCTCATTAGTTTACAAATAGGGACTTATTTGTAGGTGCACCTGTCAAAAGAAGGTAAAATAAAAATATAATTTAAAATAAAATACAAATATTTATTTCTATAATTTGTTCTATTTTCTATAATATTAATATATGTATTATATTTTATAAGAAATAACATATACTAAAAAGCAAATAAAAACTTCTGTCACATTGTGATCTTCCCACTGGACAGTTTGTATTCATCAGCATTATTCTCACGGTAGGTCGAGTCACTGCAAAGGTTGTAGGGAGTAGAAGGGGTTTCCGACAAGTAAGAGTTGGCCCCCAAGTGCCTCCCTATCACTCGCTAACTGAAAATTGGTGGAACCATTTCTAACCCCTGGAGCAGTGGGCTCAACCTTAGCACACATGGGAAGCACCCGGGGAGTTTTTAAAAATACTAACGTCCAGGTGACTCGAATGCGCAGTCAAGGCTGCGAACCACTGGTCACAGGCACCTCAGCCACTCTCAGGCTCAGCCTCAGGCTCAGGCAGATGTTTGTCATCATAGAAGGTAAGTGAGGAAGGGACTCTTACTTTGAAAGTGGTCTGTGTGGCCCATCTGTCTGTGTTGCATGGATTCCTAGAGTCCCTCTACAGAGAAGAACTCGTCACATGACTGAGACCGTTTGGGCACATGGTTGCTACATCACTTCGCTCACAGAGCCTTCTATGAATAATGAAAACTGGATGGAAAAAATGGAAATAGTTGTTCTCTTAAAAGGCTGAGAATATAGGGAGAGTTTTAACATTTTGAAACCATCTAAAGCTGATTCCAATACATTACAATGTAAATATCCACCATTGCCGTTCCTTTTAGGGAGTTCTTTTAGAGACTCTGAAATGTAAGTCTGTGCTGTCATCCAAGCTGGCTCTCCAGCTGACTTCTTTTCTAAAACCACTGCCATGGCAAACTTGTGGGGAGGAACACAGGCAGCATGTTGGCGGGGGGTGGCGGGGCAGGTCTCTGGCTGCGGCTCCTCCACCTTGGCCATTGAGGAGACCTGGTCGGGGAAGGAGGGAAGTTCAACCTGGCACATGGGACTTTATTAGGGGAGTGAAAAATGAGGTGCTGTAGGTTACAGATTGTCTGAGTCACAGTAATGTGTTCTGGTCATGGCGCCTCTTAGAAAAGACAGGACAAATCACGCCATGTGCCTGGCTTTCCTGTCCTCCTCTGAAAAATGGGGGAGAAAACGGGGGAGCAGTAGAAATAGATAACACCTGAGGCTTCATTTAGTTCAGATATTCTGAGAAGTGTTAAGTTTGAAAAGTAGGTCACTAACTGGCTGCTGGGAGGGAGAAGAAAGGAGACCGCTATTGAAGGAATAGTGTTCAAGAGGGTATGGACAAGGAACAGAGGAGGTCAGGTGGCACTTAGGGACACAAGGGGGCCTCTGGACAGAAGTGAGCCTGGACACTTGGCCGGCTCTCTCCCCAGTTTCCCCATCACCTAGAGGCTGCCACTCAGATTGTTAGGCAGAAAATGGCGGCAGGAGCAGCTTCCTCTTCCCGGCTTCCCAGGGACATTGCTGTTGCCATGGTGATGGCTAGGCAGTGTGATGTGTGGCTTTGTGCTGTGACCACCTCCTTCTTTGTTCTCATTCGAACTATAGGCACTACCTCTGGAGCTATAAGAAAGGGCCCAAGTAGGGAATTTCTGTGCTTATTTGACTCACCTCAGGAGCAAATCCCTTTCTCCCCTACCATTGCTTCTACCCTGCAAGGGATTCAGTTTCCTGATTATAAGTTCTGAGGCACTTGGATCCTATTTCTTGAGGGAGGCAGAGACCAAAACCTTTGAAATATGAGACCCACTAAATGAGCACAGAATAAAGTTTGGTCTGTCCCTTTGTTCTGTCTCTGACAGTAGTAGCAAGAGATGCTTTATGGGAAGAACACAGTAGTTGCCTTCGGTGAAGTCAATTTCTAAAGGTTAGGGATGTGAGCCTCTTTGACTTGCCCCGTAATAACTCATTCTGGCTCCATCATTCATGTGAGCTCCTCTAAGCCCTTCTGGAACTTATTTATTCTTTCAGTCTTTATTGGATTCCAAAGGATAGAAGCAACCCCTGAGACTTGTGGTTGAGTTGTGCCCTCATCCATCAGCTGTGGACTCCAATGGTGAAGTAATGTTCTCTGTAGAAAATTCTCTGCTGGGGTTCTTTTCTTGGCTCTGCCACTAGAAAGCTATGACCCTGAGTGAAGTCCTTCAATCTCTCTGAGCCTAGGTTTCCTAGCCTAGAAAACAGAAGCAGGAGCATCTGGCAACCCCTAGCTCATGGGGTGGCTGCATTCTGAAGGCAGGGACTATACCCCATTCATCATTGCATCCCCAGGGCCTGACATGGTCCCTGGCACATCACAAAAATTCAGTGAATGGTTGTCAAATAGAATGGATAAAAGCAGACAACATGAAGGGTGAAGCTTCTGAACCAGTTGGAGCTCTGGGTGGCAAGTGAGAAGAACCAACTCAAACTAACTAAAGTGAACACAGGGAGCTTCAAATTCACATGGTTGGGAAGTCCAGGGGCAGAACTGCTCTCAGCCATGGCTAGATTCCAGGGACTCTGGGAAACTACAAGGGCACAAATCACTGGAGCCAAAAAATAATTTTCTTGTTTGAAGTGCATACCTCTTCAGGGACAGTTAGGAACTAAATTCACATAAAGACACCTTGGTTTTTAATCCTGCCCTGCTCTTCCAAGGTAATAGAACTTGGGTGAGCGTTTATTTATTTATTTATTTTATTATTTTTATTTTCTAAGCCCTGGCTCTTACCGCTCTAAGACAGGGATAAGAATATTTGCTTTGGGTAGGTTATGCTATGGTTTGAATGTTCATGTCCCCCCAGAATTCATATGTCAAAATCTTCACCCCCAAGGGGATGATATTAGGAGGTAGGGCATTTGGGAGGTGATTAAGCCATGAGGGCAGAGCCCTTAGGAATGGGATTAGTGCCCTTATAAAATACACCTCTGAGAGCTTGTTTGCTCCTTCTACCATGTGGGGATACAGTGAGAAGATGCTGTCTATGAACCAGGAAGCCAGCCCTCACCAAACACCAAACGTGCTGGTACTTTGGTCTTGCACTTCCCAGCCTTCAGAACCATGAGAAATAAATTTCTGTAGTTTAGAAGATACCCATTCTATGGTATTTTGTTACAGCAGCTGGAATGGACTAAGACAGGTAGCTGTAAAGCTCAAAGTTAAAAATGTGAAAAATTACTAACAGCCCTAAAATGTAATTTTAAAGCAAAGTAAGTGGCATGCGTATTATTATTGTTTTAAGTAAGCATGAAAGCTTAAACTGTTTTGCGGGAAGTCATTTTAGGAAGAGTGCTCAGGACATCTTTGTGTCAATCAACTCCTGTGCTGACTTAGATTTAGAATTTATTGAGTCTCTTACATGGATTATCACCTTAGCCTTTACCTCACTCTATGTGGTGGGTACTATTCTTAGGTTCTACTCTTAGAGGAGGAAACTGAGGCTTTATGATGTAAGTCTCCAAGGAACACAGTGGGTAGCGGAGGTAGGAGGACTGAAACTCCAGTCTGACTGAAGAGCCTGCGTGTCATGCCTGAGGATGCTGTGCATGTTCTGGAGGTTTTCTCTCCCACCATGGTGTGTCAGTGCAGGATGGGACTCAAAAATTGTAGAGTGCAAGGGCCCCATCTCATCATGGCCCAGTGGAGCCAGGACTTTGCCCCAGCTTTCTGATTTCTGTTCTGCATCTACCAGAGCTTCTAAGAGGAAGCCACAGAAAACTTAACCAAAGGTATGCATTAAAAGAGAGCTCACAGAATTGCTGCAGTTGGCTGGAGAACCAGGCTGGGATCATGCACACAGGAGCAATGCCCCAATCGTGCTGCAAAACTGGCCTGCAGGACACTCCCTCCACCACTACTGAGTACCATACACAATACTGCCACCAGCACCAGATGCTACTCCTAGCTTCAGGTCACTGTCACTGCCCCCCCCCCAACCCCAATAACTCCATCTTGCTGCATCTTCTACCATTCTTGCTTCTTTATGTTGCTAACCCTGGATGCAAACTCTGGTTAAGTATATCTGATGGGTAGAGCCTCTCTCATGTGCCCATGTCCTAGCTGCAAGGGAGGCTGGGAAAGCAAGTGTCTGGCAATTTCTGCTTTTAAAGATAGAACCAATGATACCACCCACCAATACTCAAAAAGGTGGTGAGTTTCCCAAAGCCTGAAAGGGGATTTGATGGCCAATACGAATGTTCTTGAAAGTCTGAATGAGAGTTACAGGAAATATTAGTTCGCTTTCCCACCTTCACCTCTACCCAGGGAGCCAAAAAACAAATGCAGTCAGTCCCTTTCCTGCTTCCCCCAAGTTGGGGCATGTGTCCTCCTCTGAGTTTTCTGAAGTCTGTTGTTCTCAGCTCAGCTCCAATGGGAGGCGAATCTGCAGACTCTATATTGGGTCTGATTCATGGGCATATGGTGCTGTATCATGTTGTTGTAACATAAATAAAAATATTTTACATGGAAACTTAAGGGAGGGAGGCGTCCAGAGCCCCCACGCTCTGTCAGTTCCCTCAGGCTGTGAAAGAAAGAATGTGTTTGAGATGCAGACCGCCTCCGTGGGACACTTGCTGAGGAGGCCACTTCTCCTCACACCTTTCTCCTACCCCAGCCCTGTCCTCCAAGGTAATCGGGCTTGACTTGGAAAGGAAAAGGCATGAGGCTACCTGGATTTCCTACAGAGATTCAGCATTGAGGGGTGAACCTTTTGGAACCCATGAGAAGAGAGAACTGCAAGGACAGAGGAAAGTGTGACTGTCGGTAGGTGGAGGGCTCCTCTCCCATGGCGACATGGTTTAGCTGTATCCCCACCTAAATCTATTTTGAATTGTAGTTCCCATAATTCTCGTGTGTCGTGGGAGGGACCAGGTGGAGACGATTGAATAATGAGGGTGGTTTCCCCTATCCTGTTCTCGTGGTAGTGAATGAGTTCTTATGAAATCTAATGCTTTTATAAGGGGCTCCTCCCTTTGCTGGGCACTTATTCTGTCTCCTGCTGCCCTGTGAACAGGTGCTGTCTATCATGATTGTAAGTTTCCTGAGGCCTCCCCAGCTATGCAGAACCGTGAGTCAATTAAACCTCTTAGCCTCTTTCCTTTATAAATTACCCAGTTTCAGGTATGTTTTTATTAGCAGCATGAGAACAGACTAATACACATGGTCAGCTGGTCTTTGGACTACGTCAGGGCGTGATGGCATAGAGAGTTTTCTGCTCTTTAAAGGAGATGAGTTTGTGGCCCACCTCATTTAAAGATTTTAAATAGATTCACTTGTGTGCTATTTACAGCTTGTCAGAGGCCTCCCTCATCTGACGTCTCATTGACTGCTACCACATGGCCAGGTAAGCACCATGACTTGGCATCGTAAATGGGTAAATGCAGCAGAGAGGTGAAACGATGATCCTATCACACGGCTGGTTGATATTGCAAAGACAGAAACCCAGGCTGTCTTGACTCCCAGGCCAGAGTTATTCTAAACCAAAGATTTTGAGTCAGGGGAGGCTTAGGCTCCCTCTCATTTTACAATAGAGATAACTATAGCCCAGTTGGTTAAATGACTTGCAGATGTTCCCACAGGTAGGTAGTGGCTGAATGGAGACCAGAACTGATGCAGAGTATGGCTTTGAGAATCAGGGAAACAGGGGTTCAAATTCTGCCTTTACTCCCTTCCCAACCAACCCACCCCTGGAAAATGGGCACAGTTGTATTTATTTAATTTACTTTAACAATTAAATAAAGTATTAGGTTGGCGCAAAAGTAATCATTGCCATCACTTTTGCACCAACCTAATAAAAGCGTTAAACTCCCAGAGCACTAGCTAGCACACAGTAGGCGTGTGACACATGTTACTTCCTCTCTTCCCATCCATCCTGGACTCCTAGTCCAGGCTCCTGCTGCAGACTCAGATGACTGCCCTGATATTAGTGATGCCGCCTGGCCCCTGCCTCGTGGGGTCCGTCCGGTCAGCCCCCTCATTAACCACATTGACTTTGATTAAGTGCCAGCCTGTAATCCTAAAAATGTCACATTATTGAGGACTAATTGTTTCCCCCAGTCGCAACCCAGGAATCCATCCTCAAAACAGCCAGATAACCGAGATTGTCCTCTGGTGTCTTGTGTGTCAAGATTTTATAAGCAGAGATTGCCATCTTTAGTTTTCCCCAACTTCTCATTTTGGGGGATTATTTATGCTCACATCATCCAACTATGTGTCGCCTGCTTTTCCAGGGTGGTAACTTGAATGACTGTTCCTCCTCTTTCCCTCCCACCCTCAATTTTTGGCTCTGTGATATCTCATTATATTCTAAAGAGCTATCTGCAAGGCAGGGCACCGGGATGCAATTAAATCTGCTTCTGTAGCAACACTGCTCTTAAGCAAAATATATTGATCGCCGAAGCTTTGAACCCACTTTAATCAAGTAATCTAAACAGGGCTTAAGCTTCAAAAGCCGAGCGATGTGCCCGGCTTCAAAGCGCTTACTTACACTGAATTAATTTATCCTGGATGTACTAATGCTCCCCACAACCCTGTGAATTATAATGTTAGAGGTTGCAATCAGGGCTCTGATAATATCCCCAAAGCCCGGCTGCTATTGATTGTCATGTAAAAAGCCACAAAGGGGAGTGGGGTGGAGGGAAGGGGAATAAAGGGATTGGGGTGGATAGAACAAGACTGAAGTGTCCCTGTCCACGTGGGGCCAGGCGCCCAGTGCTAGTTTGGGGAATGGGATTGGAAGGAGGTTGGGTCTGCACTCCGAGGTGCTACATTAAGAGGGGGAATTGCTTTAGGAAGCTCCAGCTGTGACTCTGAGGTGGAAGCCAGGGAATGGCTTGTGTGTGGATTGTGGACAGGGAGGGAAATTGGACATCTGTTTCAGAGGCCAAGCTGCCATTCACTCTCCCACTGGTAGCTACCTCTCCCCACATTTACTCAGGAAATCACATCTCCTTGACCTCAATCCCTGGCTTTTGAGTGGAGCCCCTACCGACATTCCACATCTGGAGCTTGTGACCTTATTATTGATTTATTAAACAATTTATTGAGAACTTTCTATGTGCCACACATTATTATTATTGCTTTGAGACAGGGTCTTGCTCTGTCTCCCAGGCTGGACTGCAGTGGTATGAACATAGCTCCCCGCAAACTTGACCTCCTGGGCTCAAGCGATCCTCCCACTTCAGCCTTCTGAATAGCTGGGACTACAGGCACAAACCATCATGCCTGGCTAATTTATTATTATTATTATTTTTTGTAGACACAGGGTCTAGCTATGTTGTCCAAGCTGGTCTCAAACTCCTGGGCTCAAGGAATCCTACCACTTTGGCCTCTCAAATGTGTTGGGATTACATGTGTGCACCACCACTCCCAGCCTGTGCCAGGCATTATTCTAGGTTCTGGGAATAGAGTGGTGAACAAGATAGACAAAAGTCCTTGGCCTCATGGAATTTATTTTCTACCGGTGTGGGGTGGAGGAAGACTAACACACTGCCTATTTTACTTATTTGTTTAGTTACAGTCTGATGATGGAATCTGCTCTAGAGAAAAATAAGACAGGAGATAGGAATAGGGAATATGTGAGTGTGCGCAGCAGGTGGTATCAGTGTGAGTTCAAATCCAGGGGTCCTCGTTGGGAAGGTGACATTTGTGCAGACATCCAAAGAAGTGGGAAGGAGCCACACAGACCTCTGAGGGAAGATACTCTGGGCAGACGGAAGAGCAATGGCCACGGCCCTGAGGTGAAGCATGCCTGGGCTGTTTGAGGAACAAGAAGGAGGCCCATGTGGCTGAGGCAGAGTAGGCAAGAGGGAGAATAGGATGACGTGAAGCCAGAGAGCATGTAAGCACCAGACAATGGCCAAGGTTAACTGGTGTATTTTGTTTCCTTGGCCACAGTGATGGTTCAGGGATGGGCCAGTGACATGAACCATGAGGGAGATATGGGCTGGGTGATGGGCAGCCATCTTGTCACCACATGGAACCTGAGGAGAAAGTCAAAATGGAGGACAGGGTCGCTGAGGGATGGGTGTCGTGGACTGAGCTCCTGAATCCTACTGAGCCTGAAAACTTTACATTCCTTAGCATTTTCAATTTCTGGGAGCCAGTAAATCCTCTTTTTTCCCTAAACTATTTTGAATTTTTTTCTAAATAAATCTTCAGACCTCAAAAGTCCCACCTCTTGACACTAAGCTCACAGGTGAAACATGCCCCCCCAGCATCCGTTTGCTGTCTGTGTCATGCTGGAGGCCCCAGGCTGGCTCTCCTCTCACCTTAGGAGTCGGGGGGGGGGGGGTCCTCCCTCTCCCTCTGCCTCTAAAATGCACCTGATGGCAGGGATGGAGGATGGCAGAACTCTGAACTCCTTCTCAAATTCCAGTTTTCTGTCTCCCACTCCATCTCCCCCAGATCGTTGGATCCTGTTGGCCCTTTCCTACCTGAAGAAGAGAGAGTACTGGTGTGCTGGATTTTACATATGTTGAGTTTTTATGTATGTCATTGTATTTTTACCATTTTGCAGCTCTAGGAGGTAGGTATTGGCAGCGTTGATGTTTATCATATTACCATGATGGTATATGGCTGGCATCTCATTCTTATGTTGGTAGCCATGCCATACAGGTTGCTTACATTTTTAGAAATGACTTTTGGATATTAGTATACCTTTGTACCCTAGATGCCAGCAGAGGTCCCCTGCCCTTTGAGCTTTAAATTAAATTGATTCAGGCCTGTAATCCCAGCACTTTGGGAGGCTGAGGTGGGCAGATCACTTGAGGTCAGGAGTTCAAGACCAGCCTGGCCAACATGGTGAAACCCTGTCTCTACAAAAAATACAAAAATTTGCCAGGCGTGGTGGTCTGTGCCTCAGGTGACTGAGACACGAGAATCACACAAACCCGGGAGGTGAAGGTTGCAGTGAGCTGAGATCGTGCCAGTGCACTCCAGTCTGGGTGACAGACTGAGACTCTGTCTCAAAAACAAGCAAACAAACAAATTAAGTTGATTCCAATGCTGCTGTGTGTGCAATCACAGCCAGCCATGTTTCCTCTAATCTCCTAGGAGATATGTGGGGGGTGGGAGCTTATGTTTTCCCATTGATCTCTGGCTTCAAGCTCCTCTGGCTTCTTGCAAATTCTCTTGCTGTTCCTCTCATGTTGCAGCCTGTTTCTGATCACATCACCCAGGTATGGAGTGCTCCCTCCCCTCCTCACCACTACACAACACATATTATTAACTCAAAGCATTTGTATGTAGAAAACTATACTGAAGGTTTAGAATGTTGAATGGGGATGCTTCATCGCAAAACAAGAAAAGAAATTGAATATCACACATCCCTCTGTTGGCATTTAGTTGGCCATTTCCAACAAGAGGACTCTCTCCCGTGTGGCCTTTCTCCTCCCAGTTAAGCCCTCACCCTTCACTTTTCTGGGTCCCCTTTCTTTCCCACCTTTTCATCTCCTCTTTCCCATTTGATTCCCAGTCACTTTTGCAAGATAAAAATGTGAATTCTCCAGCGCTACTCACCTCTAGGCTTACCTGGAAGCTCATTAGCATGTCTGCTCATCAGGGGCACATTCTCTCCAAGTCCCTCTTTTGAACAGCACAGAGGAGCCAGCACGGCTTTCCACTTTGGTCCCTCCCTTGTTCCAGCCATACCAATCTCTGCTGGGGAAGGTGTGCATTAGTGATATATTCCTCAGTGTTATGAATGATTCCGTAAGTGGCAGAAGTTGCCACAGGAAACCTTGGCTTTAAGAACTAAACTTTTTCTCTATATTACATCCATGTTAACGGGGAGAAAAAGAATGCTTCATGAGGTTAGGTGGATAAGTAATTTGCCCAGTCTAGCACAGCTAGGATCCAGGAGAAGAGGGATTGAATTCAGGTGTGGTGATGGTAAATTTATGCCATTTCCGTGATGGCATCATGAATCCAATAAAAATTGCTTTGCTGTATTTACCGAGATTCACCCACACACATTCACTAAACTCTTACATGAAAGCACCAGGCTGAACAGGTTGTGGTTGGGGGTATGAGGACGGAAACATCAATGGTCCCTTCCTAGAAAGAATCCTTCATCTCACAGGGAGACAGACCAGATGGCCCATAAATTAAAGTGGAAGTTCAGGAAATTCAAGGAAAACAGGATAAAATACTCTGAAAATCTTTTACCTCTCTATTAAGGAAGTAGCAAGGCAGTGATTATGAACTTGGACTCTGGTGACCCTGGGCGAGTTCCTTACTTGCTCTGTACCTCACTTTTTTTTCAGCCGTAGAATGAAGACAATAATAGAACCCTTCTTATAGGGTTGGTGTGAAGGTTAAATGAATTAATACATGCAATATACTTAGAACAGCACCTGGCACCTAGCAAACACTCAATAAATGTTAGCTATCACTATTAACGTATGGTGTACATGGCCAAAAAATGATTTTGCTTGATAAATATTATGATCCCTGATCATCAAGGGAGGAAACTGAAGGACAGAGATGAGACAATGTCCTCCAGGTCACAGAGTCATTTTGCTGCAGAGGGAGGAATAGTAAGCAGGTCTTAGATGCTGGTCCAGCATTTTCCTATTCCTGCATGTCCCAACTGAGAGTTGAGAGTGTACAGGAAAGACTACTGATCACACTTTTTGGTAGAAATGGTGGCTTTGATTTTGAGTGGGCTGTATTCAGGAATGGGTGATAAGGAAGGGTGACGTGATTTTTAAAAAATGTGATAAGGAAGGGTGACGTGATTAAAAAAAAAAAAAAAAGTAGTCATTCACCAAAATCCATTCTTCTCATTGTCCATGGTGAGGGTTCAGTGGCGGATGCATGCTCAACAGTGGAGGACCAGGTTTCCCAACATTCCTTGTGTCAGGGGCAGCGGCCATATTGAAAAGTTCTCACTTGCATATTGTGAGAAGAGGATGAACCATCCCCAGGATGACATCTTAAGACACAGAGTATGGTGGGTGCACAGCCGAGTTCAGTCTGCTGAAGCCATCGCCAGGCGCAGGTGAAAGGGCTCCTGCACCGTGCCCTGTGCTCCCCACCTGCCTGGCATTGTGTGCAGAGCAGGAAAGCGTGGCTGTTACAAATGCATCCTGATTTGGGGGAGCAGCAGCCAACTACCTTCATATCAGTCTCTCTCTTTAAAAGGTGAGGTGAATCGGTGATTTTCCTGAAAAATTACAGGTATCCAGCTAAGATCTGAATGCCATCACCCTACCCAGGGCTCTGCAGTTTTCTCGTGGTGAACCCTTGATGGATTTGTTAGTTGCTTGAGAAATGGCTATGAGCAGATTGAGGTTAGGAAGACAGAATTTTCATCGGTTAAAGAGGAAGAGCTGATTGCTGTTGAAACTCATCGTCTTTGCTGTGCTTCTGTTTTGTGAATTTTTAATCTACTACTTAGTGATCTTCTGGTGTAATTGGCCTGAAGTGAAAACCACAGCCTATGGTGGTGAACAGGCCATGCATAAGCCTGTGCTCAAAGTCATGTCTTTGGCTGACACCCACTTGCTTGGGGAATTCCTAGGTCACTGGTTGGACAAATTACGAAGGAAATGGCAGGTGGAGAGAGTCTTCGAGACAGCTCTGTGGTTGCTGCAGCCAGAAGTCGTCCTCATCCTGGAGGATGCCTTTGATGAAGGGAAGTGGAGCACCCCTGAGGCCTGGGCGGATGATGTGGAGCAGTTTCAGAAAATGTTCAGACACCCAAGTCATGTGCAACTGAAGGTAGTTGCTGGAAACCATGACATTGGCTTCCACTATGAGATGAACACATACGAGATAGAACAGATTGAGAAAGTGCTCATCTCTGAAAGGCTGTTTTCGCTGAATGCCTCTGAAAGGCATTCACTTTGTGATGGTCAACAGCATGGCACTGAAGGAGGACAGCTGTGGCATCTGTTCTGAAGCAGAAGCAGAGCTCATTGAAGTTTCTTACAGACTGAATTGCTCCCGAGAGCGTTATCCTCTGTATTGGAGAAGCGACGCTAACTGTTCTGGGGAAGATGTTGCTCCTCCGGAGGAAAAGAACATCCCATTAAAGGAGAACTATGATGTGCTTTCTTGGGAGGCATCACAAAAGCTGCTGTGTTGGTTCCAGCTACACCTGGATCTCAGCGGCCACATGCACAGCACCTGCGAGGTGCACCACGGGGGACGAATCCCCGAGCTCAGCTTCCCGTCTTTCAGTTGGAGGAACAGAAACAACCCCAGTTTCACTATGGGTAGCATCACACCCACAGACTATGCCCTCTCCAGGTGCCACCTACCACGTGAGGACGTGGTTTTGATCATCTACTGTGGAGCGGTGGGCTTCCTTGTGGTTCTCACACTTACTCACTTTGAGCTTTTAGCCTCACCTTTTCTTTCTGGTTTGAACCTGCTCAGAAAGCATAAGACAACGTGAAAAGCAGGCAGCGTTTGCACTTAGTAATAAATATCAAAGCCCAAGAAATGGAACTTTGGACAGAGATCATGTTAGAATCAAGTGGATGATGAGACTAAATATAGGCCATCTCTCTGCACATCACAGACATTCTCAAATACTGAAACGGGTTACTGCAGAATAAATAGTAGATTGTACTGTTCTCATGCTATAAAAATGGAACAGGTACTCTACAACAACAACAACAACAACAACAAAAGACACAGAGTGGTTCTTCCATGCTCCTTCTCCCCTTCTTGCTGGCTACAGAAATGATCAGATAGATTAGCAGACTCTAAAGTAAGACTCCTCAAACTACCTGTGTTGAAGAACATGATTTCCACCCAACTCCAATTCCCATCTATCATGGACCAAATTTTGGTCTACAACCTGTTCAATGAGCCGAGTCCACTGGTCATGTGCCTGGATGTCATGACAATGTCAAATCGTGGTAAAAGTTTCTGAAAGCGTATTATCCATGTCACAACTCAATTCATGGTGGACTTCTACCAAGCAGTTTGTGGACTGGTACTTGCCTATGGTCCACACTTAAGCAGCACTGCTCCCAGACATGCAGAGACAAGCTGAAAGGTACCAGAGTTCCTGATGGCTGCGTGGGGCAGAGTGATCTGCCAGCCTAGAATGTTCAAATCAGATGCTTACATCTGAGAAAAAGAAACGAAAAACCATATTCTTTACTGTATCTTAATATTGCTTTCTCCAGGAGGTATGCTTTACCCTAATATAGATGGGTCATGCCATGTATTAAAAGGAAGAGTGGACTTTTGAACCAGGCAGAATGACCCTTGCTGTAGCCCAAGCTGTAGACACATTGGCTCTACTTGCTGGGACAATGCCACGCCTCCCCAGGACATTCCTGGGTGCCCATGGTGTGCCATACACTGAAGGATGACGCAAGGCCACCGATCCCCTGCCAACGGATCCCTCGCTGGATTCCTTTTCATCTGTAGGTTCTTGGTATGTCCGGGAATGATTTGGATCCAAGTAAATTCATGTTCTGAGGCTCAAAGAAAATCAAAGGTGTTGAAGTGCTTTGATCCGAAGGCTAGTAAGCAAAGTTTAGTTCATAAAACAGCTGGTGCTGAGAGAAGATTGAAGTAAGGATTTGAGGACCCCTGTAAGGTCTAAGAGATCCTAGGAGGGCAGTGAGCAGGGCCTACACTTGGAAATTAGACTGATGTGCTTCTGATGCCTAGAGTCACAAATTCCAGCTGAGTGCCTTTGGGTGAGTCACGTGGTGTCTTCTCTGTAAAGGAAGACTGTAATGATGACATTGCAGGAGTGGTATGAAGGTCTCCAAGAAGGTACAGAAAGACCTGCATGCAACTGGGTGGCAGCCAGGGCCCAGCAAGGAACAGATGGCACATTCAAACTGGGTGACTGGAGGAGAGAGAAATTAGGAGACCACTTACAAAGGTGCAGCAGGGATGGGGAGACTCACAAGACACAGCATAGTACCTGGCTGGCAATGGTGCGTATGGGCGGAGGAGTGGGGGTAGCTGTTATAGCTGTTAGCCTGAAGGGCAAAGGAGAAAACAGTTGTCAGAATCCAGAACCCTCGCTCCATACAGGTAGCATGATGGGGAGGGTCATCCAATAGGAGTGGAGGTTGATGCCAGGAAATACACTGCCAACCCCTGGTGGTATCTCCACAGGGTATGAACTGGAGAATAAACCTGACTGTACTCCCTTCCCACCCTCCTAACTCTGGCTGCTTCTTCCCGCTGGCCAAACTCCAGTGGAAGGCAGAGGATAAGGGGGCCTTTCAGGCAGGCCAGCGTCCCAGGCTCAGAAGAGGACGGAGAAGCAGGAAGGAGAATCCAGGAAGGCCAATGACTGCATCCTGCCAACCCAGCATATAGAAGCTGCTTAACTTATAGGAGCACTTAAAAAAAATTTATAGTCTTTGGATGTAACTGCAAGTAAGGTCACATGCTTCCTCTGAGGCACCACTTAACTGAAAATTGGACCTTGCGAATGCGAGGCATGCAGGTCTGTTCTCACCTGGAGCAGAGAGGATGAGCAAACGGTTCTCTCTGTGCTGGCCTCTTGCCAGATCCTTTTCCACTTCTTTATTCCTCGTTCTCTGCTGTCCTTGCCTAAGAAACCACCATCTGGCTGCAACCCGCCTAAGGAAAGTATTGGTGAGTTGAGGACCTGGGGTATGTCCCCTGCTGCCTTAAGAGATGATTAGTGGCTGCTTGTCGGCAGATGTAGCTCAGTGGCATTTTAATATCCAAATGTCCCCCTGCCTCACGAGGGAGGCCACGGACTATTGAAGGTGTTTCACACAGAGAGCCCTGATTGCTGTGGCAATAATTTCCTTCAACAGCCATTAAACCACTTCTGAATGTGTTCTTAAAAAAGAAAACCAAGAGAAAAGGGCAGGGGGTGGGTGTGGAGGGGGGCAGACATCCTTCCTATTTCCTGAAAAATATCAGCACTCACAGGGTGAGCTTTAACTAATCAGATGGGATTTTAATATCAGTGTGTTGGCAGCTATGAGTGCACTGTCAGTCCTGCCCAAGTATCGGCAGAGCCCGGCACCCACTGGGGCGATTTGTGCCTGGGCTGCTCACCAGCATTCTCTGGTCCAAGAGAGATGTTGTCTTAAGTCTTCGAGAGTAAATGAGTCTTCTCAGCTCAGGTCCCTTCCTTGGCAAAACATCCAGTTCTTTAGTCAGGGCCTGTGCCCACCCCCATAAACCACTTACCAAAAGGTGGCTGGAATATATGGGTGTCCCTATCCACTCACTCAGCAAATATATATTGGGGGGGTCTGTATTAGTCCATTCACACTGCTAGTAAAGACATACCCAAGACTAGGTAATTTATAAAGGAAAAAGAGATTTAATGGACTCATAGTTCCACATGGCTGGGGAGGCCTCACAATCATGGTGGAAGGCAAAGGAAGAGCAAAGGCACGTCTTACATCACGGCAGGCAAGAGAGAAGTGCCAAGCAAAGGAGAGGAAAACCGGCCAGGCACAGTGACCCACGCCTGTAATCCCAGCACTTTGGGAGCACAAGGGCGGATCCTGAGGTCAGGAGATCGAAACCATCCTGGCCAACATGGTGAAACCTCGTCTCTACTAAAATACAAAAAATTAGCCGGGTGTGGCAGAGCGTGCCTATGGTCCCAGCTACTCGGGAGGCTGAGGCAGGGGAATGGCTGGAACCTGGGAGGTGGAGATCGCAGTGAGTTGAGATTGCGCCACTGCACTCCAGCCTGGTGACAGAGTGAGACTCTGTCTAATTTTTTAAAAAAGGTGGGGGTAACCCCTTATAAAACCATCAGATCTCACGAGAACTCACTATCATGAGAAGAGCAGCATGGGGGTAACCGTCCCCATGATTCAATTACCTCCCACCACGTCTCTCCCACAACACGTGGGGATTATGGGAGCTACAATTCAAGATGAGATTTGGGTGGGGACACAGCCAAACCATATCAGGGCCTTTACAAGGCACAGCTAGATGCTTGGGCTGCAATAGGGATGGTCTGCAGAATATCAGTAGTTACGAGGGCTCCAGGAACAGCCAACCAGAACAGATGTAAGTCAAGGGGCTGAAACAGGTCCCGCTGGCCCCCAGTGAGCCAGTCACTAACCCTCTCTGTTAGTGGCTGGAGATTTCTGGGGCCTTGCTCAGCACAGTGAGTGTTAATTGGTCTGGAAGTATTTCAGCATTTTACCAGTTGTCGTAGTCATACTGACATGTGCCAACTGAACAAAACATGCCATGTCTCCCCTATGGAGTTTACCTTCTTACGAGCATGGAGAAGCGGTCAGCTTTTTATTTTCCATCCTTGTCGTAGGGATGCTTTTAAAGTCTTACCGAAAAATAGGAAAAGCTCCATTTTCTGTGCTAGGCCTATGTAGGTTGTTTAAAAAATGATGAGACACAGGTTTCAGGCTATCAGGCACAGAGGTTGTTTGGAGCAACTTTTGATCTTCATTTACGGCAAGGCTGTGTGACATTTAACAGTGTCTGCACCCTTTCGGCTTAGAGGTTTTGTCTAGACAGCTGTCACAAGCATGCTCGCTCACACTCCCAGAGGAATGAGTGAAGAGGGGTTTGCCCACATATAAGGGACCGGGGACAAATGCCCCCAAAGGGAGATGTGTTCTGTCCCCTTTTGATACCTTCTTTAGCGAGGCAAAATGACGGCTATGATGATACCCCACCACCACTTCCTGACATCATCTGCCCCATGGAGGGGCTGGCTTTCCCTGACGGATCTCTCCCTGGATAGGAAGTTCATTCTCACAGCCACACGCAGAGCCTGATGGATTCTCACTTCGGAATAATGGTCACAGATTATGAGATCAGTTTTGTCCTTGGAAAGGAAGAACTGTCAAACAGTTTCTGTTAACATCCCTGGTCCATAAAAGGAGGTTTGCAAGCACTTTTTAGAGGTATCACTTGCTAATCAAACCTGGATTTCTAGGTTATTCTCTGTTCTGAGAATTGCTAATGCTACCAAGAAGGCAAAAATGTGGAGAAAATACGGGATGGAGTGGAGAAAACAGTCACCATTTATAAAGAGAGAGGCAGCAGCATTATTTTTCTTAAAAATTACCAAAGGGGAGAATGGATGCCACTGATGTTCTTCTGAGTTACTCTTGGATCAAATCTACCAGAAGTGTTCTTAAAATCTGTGTGTGACAACATGCTAGTAAAGAGGAAAGCAAGGGAGCTGTGGGCAAGACCACCAAATAAGAACAGCTCCAGCCCGTAGCTCCCAGCGAGATCCATGCAGAAAGTGGGTGATTTCTGCATTTCCAACTGAGGTACTGGCTCGTATCATTGAGACTGGTTAGACAGTGAGTGTAGCCCACAGAGGGAGAGTCAAAGCAGGGTGGGGTGTTGCCTCACCTGGGAAGTGCAAAGGGTCAGGGAACTCCCTCCCCTAGCCAAGGGGAGCCGTGAGGAAATGTGCCGTGAGGGACAATGCCTTCCGGCCCAGATACTACACTTTTCCCACAGTCTTCACAACCCGTATACCAGGAGATTCCCTGGGGTGCCTATGCCACCAGGGCCCTGGGTTTCAAGCACAAAACTGGGCAGCCAGTTGGGCAGACACCAAGCTAGCTGCAGGAATTTTGTTTTGTTTTGTTTTGTTTTGTTTTGTTTCATAGCCCAGTGGTGCCTGGAATGCCAGTGAGACAGAACAGTTCACTCCCCTGGAAAGGGGACTAAAGCCAGGGAGCCAAGTGGTCTAGCTCAGCAGATCCCACACCACGGAGCTCAGCAAGCTACGATCCACTGGCTTGAAATTCTCTCTGCCAGCACAGCAGTCTGAAGTTGACCTGGGATACTAGAGCTTGGTGGGGGAAGGGGTGTTTGCCATTACTGAGGCTTGACTAGGCGGTTTTCCCCTCACAGTATAAACAAAGCCACTGGGAAGTTCAAACTGGGCTGAGCCCAATTCAGCTGGGCAAAGCTGCTGTAGCCAGACTGCCTCTCTAGAATCCTCCTCTCTGGTAAGGGTATCTCTGAAAGAAAGGCAGCAGTCCCAGTCGGGCTCATAGATCAGACTCCCATCTCCCTGGGACAGAGCAGCTGAGGGAAGGGGCGGCTGTGGGCACAGCTTCAGCAGACTTAAACATTCCTGCCTGCCGGCTCTGAGGAGAGCAGCAGATCTCCCAGCACAGCACTTGAACTCTGCTAAGGGACAGACTGCCTCTTTGAGTGGGTCCCTGATCCCTGTGCCACCTGATGGGGAGACACCTCCCAGCAGGGGTTGACAGACATGTCATACAGGAGAGCTCCGGCTGGCATCTTGTGGGTGCCCCTCTGGGATGAAGCTTCCAGAGGAATAAACAGGCAGCAATCTTTGCTGTTCTGCAGCCTCCACTGGTGATACCCAGGCAAACAGGGTCTGGAGTGGACCTCCAGCAAACTCCAGCAGACCTGCAGAGGAGGAGCCTGACTGTTAGAAGGAAAACTAACAAACAGAAAGGAATAGCATCAACATCAACAAAAAGGATGTCCACACAGAAACCCCATCCAAAGGTCACCAGCATCAAAGACCAAAGGTAGATAAATCCATGAAGATGAGGAAAAACCAGTCCAAAAAGGCTGAAAATTCCAAAACCCAGAAAGCCTCTTCTCCGCCAAAGGATCACAACTCCTTGCCAGCAAGGGAACAAAACTGGATGGAGAATGAGTTGATGAATTGACAGAAGTAGTCTTCAGAAGGTGGGCAATAACAAGCCCCTCTGAGCTAAAGGAGCATGGTCTAACCCAATGCAAGGAAGCTAAGAACCTTGAAAAAAGGTTAAAGGAATTGCTAACTAGAATAATCAGTTTAGAGAAGAACATAAATGACCTGATGGAGCTGAAAAACACAGCACAAGAACTTCATGAAGCATACACAAGTGTCAATAGCCAAACTGATCAAGTGAAAGAAAGGATATCAGAGATTGAAGGTCAACTTAATGAAATAAAGCACGAAGACAAGATTAAAGAAAAAAGAATGAAATGGAACAAACCCTCCAAGAAATATGGGACTATGTGAAAAGACCAAACCTATGTTGGATTGGTGTACCTGAAAGTGACGGGGAGAATGGAACCAAGTTAGGAAACACTCTTCAGGATATTATCCAGGAGAACTTCCCCAACCTAGCAAGACAGGCCAACATTCAAATTCAGGAAATACAGAGAACACCACAAAGATACTCCTCGAGAAGAGCAACCCCAAGACACATAATCATCGGATTCACCAAGGTTGAAATGAAGGAAAAAACGTTAAGGGCAGCCGGAAAAAAAGGTCAGGTTATCCACAAAGGGAAGCCCATCAGACTAACAGCAGATCTTTGTGTAGAAACCCTACAAGCCAGAAAAGAGTGGGGGCCAATATTCAACATTCTTAAAGAAAAGAATTTTTAACCTGGAATTTCATATCCAGCCAAACTAAGCTTCATTAAGCCAAGGAGAAATAAAATCCTTTACAGACAAGCAAATGCTGAGAGATTTTGTCACCACCAGGCCTGCCTTACAAGAGCTCCTGAAGAAAGTACTAAATATGGAAAGGAAAAACCAGTACCAGTCACTGCAAAAACATACCAACTTGTAAAGACCCTCAATACTATGAAGAAACTGCATCAACTAATGGGCAAAATAACTAACTAGCATCATAATGACAAGATCAAATTCACACATAACAATATTAACCTTAAGTGTAAATGGGCTAAATGTCCCAATTGAAAGACACAGGCTGGCAAATTGGATAAAGAGCCAAGATCCATTGGTGTGCTGTATTCAGGAGACCAATCTCATGTGCAAAGACACACATAGGCTCAAAATAAAGGGATGGAGGAATATTTTCCAAGCAAATGGAAGGGGAAAAAAAAAAAAAAAAAAAAAAAAAAAGCAGGGGTTGCAATCCTAGTCTCTAAAACAGACTTAAAACCAACAAAGATTAAAAAAGACAAAGAAGGGCATTACATAATGGTAAAGGGATCCATGCAACAAGAAGAGCTAACTATTCTAAATATATATGCACCCAAAACAGGAGCACCCAGATTCATAAAGTAAGTTCTTAGAGACCTATAAAGAGACTTAGACTTCCCCACAATAATAGTGGGAGACTGTAACACCTCACTGTCAATATTAGACAGATGAATGAGACAGAAAATTAACAAGGATATTCAGGACTTGAACTCAGCTCTGGACCAAGCAGACTTAATAGACATCTACAGAACTCTCCACCCAAAATCAACAAAATATACATTCTTCTCAGCACCACATAACACTTACTCTAAAATTGACCATACAATTGGAAGTAAAATACTCCTCAGCAAATGCAAAAGAATGGAAATCATAACAAACAGTCTCTCCGACCACAGGGCAATCAAATTAGAACTCAGGATTAAGAAACTCACTCAAAACCACACAACTACATGAAAACTGAACAACCTGCTCCTGAGTGACTACTGGGTAAATAAAGAAATTAAGGCAGAAATAAATAAGTTCTTTGAAACCAATGAAAACAAAGACACGATGTACCAGAATCTCTGAGACACAGCTAAAGCAGTGCTTCGAGGGAAGTTTATAGCACTAAGTTCCCACAGGAGAAAGCAGGAAAGATCTAAAATCGACACCCTGACATCACAATTAAAAGAACTAGAGAAGCAAGAGCAAACAAATTCAAAAGCTAACAGAACAAGAAATAACTAAGATCAGAGCAGAACTGAAGGAGATAGAGACATGAAAAACCCAAAACCCTTCAAAAAAATCAATGAATCTGGGGGGGCTGGTGTTTTGAAAAGATTAACAAAATAGATAGACCACTAGCCAGAATAATAAAGAAGAAAATAGGCCGGGCGCAGTGGCTCAAGCCTGTAATCCCAGCACTTTGGGAGGCCGAGACGGGCGGATCACGAGGTCAGGAGATCGAGACCATCCTGGCTAACACAGTGAAACCCCGTCTCTACTAAAAAATACAAAAAAAACTTAGCCGGGCGAGGTGGCAGGCGCCTGTAGTCCCAGCTACTTGGGAGGCTGAGGCAGGAGAATGGCGTGAACCTGGGAGGCGGAGCTTGCAGTGAGCTGAGATCCGGCCACTGCACTCCAGCCTGGGTGACAGAGCGAGACTCCGTCTCAAAAAAAAAAAAAATAAATAAATAAAGAAGAAAATAGAGAAGAATAAAATAGATACAATAAAAAAAAGATAAAGAGAATATCACCACTGATCCCACAGAAATACAAACTACCATCAGAGAATACTATAAACACCTCTAGGCAAATAAACTAGAAAATCTAGAAGAACTGGATAAATTCTTGGACACATACACTCTCCCAAGTCTAAACCAGGAAGAAGTAGAATCCCTGAATAGACCAATAACAAGTTCTGAAGTCGAGGCAGCAATTAATAGCCTAGCAACCAAAAAAAGTCCAGGACTGGACAGATTCACAGTTGAATTCTCTGAGAGGTACAAAGAGGAGCTGGTACCATTCCTTCTGAAAGTATTCCAAACAATAGAAAAGAGGTACTCTTCCCTAACTCATTTTATGAGACCAGCATCATCCTGATACTAAAATCTGGCAGAGACATAGCAAAAAAAGAAAAGAAAATTTCAGGCCAATATCCCTGATGAACATCGATGCAAAAATCCTCAATAAAATACTGGCAAACCAAACCCAGCAGCACATCAAAAAGCTTATCCACCACAATCAAGTGGGATTCATCCCTGGGATGCAAGGCTGGTTCAACATACCAAATCAATAATCATAATCCATCACATAAACAGAACCAATGACAAAAACAACATGATTATCTCAACAGACACAGAAAAGGCCTTCAATAAAATTAAATACCCCTTCATGCTAAAAACACTCAATAAACTAGGTATTGATGGAACGTATCTCAAAATAATAAGAGCTGTTTATGACAAACTCACAGCTGATATCATACTGAATGGGCAAAAGCTGGAAGCATTCTCTTTGAAAACCAGCACAATACAAGGATGCCCTCTCTCACCACTCCTATTCAACATATTATTGGAAATTCTGGCCAGGGCAATCAGGCAAGAGAAAGAAATAAAGGGTATTCAAATAGGAAGAGAGGAAGTCAAATTGTCCCTGTTTGCAGATGACATTATTGTATAGTTAGAAAACCCCATTTTCTCAGCCCAAAATCTCCTTAAGCTGATAAGCAACTTCAGCAAAGTCTCAGGATAAAAAATTAATGTGCAAAAATCACAAGCATTCCTATATACCAATAATAGAGAGCCAAATCATGAGTGAATTCCCATTCACATTTTCTACAAAGAGGATAAAATACCTAGGAATACAACTTACAAGGGATGTGAAGGACCTTTTCAAGGAGAACTACAAACCACTGCTCAAGCAAATAAGAGAGGACGCAAACAAATGAAAAAACATTCCATGCTCACAGATAGGAAGAATCAATATGATTAAAATGGTCATACTGCCCAAAGTAATTTACAGATTCAATGCTATCCTCATAAAGCTACCATTGACTTTCTTCACAGAATTAGAACAAACTACTTTAAATTTCGTATGTAACCAAAAAGCACCTGTATAGCCAAGACAACCCTAAGCAAAAAGAACAAAGCTGGAGGCATCATGCTACCTGACTTCAAACTATAGTACAAGGCTACAGTAACCAAAACAGCATGGCACTGGTACCAAAACAGAGATATAGACCAATGGAACAGAACAGAGGCCTCAGAAATAACATCACACATCTACAACCATCTGATCTTTGACAAACCTGACAAAAACAAGCAATGGGGAAAGGATTCCCTATTTAATAAATGATGTTGGGAAAACTGGCTAGCCATATGCAGAAAACTGAAATCGGACCCCATTCTTACACCTTATACAAAAATTAACTCAAGATGGATTAAAGACTTAAATGTAAGACCTAAAACCATAAAAACCCTAGAAGAAAACCTAGGCAATACCATTCAGGGCACAGGCATGGGCAAAGACTTCATGAATAAAACACCAAAAGCAATGGCAACAAAAGCCAAAATTGAGAAATGCAATCTAATTAAACTAAAAAGCTTCTGCATAGCAAAAGAAAGTATCATCAGAGTGAACAGGCAACCTACAGAATGGGAGAAAATTTTTGCAATCTATCCATCTGACAAAGGGCTAATATCCAGAATCTACAAAGAACTTAAACAAATTTACAAGAAAAAACAAACAATCCCATCAAAAAGTGGGTTAAAGATATGAACAGACACTTCTCAAAAGAAGACACTTATGCAGCCAACAAACATAAGAAAAAAAGCTCATCATCACTGGTCATTAGAGAAATGCAAATCAAAACCACAATGAGATACCATCTCATGCCAGTTAGAATGGCAATCATTAAAAAATCAGGAAACAACAGATGCTGGATAGGATGTGGAGAAATAAGAACACTTTTACACTGTTGGTGGGAGTGTAAATGAGTTTAACCATTGTGAAAGACAGTGTGGCCATTCCTCAAGGATCTAGAACTAGAAATACCATTTGACTCGGCAATCCCATTACTGGGTATATACCCAAAGGATTATAAATCATTCTATTATAAAGACACACGAACACGTATGTTTATTTCAGTACTGTTCAGAATAGCAAAGAATTAGAACTAACCCAAATGCCTATAAATGATTGACTGGATAAAGAAAATGTGGCACATATACACCTTAGAATACTATGCAGCCATAAAAAAGGATGAGTTTATGTCCTTTGCAGGGACATGGATGAAGCTGGAAACCATCATTCTCAGCAAACTAACACAGAAACAGAAAACCAAACACCGCATGTTCTCACTCATGAGTGGGAGTTGAACAATGAGAACACATGGATACAGGGAGGGGAACATCACACACTGGGGCCTGTTGCGGGGAGTGGCTAGGGGAGGGATAGCATTAGGAGAAATACCTAATGTAGATGACAGGTTGATGGGTGCAGCAAACCACCATGGCATATGGATGCCTATGTAACAAACTGCACATTCTGCACACATATCCCAGAACTTAAAAGTATAATTTAAAAAAAAAAGAGAAAAAAGCAAGTTGCAGAAGAGCAAATACAGTATGAGTCCATTTGCATAAAAGGGATATACAAATGCATATAAATGACCCAAGAAATACGTGCATGCACACACAACTGTCCAGAAAATGTTTCAGCGATTTCCTGCAGACTTCAGAGGCAGAGAAAGCTTTCCTGTCTTTGGGACAATGTGTATTATGAAACTGATCAAGTTTCCCTTTTTGCTTTCCCTGCTGAGAAGTTCACAACTAAATCTGTATTTTCATTGTAATAACAGCAGGCTCCACTTAGGCCAGTGTTTCTCATCCTTGGCTGCAAGTTAGAATCACTTAGCTTTTTAAAAATCCCAATGCCCAGGCCACACCCCATCCTAAGTCAGGATCTCTGAGGACTGGGACCGAGATGTCCATTTTAAAAGATCCCCGAGTAATTCCAATATGCAGCTGTGACTGAGAACCACTTCTCCAGACTATATCTGAATTCTGACTTTCCCTTGTTCATAAAACAAAATATCACTTTATTTACATTTTCTTGAATCTGATTTTTACTTATGTGTAATTTTTCAATTTGATGTTGTGTATTTTTGTAAATTGCTTCAAGTCCTCTCTGAAATGAGGTCTGATGTAGACAAAAATGATAAACTTTTATTTAAACCACATGACAGTCAGACTGGAGCTATGTGCTTTCAGCTGGGGAGAATATTCTCGGAAGGCGGACAGACACTTCAGGGGAGGAGGGGGCACTAAGGTCCAATCGCGCACCTGGGCATGGGGCTGGGTCTGCCCAAAAGAAAAGCTCACGCCTCTAGCTGGAAGAAAGACAACCTCTGGACCAGCAGCTGCCCTGACACACACCCTGTTTGGTGGTGGGAGCAAGGCAGAGTGGAGAGTTCAAATTCTGTAAGAAATAAATTCCAGGAATGTATCTGTGTGTTTTCTTCCTGATTGTAAGTCCAGTGGACTGAGAGAAGACAGATCTGGCTTCCTCCTAAGGGGAATTTCTCTCACACATATCGCTGAGATGGAGCTGATTGGGGTAATTACCTCCATTGGAATGATGGTTATTGTTTCCTGAGTGGCTGCCAGGTGGGCTGTCTTAGGGTAGGGGAGCAGAGGGGAATCATCCTTCCTTCCCACCCATGTTGACCCCTTTGGAATTTTCACCGTGTATGTCTTCCCCTGGAGCTCTTTAGCCTGCCAATCACCTGTCATTGCCTTGAACCCCAGCTGAAATATCCAATGGAAGTAGGAATCGCAAGCAAAGCTTTAGGGTGGAAGAGGAATGGGGTGGGGGCTGTAATGGAATGGACCAGGGAGCATTTGAGAGCCATGCAACTTTGTACTAAAAGGAAAGGCTTGGAAAGTGAGGGTGGGCCAGGTGGGGACTTTGAGAGTAACAAGTGGGGCACTGGGAGAGAAGGTTCAGAGGAAAAATGATCCCCCAAAGGGAGATAATTCCACCAATAAATAAGCTTGACTATTTTGAAATTTTGCCCGAGGGCATCAGCCTTCACCTGGCTCAGGTGGAACCTTTACACTCAGAAACCTGGTACACATGTATCTGTGACCACAAGCCGAGCTGGCAAGGGCATGGTGGCAAATAGCCCATCAGCTGCCAGGAAAAGAGAAACAGGGCCACTTGGAAGCACTCGGGACTCTGCCCACATTGGCACAGCTCCCTGACGGTCCCACCTTGAGTTAGGAGTGCCCTCTTCCCCCCTTGAAGTACAGCTCCCCCTTGGTATCCAGCTCTCAGAGATCGAAGTCCTGGGCAGAAACTTCCAGAGGCACCTGAAGGAAATCAAGACTCAGACTAGTGGGAGCAGAAGATTCTGGAATCTATGGAGCTGATGTTAGCCACCTCATGGCCCTGGAGACTATACAAGAGAACTTAAAAATAGAATTTGCTAAAATCGCTTGAGTCTCTGGGTGTTTAGTAACCATGCCTGGCAGTCTATACCCAAGGCAGACTGGCTGTGGGGAAAGGCATTGTTAAAATAAAATCATTAGCTTAATAGGCTTGATGAAAAGGATAGTGAGATGGGAATTTCCTTTTGCAATATGTTCTCCACTCAAAGCAATCCCTGAAACCAGTAGGACGCAGTAATTACTGACTAAAAATGCTCCAATATCTCTCACTTCGTTTACGTTTTCTTATGGATCTAATAAACATTAACTCTGAAAACTGCTTGAAGTCCCAGAATTTTCAGTGTCAGATGAGACTAAATGTCACCTAGCACTCGAATCGTTTCTTTCCTGATGTATTGTATCATTTGTTTTGTTCCCCAGTGACTACCTGCATACATATGTACACACATGCAAGCACACACATGCACACCATGTACATGTGCCATCTTCCAAGCAAAAGAAATGGCAGCAAATGAACTGAAAGCATGGAGTAGTGAAGCCAGTTACCAGGCCAAGGACTCAGTGATATAACATACTGAAAGCCAAGAATAAGAACGCAACCCAAGAAAAATGTGCTCAAGCACAAAGGACCAGGACTAGGTGAAATCCACTGCAGAAGAACATTGAAAACAAGTCCTTCCAAATCAAAGAGGGCCAGAAATTTTTCATCTGTCTCTCTCTTCCCACCCCTCCAACAAGAGATGGAGTTTAGACCGGGCGTAGTGGCTCATACGTGTAATCCCAACACTTTGGGAGGCCAAAGCAGGAAGATTACTTGAGGTCAGGAGTTCAAGACCAGCCTGGCCAACATGGTGAAACCCCATCTCTACTAAAAATATAAAAATTAACCGGGCATGATGGCACTCACCTGTAATCCCAGCTACCCAGGAGTCTGAGGCGTGAGAATTGTTTGAACCTGGGAGGTGGAGGCTGCAGCGAGCCGAGATGGTGCCTCTGCACTCCAGCCTGGGCGACAGAGCTAGACTCCGTCTCATAAAAAAAGAGATGGAGTTTATTGACCCTCTTCTGACTGGCCCTGGCATAGCATTAGCCAAGTAAAGTGGCAGTGCACCGTTGCTGACCCTGAGCCTGAGACTTCAGTGGGTCTGGCAGTGTCTTAGTTCCAGATGCTACAACAAAATGCTATGAACTGGGTGGCTTTTAAACAACAGAAATGTATCACTCATAGTTATGGGGGCTTAGTATCCAAGATCAAGGCACCAGCAGATTTGGTATCTGGTGGGAACTTTCCAGTTCCTAGATGACACCTTCTTTTCTTTTCTTTTTTTTTTCTTGAGACGGAGTCTCGCTCTGTCGCCCAGGCTGGAGTGCAGTGGCGCGATCTTGGCTCCCTGAAAGCTCCGCCTCTCGGGTTCACGCCATTCTCCTGCTTCAGCCTCCTGAGTAGCTGGGACTACAGGTGCCTGCCACCACGCCTGGCTAATTTTGTGTATTTTTAGTAGAGATGGCGTTTCACCGTATTAGCCAGGATGGTCTCAATCTCCTGACCTCATGATCTGCCCACCTTGGCCTCCCAAGGTGCTGGGATTACAGGCATGAGCCACTGTGCCCGGCTCTAGATGACACCTTCTTGCTGTGTCCTCGCATGGTGGAAACTACAGACAAGTTCCCTCTGGCCTCTTTTACAAAGACGCTAATCACATTCATGAGGGTTCCGCACTCAGCCCTAATCATCTGCCAAGGACCATGTCTCCTAGTACTGTCACACTGTGGATTAGGTTTCAAAATAGGAATTTTGGGGAGACACAAACATTCAGACCATACAGGCAGCTCTCCTTTCTGCTTTTTGGGAGCCCTGAATGCCAGGTGGAAAGTCCAGCTTGCCTGCTGGAGAGGCCCAGTGGGAAGGAGAGGACTCAACACTCTGTAGAGAGGGAGGGGCTCCCAGCATTTCAGTGCTGAGCCCCCAGACGACCCTACCCCCAGCTGCCATCTGGCTACAAACACATAAGAGATTATAAATACAACCAGCGGAAAAGCTGTCTGGTCAACCTCCAGAATGGAGAGGGCTAAACATGAGTGTTATTGTTTTAAGCTGCTAAACAAAACACTGCTCAAGCAGAAACAGGGCACAATTTCTGTATTAATCTCTTCTCACAAGTCTATTAAAAGCAATGGCAAAAACCACAACTACTTTTGCAGCAACCTAATATAAAGAAATACCTGAAACTGGGTCATTTATAAAGAAAAGATGTTTGTTTGGCTCATGGTTCCGCAGGCTGCATAGGAAACAGGGTGCCGGCATCTGCTTGGCTTTTGAGGTGGTCTCAGGAAACTTACAATCATGGCAGAAGGTGAAGGGGGAGCTGGCACTTCACATGGCCAGAGCAGGAGGAAGACAGAGAGGCAGGGTTGGTGCCACACACTTTTAAACAACCAGATCTTATGAGAACTCACGATCACTACAACAGCACCAAGGGAGATAGTGTTAAACCGTGAGAAACCACACCCATGATCCAATCACCTCCCACCAGGCCCCACCTCCAGCACTGGGGATTACAATTCAGCATGAGATTTGGGTGGGGACATAGATCCAAATCATACCACTTTCTAAGAGCTGGTTTCCAACCCCTGTCCAGCCCGCTGCATGCTCTGATATTGACCACACCCACCTTGGTTTTCCAGGTGTTGCCTTTTCTCAGGTAATGGAATTAGCAGCCGTGAAAGAGGAGTCAAGGCCCAGGAGGAGGGGCATCTTTTTCAAAACTGCTGGCTTTTTGGATTAACTGGGTGGCATATCCCCCAAACGACTGCAGACCACCTGTGTGGGTGGGTGGTCAAATGCAGGGGGTGGGCAGGCAGAGCAGAAACAGATGAGTCCTGGGAAAGAAGGTGAGAGGGGAACTCTGTCAAGCAGGTGAAATGAAAATGCCAGATTCCAAGCAAATAGACCCAAGGAGAGTCTGGGAAGATGGGTGATTGTTTTACCGGCTTTACAACATCATTTTGCTGTCTGATGTCTCAAAACAGAATTGTGCAACCCTAACATCAGTTCGTCCTCTGAGGGAAGGAGGCTAAAGTTCTTGGAGCGGGGACTGAGGGAGAGCATGGGGCCAGGTGCTGTCCTGCACATGTCTACAGGGGAGAGGCTGGACCACCTGGGCTGGCTCTTGGTTGCTTGAAATCCTTAAGTTCTAGTTCAAGTCATCAGCTTGAGCCTTGAGTCTTGTTTTATATCCATTTTAATTAGACATATGTGATTTTTTTAATTTCATTTTTTCAACTTTATTTCAACTTCAATACTTTTTAGTTCAAGACCAAAAAAAATATGTCAAAAATAATATGAGGACATCTTAGGGTGGAAGAATCTACTTGTGGTAGAAATGGAAATACAGCAACATAAATGTTTGAACAAGTACATTTTCCCCCTTCAAATATGAACGCACCAAGAGGCACTTAAAAGGTCTTTTCTCCTTGATTTTCTCATTCACATTTCACCTGACATCTGAGCAGCTTCCACATAAGATCACAGTAAACCGTTCCCTTCTTATTTAATAAGTCAGGATTTAAGGCATCAGTTGTATTTGAATACACCAAAAGCTTGCAGAGAGACAGCAGAGAGAGACAGAGAAAGAGAGAGTGACTTTTAAGTACTTGGTTATTGTTGGTTTACAGAAGAAATCAGCTCCTGTCACTCATGAGGTACATAAAGGTGATTCGAAGGAAATGTTCATAAGGGATGGCCTGTTGTTTTCCGTGTCTACTGAGAAAGACTTAAAGTGCTGAGAGATGAAAGGACTTCTAGTCTCTGAGAATTGTTGAGCACCAGAACCAGCCTGAGCAGTGATGAAATGCTTTTGCATATGTGTATGTTTTCTAGAATGGTTTAGGCATGGCAATATTTGAAGACAAGAAGTAAGTCCCAGTTTTGTTATTCCTGCTACACTTATTAATGAGTCATGATTCATTCATTTTTTAAAAGGAGCTATAAATAAAGCCAGGGCATAGTTCCAACACAGTTTAGATTGAAAGATTTTTTGCAGGTTTGTTCTTTGTAAGTCACTGCAGGAATTAATAAAATACTCTGTATACACTCGAGCTCATATATTGATAATGTCTCCCATTGTGTCTCCTCCTCAGGATCTCTCTAACTTTAAATATTCTGCCTTTAGAAGATTAGAAGACAGTATGATTAGCATTAAAAATATATCTATGTATACAGCTACATACACAATATTTAAACATATGGAGCACAAAGTTAGGATGGGAACACAATAGATTGCCCTGTTTTCTTCCACCCCTTTCCATGCTTGTCAAGGTTCACTGAAGGAGAGTCCTTCTTTTGTCTCCCAAGGCCATGTTGCTTTTGGCCAATTGAATATGGACAGTGAAAACATACACCAAACCCAAATAGAGATTTTAACTGTGTACATGGATTGGCTTGATCATTTGCACTACTGTCCAGCACCATGAGAAGAATCCACCCCAGGTAGTTACTGATCTCTTAGCCTAGGTCATGGCAAAAGATCTATGTCAGGTCTGGACCAGACCTGAAGCCCAAAGTCAAGCCACCACAGCCAACTCACAAAACTTTGAGTGAGAAATAAACATTGTTGTTGCAAGTCATCAAGATTTGGGGAGATGTTTGTTACACAGCATTAACTCAGCAATAGCTGACCCATATAAGAGCTTATAGATGATTTTAAAGGTCCATTTTTTTGTGTGTGTATTTGTATTTCCATTTTTTCTACAATGAACAAATGTTATTTAATTTATTCAATCAATAATTATGTGGTGAGAACCTACTGTGTGCCTGCTCCTGTGCTAGACATTGGGAACAAGGTAGTCAGAAAAACAATTTATATACCTGCTCTCATGAAACATAGAGTCTAACGAGGCAGAGAGGCTTTCATGTACACACAAATGTAAAACTGCACACATGTTGTGTTACAGATGGGGAGTCTGTGGGGCTAGAAGTGTATAGAAAACAGAAATGCAGCTTAGGCAGAAATATCTGGAAAGGCTCTACTGAGAATGTAATGACTGGGCTGAGATTTGGAGAATGAATAGGAGTTAACCAGGTAAAATTGTGTAATAAAAAGTAATTTTTAGGAATAATAGCTTTGTTTTTATTTTTCAGGTTTTGCCTGCCTGTCATAACCTGGACAAGTTATATTTAGCCTGAGGATCAAGTTACCATTGAACTTGATATTAACGGCCTCTCTATATAGCTGGAACACCTAGCTGTCCACCTCAATCCACAGTTGCCCTCCCATAGTATGAGGCCATTGTTGAGAAGTGGCTGTCCAACCAGGGACTCATTTCCCAGACCCCCTTATGTCCAGGTGCCATTGTTCTTGCCAATAGGGTCAAGCCCCAGTCATGGGTATTATTTCTGGGATAGGTTTGTTAAGAAGCAGGTATGCCTGCTCCACACAGACCTTTTTCCCTTCCATCAGCAGGTGAAACTGACAACAATGAGTTCTTCTTGTGGAGCCAGAGAGGGAAGAGGGCCGGAACCCTGAATGACCACGTGGAGGAAAGCTGTCCACCAACCAAAAATGCCTGCCTTGGAACACCCATTCATTGCTGTGGGGGCAAGAAATAAACTAGCATGTCAAGCTACTGAAATCTGGAGACCTATTTGTTATGGCAGCTGTGTTATCCTGATTAATAGAACATATATTTCAAAAATGGATTCAGTGCCTTCTTGGCTCACACATGGACATAGCCAGCCTTCTAACTGGGTGGAATATTTCCTTTGTGTGGATTGAATTTTGGGTTCAATTTTTCTTTCTCCCCATCTGGTAGGAAGGATGCTTATTGTGTGGATGCCACATGTCACTACTGATTGGTGAATTTGGTGGAATGGATTGTTTTTATATACCCTTAATTTTGTTTGCTTCTTTAAGTTCATGAATTCTTATGGGTGATGCTGACATTTTTGGCATGAGAAATGTTTTATACAAATCAGAGATGCTCTGTTGCAACTCAAAACACATTTGGCTTGAAAGTAATACCATACTCACTCACATAAATCTAAAAGGCCATGTTTGTGAGGGTGGGGGGTCACGTGGAGGAGCCTGATTTGGGAGGCAGTGGGGAGCCATTGGGAGTTCTCCAGAAGGACAGTGATAGGACTAAAGAGATATTTTAGGAAGATGAATCTGATATACCAGACAGGAAAAAATGAGAAAGAAAATAGCTCAGGGACATAGGGACAAACTTGCAACAATCCAGCCATGAAATAAAGAGGACTGGTCTGGGATGGCGCCAGTAGAAATGAAGAGAAACAGGTGAATAAACGAGGCTGAAGAAATGAAACAGCAAAACTTGACCACTGTTCACAGCTCATCAACTGCTCTTTTCAAACCTCAGAGTTTTCCATGTACTAGTTTATTCATATGGCTCTATCAGCCCATCATCCTTGCAAAAGTAACAATACTGATGGGACTATTAAAGGTATGGTATTGTTTTTAAAAGAATGATCATAAGTAAAAAGGAATAATTGCTCCAACATACAGAAATAAGACAAATGAATAATTTTTCCAAAATCATCTGCAGTAGCTGACTGCTCCCTAGGGAGGAAAGGATTGCACATCTTAATTGGAGGGGAAATGACTTAAACACATTTTTATGCTGGAAAAAGAAAAAAAATGCCAAAGGCTAGGAGATGAGCATGAGAGGAAAGAGCCAGAAAATGTTTTTTTTTTTTTTTTTTTTGAGGCAGTGGAAAGTTACTTCTATGTATGTTTTGCTAGAGTAATGGTCGGGCTGCCGGGGTTGAATCCTGCTGTGGGATTTTAGGCAACTCAATTAACTCACTTGTGTTCAATTTGCTCATCTGTAAAATGGAGTTGGAAACAGCAATTCCTATGCCATTAGGTTGTTGGGAGTATTAAGTAAGGAAATTCAATAAAGCACTTACCATGGAGCCAGGTACAAATTAATTACTCTGTAAATATTAGTTCTTCTTATTATTACTAAATTGCAAACAGAGGCAAGGTCTCCATGAAAAAAAAAGTGAAGTTACCCAACAGCCGGCCTTTGGTGGGCAAAATGAAGTAGACATTTTTGTAGGACAGGGGTTATCAAACTGCAACCCACAGGCCAAGTCCAGCCTGCCCACTTGCTTATATTTGTAAATAGCTTTATTAGAACACAGTTGCATTCCTTTGTTTGTATTATCTGTGTCTGCTTTTGTGCTAAAACGGCAGAGTTGGGTAGTATGACAGAGATCATCTGGCCTGCAAAGCCCGAAATATTTACTAAGGAAGCACTGCATTAGTTTGCTAGGACTGTCATAACAAAGTCTCACAGACTGAGTGGGTTAAATAACAGAAATTTATCTTCTCACAGTTCTGGAGGCTGGAAGTCCAAGATCAAGGTGTTGGCAGGGTTGCTTCCTTCTGAGGGCTGTGAGGGAGAACCTACGTCAAGCCTCTGTCCCAGCTGCTGGTGGTTTCCTGGTAATTTTTGGCATTCCTTGGCTTATAAAAGTACGGCCCTGACCTCTGCCTTCATCTTCACATGACGTTTTCCCTGTGTGCTGTCTGTCCAAATTTCCCCTTTTATCAGGACACCAGTCATATAGGCTTAGGGACCCTCCTTACTCCAGAATGACCTCATTTTAACAAGTTAAGTGTAGCATGACCTTGTTCCCAAATTAAGTCATATTCTGAGGTACTGAGGGTTAGGACTTCAACATATGAATTTTAGAGGGCTACAACTCAACCCACAACAGATCCTTTACAGAAAAAAGTTTGCCATCTCCTGCTGTGGAGAAATTGTACAGCATTGTTTCTCATCTTCTGAGCTGGGTTTGACCCCAAGGTACAGAAATTGAACTTGGAGAGGTTGTCTGGCTGCTGGTAGGTGGGGATGCTAAGCTTTGGAGCTGGGCAGTTGGACTCTTTAGCCTCTATGTTCACACAGGCAGATGTTATGCTGAACAAGATCATGCCATTTCCTGTTCAGAAACTTCCAGTGGCTCTCCTTGCATCTGAGCAAATCCCAGTTCCTCACCATGGCCTATGAGGTTCTAGGCATGATCTCATCCCGACCTTCCTCCTTGACCTTGACCTTGCCTCCTGCCAGTCTCCTCTGCCCAACAGGCTGCAGAATCAGGCCCGCTTTCTGTTTCTGAAATTCACATACTCCTCCTTACCTTGAGGCCCATGCCCAGCTCCTCCCTAATCTGTAATATTCTTCTCACTGGCTGCTTCTCATCACTTAGATCTCATCTTAAGATCAGCCTCTTAGAGAGGTTTTCCCAACTCCCCTAGTCCAAGGTATGCTCTCCCATCATCCCTATCTCATCACATTATGTTCATTCTGTTGGAGTGCTTATTTCTGTCTGATCCTCTCTCATCTATTTGTTTGCTTATTGTCAATTTCCCTGCCAGAGTGTAAGTGTAAGCCCCAGGAGAAGGAACCTTGTTGGTCTTACTCTCCACAGTATCTGCAGCATCTAGAACAGTTCCTGCATCTAGTAGGAGCTCCAAAAATATTTGTGCTTTGCTGAATGACCAAGACAGGGACCAATGGTTAAAACATTTAATGAATTACTCCAAAAACAAACTCTGTCTCCTCAGAGGAGTTCATTCAATGAAATAGTTTTCCTCCTGTGGTTACATTTGATTAAGAAATATGTTTTCACAATTATGCCTGAATTTTTCCAATATGTATTTCACATCAGACAACTAGATTCTAGGAAAATGTAAAGTTTCTAATCAAGGGGAAAAAAACCAAACATGTTTAAAATCATCTCTGGAAGAAGTACAACCCTAAATGCAAGTCATGATTTTATGTCTGGTCTTCTCTGCTACTAATTAGCTTCTTTTCTCCTCTTAAAGTCACAGTGTCTTCTTGGTGCATCGTCACAGTGTTTTGTACACATTCAAAATTCAGGAAATATTGAGTCAAGAATGAGGAGACCATGTTTGTGTGTGGCTGAAAAGTCCAAAATATACTGCTTGTCACCACCTCTGGGAAGCCTTTTCTGATTCTCCCAGGTAGAATTGAATTCTTTCTTTCTTTGGTCTGATGGTATCATTCATTTGACTCTATGATCACTCTAATGTCCAACACTAATGTGAAACTTCGTATGCACCCTCTTTGTCCATTTTCTGTTGCTGTAACAGAATACTACAGACCAGGTAATTTATAAATAAAAGAAATGTATTTCTTACAGTTTTGGAGGTTCGGAAATCCACAAAGATGGTGTCAGCATCTGTTGAGGACCTTCTTGCTTCATCATAATGTGGTGGAAGAGTGAGTATGGGAGACAGAGAAAATCAGGCCAAACTCATCCTTTTATCAGGAACTCACTCCACAGATAACTAACCTATTCCCTTCATAATGGCATTAATCTATTAATCACCTCTTAAAGGTCCCACCTCTGAATACTGTGACAATGACAATTTTCCAACACAGAAACTTTGAGGGACATATTCAAACCATAGCAGGCACTCAATTAAATGGATGCATAAGCAATAAAATTAAAATAATATAAGAAAGAAACTAAGAGTTGGAACGGGCTTTAGAAATCATCCAGGCAATGTTTCCCCAAATTCAGCCATTTGCGTCTCCCTTCACAATTTTTGGTATACTATTAATTCTTATGTTTTACTTTAAATCAAGCTTCCTACTATTTAAATACATGTATATTTATGAAAAATTTGCATCAAATTTATAAATGGAAAACTGGCATGTCTTGCATTAATAGAAAGCAACATTTATATCTCCAAAAACAAGTGAAAGATAATGTCCTAAAACTCTAGCTGGGTGTCATGGGCTGAATTATGTTCCCTCAAAATTCATATGTTGAAGTCCCAAAGCCCAGAACCTCAGAAGGTGACGGTATTTGGATGTAAAGGCTTTAAAGAGGTAATTATGTTAAAATATGGTGGGTGGGCCCCAATGCAGTAAGACTGGTGTCCTTACAGGAAAAGGAGATTAGGACAGATAGGGAGAAAGAGAGAGGAGAGAGAGGCTAGACATGCACGTGCACAGAGGAAAGACCCCATGAGGACACAGAGAAGGCAGTCATCTGCAAGCCAAGGAAAGATGACTCAGAAAACACCTGCTGACACCTCGATCTCAGACTTCTAGCCTCCAGAGCTATGGGAAAATAAATTTTTGTTGTTTAAACGAGCCACTCCGTTGTATTTTATTATGGTAGACTTAACAAACCAATATACCAGGTATTATTGCCTGCTGAAAAATGCTGAGCCCAGTCTGCTCTCTTTTAGTTAAAAGGTGAGATTATAAGAATAAAAGGGCCAGGGAGGGTGGCTCATACCTGTAATCTCAGCAGTTTGGGAGGCCGAGCAAAGGCAGACAGATCACCTGAGTCCAGGAGTTCAAGGCCAGCCTGGCCAACATGACAAAACCTCACCTCTACAAAAAATACAAAAAATTGGCAGAGCATGGTGTTGCACACCTGTAGTCCCAGCTACTTGAGAGGCTGAGGTGGCAGGATCATGTAGATGAGCCCGGAAGGTTGAGGCTGCAGTAAGCTGTGATCATGCTACTGCACTCAGCCTTGGTGACAGAGTGAGACCCTGAGAAAGAGAAGGAAGGAAGGAAGGAAGGAAGGAAGGAAGGAAGGGAGGGAGGGAGGGAGGGAGGGAGGGAGGGAGGGAGGGAAAGAAAGAAAAGAAAAGAATGTTAAAGATGTACTATCACCAACAGAGACTTTTTCCTTGATGAAATCAGAAGAATTAGGTAGAATTTAAAAAGAGATGACTTTTTCAATATGAGAATATCAGTCAGGCTGGATTATATTCTATGTTTAAAAATCTCAGTGTCTTAACACATTAAATGTTTATTTCTAACTCATGTTATGTGTTTTACACAGGTTGGTAGGGATTCTCCTCTGCCCAGTCACTCAGCAGGCTAGGCTGATGAAGGCTCCACCATCTTAGAACTGGGTAATCTGTAATGCAAGGCACTCTCTGCCACCATGTGTGAGGAAGAGAGAGTTTGGAGAACCGTGCACAGGCTTCCCACCATCTGAGACTGGAAGTGGCACACATAATTTCTGTACACATTTCATTGGTCGGAGCTAGTCATACGGCCTCACCTAATGCAAACAAGAGGGCTAGGAAATGCAGGTGAGCAAATGGATTCTTTGGGGGGTGTTTTTCTGTCTCTTCCACAAGATCTGATGCTATTTAATGTCATAGTTCTGTACTTCCAAAATCATCTTGAGTATATCTCAAGAATACATCCTATGCTTTGGGGGAAAAAAAAGGATCTGGGCCAAGTTCTTAATTGCATAGCTGAGAATACTGAAATCGCCAGTGTAAATAAGTGCTTCCTTGCCATGACCCACCCTCTTGGTGGCACGTCTGCAGCCACATCTCCTGTCTCTTGAGGCCTGCACTTAGACTCTTTCCACTCAACCCTGTGAGCACACAATGGTAGCAGCTAGAATAATTTGGATGTCTATTTTTGGTGCAAGAACCTTTCATTGTTCATTTCAAGTAAGATCATAACCGGGGGAATATTCTAAAGGCCAATACTGATATTGAAGAACGTGAGGACAACTTGTTCCATTTACCATTTCATCCAGAACACGCAGAGACCTTTCCTATTCCGTGTTGGAGGCGAATACATCTGCAGAATCAATGAGAAAGTATGATTGCTCAGTGTTGTCTGGTTAGCATCCAATTATGTACAGTGTATTTATTTTAAATTTAGAAGACGCACACAAGAGATTTCCAGGAACAAAATGAGAAGAAATTGGCAGTGCACTGAATGGAAAAAATTAATGACTTGAATTACACAGCCTGTGAGTCGAAGCCGACGAGAGGGGGAGAGAGAGGGAGAAAGGAGGTTGCAGTTATTCACACTGAGCTGTGCCGATGGTCCTGAGCAGTGCTTGAAAAGCGGTCACCCTCGGTGCAGCTGTCACATTCTTTATCTTCATGGCGGGGCTGGGCTTTGCGGGTCACAAACGTGTGACAGTTTTGGGAGTACAAAAATGATGCCCCCAAACAGACTTCAACGGCAAGCATCCTTTTGGAGAATAGATTCAATGCTTAAGTTTTAGCTTAATCACTTTGTCAGCTTTCCTGGGTGAGAGGGAGGAGGAGAGTGAGCCAAGGCCATGAGTAAAGGAATGAGGACCGGGGCTTTGTGCATCTCTGCCGAGAGTCACTGATGGAAAGAATCAGCATTTGTTGAGCTCCTCCTCTGTGCGGGCATCTATGATGTGCTAGGGACCCTCACACGTATGGTCCCATTTATCCTTCTTGATTATCCCTGGTTTTAGAAGCACAGAAACTAAGGTAAGAAAGGTGGATGATCTTGACCTTTCTTGATCTCACATGGGTTATGTGTTGAATTGCATTCCACCAAATTCCTATGTTGAATTCCTCACTCCCAGTGTCTCAGAATGTGACCTTATTTGGCAATAAGGTTTCTTGTAGAGTAATTAGCTAAGATGAGGTTATTCTGGAGTAGGGTGAGCCCCTAAGCCAATATGACTAGTGTCCTGATTAAAAAGGGGAAATGTGGACATAGACAGCACACAGAGAGAACACATGTGAGATGAAGGCAGAGGTCAGGGCAATGCTTCTACAGGCCAAGGAAAACTAAAGATGGCCGGCAAACCACCAGCAGCTGGGAGAAAGACCTGCAATAGATTCTCCCCAACAGCCCTTAGAAGGAAGCAACCCTGCCAACACCTTGATCTTGGACTTTCAGCCTCCAGAACTGTGAATTAATAAGTGTCTGTTGTTTGAGACCCAGGCTGTGATGCCTTGTTGTGACAGCCCTAGAAAACTAATACAACCTGGTCACCAAGCAGATGGGTCACTGGTTTCCTCTGCATCTCAATCTTGTCTATGAAGGGAGGGCCTTGCCTTGGTGCCTGCTCTCTCCCTAGCACATGGCCCACATGACATCCACACATTTTTCCTCATTTTATAAAAGGAGGACACTGAACCCAGGGGCTCACTGCCCTGTCCAAAGCTCCACAGCCAGTTATTTACAACCAGGGGCAGGTCCTTCTGTGCTTCTTCCTGCACGCGATCAAGATCCAGGACACCACTTCATTTTCAGAGTGGTCTGGGCCAGCTTCTTGGGCTCCTGATCCATCAAAAGCAGAAAGTAGAAAATGAATGTTTCTAACTTTCAATCAAACCTTGGGATGCCAAACTGAGGGGAGGCTAATGGAGATTAAAGGTGTATTAGGCCATTCTCACATTGTTATAAAGAAATATCTGAAACTGGGTAATTTGTAAGGAAAAGAGGTTTAATTGGCCCATAGTTCCATAGGCTGTACAGGAAGCATGGCTGGGGAGGCATCAGGAAACTTACAATCATGGTGGAAGGCGAAGGGGAAGCAGGCACGTCCTACATGGCCGGATCAGGAGGAGGAGAAAGAAACGTATACCTGAAAGCGCTGTGCTATGGGAAGTGTCTTAGTCCCTACTCGTTCGGGCTGCTATAACAAAATACCATGGTCTGGGTCGCTCATAAACAACAGAAATGTATTTGTCACCATTCTGGAAGTTGTGAAGTCTCAGACCAGGGCACTTTTGGTGTCTGGTGAGTACTCTCTTCATGGATGGCTATCTTTTCACTGTGTCCTCACATGGCAGAAGCAAGCTCTCTTGAGACTTTCATAAGGACACTAATCCCAGTCAAAATGGCTTCACCCTCACGACCTAATCACCTCCCAAAGGCCCTACCTTCAAATATCTACTCTTTGTGGGTTAGGTTTCAACATACAAATTTTGTTGGGACACAGATATTCAGAACACAGCAGGAAGTAGCTGCTATCATCCAGCCAAGGTATGCACACCCCACTGGCCACAAATGGACTGGGTGAGGCCAGCTGTGTGAGACCAGCCATGCTCTCCACCCTCACACCCCCACTCAGAGAGCAGCCAGGCTGAACTGGTCTTTGTTCACTAAGTGTGTGGGGCTCTCACCCTTACTCCCGCCAGCTCCAGTCAACCTCCAATATGGGTTGAGATGACACTTTCCCTGAGACCCCAAAAGCCAGGTCAGTTTCCCCCTGGGCTCACTGGGATTACAGCCTTCCCTCTTCAGGCAGCTCCCACACCAGACTGGGAACACTTCCAGGTGAAGGGCAGAGTCAGGTTCACTGCTTTCCCCTCAGAGCCCACCACAGGAGTTCTCTAGTTCTACAACATTTATTCAAAGAAAGGATGAATGAGTCCCCAGTGTGCTCCCCAACAGAGTCACTTTGAGGGCAGTCACACTCTAAGAAGTCTGTGGACTGGTCAGTCCCTTCTCAGCCCTGCTAACCCCAAGCCAGGAGATGGGTGAGCTGCTGGCAAACAGGGAGGAGGGAGAGGGAGGAAGGGAGAGGAGGGCAGAGGTTTAATGGAGGCACAGCCCAGGGTCCCTTACAGCTGCTGAAGGTGCCACTTGGCTGCTCTTTGTCTACCCGTGTTGGCTGCCCTGGTCATCGACTTAAACCTCGTTACAGATTGGAGTGGGGAGGGAGTCATTTCGTGGGTGTTTTGAGACTGGGAAGTAATTAAGGAGTGTGATGTTGGTGGGCATTTAGATTGATTCCATGTCTTTGCTATTGTAAATGGTGCTGCAGTGAACATATGCATGCGTGTGGCTTATTGGTAGCACTATTTATGTTCCTTTGGGTATATACCCAGTAATGGGATTGCTGGGTTGAATGGCAGTTGTTTTTAGCTCTTTGAAGAATCACCACACTGCTTTCCGCAATGGTTGAACTAATTTACACTCCCACCAACCGTGTATAAGCATTCCCTTTTCTCTGCAATACACCATGGAATACTATGCAGCCATAAGAAAGAATGAGATCATGTCCTTTGCAGGAACATGGATGGAACCGGAGGCCATTATCCTTAGCAAACTAATGCAAGAATAGAAAACCAAATATTGCATGTTCTCACTTAGTGGGAGCTCATTGATGAGAGCACATGACACACAGAGGGGAACAACACACCCTGGGACCTACTTGAGGGTGGAGAATGGGAGGAGAGAGAGGATCAGAAAAAATAACTACCGGGTACTAGGCTTAGTACCTGGGTGGCGAAATAATCTGTACAACAAACCCCCGTGACACAAGTTTACCTATATAACAAATCTGCACATGTATCCCTGAACCTGAAATAAAAGTTAAAAAAAAAAAAAAAAAAGCAGCACGATGTTATCAACAGAAAGAATAACTCTTGGGGGAAGAAGCCCATCCTACACGCCTGAGTGGCCTCAAAAAGGGCAGTTTGCTCTCTGATGGTCTGAATTCAAGTCCTATTTGCCTCATTTACCAACTGGGTACCTGGAAGACATTCTGACCCCTCCCTAAAATTCCATTTTTTTGTTGGTAAATGAGCTTTGCCACATACTCTCCATCCTGGCTTGCTGTAAGAACTGAGTGCGATACGTGTGTGAAAATGCTGTGAGGCTGGCTGAACGAACAGCTGTTCATTCTCTCTGGGCTGACGCTGGGACAAAGTACTGGCGTGCAGGCCTGTTCTGAGGACAGTGCATCAAGTGTGGCGAGTGTATGGTCAACCCCTCCATCTCAGGGACCTGGAGAGATGTATTCATTCCAGACCTGGCTCTCGGGTCTTGGGAGACGCTAAGATAAATATGCAGTTTCTGCCTTGGAGGGATTTATAATTAAGAGGGGAGACATTTAATAGCTACTTAAATGTACAAATGCGTGACCTTGGTGTCAGCCATGATCTCTTAGCCTCTTAAAATCCAAATAAGATTTGCTTCAAGTTCTCAGTCTGTATTCTGGGCAAGTACAAAACCGTCCCGAGGAGGAGTGAGAATTCCCTGGAGGCTCAGAGCCCCTCTGATGGTGTCCCTGCTGCCTCTGCTGGCAGATCAGTTTCATTGTCCATCTCATTGCCCCAGCTGACCGCCTCAGGGGCCCAGACATGGAGCTCAGTGTCTTCCTGGCTCCCTGACAAAACTCCCACTCAGACAAGGCATGTGTGTACGTGTAACCTACTTTCTTCGAGTTTTGTGGGGAGGGGGGCAAAAGAGGTATTCATTGCCAACATACAATGACTTCAAATTGAATGTTTGCATCGTAAAGTCTCCCGGCCACCCTGACAATGGAGGTTTTAACACATCGTGCCCCAGCTGCATCCCATCTCACTTAATTTTTTTTTTTTTTTGAGTCAGAGTCTTGTTCTATCACCCAGGCTAGAGTGCAGTGGGTGATCTCGGCTCACTGCAACCTTGGCTCACTGCAACCTCTGCCTCCTGGGTTCAAGTGATTATCCTGCCTTAGCCTCCTGAGTAGCTGGGACTACAGGTGTGTGCCACCACGCCCAGCTAATTTTTGTATTTTTAATAGAGATGGGGTTTCACCATATTGGCCAGGCTGGTCTCGAACTCCTGACCTCAAGAGATCTGCCCACCTCGGCCTCCCAAAGTGCTGGGATTACAGATGTGAGCCACCATGCCCGGCCTCTCACTCAATCTTGATTCCCTTTGTGCATCTCATTGCTCTTCCTCACCTCCTTCCCCCAGGATTATCTCTTAGGATACAAATTCTTTGCCCTCCTTTCTGTAGAGCAATTCCTCTCTCCCTTGTCTCTTCCTGCACTTGCTTCCAGAGTCCTCTCTGCAGTTCCTGACTCACTGGGGTGTGGGACTTTCTGAATTTCTTGAGTCTGACTGTTTGCAGCAACCACATGTCTCCATTACATGGGGTTGGGGCCTTCAGAGGCAGAAGAAGAAGATCCCAGTACTGGGGGTCCTGGGAGAAAAGGTATAAGCCTGGGTGCCCACCATATTCAAGAGAGCAGGGGCCCAGTTCTCCTGCCTCAGCTCCATATGAGCTTCTAGTTTTTTGTTTGTTTGACTTTACATTGAAGTTTAATATACATACAGAGAAGTGCACCTGTCATAAGCGTAGAGTTCAGTGTGAATTCTCCCAGCTGAATATGCCTGTGTAACCAGGATCCAGACCAAGATGCAGAACATGCTAGCACCCCCTAGTCACTATCTTCCACAAAAGGTGAAGCACTATCCTGACTGCTAACTGCATAGATTTGTTTTACCTGGTTTTGTATTTTATGTAAGTGGAATCCCATAGCTTGTCATTCTTTGCGTCTGGTATCTTTCGTTTAACATTTTATTTGTGAAATGCATCTACATTTTGGGGTGTTGTTATAGATCGTTCACCCCCTTTATAGTTTCTTTGTGTGAATACACCCACAATTTCTAGTCTATAGTTGATGGATATTTGGGGTATCTCCAGTTTGGAGCTACCGTGTGGCTTCTGCTTTTGAACCAGATGTTTGCAGAGTCGGTTACCCCAAAAGAGATACTGAACACAAAAGAAAGTCACTCATTCATTCAGCAAACACCATCTGTGGGAAACCTACAATGTGCCAGGCATGTAGACAAATGCTGAGATGGAACAGTGATCAAAGTCAACATGTCCCAGCCCTCATGGAGCTGAACGTTTGTAAGGGAAACGGTGTATAGACAGATGAGTAGAACACAGCCAGATCCGAGCTTTGCTAAGGGTGGAGAGAAAGTCAGCAAAGTGTAGGCTTGAAGCTTCAGATAAAGGTGGCTGCTGAGAGTGTGTTCAAGGTAGAAGGAACACCTTGTTCCATTGGCACATTTGCAAAACTTGAATGTTCCTCTTACTGGGGTGGGCAGTGGGGTGAGACCAAGCTGCCAAGATAGGCAGTGGCTGCATCTCAAAAGGCTGAGAGAACTGGCCGGGCACAATGGCTTATGCCTATAATTCCAGCACTTTGGGAGGCCAAGGCAGGCAAATAGCTTGAGCTCAGGAGTTCAAGACAAGTCTGGGCAACATGGTGAAATCTCGTCTCTACAAAAAAAATACAAAAATCTTATCAGGGCATGGTGGCATGTACCTGTAGTCCCAGCTACTTGGGAAGCTGAGGTGGTAGGATGGCTTGAGCTGGGAGTTCAAGTGAACCAAGATCACACTACTGCACTCCAGCCTGGGGGACAGAGAAAGGCCGTGTCTGGATGCAGATTAGGAAAATGTATTTTTAATTTTATTTAGTAGTAGGAATTTAAACAAATTTGCAAAAAAAAAAAAAAAAGAAAAGAAAAGAAAAAAGATTGATAGAACTATTGTAGAATTGAGATTTCTCTTGAGGACAAAAAGTTCCAAGTAAATAGAGGAGTGACATGAACCACTTTGCCTTTAAGAAACCCCTTCTGGCTGTGGTGTGGGCACACCTGGAAACCGGTTCCGGCATGGCAGTGTTTGACCAGGGAAGAGGTGGTGGGCGTGAACACTCCCTACAATTCTGCCTGCTGACCTAGACCTCACATTGCCACCTGCAAGGTGATTTGTTTGCCGTTAACCAAGCACGAGGGCCCTGCACAGGATACATGTGCTTAGGGAATCCCATATTTATATTTTCTATGCTATTTAGTCTGGAATCTTCCAAAACACACTCCCATTTGACCTTTCTGTGTTTCTGGAGCCCTCCCGTCCCGTGCCGGGCTCTGACCCTCTGCAGCTGTCTTACGGGTCTGAGGTCTTTGGCCGTGGCTTTGAGGCCTCCTGGCTTGGCTCCTTCGAGGCCAGGAATTTGGGAAGGGAAGACTCGATCTTGCCTCACAGGGAAGGAGGCAGCTGTCGGGCCGCCTTTCCTCTGCCTTGCTTGTTCTGCATTTTTGGGTGAGCTGTTTTTGTTTAATGTAAGCAGAGCAAATCCATCCATAGCAAAATCAGAGAAAATAACTTGTTGATGTGTAAACCAGGATGTCACAAATAACCCTGTTTGTTTAATTATAGCAGGCTGAGTGCTTGGAGCCGGGAAGGGGGTGGTGGTAGCGGTGGTGCTCTAGGAGGGGAATTCAGGATACCATTGCAGGCATCCCGGACGCCTGCGGATGGGACCTGGAGGAACATGTGAGTGCCTGGAGCCACGTGGATAAACTGGGGCACATCTGGTGCCTGAGTCAAGCCCATCCGAGTGGGTAGACAGCTTTCGGTGCTAATGGGAGCTTGCTGTAGAGTCGCTAGACAGAAGAATTAAATCATAGATGAAAGGATAAAAAAGGTACATGGAAATAATAAGGCTGTGAACATAAGAAATTTTGACTTGATGAGTAATTGCTTTATGAAAAAGTTTGTTCTTCGCCATGAAATACATCAGTGTGGTCAAGAACAGAGAACAGTGGACCTCCCACCCAACCCCACTTACAATTGCCTCCTCTTCCGTTTCAAGGAGATTATGGAAACAGGACTTTAAAAAACTAGGAGCAATGCAGTGTTGAGTTTAAGATCATGGGCTTTGGATTTAGGTAGACCTGGGTTCAAGTCTGGGCTCAGACTAAAGAGCATAAGAGGGTAGTAGAAGTGTAAATGTGAGGTTCCCTGAGCAAATGTGTCCTCTGGCAGGCCTTTGGACTTGGTTAATGGCAAATGAATCATCTTGGAGGTGGTCTTGTGAGGTCTGGGTCAGCAGGCAGAATTGTGAGGGCTACTTATGCCCACCACCTCTTCGCCGGTCACACATTGCCCCACCTGAACTCCTGCTTCTAGGCGTGTGCATGCCAGCCACCCACACCACAGCCAGAAGGGTGCATCTTAAAGGCAAAGCAGTTCATGTAGCTCCTTTATTTAGGTGGAGCTTTTATCCTCAAAAAAATTAGCCAGGTGCCCACCATACGCCTGGCTAATTTTTTTTTTTGTACTGCAAAAACTACCGTAAGCAATTTAAAAGAAAAGATGCAGATTAGGAAAATGTATTTTTAATTTTATTTAGTAGTAGGAATTTAAACAAATTTGCAAAAAAAAAAAAAAAAAAACCCTATTAAAAAGTGGCCAAGGAACTTGAACAGACACTTATCAAAAGAAGACACATATGCAGCCAACAAACATATTTTAAAAAATTCATCATCACTGATCATTAGAGAAATGCAAATCAAAATCACAATGAGATGCCATCTCACGCCAGTCAGAATGGCTATTACTAAAAAGTCAAAAAACAGCAGATGCTGGTGAGGTTGCACAGAAAAAGTAACACTTTTACACTGTTGGTGGGAGTGTAAATTAGTTCAGCCATTGTGGAAGACAGTGTGGTGATTCCTCAAAGACCTAGAGGTGGAAATACCATTTGACCCAGCAATCTTATTACTGGGTATCTACCCAAAGGAATAGAAATCATTCTATTATAAAGATACATGCACGTGTATGTTCTCAACTCCTTAAAGTGGCTCGTTAGACCCTTTAAGATTCAGCCCCTGCCTACCTCTGCAGCTTGGTCTCACCCACTACCCACCCCATTATCTAGGTGCAAGTCTCCCTTCTTCCCATGTGGCCTGGATCCAGTTATACCTGAAGCCATTACCCTAGGGATTTTCAGTTATGGGAGCCAATCACTGACTTTTGTTTAAGTTTATTTAAATGTAGTTGTTTTTTCTGCTTTTTGTCAACCAAAACAAAGGATTCTGTCTAATACAGTTTGCAACACCAGAGTATTTCTTAAAAATGTTTCATGGCATATACATACCAATATCAGAGAATGATTGTTTTATGCCCAGCTGGGTTAAGAGAATGCTGTTCCCAGGCATGTTCAACCAGTACTGCCACAGAAATGACTGGGGTTCTTTCTATTCCTCCCCGCTTCTCCCTTTTCTTTTCAACTGAAAAATAAGTTACTTCGGGGGTTTCTTCGTCAGCAACAGTCTTCCTAGAGAGACACTCTTTTGAATCCAAAACAAATTCTTCTTGATAATTGGAAAAAGGTCCAACAGGCCTTCCTGCGCTGGGTAGCAGCTTGTGATAACTTCCTTCAAAGAGAAAAACCAGTAAATCCAGAACATCAACATGTTGGTGGGACAGATGCACTCACTCTGAGCAGTGGCACTCAATGTGTGGTCCCTGGACAGCATCATCCACAAATGGAGACTTGGTGGAAAGGCAGATTATCTCACTGGGTCACTAACTCTGAGAGTGGATCCCAACAATCTCTATTTTTACAAACTCTCAGATTCTGCTGCTCACCAGAATGCGGGACCCACTGGCACAGGGGGGTTCCTTTTTCTTGGTGACTACAGGCTGCTGGGTGATTAAAATCAAACCCAGGCTACCTTTGCAGGGTCCCTCTGGGTTTGAACATTTGCTTTATCACTTTGAGAAGAGGTAGGAGAGGTCACTCTAAGGACAAAACTGGCAGTGAGCTTTGTGTGCTTTCTTTTGTGCAGGAATCAGACCACTCATCCATCTACGATTTCCGGAAGCTTCAAAGAGGTAGGGGTTTACCTTTGAGGCAACTAGTCAACAAACCCTATTGTTCCTTCACTTTTCAGGGTCCTGGACCCCTCCCCTGTCACCTAAAGGTACAAATTCTATTGTATTTCTGGAAGACAGGGAAAATAGATGCAGATTAGGAAGAAATATTTTTAATTTTATGTAGTAGTAGGAACTTAAATGAATTTGCAAGAAAAATACAACCTTATTAAAAAGTGGGCAAAGAACATGAACAGACACTTACCAAAGGAAGACACACATGCAGCCAACAAACATATGAGAAACAGCTCAACAGCGCTGATCATTAGAGAAATGCAAATCACAATCACAATGAGATGCCATCTCACGCCAGTCAGAATGGCTATTACTAAAAAGTCAAAAACTGGTAATGGGCTTTGGTTGCTTTTTGCATTTCTCTAATGATCAGTGATGTTGAGCTTTTATTCAACCTGCCTCCTATCTCTTTTTCCCTCCCTGTCCCCTGTGTGTGTCCTTCCTGGACCCTGAACTTTTTTGCTTAGCATCCTCAGGGTTGGTGCACCCAGAGACCGACCTGCTGGACTACTTTGCCTGGGGACAGAGTTGCTTTCTGTCTTCTCACCCTCAGCAACACTGGATTTGCCCATCTTTTCAAGTTTTGCCACACTGATGAGAGAAAAATAGTATTTCATCTTTTTGTTTAAGGTATATTTTCTTGATTACTTATAAGAAGACTGAATATCATTCCCAATGTTTATTGGCCATGTGATCATTTCCTTTTCCATGAATTGTCCATTTATCTATTAGAATGTGGTTTTCTTACTAATTTATACATTTTCATAAATCAATTCTTTTCTTCAACTTTTATTTTAAGTTCAGGGGTACATGTGCAGGGTATGCAGGTTTGTTACATAGGTAAACGTGTGCCATGATAGTTTGCTGCACAGATCTTCCCATCACCTAGGTATTAAGCCTGGCATCCATTAGTTATTCTTCCTGATGCTGTCCCTACCCCTGTCCCCCAGACAGGCACGTATGTGTTGTTCCCTTCATGCCATGCCCCTGTGTGTCTGTGTGTTCTTGTCATTCAGCTCCCACTAATAAGTGAGAACATGTGGTGTTTGGTTTTCTGTTCCTACATTTGTTTGTTGAGGATAACAGCTTTCAGCTCCCTCCATATCCCTGCAAAGGACATGGCTGCATAGTATTCCATGGTGTATATGTATCACATTTTCTTTATTCAATCTATCATTGATGGACATTTGGTTGATTTCGTGTCTTTGCCATTGTGAATAGTGCTACAATGAACATACACATGCATGTATCTTTATAACAGAATGATTTATATTCTTTTGGATATATACCCAGTAATGGGATTGCTGCCTCTAGGTCTTTGAGGAATCACCACACTATCTTCCACAATGATTGAACTAATTTACACTCCCACCAACAGTGTGAAAGTGTTACTTTTTCTGTGCAATCTCGCCAGCATCTGTTGTTTTTTGACTTTTTAGTAATAGCCATTCTGACTGGTGTGAGGTGGTATCTCATTGTGATTTTGATTTGTATTTCTCTAATGGTCAGTGATGTTGAGTTTTTTTACATATGTTTGTTGGCTGCATGTATGTCTTCTTTTGATAAGTGTCCGTTCATGTCCTTTGCCCACTTTTTAATAGGGTTGTGTTTTTCTTGCAAATTTGTTTAAGTTCCTACTACTGAATAAAATTAAAAATACATTTTCCTAATCTGCATCTTTTCTTTTAAATTGTTTACAGTAGTTTTTGCAGTACAAAAAAATTAAATTTTATGTAGTCAAACCTATTGATTTTTTTGGGACCTGAGTTTTATATCTTGATTAGGAAAACCATTAAACAAATGACTATTCCCCAGTAATTATTTGTTGTTGCTTTTGTTTTACAGTTTTAAAGTATTAGATCTTAAACTAGCTGAAATTTACTTTTGTGTGTGATATAAAGTTAGACTCTATATTTATTTTTTTTCCTAAACGGATGGCCAATTTCTCAAATTTTAAACAATCCATCTTTTCTCTACTTGTTTCAATACCACCTTTGTCATAGACTGAAATCTGAACTCTAATTTCTTCCCTCCTTACCCCTCCCTTCCATCCTTCCTTCCTTCCTTCCTTTCTCTCTTTTCCTTCCTTCCTTCCTTTCTTCCTTCCTTCTTTCCTTCCTTGCTTCCTTCCCTCCCTCCCTCCGTCCCTCCCTCCCTCTCTCCCTCCCTCTCTCTCTCTCTTTCTCTCTTTCTTTCTTTCTTCTTTCCTCTTTCTCTCTTTCTTTCTTCTTTTTTTTCAGCGTTTCTGTCACCCAGGCTGGAGTGCTGGAAGGCAGTGGTATGATCTTGGCTCACTGTCACTGCAACCTCCGCCTCCCAGGTTCAAGTGATTCCCCTGCCTCAGCCTCCCACCTCAGCCTCCCAAGGAGCTGGGATTACAGGTGCCCACCACTTCGCCCAGTTAATTTTTGCATTTTTAGTAGAGATGGAGTTTCACCATGTTAGACAGGCTGGTCTTGAACTCTTGACCTCAGATGATCCACCCACCTGCCTCAGCCTTCCAAAGTGCTGGGATTCCGCTTCTAATTTATTTCATATGTCTCTCATTTCTATAACAACATTATTTAGTACTGTCACTTTTTAATAGTTTTTAATGTCTGGTAGGGTGTTTAGTAAATCTGGGTGTTTTGTCCTTTTACTTCACGAAATGAAATTTAGAATCAGCTTGTTAAATTCCAGGAGAATTGACATTGAACTAAGTTATTGATTCTTATGAAGGGAACTGATATCTCTACAATTTTGAGTCCATAACGTGGAAAAATAGGATGTCTCTCCATTTATTTAGTCTTCCTCAGTAAATGTTTTAGTGTTTTCCTCCATATAAGCTTTGCATGGTTTTTTAAAGTTATGACTAGGTATTTTATAATATTTTACATTATTGTTAATAGGATTTTTTCAATATATTTTCTAATTAGTTATTGCTAGAGTAAGGCGAAGCTAGTTCTTAAGTTTCATGTGTTCACCTTGCATCTTACTATTTTATTGACTTCTTCTTTTTTTTTTTTTTTTTTCAGACAGAGTTTCACTCTTGTCGCCCAGGCTGGAGTGCAGTGGCGTGATCTGGGCTTACTGCAACCTCCCCATCCCAGGCTGAAGTGATTCTTCTGCCTCAGCCTCTTGAGTAGCTGGTATTACAGGTGCCAGCCACATGCCCAGCTAATTTATTGTATTTTTAGTAGAGACCATCTTGGTCAGGCTGGTCTTCAACTCCTGACCTTAGGTGATCCACCTGCCTTGGCCTCCCAAAGTGCTGGGATTACAGATGTGAGCCACTGCGCCCGGCCTAGTTTATTGACTTGTATTATAACTAGGAGTTTTCCAGTCAATTGCCTTGGATTTTCTAGGTAGAACATCATATCCATATGTTTGCTTACATTTGAGGAACTGGAATTTGCTGTTATTAATCAAGTCGACTTTTTGTTGCACTCTAGTCTTTAACCTCTAATTTTACTTTTAGTAATTCTTCCCTTAGACTTTCTTTAGATTTATTTTATTATCCTTGTTTCTAGTTTCTGCAATCAAATGACACTAATTTATTTGCAAATGAATTTGAAACTAAATTTTCCTTTGGATGCTGGTTTGACTACATGCCTTAGGTTTTATTATGTAGTGTCTGATTTTTATTTATTTCACATTTGGTATATTCAGTCTTGACTTCTTTTTCTTAAATCTCTCAGAGATATTTAGAAGAGTGTTTTTAATCTTCTAGGCCGGGCACGGTGGCTCAAGCCTGTAATCCCAGCACTTTGGAAGGTGGAGGCAAGTGGATCATGAGGTCAAGAGATCGAGACCATCCTGGCCAACATGGTAAAACTCTGTCTCTACTAAAAAGTCAAAAATTAGCTGGGCATGGTGGCACGTGCCTGTAGCCTCAGCTACTCAGGAGGCTGAGGCAAGAGAATCACTTGAACCCAGGAGGTGGAGGTTGCAGTGAGCTGAGATCGCACCATTGCACTCCAGCCTGGTGACTCTATCTCAAAAAAATTGTTTTTTAATTATCTAAGTGATTAGATTTTTAAGGTTGCCTTTGTTATTAATTCTAGTTGCAATCAGAGGATGTATTATGAGTTCTTTTATCCTTATTTATTGGTTTTACTCCCATCTATGTTTTAACACTATATCATTAAGGTGCGGAAAGGCTCAAGACTTTTGTAATGTCTCAGTGAGCTGGACCTTTTATTGCTGTAACTCTTTTTCTGTTTAATTAGTATCTGATATAATACTATCACATCTATTTTCTTTTTGTTAGTATTTTCTTATTCTTTACTTTCAAGCTGTTCTTATCCTTTCATTTTAGGTAGGACTCTTATAAATACGATATAACTAAATTTTTAAAAATATCTCTCCCTTTTTTTTGAGACAGAGTCTCACTGTGTTGCCCAGGTTGGAGTGCAGTGGCACTATCTGGGCTCATTGCAAACTCTGCCTTCTGGGTTCAAGCAAAAAATCTCTCCCTGTTATGGCTGTATTACTGATACATTCGGTCATAGTTCTGCCATCTTGTTTTGTTGTTTTTTATTACACTTCCTTGTTTCCTTTACTGTTTCTTCTTTAGCTTGGTTGACTATTTTCTTTTTTAGCCATTAGTGATTTGAAAAATATTCATTCAGTTTTTATTCCTTCTTCAAGCAGGTATTTAAACATTTTACTCAACACATTTAAAGGTATATGTTTCTATTAATGCTGAGAATTAATCAGTACATATTACTATCCTGATACTTTATTGTATCTTTCTTCCCTCTCCATGCACCAACTCCCTCTACGCACTCCCAAGTTTTGTTGAAATCTGGAATTTAACAGATGGAATTCTTTCTTAACAATCCATTAAGCTTTATAGCCATTTTTCAGTAGTCATTTGGGCTCAAATTTTACTAGTTTTTTTGCACAACACTGTTTGATATTTCCCTTTCTTCAGCTCATGTTTCGTATTGTTGGAGTATATCCTCTAGAGAATCTTTCAAAAAGACTTCATGGAGACAAATTTTCTGAGTTCTTGTCCATCTAGGAATAATTTCTATTTTGTACTTAAATCACTTTTTGTCTGAGTACAAAATTCTAGATTAGAAATTAATTTTCTCTGCAGAACTTAGTGACACCATGTTTTATACAATTTTATAATCATTGCATTTGAGAAGTTTGATGTCCATTTATTTCTTCTTCCTTTGAAGTTAAACTACTGGTCTTTTATTTCTCCTTGAATTTTTTTCTTTACTCCCTCCCTTATTCCTTATTTTTATCTTTTATTTCATCAATATGTCTTGTCCCAAATACCCCTCACTTGCTGCCATATTTCTTTTCAGTATTTCATGGGCTTCCTTTATATGAAGAATTCAGACTTTCTTTTAGCTTTGAAAATGTTTTGTATAATTCGTATGATTATTTTCTCTATCCATTCACCTTCTAGATATACTTTGAGATAGAGGTTGAAGCTTCATGTTCTGTTTTTTTGTGTTCAAGTTTTTGTCTTTCACATTTCAGCTTTTGGAATTTCACACTGTGTTCAAGGTGGATCCCTTGCCTCAATATTCCAGTTTATCAAAGTACCCTTCAGTTCTATTCATTTTATTAATCAATCCATCTATTTTAGGGTTTTCTTCCTTGGAAAAAGTTATAAACCATGGCAAACTATAGCGGATAATTGTATTAGTCCATTTTCACACTGCTATAAAGAATTACCTAAGACTGGGTAATTTATGAAGAAGGAAGTTTTAATTGACTCACAGTTTCGCATGACTGGGAAGGCCTCAGGAAACTTACAGTCATGGCAGAAGGGGAAGCAAGGATCTTCTTCACATGGCAGCGGGGGGGCGAGCAAGCTGGGGTAAGTGCTACACTTTAAAACCATCAGCTTTTGTGAGAACTCACTCACTACCATGAGAATAGCAAGGGAGAAATCTGCCCCCGTGATCCAGTCATCTCCCACCAGGCCCCTCCTCTGACAGGTGGGGATTACAATTTGAGATAAGATTTGGCTGGGGACACAGAGCCAAACCATATCAATAACATAGCAAACACCCATGTACCCGTTACTCAGAAATAATTAACATTAACATTTTGTCACATTTTTTTGGTTCAATTTTAATTAAATAAAATATTACTGATAAAATTGCAGTCCCTTTTGTTCCCTTTGCTACTACTTTTTGCCCATTGTGCCCAAAGGAATTGCTATCATCAACATTATGCACACTTTTCCATTGATTTTGGCTATAGCATATATAAATATGTGTGTTTATATATACATACATATATATGTATGTATATATAGTCCACCCCTGGTCTTTTTCTTTTTTTTTTGAGACAGTGTCTCACTCTGTCATCCAAGCTGGTGCTATCATAGCTCACTGCAGCCTCAATCTCCCAGGCTCAGGTTCCCACCTGACAGGTTTACCTTACAGCTTCTGGTATAGCTAAGTTGCCTGCTGAAATTCCCACTGGTAACATAAAGGTAAGGCTGACCCCCCTTCTTCACTTTTTCTGAGTTGGAGTCTTGCTCTATCACCCAGGCTGGAATACAGTGGCACGATCACTGCAGCCTGAAACTCCTGGGCTCAAGTGATCCTCCCACTTCAGCCTCCTGAGGAGCTGGGACTACACGCATGTACCAATATACCGGGATCATTTTTCGGGTGAGATAGGGTCTCACTATGTTGTCCAGGCTGCTCACCTTTTTTTAAAGGAAAAATATGTTTATCAGATTGAGGAGGCTCAACCTCCCACCTCAACCTCCTAAGTAGCTGGGACTACAGGTATGAACCACCATGCCTGGCTAATTTTTTGTAGAGACAGTGTTTCATTATGTTGCCCAGGCTGTTTTCAAATTTCTGGCCTCAAATGACCCTTTCGCCTCGGCCTCCCAAAGTACTGGAATTACAGGCATGAGCCACCACACCCGGTCCCCTACAGCTTTTCATAGTTTTTAAAAAAACATTTTTTAAGATAAAAAAATTTTAAGTAAATATTAAATTTACTTTTCTTGAGCTGGCTTTTTCACTCAACGATGCGTTTTGGGAAATTTACTTAGATTGTTGCATATCTAGTTCATTTAAATGAATGTGGTCTTTCTTCATTTAAATGAGCCAGATATGCAACAACCTAAGTAAATAATAGACCTTTGTAGGAATATGTGCAATGAATGTATCCATCCTACGAATGATGGGCATCAAAGTTGCTTTTAAGTTTTTTGTTTTTAGAAGCTGTACAGCAGAGAACACAATGTGTATTTGTGCTTGTGTGAGAGTTTCTCTAAGGCTTATGCCTGGGGAATTGCTGAGGCAAATCATATGCACATAATAAATTTATTAGAAAAACAATAGTTTTTCTAATAAATAATAAATAAATTTTCTAATAAATTATTAGAAAAACTAATAAATGCATTTATTAGAAAAACTGTTATGTTTTTGTAATAAATTTATTTTGTGCATATTATGTGAGCATAAAAAAACTGCTATGTCAAACCAACAGTATTTGAGAATCTGTGACTCCCACAACTTCACCAACTCTAGATACTATCATACTTTTTCACTTGGGCAATCTGATGGATGGAAATTCTATCTTCTATGGGGCTTTCAATTTTATTATTCATAATGTTAGTTTTCAAGAACTCTGAGTATGACTTTTTATAGAGGCTCTGTCTATCTATCTATCTATCTATCTATCTATCTATCTATCTATCATCTATCTGGATATGCTGCTGTTTCAAATGTGTTTGACAATAGTAATTACATTTATTATAAAGTGTTTCCCCCTCTGCTTCCCCATTGTAAGAATTCTGCTCCTCCAGCTGTAAATTTCTCTGGAGGTGGAGTTGGTGCTTTCCTTTTCCTTTTCTGTTTTTCTAAAAATTTTGGTGACTCTCGGCCACCTACTGGTCCAGATTACTCTGGCTGGAATGGACTCCTCAGGTCCTGTGGGAATCCCTGTGCGTTTGAGTGGGCATGCAGGTGCTGGGTAGAGGAACCTGGTTCTGCGCCCGTGTGGGTCAAGGGAGAGGTGTATGTGAGGGATCTGTGTTGCAAACGTGAGGTTTCCTCTCTACTCTGGTGGCCACAGACAACTGGGGCCCTGCCCAGCTCTTCCCACCGCTGAGGCTCCTCTGGCAGTCTCCCTTCATCAGAAGCCGCTATTAGTCTGGTCACCCTCCTGGGCCCAGCTCTTCCTCTACCTGCGACTTCTAGTCTCGGTGCTTGCATTGGTTTGCTAAGGCTGCAGAACAAATACCACAGACTGGTGTTTAGTGTTTCACAGCTGGGTGGCTTTCACAACAGAAATCACTTTCTCACAGTTCTGGAGGTTAGGTGTCTGAGATCAAAGTGTTGGTAAATTCATTTCTTCTAAGGTTTCTTTCCTTGGCTTGCAGCTGGCACCCTCTCTCCATATCTTCACATGATCTTCTGCTGTGTGTGTCTGTGGCCTCATGTCCTCTTCTTATAAGGACCCCGGTCATATTGCACCGGGGCTTACATTATTGACTGCATTTTAATGTAATCACCTCTTTAAAGACCCTATCTCCAAATGTGGTCACATTCTGAGGTACTGGGGATTGGGGCTTCAATGTATGAATTTGTCGAGCAGGGGGTGGGTAGGGAGAGGGCACAGGTTAGCCCACTAACAGTGCTATTCTAGGGTTCTGATAGAATAAACAGTCTTTTTTTGTGGAAGGACTTCCATTTTCCTATCTTATTTGTGCCATAGCATACAAATCAGACAGTTTCATATGAACATTAGCTAATTTATTTAACTGGATCCTGCGAGTAGACATTTAGTAAACTTCTTGCAGCTAAACACATGTTCATAATTATTTCTTCTATACAAGTTTTCATAATTCAAACTAGCTATAATATGGTCAATGAATTAAGGAAAATTATTTGCATTATAAGGATTACTATTGGTTACAACTCAATTACTTAAGAATCAACACCAAACATGTAAGCGGGGGAAGCTATTGAACAATTGAAATGAACCAAGAGGGTGCTGGGTGCTGGTAAGGGTCTCTTTTTTGATCTGGGTGCTGGTGATATGGGTATGTTCAGTTGGTAAAAACGCATTGAGCTATCTGCTTATAATACATGTATGTTTCTATATGGATGCTATACCTCAATGAAAAGTAAAAGAAAGGGAAGCTGTTGAATGGCAGCATAGGAACAGTGCCTCTGAGAACTGGCTGCGCAGTTAGCATCCCATTTTTTAAAACAGTTATGAATTATGTGCTGTGTGGCAATTTATTTCAATGGTCTGGTGGTTTTCAATTCCAGCTACACATTAGAATCATCTAGAGATGTGTTTTAAAAATACTGCTGTCCGGCCCTGCTCCAGATCAGCTAAATCAGAATCCCTGAGGGTGGAGCTCCACATCAGTATTTTTACAAAGCTCCCAGCGGTTCTAATGTGCAGCCAGGTTGGAGCACCACTGGCCCAGAAATGCACTTATTTTGATCACCTGCATTCTTTTCGGATTTGATCTGTGATTTCAGGTTCTGTGGTCAATTTAGGTCAATTGATTTATTTTGCAATAACAAAAATGTATATATAATTAAGATATACTTTATTATCAAAATTCCTGGGGGAAAAAAATCACTTTTTACTGTGAATGTGAAACTTTTTCCTATCTACCCATCTCCTTTTTCAAAATATATAAATCATCAAAACAACTCCTTAATTTAATTAGGCAATTTTTGTAAGTTCGGGAATGTGATTATTGGGTTGTAGTAGAATGCAGAGTATTTCTTTGCATTCTTGGGAGTAAACTTGTCAGTTCAAATGAAAGGTTTATCTTATGGCTTCTGGTATAACTAAGTTGCCTTCTGAAATTCCCACTGGTAACATAAAGGTAAGGCTGATCCTCCCTCTTCCTTTTTAATTGAGTTGGAGTCTTGCTCTCTCACCCAGGCTGGAGGACAGTGGCACGATTGCTGTAGCCTCAAACTTTTGTGCTTAAGTGATCCTCCCACTTCAGCCTCCCGAGGAGCTGGGACTACAGGCACGTACCAATATGCTGGGCTCATTTTAAAATTTTTTGTAGAGATACGGTCTCACTATATTGCCCAGGCTGCTCACCTTTTTTAAAGGAAAAATATTTTTATTACAAAAATTACAATTGTATATAAAATATTAAAGAGAAAATTAAAACAACCTGAAATTCTGCCATCCAGATAATCTTCCTTAACATGTTGGTGACCCTCACCCCCCGGTCGGGTTATACACAGATTTATATGATATAAATGGAGGTGGTGAGTTGGACTCTTGACTATCTACCACCTGTGCCCTCTGAGCCATGGTAGTCAGGAGAGTGGCTTGAGCCTGGTGCCAAGATTATTGTTAATTGCTAAAGAACTAGGGGTACAATCATTTCAGAAGATACACATATGTATATCTTATTTTACATGCTTACATACATATACAATTTATTCATATATACACACACAATTTTTTCTTATAGATTAGACAGAGTGGTCCTTGAGAATAAATGAAATTGGGCTATACTTCAGATGGTTTAGGAGAAAAGCAGCCCTGGCCTGTTTCTCTTTCCTCCCTGCTGCCATCTCCAATCCAGGCTCACCTTCACTGGAACCAAGTAGAGAAGAAAACCATTGACTACCATGGGTCCCTGAGGTTGTGGAATTTCAAGACACAGGAAGGAACTAGGGATCTGGGGACCTCTTCAATGGATATTCTCAGCAGGTAACTCACATGGAATATAAACATCTAAAACATCTAAAATCAAATTCATCATCTACCCATATGGATTTTGTCCAGGTCTTGGTCTATAGTGTTTCTCTGGCTCCTAAATGGCAGCTTCTGGTCGCACTTGACCCTGCTTTGTCCCTAAGCAGAATCTGGCTACCATGCCCTCACTGATCCCACCTCATAAATCTCTCTCCCCACTGGCTGCTCCTCTCCAGGCCACATTCTGTTGGGTCCGACTTCACCTCTCTCCCATCGTCCTCTGTGCCACCCTCAGAGTCACCTTCCAAAACTGATCTCATCCTGCCTCAAAAACTCCTTGGCTCCCTGGGGTCCTCAGGATCAAACTGAAGTCCCAGCTCAACAGTCAAGGCCCTTTGCCATCTGGGGCCATTTATGTCTTCATTGCTTCTCTCATCGCCTTCTGCTCTCTGCAGCCTTGTGACACGCCGACGGCTCTGCCAATGTGCCAGGTTCTCTCAAGCATCTGTGCCTTTGCAGGATGGGTCTTTTGGCTCAGAATGCCCTTTCTTACCTGGAGGAGTCACCCTGATCTTTCAAGACCTAGTTCAGATGTCACTGTCTTGGGATATTTCCCTTAACTCCCCTATACCTCCTATGGCCAGTCACGGAGACATGGGAGTTAGGGGCAGAAGGGTCATTTGACCGGGGCCACACCTTCTTAAATCTGGACTTTTGAGGTCCTCAGAATGGCGTGTGTGTGCACATACACACATGAGGATAATACACTGACTGCACTGAAAAGCAAGAAGGTTCATCATTTGCCTTTGAATGTGTCTCATTACTCGATTACACTGACCACACTGCATCATAAACTTGTAGTTATGTTAAAGTGATAAACTGATTCCATGATGACTGACACAATCACATTGGATTATATTTTTTACTAAAAATCATTAATTTTCTAAATGCATGTATTTGAAACATCCCCCAATTTTTGTATCTTTCTCTTGACTTTTTTTTTTTTTTCAGATGGAGTCTTGCTCTGTCACCCAGGCTGGAGTGCAGTGGTGCAATTACAGCTCACTGCGGCCTTGAACTCCTGAGCTCAAGTGATCCTTCTGCCTCATCTTCTTGAGTAGCTGGGACTTACAGGTGTGCACCACCATGCCCAGCTAATTTTTTAAAAAAAATTTTGTACAGGTGGGGTTTCACTTTGTTGCCCAGGCTGGCCTTGAAATCCTGGCTTCAAATGATCCTCCCACCTTGGCCTCCCAAGGTGCTGGGATTACAGATGGGAGCTACCATGCTCAGCCTTTTTTCTTTAAATTTTTAAAAAAAATATACCAAGAGAATAGAAGTCTATGTAACTCCCCAGGGGTCTGCTACAGAAGTCAAGATACATCTATCATGATGCTTACTGTGTTCGGTCGCAGCAAAACTGGGTTCTCCAGCAGGTTGAGCTCCATGGGATTCAAGAGGAAAGAGCTTCACTTTCTCCTCTCACTGCCTTCCAACATGTCCTGTGGTCTCACCCTTCCCTACTGCTTAACTATATTTCATGCAGAGCCACAGCTCTTCACTCACTTTCAGTTAGGAGAACAGCTTTATTTAGGGGGTAATAAAAAGGCCAGTCCAGTATAAACCAAAACCTCAATCTCAATCCAGCTCCATGAACCTCCTCTCCCAGCTCAGGCTTGCCAGTGGTTTGGGGATACTGTGGGGATGGGAACAGGGCCCGGCTCATTCTTCCTCCCAGTTGATCTTCTGCTCCGTCTGTCTCCCTAGCTAAGTTCTCCAGAGTTGGGAAGGGGAGAGGGGATTCGAGAGACAGCAACACTTATCTTGCAGGGTTGGCGCTCTAGTGATCTATGTGGCAGGGCCATCCTCAAAAGGCTTTTTTGTGGAAGTTCTGGAGCTGGCTCCAGCTATGTACGGTGCACCAGGCTGAGATATCCTGTCTCTGACCTCCAGTAGAATAGTTTGGTGGGCAGGGGGTTAGGGAATGGGTGCTGCTGACTAGTTGGGGATGCAATCATAGTGGGGTGGAAAATGGTCCTCGTGTACTGAGCCCACTTCTGAGTGGGGCCACAGGACTGGTTGAGAGGTTGAGTCTTGAGTCTCGGGTCTGGGTGGAGTCATTCAGTCCATCAGAAATGCAGAAGTCTGAGAAGGCATCTCAAAAGGCCAATCTTGGCTTCTACAATAGTGATGTTATTTGCAGGAATAGTTGGGGAATCTACAAATCTTGTGACCTCCAGACAAATGGCTGGCAATTATTCAACTACACCTACATTTTAGCAGAATTCAGGCCCCTCTCATAATCTTAAACTTGGGGACTTTTATTAGTTTTATAAAGGCATTTAGTTTTAGGAAGGGCTAACATCATTTAAACTATAAACTAAATTTCTCCCAAAGTTAGCTTGGCCCACAGCCAGGCATGACCAAGGGCCACGTGGAGGTTAAAGGCAAGATGGAGTTGGTCAAGTTGGATCTCTTTCACTGTCCTAGTGTTCTCACTGTTATAATTTTTGTAAAGGCAGTTTCAAGGGGTTTGACCTGGGTCTCACTGGACTAAAATCAAGGTGTCAGTGGAGCTGTTGTTTCTGGAGGCACTAGGGGAGAACATATCTCCTGGCCCTTCCAGCTTCTAGAGCGTGTACTCTTTGACAGTGAACCCTCCACCAGGCCCATCTCTGAAGCCAGCAGTGTTGGATTTCTCCAGCCATTCTTCTGTCGTCACATCCCCCTCTCTGACAACAGCCAGGAATGGTTCCCCAATGTGATTAGATTGGGTCCACCTGAAAAATCCCAGATAATCCATCTTAAACTCCTTAATGCGAATCATATCTGCAAAGTCCCTTTTTTCATGTAAGGTGGTATATTCACAGATTCCAGGGATTAGAACATGGACTTCTTTGTGGGGAGGGACGGTATTTTTCTGTCTACCATAACCCATTGCTTGTACGAACTCTCCTGCAAATTTCTAGTCTTGTTTTATGTAGGCTGGAGGAGGGCGACAGAGGTGAACACTGATAGGATGTGTGATAGGATTTACTGCCGTGTTTCAGTAAATTCTTCAGGGGCTTGTCTGCAGCTCTCTTTAGAAAATGGGGCACTAGGCCGGGCGTGGTGGCTCAAGCCTGTAATCCCAGCACTTTGGGAGGCCGAGACGGGTGGATCACGAGGTCAGGAGATCGAGACCATCCTGGCTAACACGGTGAAACCCCGCCTCTACTAAAAAATACAAAAAACTAGCCGGGCGAGGTGGCGGGCGCCTGTAGTCCCAGCTACACGGGAGGCTGAGGCAGGAGAATGGCGTAAACCTGGGAGGCGGAGCTTGCAGTGAGCTGAGATCCGGCCACTGCACTCCAGCCCGGGCGACAGAGCAAGACTCCGTGTTCAAAAAAAAAAAAAAAAAAAAAAAAAGAAAAAGAAAATGGGGCACTTATTGCCTGTCACCTTCAGCCTTAAAGCTTTTAAGCCAGTATTCCAAACATCCAGAAGTCACATTCCATGCATGAGCATGTGTTCTTCTGCTCCAGGCTATGAGATCCTTAAGGGCAGGGTCTGTTTCTCATAGTGCCTACAGCTAGTGAGCCTTCTGGAAAAGTTTGTTGCTCTAGGACAGAAGAGAGGGTAGAAAGGTTATCTAATTGATTGCTTAAAGGAATTAAGGATAGATGACACTGGTCAAAACCCTGCTGAGTAAAGTATATTTATTTAAAAGAATAGGTGAACTTTACACAAACATTAGGCCTCATTAACTTGCCACCAAGGGAGAGGGACTTGTGACTCTCCTGGATTGATGATGCTATCCTTGTTATTTCAATGAACATGCCAAGTGTGGGACAACACCTGCCAGAATTCCAGCCACCCTTTGCAGAGAAGTTTTTCTGCACAGTGCACATCAATTTGCTAGGGACACACTCTTGGACTCCTGGTGTGGCCTACAGCATTAAATCCTATTTCTCCTCTTAAACACCAGCAAAGTTTACTGCAGGTAGATTATTTTCAGTGCTGCCTTCGGGGTCCTGGGGAGGTTGGAAACCCTTTACATACTGTTAACTCGCAATGGAATTGAGTATCAGTGCATTCAGACAAACTCATGTTCACCCTCCTCTTGTCAGTTTTGGACACACTCGAGTTACTGAGTCATTTAAACAACTCTGACTGCTCCCTCTCATTTATGTTTGGCCCCCAGGCAACCTGAAATTCCTCCTGTGAATTCTAAACAAAGCCCATGGAGGATGAGAAGTATGGGCTGGAGGCCAGATGCGGATGGAGTCAGCCTTTCACATTCTACCTTCCTTATTTTAAATGCTGTGAATTCTGGAAATTTAGTCATACTCAGGTTTAAAACACAATGAAGGCCAGGCGCGGTGGCTCATGCCTGTAATCCCAGCACTTTGGGAGGCCGAGGCAGGCGAATCAGTAGAGGTCAGGAGTTCAAGAGCAGCCTGGCCAACATGGTGAAACCCTGTGTCTACTAAAATACAAAAATTAGCCATGGGTGGTGGTGGGTGCCTGTAATGCCAGCTACTCTGGAAGCTAAGGTAGGAGAATCACTTGAACCCAGGAGGCAGAGGTTGCAGTGAGCTGAGATCGTGCTACTGCACTCCAGCCTGGGTGACAGAGTAAGACTCCATCTCAAAAAAAAAAAAAAAAAAAAAAAACCCACAGTGAAAATCTCCAAATAATTCTGCATGTGTGTGTGTGTATTTATTTATGCCATTTTCCCTCTTTATTTGGTGTAGTATGTTGAATACATGCTTCCAAAGATATCAGACCCTTATCTCTGGAACCTTACATGTTACCTTATATGGTTTTTAAAAAATGACTTTGCAGGTGTGATTAGGCTAAGGATCTTGAGATGGGAAGATGATTGCACCCGATTTTCACAGTGAGCTCTAACTGCAGTCACATGTATTCTTAGAAGAGGGAGGGAGAAGGAGATTTGGCTGCCACAGACGAGGAGGCAGTGTGACCACGAGTCAGAGACTGGAGTGATGTGGCCACAAGCCAAGATGCCAGGAGCCCTCGGAAGCAGGAAGAGGCAAGGAATGGATTCCCCCACTGCAGTTCGCAGAGGAAGCTCGTCCCTGCCAGCATTTTGATTTCAGCCCAGAAACACTGGTTTTGAACATCTGGCCTGCAGAATTGTCAGAGAATAAATCTCTATGTTTTAAGGCATCAAATTTGTGGTAATTTGTGTCAGCAGCCTTAGTAAAGGAATGTGTATAGCTGAGAACTCACCATGCACATCATTCATTCAGTCAACAACTACTTACCTTAGGGCAGGCACATTAGAACAAGGGGCAGGCAGGAGAAGGCTAGGGAGTGCTCACAGTCCCCATCCCACTATCACAGGCAAAATGTTCCAAAAGTGTGCATTTTTCTGCAAAGAAATTTTATAGTTTGCATCAGGCTCTAAAGGGTCAATGCCCTCTGAAAGGGGAGACCCCTTGATATAAATCTCAGTGGTCAAAGTTTCTTAATTGGCTAAGTGACTCCCCGGTGTGAAACCTTGAAGACACTGTTGGTAAGAGACATGATGGCATGATGTAAAAGGGCATTCTCTATCTCTCTTAGTATAGACAAAAAGATAGCAATTTAAATATGGAATCATATTGTTTACATCTTAGAGATCATTTATTTACACAAATATTCACGGAGCACTTGCTATGTGCTGTCTGCTACTCTCAGGCATTGGGAATACAGTGCAGGAATAAAAAGGACCAAAAAGTCCTGCCCTCAGGAAGTGGACATTCTAATTAAGAGCACAGACAAAAGGCAAATCAATGTATGATAAGTCAGGTGGCACTGAGTTGTGGGCAAAGGGGATAGAAGCTAGTGGTGGGCCTCGGGGCGATGCTGTCTTTACAGAATAGTCAAAGGAGGTTCCCTGCAAAGGTGACATGTGAGCAGAAACCTGAGGGAGGCGAGGGAATGAGCCATAAAGATCCACCAGGAAGAGAGTTCCAGACAGAAGGAAAAGCTCGTGCGAAGACCTAGAGAGAAGAGCTTGGTTGCTAGGGGGACAGGAAGTAGGCAAATTGATTAAAACTAGTTGCTGGTTTAGTTCAGCTGGTAAACAGACTAGCAATAAACGGAAGGAAATCATTCCACCTGAAGAGAATTTTTGGCTGGGCATGGTGGCTCATGCCTGTAATCCCAACTTTTTGGGAAGCTGAGACAGGAGGATGCCTTGAGGTCAGGAGTTCAAGACCTGCCTGGGCAACATAGCAAGAACCTGTCTCTACAAAAAATTTAAAAAGTAGCCAGGCATGGTGGCAAGCACCTGTAGTCCCAACTACTTGGGAAGCTGAAGCAAGAGGATTGCTTGAGCCCAGGAGTTTGAGGCTGCAGTGAGCCATGATCATGCCACTGTACTCCAGCCTGGGTAACGGAGTGACACCTTGTCTCTAAAAAAATACAAATAGGCCGGGCGCGGTGGCTCAAGCCTGTAATCCCAGCACTTTGGGAGGCCGAGACGGGCGGATCACGAGGTCAGGAGATCGAGACCATCCTAGCTAACACAGTGAAACCCCGTCTCTACTAAAAATACAAAAAAAAACTTAGCCGGGCGCGGTGGCAGGCGCCTGTAGTCCCAGCTACTCGGGAGGCTGAGGCAGGAGAATGGCGTGAACCCGGGAGGCAGAGCTTGCAGTGAGCTGAGATCCGGCCACTGCACTCCAGCCTGGGTGACAGAGCGAGACTCCGTCTCAAAAAAAAAAAATAAAAAAAAAATAAAAAAAAAAAAATAAAAAATAAAAAAATACAAATAAAGTTAAAGATGGAATTTTTTTCTAGTGATATTAGATATCAGTGACACTCATTAGAGGGTGACTTGTCACCCAAAGGAAGAAAGGAAAGTTCTATTGAGTTATTTAGACTTTTTCTTAGGGAAGGAAGAAACACACCACACACACACACACACACACACACACAAGTACACATGCACACACAGAATGTTGACAGGCAAAGTGAACTAAAGCAAACCAGAATCCAAAATGGGACGTGGACTTCTAGGCAGATGTGAAGCAACAATGAATGGGCTCCAATAAAAGAGGTGAGATAGGGTGTTGGGTGTTTTGTCAGATATTTTTGTTTTGTTTTCAGCATTTTGTAACTGAGCCTCTGGACCACGTTTCCAACTTCCCTATTAAACAGCAATACATAGATTGGCAATTGTTCATATTCGAGAGTTTCAGAGAGACACAGGCCCTTGAAGCTTAGCTGGGGAACGTGACATGGAAAAAAGGCCTCTAAGACTGGCAAGTCGGCCTTTGGAAGACCAATTCCAACGATCCAGAGAAGAGCGTGAAAAACATTGATCCCTCGAGGGCCTGGACCGGCAGAAATGAGATTTCCAGGGCCCTGGTCCCTGAAATGCTGTTAGGATGCCGTGCCCAGCAATTTGAAGGTAATAAAACTCTGATTCAATTCCACAAATAGAGACAACTGAGAGTCAGTAAAGGGTGGTTCTTGAGAGCTTTGTGCTTGGAGGCAGAACAGACCTGGGCTGGGAGTGGCTCTTCCTACCTTAGTGTCTATGGTGGGATGGGGAGTGTTCCCCTAAAAATTCACGTCCACCCAGAGTCTTAGAATGTGACCCTATTTGGAAACAGGGACCTTGTAGATGTGATTAGTTAAGACGAGGCCACATTGAATTAGGGTGGGCCCTAAATCCAATGACTACTGTCTTTATCCAAGAAAAGAGAGGGAGATTCAGATACAGAGATACAGACACAGGGAGAGCAGCACAAGACGACCGAGGCAGAGACTGGAGTGATGCCGCCACGAGCCAAGGAATGCCAAGGATTGATAACAACCACCAGAAGTTTCGAAGAGGCAAGGAGGGACCCTCCCTTCAGCCTTCAGAGAGAGTGTGGCCCCACCAACACGTGGATTCTGGACTTCCAACCTCCAGACTGTGGGAGAACACATTTCTGTTGTTTTATGCCAGTAAGTGTGTAGCACTTCGCCATGGCAACCCTGGGAAACTAATACAAGGTCTTCATTTATCAGTTGTGGAAGAGAAGCTGACACTTTGTGCCCACCCTGTACCCAGCAAGATGCTCAGAATCGTCTGTCAGGGCAGCTTGGCTCTGAGTTAGTCCTTAGTTCATGGGGCATTGTGGCACTGACTGACAGGCATGTGGTGCAGGTGTCAGCCCATGGTGGGCACTCGGGAAACAGTAGCCAAAAAGCCCACAACAGCAATGTGGCTGATTTAGCTGGTTCATCTGGGGTCCGGCAGGCTTCCATTCTGGTGGGAAATTCTGACAATAAACAAGTAAATTATACAGCTATGATGTGGGATCAGGTAGTGATCAGTGCTATAAAGGAAAATTACCCCAGCATAAGGAGATAGAGAGAGATGGAGAGCAGGAACTCCATGCTGGGTTTTTTTTTCTTTCTTTCTTTCTTTTTTTTTTGAGACAGAGTCTCGCTCTGTCGCCCAGGCTGGAGTGCAGTGGTGCGATCTCGGCTCACTGCAAGCTCCACCTTCAGGATTCACACCACTCTCCTGCCTCAGCCTCCCGAGTAGCTGGGACTACAGGTGTCTGCCACCACACCCGGCTAATTTTTTGTATTTTTAGTAGAGATGGGGTTTCACCGTGTTAGCCAGGATGGTCTCGATCTCCTGACCTTGTGATCCACCCGCCTCGGCCTCCCAAAAATGCTGGGATTACAGGCGTGAGCCACCACACCCAGCCCATGCTGTTTTTAAATGGGGTGGTTGCGAAGGTGACATTTGAACAAGGACCTGAACACTAAGTGGGTGTCACATGGTAAGACCTCCATTTTACCATGAGCTACTATCATTCATATTATTTCTTTGTTCGTTTTTTTGAAACAGGCAGATGTGATGTAGAAAATGTTGTTCAGGCCAGGCGTGGTGGCTCAGGCCAGCACTTTAGGAGACTGAGGAGGGCAGATCACTTGAGGTCAGGAGTTCGAGACCAGCCTGGCCACCACGGTGAAACCTCATCTTTACTAAAAATACAAAAATGAGCTTGGTGTGGTGGCAGGCACCTGTAGTTCCAGCTATGTGGAAGGCTGAGGGAGGAGAATGGCTTGAACCCGGAAGGCAGAGGTTGCAGTGAGCCGAGATTGCACCATTGCACTCCAGCCTGGGAAACAAGAGCAAAACTCCATCTCAAAAAAAAAAAAAAAAAAAAAAAAAAAAGAGAAAATGTGGTTCAAACCCTGCCTCTGTGAATAAACAATGTGGCCTTCCCTGAATCTCCTGGAGACAGAGCATGGCGACCAAAAGGAAGATGAGCAGCCATCCCATTCCGCCCAGGACACAAGACTTTCAGGGCCAGACGGAGACAGCCCCAGGCTCAACAGATGCAGTGGGTTGCCCTGGCACTGTTGCCCCAGCAGGCACTAAGAGGGGTAGACAAGATGGCCCATATGGATAACTGCCCCCTACACTGCCCCAGACACACAAATGCCCAAGTGATGCTCTTTGAGTCTGCATGGAGTGGAGGCCTGTGTAGGAGAAGTGGGGATATTTGCCACTATGTGCCTGCTGAGTCTGTCTGTTTTCTGACCCCAGACCAGCAGAAGCTACTGCAGAGCTCGGAAAGCTCTCTGTTTTGTTTTGGGAAATAGCCCCTCAGAAGGAAGCTGGAGATGGAAGACCACTGTTGCCAGCACCCTCTGGCATCCTCTTTCTGCTCAGCAGTACCCTTGTCATCCCTTGAGATGCCAACACTTTCAGAGGCTATGGCAGGAGGCTTACTTGAGGCCAAGAGTTTGAGACTAGCCTGGACAACATAGTGAGACCCCGTCTCTACAAAAAAAAAAAAAAAAATTAGCTGGGCATGGTGATACGCACCTGTAGTCCTAGCTACACAGGAGGCTGAGGCAAGAGGATAGCTTGAGTCCAGGAGTGTGAGGCTGCAGTGAGCTGTAATGACACCATTGCACTCCAGCCTGAGCAACAGAGAAAGACCCTGACCCTAAAAAAAATTAAAAACTTGAAAAAAATCCTAATTGCATCCTTCCACTCCTTATATCATTGTTGTCATTCATTTTACTTACATATAAACATACATAAACACTCATATTACATAAGATATAACCATAAGCATACATAACCAAATACATTGTTGCTATTCTTTTGAACAAGCTGTTATCCGTTAGATAACTTAAGAATAAGAAAAATAAAAGTTTTTATTTTCCCTTCACATTTTCTTTCTTTGATGCTCTTCTTTTCTTTATATAGCTCTGAATTTTGACCTGTATTATTTTCCCCATCTCTGTATAACTTCTTTTAACATTTCTTGTAAGGCAGGTCTACTATCAACAAATTCCCTCAATTTTTGTCTAGCTGAGAAAGTCTTTATTTCTCCTTTACTTTTGAAGGTTAATGTCAAGGTTACAGAATTCTAGGTTGGTGGGATTTTTTTCTTTCAACACTTAATATGTCACTTCACTTTCGTCTTGCTTGCATTGTTGCTGAGGAAGTAGAATGTAATTCTTATCTTTGCTCCTCTGCATGGAAAGTGTGTCCCCTCTGTCTTCTTTCAGGTTTTTTCTTTATCTTTAATTCTCTGTAGTTGGAAAATTATGTACCTGGGTTTAGCGTTTTGTTTTGTTTGAGCATTTATCCCGCATTATGTTCTCTCAGCTTCCTGAACCTGTGGTTCCCATTATGTATATGTTAGACCTTTTGTAGTTTCCCACAGTTTTTGAATAGTTTAAGATTTTCTTTGTTTTCTTTTGTTGTTGTTATGTTTTTGTTTGTTTGTTTTGGTCTGTTCTCTTTGCTTTTCAGTCCCGGAGATTTCTTTTTTCTTTTTTCTTTCTTTTTTTTTTTTTTTTTTGAGACGGAATCTTGCTCTGTCTCCAGGCTAGAGTGCAGTGGCACCATCTAGGTTCACTGCAACCTCCACCTCCCTGGTTCAAGTGATTTTCCTGACTCAGCCTCCCAAGCAGCTGGGACTACAGGCACGTGCCACCACACCCAGCTAAATTGTTTTGTGTTTTTAGTAGAGATGAGGTTTCACCATGTTGGCCAGGATGGTCTCCATCTCTTGACCTTGTGATCTGCCTGCCTCGGCCTCCCAAAGTGCTGGGATTACAGGTGTGAGCCACCATGCCCAGCTGGAGATTTCTGTTGATATATTCTCAAGCTCGGAAATTCTTTCTTCCGCCATGTCCAGTTTACTAATAAGCCCATCAAAAGCATTCTTTATTTGTGGTAGTGTTTTAGATCTCTAACATTTATTTTTTATTGTTTCTTAGGATTCTCATCTCTCTGCTTACACTATCCGTTTTTGCACACTGTCTACTTTTGCATTAGAACCACTGGCATATTAATCATAATTATTTTAAATTCTCTGCCTGATAGTTCCAATATCTGTACTATGTCTGGTTCTGACTTGCTCTGTCTCTTCAAACTGTGTTTTTTATCTTTTAGCATGCTTTGAAATTTTTTCATGATAGCTAGATACAATGTCCCCAGCACTGGTTCCCATGGAGGTTTTTGCTGCATTATGTTGTGATTCTCTGTATCCACCTGCCTGTCTCTCCAATTCTGGGGACAGCAGTGTGCCCTGAGCTCTCATTTCTGCTACAAATCTAAGAGTTCTTGATTTTCCAGGTTCTTTAGCTTTTTACTTGTTTGGATGGAGTGAAAGTTCCAAGTGTTCTACATTCAACACTGGAAAACAATTCTTTTTGGCTTATTTTTTAAACTTTATATAAATCAAATCACATTGTTTGCTTTTTTTTTTTTTTTTTTTTTGAAATTTGCTTTCTTCACTCCACATCAGGGTTGAGATTCATACATGTGAATGGATGTGGCTGCGGTTACCCTATTTTCACAATAGCATTATACTACACTTTGTGACTGTTTCACAATTTATGTATCCATTCTTCCATTCTTGGCAAGTTGGATTGAACGGGACTCCTGGTGCACATATGCAAGGGTTTTACTGGGTTTAGAGCATCTGCATCTTCCACTTTAAAAATAATGCCATGGCCGGGCGCGGTGGCTTACACCTGTAATCCCAGTACTTTGGAAGGCTGAGGCGGATGGATAACCTGAGGTCGGGAGTTCAAGACCAGCCTGGCCAACATGGCAAAACTCCATCTCTACTAAAAATATAAAAATTAGCTGGGCGTGGTGGCATGCGCTTGTAATCCCAGCTCCTCAGGAGGCTGAGGCATGAGAATCGCTTGAACCCGGGAGGTGGAGGTTGCAGTGAGCTGAGATCACACCACTGCACTCTGGCCTGGGGAATAGAGCGAGACTCTGTCTCAAAAAAAAAAAAAGCCAAACTGTTTCCCCAAAACAGCAATTTATATTCCCATTAGCCGCATGTAAAAGTCCTCCTGGCTCTGTATCTTTGCCAACGCTTGGTATTGACGGATACTTTAAAAATATTCACCTGGGACAATGTGGTTATTAAATAGTGAGTAACTCCTTGTCTTAAACTATCTTTTCCCAATATACTGAGGTTGACCATTTTTTCAAATGTTTATTGGTTATTGTATGGTCTTCTGAGAAAGACCATACAATGTTGTCCTTTAAAAGATTGAATTGTCTATGATTTCTTTATTGATTTATAGGAGACTTCAGATATTCCAGATACTAATCCTTTGTTAAGTAGATGAAGCAGATCTCTTCTCTCTGTTTGTGACATATCTTTTAGTTTCTTTATAGTATTACTTATTTTGATAGAAAAAGTTTATAATTTTAATGTAATCAAATTTATCACTCTATTCTTTCATGGCTTGCTCTTTTGTCTTGTTTAGGAAATCTTTCTATATATGCTGAGGTCATATGAATATTCTTCTATAATACAATTTTTTCTATAATATGATTTTTAAACCATTTTAATGCCACGGACCCTTTGTCATGTTGGTAAAGGTATAAAATGAAGCTCATAGAATTACAAAGAAAGCCAATTATGCTGAAATACAGTTATTAAAGTATTTAAAGTGATGATATATAACACATGTGCTTCTTCTTAATGCATTAAATATCAAGATTTAGCAGAATATCTAATAACTGCTGTAAATTTCCAAGTACTGAGTGCATAAATAATATTATGAGATAGATACCTGCAATAGCTATAATATGACATAAACATATCTGTATTTTTATTAGTGGCAAAGTCACAGATACTGCGAGGTTACATGGTCTGTTGTCTATGTTCATAAGTGAATCTTTAATTTTTTAGTTCAGGATTTGTGAAAATAAATATTAATTTTTTTCATATCCATGATCATGAACCTACTGAATTATGCTCAGCAACCCAGTGGATGTCTGTGGAACCCAGGTTAAAATCCTTTAAATAGTATATTCTAAATTTTTAAACTCTTCATCTTTCCCTTTTCTCTTTTATCAATAAGAATTTGTTTCTTTATAGTGTATGTATTTATTTTTCCCTCTCTTTTTGATTAATTTATCCTTTCCCCTTTTGATCTGAAATATTAGTGTTGGCTTACATCACACTTCTAAATAATGGGTCCATCTGCTTTTGGGTTCTTTATTATACTGATTTAGTTTTTGATCTATGTAAATACCACATTGTCTTAATTACTGTTGACTGTGAAGTCAGTCTGACATCTAATAAACAAGCCTCCCTACTTTCTTTGTTGGCTCTTCTTCGTCCTTTGCTTTCTCGTGCTAATTTTTCAAAAAGCTTGTCAAATTCCATGAAAAAAAAAAGCCTATTTGATTGTTGATTGAACTGAACTGAATCTATAAACTATTTATTTATACCTTTTTATGAAGTTGTATGTATTTTTTTCCATGAAAGACTTGTACATCTTTTCCCCCCATCACCACCACCCCTTGAGACGGAATCTTGCTCTGTCACCCAGGCTGGAGTGCAGTGGTGTAATCTTGGCTCACTGCAGCCTTCACCTCCTGGGTTTAAGCAATTCTCCTGCCTCAGCCTCCCAAGTAGCTGGGATTACAGGTGCGTGCCACTACGCCTAGCTTTTTTTTTTTTTTTTTTTTTTTTTTTGTATTTTTAGTAGAGATGGGGTTTCACTGTGTTGGCCAGGCTGGTCTCGAACTCCTGATCTTGTGATCCACCACCTTGGCCTCCCAAAGTTCTGGGATTACAGTCGTGAGCCACCATGCCTGGCCATACATCTTTTGTTAGATCTACTCCTAGGTTTGTTCTCTCTCTGTCTCTCTCTTTCTCTCTGCCCACTTTCCCCCTATTTATTTGCTGCTGTTGCAACTGGAAACTGTTTTTTAAATTATATTTCTTATCTCTTTGTTGCTGGTGTATAGAAAATCAAGTGCTTTTGAATATTGATCTTTTATCTCTTAAAATTACTAAACTCACTTATCAATTCTAATAATTTATCTGTAGAATCCTTGAGGTTTTTAATGAAAATAATCTTATCACCTTCAATGAATATCTATTTTGCTTCTTTGATTCCAAGTGTTATATCTTTTATTTCTTTTTCTTGGTTTATTGTTCTGGCTAGTACCCTAAGTACAGTATTGAATAGAAGTGGGGATTTAAAAAAAAAAAAAACTGTTAACTTTTAAGTATGATGTTTGTTATGGATGTTTGGTAGAAATTCTGATTAGGTTGAAGAAATGTCTATTTCCAGTTCACTAATTTTTTTTTAAAACAATGAGTGAATGTTATTAGGTTTTTTATTTGGTTTTATTCTTGAAAGTGATAAACATGAAAGCATGTGTATATGCCAATGGAAAAGACCCACTAAGAAAAAGGAAATTGAGGATGCAAAAGAGAGGAAATAACTCAAACACAGAAAGTCATCGAGAAGGCTGAGGGTGGATTTGTATACATTTCTTTAATGATATAAAGTACTTAACATAATGCCTGGTCTATTAGTTTCTATTGCTGTAACCAATTACCACAAACTTAGTGCCTTAAAACAACAAAATTTATTATCTTACAGTTGTAGAGGTGAGAAGTCTAAAATTAGTTTCACTTGGCTAAAGTCAGTGTATAGGCAGTACTGCATTTCTCCCAGAGGTGCCACAGGAGAATCTGCTTCTTACTTCTTCCAGCTTAGAGGCTGCCAACAATCCTTGGCTTGTGGGCCCTTCCTCTATCTTCAAAGCCAGTTGTACAGGATCTTCAAATCTGCTTCCATTATAACATTGACTTTTCTTTATATAAGAACCTTTGTCAATGATTAAGCCCATCAGATAATCCAGGATAGTCTCTCCATCTCAAAATCCTTAATTTGCCAGGAGCAGTAGTGCATCCCAGTAGTCCTAGCTACTCAGGAGGCTGAGGCAGGAGGATTGTTTGAGTCCAGGAGTTTGAGACTGTAGTGTGCTATGATAAAGTCTATGAACTGTCACTGCATTCCAGCTGAGGCAATATAGCAAGACCCTGTCTCTAAAATAGGGGGGGAAAAATCCTTAATTCAATCATGTCTGCAAAATCTTTTTTGCCATACAGGGTAATATTCACAGGTTCCAAGGATTAGGATGTGGACATCTTTGGGGTTCATTATTCAGCCTCCTATACTCAGCATACATTGGATTAAACCATATACATTGGGTTTGTAGGTCAAAAAAGGTTCAATATTGGCGATTCCATGTGATTCCACCTAAGTGTTCTCAATATATAGGAATTACTATTAATACCAATAACAAAAGGGGAGACAATTTTACCATAAACTGCCAGCTCTGGGCCTGTCCCTGTCGTCCGAGGATTTATTTAACTGGAATGCGCTATGTACGGTGGACGAATTAATGTGCTATGCACCATAAATAAATGACTGTATCGGTTGATATTCTTGTAGAGGTGCTTGGCCTTTGAGTGTTGGTGTTATATTCTATAGTCAGTTGTGTGATTAGAGTTCTTGCTTGTAAGCATGTTTTTGAGGATGGATGGTAAATATGTAATAATATGTGCTATGTACAGACAAGCATTTATAGTACTATATAACATTCATGTTGGCTAGCAGTAATGCACCATTTACATGGGGGTCTGACAAAATAAATTAGTACTTAAGTTGCATTTAAAGCTTGCACCCCATAGAATACAGAAAGTAGTTTAAATTAGAATGCCAGTTTTGGGTGTTGATGGTGAAGTTGAGTACTTTCTTTCTGAATTGCCCTGGGGAGAAGTTTCCATTTCCAGTTTACAAGACCAGTGTATTGATTTATACTACACGTGCAGGTTCATTTGAGTAGGTTGTTTTCGGTAAGGGAGGCAAGTGGTATTAAGGTTAGGCGATATTAAGCGCTTAAGTAAATTAAGCGATATTAACATAGCGCATTCCAGTTAAATAAATTGCCCAAATGCCTTTGGGCAATTTCAGCTGACTGTGTTAGTAGAGCCCTGGGTTTTTAGTACTTCCTGTACTTTAGTACTTCCTGCACCTTAGTACTTCCTGTGTCACTGTCCTGGAAGCATAGTTAGGTTCCTCCCCCAAGGCCATTTGCCTCCCTACTATCCTGGAAGAAGCCTGCTAAAGAACTGCAGAAAGAGACCCTCCCTTCTGCCCAGCTACAGGGCTCTGTACTCCATAGCATCAACACTGTTGAGGAAAAAGCAGCTCCCAAAACTTTCCGTGTTGCAAATGTGTTTGGTGCAGTAAAAAGTCTGTGGCACTGACGCACTGTGCCATATTAAAGCCTGAAGCCAAAGGAAAAATAAAAATCAGTGATATTGAGCTTCTCTTTATTTAAAATCTGATTTTTTTTACTATTAAAAAATATTGCATTAAACTATTATTTATCCTGGCTATTAAGCTTTTTGGTGTTCCCTTAAATTTTGCACCCAAGACTTCATTCTCCTCACCCTAATTCCCACCCTGGCCTGTGAGTTTGTATTTGCAGATATTGTGTCTGATTGATGATAGTTTTGGAGGGATATTTCCGGCAAAAGTTCAAACTTTATCTGTAGAGGAAAACAGGGTGGTTAGGATTTACCGAAGTAACGAGAAAGGGAAGTCACCCTCAGCCTCTGAAATACCCCGTTTCCGAGTGACTCTCTTGGCTGCCAATTGCCTTCTCCAAGTGAAAAAGAATAAACTAATTTCATACCTATTCAGTCCAATAAAGCTCATTGTCCTACCTCCACCTCCAGTGATAAGAGACAGGAACAGTTCATTTTCCATTGCTAAGCAACGGCAAAAACAGCGCCCGGTATCTGTGCCCGGACTCACCGGCTGATAGGGATCACTGTCTAAAGTTCTTGTTTGCATTTTGAAGTCAACAATAATTGCCGTTCTCTATTAGTGTTCATTAAGATGGTTTATGGCTGGACTAACTCCAATCTCCACTCAGCGGTTTGAATGCGTTGTCCTCCCAGGGAAAGAAATATTTGGCAATAAAAACCCTGTGCTGATTTCCTCCACTCATTTCCCCTTGCTGGGCTGGGAAACGATGGTCACCATCCGCAGTTCCCTGGCCCGGGAGAACAAGGCTCCTGTTGAAGGTTGTGGAAGAGAGGGGTGGAGAGGAAGCCTCTGCCCTCCTGGAGCTGGCTTCCTTCCACTCCACGCTGAAAGTAGGCCAGTGGAGCAGAAGTCTGCTGGGGCAAGTGAGCTCTTGCTGTTCACTGGGGCGGAGAGCACTACCCTATTTTCCCAACGCCAGCCCTCAAGAGTGGAAAGAACCTTCCCAGCCTCTTTCCACGGACTCAGCGCCAGGGAGAAGCACTGCCCTGGGACGTGATCGGCTCCTGCCTCCCTGGCCCGGGACTGGGTCAAACAGTGGCCTCAGTGTGATGGCAGAAAGTTCCAGGCAGCTTGAAAGGGCCGCCCTTGGATGCATTTCCCAGGCGTTGACTCACCCGCGGCGGCGAAAGGCTGCCAGCCCCGGCCAGGAGCAGGCCGGCACCTTTACGCAACCTCTCCTCATCCCCAACTCTGAAAATACAACCAGAAAGCAGCTTAAAGCAAGTCATAAGGATGTCGTTCTCCCTTTTAGACCCCATTCCAAGACACCCTTCCACGCTCGCCGCTTTTCAGAGCAAGCGTGGCCTGGCCGTCGTGGTCCTCTCCTCGCTGGAGCGAATTTTAAGGCCATCCTGGAAAACAAGCCTGCTGGCGCCCCCTAGTGTGCCCAGGGGCCAACGCCATTCAAATTTGTGTCTCGGGGAGGCTGGGCCAGGTGAATGGGGTTGGAGAAACGGATCCAAGGGATCAGGGCAGGAAAGTTTAATTCCATGAGGTCTGGGGCAGGTAACAAAAAGTCACATTTACAATCCTGATTCTGTTTATGACTTAAGAAATTGCTGTTCTTGACTTCTTTCTCGTGCTTTCCTCTGACTCAAATCTCTCCTGCCTGGTTGCTGGGGAGCAATAGGATCTTGGTGCCACTATTACTGAGGGAAAGTGAAGAACAAGTAGTCAAAATACCTTAACCTCATTGAGAAGCTATAGAATGACCCTGTCTTGAGGTTGATATGTGCAGAAGCTTAATCATCGGAAACCAGGAAACTGTAAGTCCAAGATCATTTGCTTTGCTACTGTTGCTAAAATGTCTTCACCCTTCCGTTGAGTATGGAGACACCCTAGGGCAGTGATTCGCAAGCAACAGACAAACTGGAAGGTTAAGAAGGTCTGAACAGCAAGTTCCTTGTATCCTGGTAATTCTGCAGTTCTTTCTCTTTCCTTCTTCCTTTTCTCCGAAAAGCAAGGAAGACAGAGTTCGGGTAAATGTGGGGGAAAAAAATCTTTTGTCAGGATAAGCCAGGGCAGGATGGGTGCTGGAGTCTCATGGGGGTATTGAGAGCTGTGGAAATCTTTACAAGAATTTGCTGCCACCTGCCTAGGATAACTAGGAGGTTTGCCTACCTAAAAGCTTGGGCGCTTGACCAAATGGTCACTTAAAGAATCTTCCCAAGTGGCTGGGTGCGGCGGCTCATGCCTGTAATCCCAGCACTTTGGGAGGCCGAGGCGGGCAGATCACCTGAGGTCAGGAGTTCAACACCAGCCTGACCAACATGGAGAAACCCCGTATCTACTAGAAATACAAAAATTAGCTGAGTGTGGTGGCGCACACCTGTAATCCCAGCTACTCAGGAGGCTGAGGCAGGAGAATCGCTTGAATCCAGGAGGCAGAGGTTGCAGTGAGCCGAGATCATGCCACTGTACTCCAGCTTGGGTGATAGCATGAGATAAGACTCTGTCTCAAAAAAAAAAAAAAAAAAAAAAAAAATCTTCCCAAGTTGATTTTCTTGATTAAACAGTCAAGAATAGGGATAGCAAATAAGTTTCACATTCCATACCAACCTTAGTCAACCGAAAAGCCCAAAGCATAGTACTGAGAGTGTTCCTGAAAGTTCAGTTTGAGGCAAAGCATCTTGATTGATTTGTAATGTCTGCCATGAGCACACAACAGAGAGGTGGTGGCATGCATTCAGCTAGGCAGGAAGATAAGAGAGGGTATTACATGTCAGAAATCCACGCCATTGTGCCCTTTTCTTTCCTTTTTTTGTTGTTTGTTTGAGAAAAGTTCTCACTCTCTGAGGCTGGAGTGCAGTAGCATGATCATAGCTCACTCCAGCCTCGAACTCCTGGGCTTAAGTGATCCTCCTACCTCAGCCTCCAGAGTAGCTGGAACTACAGGTGTGTGCCACCATACTGAGTGAATTTTTTACGTTTTTGTAGAGACAAGATCTCACTATGTTGCCTAGGCTGGTATCAAACTCCTGTGCTCAAGTGATCCTCCCACCTCAGCCTCCTAAAGTGCTGGGATTACAGGTGAGAACCACTGCACTCAGCCCCCATTGTGCCTTTTGATGCTACTGTTTGATAATTCTTGTATTTGAGGACTGTACTGACAGTGTGGCTTTTCCAACTTCCTGTATTAGGGTTGAGGGAACTTACTTTTCCCATTTTCCCCTTTCTTAGTTTGTAGAGCCTCTTGGCTGATCTGACAGCCGATGTGGGATAGCAACAGGTAGAGGTGAGAAAGGACCTGATTTTCACCTTTCCTGAGATTATATGGAGTGATGGCTCAATCCCCAAGTACGAACTGAATGTTGACGGTACGGCCAGGAGGCTAGTAAGTACTAGAGGCATGCAGAGAAAGAAAGGAGGGTACAAAAAGTTTCTAATACACCTCTCCTTAGTTACTCACTCCACAAGAAGCGGTTGGAGAACAGCAGCACAGCACAATCCCTCCAGAAGCAGAAGCAGGAGAGGTGGGCGGAAGTGAAGCCATCCTCTCCCTCTGACGCTGCGACCCTCGCGCAGCCATGGGTCAGAAGCAGGAGGCTGCTGAGGGCCTGGCTCAGCTCTGAAGCTGTGCAGCATGTCCAGGGGGCTTGCCTGGCCTGCCACAGAGCACCGAAGAGTCCTCATGGGTCCCTTCCCAAGTGTATTTTGAACCATTCTGGTTCTCTTCACCGCCACTACCCCCATTCCAGTCCCAGTCACAGTCATCTCCGGGACAATGCACTGGTTTCCTAACATTCCTCCCTGCATCTTACCTCCACCTCCCACTCCTCACGTCACCCTATCGTCTGGAACCCACTCTCCAAATAGCAGGCGGCAGCATGGCCTTCCTGAACACAAGTGACTCCAGCATCACACACATCACCCTCCCCTGGCTTCCCCTTTTCCTCCTAAATCCTGTACGATGGAGCCACCGCTTCCCTTTCTGGCCCATCCTGCCCCATCCCCTCTCCCCTGAGCTCTCACCCTTTGGCCACAGTGGCCCCTCAAAGTGAATACTCCTTCCTCCCAGGACCCTTACGCAGACCCTTCATTCCTAAATCTCTCGCCCTCCCTTCCCCCTTCCCTCTTTAGTTTGCTGACACCATCTATCTCTCCATCTCTCAGCTTGAGTGTCACCTCAGGGAACTCAGGCTAGTTTCAGCCCCTTTTGTTATAGGTGCACATAGCACCTTATAGGCCCTTAGGGGCACCTATCACAATTGTAGCTAATTATTTGTAAAATATTTGCATAACATCCATTCCCTGCTAGATGAAAGGGGTTGTGAGAGGACATGTGGGAACTTCTTATTTCCTACAGTGTCTCAAGGGCTTAGTGTGGCCCCTAACACAGTTTCTGGCATGTAGTGGAAAGCTAGTATTTATTGAATAAATTATGAAATGGAGGTACAGCGGGGTGGATGATGGATAAATGGATGGGTGAATGGGACTTTCTGAGATCAGAGTTGGCTGCTGCCTTGCTGGTCATAGCAGAAGAGAGAACGCCTGTTGAGTTGGTGTCATCAGGCAAGGTGGGGGCAGGCAGGGGAGGGGGTTGACCACGGATACTGCAAGGGCAGTTGAAGGTTGCAGTGTCATTTCCTGGGAATCTGAGGTTTGCCTTTCCAAGACTTCCAGGGACACATGTCTAGAATCCCATTTCCAAAAATATTTCAAAAAGAAAAATCCACATAAGAACTTAATAGATCACAGGGAAGGAAGTCAAACTATGAGCATACATTCATGTTGCTGGGAAAGCCATTTAAAAATAGGTCACATTTCTGTGCTTTTGTGGCTGCTTTTGAGCCATTCTAGCCTGCCGCAGCAACCTAATTGCCAAACAATATGTTGCTTTGCTGTGGGACCAGCTGAAATTTAAGAAAGCAGACAAGTCTAGCAGTTTCACAAGCCTATTTTTTTTTTTAATAAGGCAGACTCCAAAGCCTACTACCCACTAATTGGTCATGTAAATTACTACCTTCTGTATCAGTTGCAACACAATGGAAAATTGAACATAATATTGTTTTCACTCCCTAGGACCTGTTCAGGCGTCTTAGGCCTGTGCTGCCAGTGTTTTTGGTGGGAGGGTTAGGGAGCAGGGCTTGAATTACTCAGCATTGGGGAAAAGCCCAGTGGAGTCTTCCAAAGATTAACCTTGGGGACAGGTTCAAGGATTCATCCATGGTTTCCGAGACTCCCTGCTGAGGTCTGGGTCTCTTCTCCGGGTGAGGGAATGCACTCTGCATTGGTTTCTCATTTGATCACACCAGGGTGTATGGGCTCCATTATGCCATCACGGTCCATTCAAAGGCTGGCTGATGGACGTGAAGAACAGAGGATGGGAACATACTATCTGCAGCCACTCCCTCAGGATTCATGTGGACAGGGAGAAGCCTATTCTAGGTTACTGAGAAGGACAGTGTGGCTGGGAGAGGTGCCCCGCTCCACGTCCCCACAGCAGCCTGCAAGCTCCCATCCTGCATAGTGCTCAACAGTTCCACACACGCAGCTCTGTGAACAAAAGGACCATATCTCCCTCATTAGAGCTGTGCCCGCATGCCTAGCATAGTGTCCAGCTTCTAGACACCAATGAATAGGTGTTTGCTGATGAAGGGAAAATATATGAAGCTTCATAGAAGTAGATATGAGCTGAATGCCAATCAGAACTTTCTAATTATTAGAGCTACCCAGTGATGGAGTGGAGCTGTCTTGAAAAATACCAGTTCAGGTAATCAGTATAAATCCGAGTGCCACTGGGGCAGCCCTAAAGCATTTGACAGCAGGAGACAGCATCGTATCAGTGTCGGGTCCTTGGACTCTGGGGTCACACACACCTGGTATGAGTCCTGGATCTGCTGCTTATGATTTCAAGGCATTTTGCCTCAAAGTCTGCATTTGTAAAATGGGGAAATCATTCAGTTTGAGTTCCTCTAGAGAAGAGTCTGAAAAGGACGTGAGTGCAGGCAGTGTATTCGGGAGGTGATCCAGGGAGCACGAGGGAAGCGGTGGTGAGAGTGAAACAGACAAGGAGGAGAAGCTCACAGAGTGGGGGCTATGAAGCCCTGCCAGCCAAATGGGCCTGTTCTGTTGGGGGGCCTTGGAGAAACTGCGAGGAACAGGCCTGGGAATTGTCCACCTGAAGGGTGAAAGGCTTGACATGTCTCTTTCACCGCCCATCCCCATCCTTTGATGCAAACTCCTTGCTTCTCTAGGCTGCACCTACTTTGGGGATGAAGCCCCTTCCTCCCTCCTGAAATTCAAGGGCACTGGAGATGGGGAGGTGTCCATCCTGGCAACAGCTGAGGTCAGAGGTGGGTGGAGGGGATGTGGCTTGGGCACATCTGCCTTGGAGAGTTCCATTGTTATAGGATGGAATGGGAGCTCGACGAGGGAGGGACTGGTCAAGACCATATAAATATATTTTGAATGAATACATAAGGACGGAATAAAATAATATTCTAAAATGCTTAATAATGTAACTGAAAATAAAACATCAAATGTCTTTGTTATAATGATTAATTTCTGTTTATTAATAGACAAGGATGCTTTTCAAGAGGAACGGGAATTGTCTGGGATAAATTTGTAACATTTAGGCTTGTGTCTTTGCTTGGAAGACGCATTGTTCTGGAGAAGGTCAAAGTAGTTCTGGCCTTGAGCTACAGAATGAAAACTCGAGTTAGGCCAGACGTCTGGGCACCCTGGAGCTTCTCTTTTGGCTTTTAGTGAAGCCACTGCCTTTAATACTCTCCGACACGTGGCTTGATAGTCTTCTGAGCTGACCTGACAGTTTTAAAGCAGGAACAATGGGAATGTGTCAGAGAGAATTACCTGGTGACCCCAGATGTCCTAAAATGGTGGTTTAATTTGGTGACTTATGAAAAAAAGTGCGAAAAGTTGTGAAGATGCCCCCATGCCATCAAACTCAAACCCTGCCTCAAGATGCAAAAAGAAAAAGTGGCAGAAATGTTTTTTATCCTGTATATCTGCTCCTTGAACCATCTGAGCCAGCTTCAGCTAAGTTCACCATCACATACCTCCTGAATGAAGGCAGAGTCCCAGAACAGAAAGAAATGCAGAGGTGAGTGACAAGTGGTAAAGGCTTCTTGTTTTCTTGCTAGACAAGGCCCAATGTATAGAGCTGCTTTTTGAAATCGTTGGTCTTGACCTGGATACGTGACTAAAATAAATCTCTCTTCCCCACCTTGCCTTAGAGAAGAAGGCAGGTGATGCCCCCTGGGGAAGCCCATGTACCCAGGATATAATGAAAAGAGAAAACAAAAGCCAATAGCTTAGAAGGAATGGATGGGACTGCCCATAGACACCTTGGTGTGGCTTCCTTAGCTTTAGAATTCCCAGACGATACATAGAGTCCTTCCCTCAGGGAGGGTGGCTTGGTTGAGCCCATTCTAGCAGCCACTTTCTAGTTTCTGCAGTTGCCTAGCTAGTGTTTTCACAATACGTGTGTCAACACCCTACTGTGTGGCCTCCCTGAAGATGGCAGATTCTAATTTTCAGGCATTTGATTTCAGGCCTGGAGAGATGGGTGCCAGAAGCCAGCTGTCTATTTCTTGTGATGGCAGGTGTACAGCCCCACCCACTGACCAAAACAGACACACCTGGCTCACAGTGGCAAGATGCAGCATAAGAAGGCGTTTTAAACATACATTCGCGTGAGCTGCCTTTTCAATAGTAACGCATTCAGGAAGCTGAAGGTGGCTCCCGGGATAGCTATGTCAAGTCTAGCATTCAAATATTTAGTGGCTGAGTAATTACTGTAATAATTAATTTCCGTTGCTTAATCTAGCAATCAGGCATGTCGCTTTACACATGGGAAAATGTTGGTCCCTGTAGGAGTGTGCGTGCGTGCATGTGTGTGTGTGTGTGTATAAAATACATCCCAGCAATTGCTATTTAGTTAAGATGTGGAGATCAGTTTGTGGAATAAATGTGATGCTTTTAGTTTTCTTTGTAGTCATAGGTTTGGGAGAAAAGCAGAATGGAGAATAAAGAGAACCAAAAATTAAATGCCTCAAACTTCAAATGCCATCTTTATGATAACTTTTCCAAAGTCGGGTTTGATCAAATGTTATAATTCGAAGCCTTGTAAATGAAAATCTGAAAGCAGCTGATCTTACCCAAATCCTGCCCTGGGCTTTCTAGAGCTGAACTGCTCAGTAGAAAGGTAACGTCATTTAAAAATACACTCAAGAGAAAAATATTAATCGGATATTTTACATTCTTTTTTTCTTCTGAGTCTTTGACCTCTGATATCTACTTTGCCCTTACAGCAGTAAGTGCAATTCAGTTAAAACTTCAGTTCCTTGGTCTTGCCACACTTCAAATGCTCAACAGAGATGTGACTAGAAACCTCTCTATTGGCCAGTGCAGTGATACAGGATAGCGGACAGATTCACCTCTGTGAAGTCATTACTCAAACAGAGATGATGACATTGTCATACAAGCAATTGACAATGTGGTTTTGTGTATTCAAGGATGATTTGACTCAATTAAGCATTTATTGGGCACCTTGATAAGCTGAAGTGGGGATCACATCTTTCCCATCCCTAAACCTTCCTTTTGCATTAATTTTTGTGTGTGTTGGTTTTTATCTTCCCAGGGTGGAGTGCATTATAAGGACCCAGTACATGTTGGATGAATGCCCAACCCCATACGTTGGGAGATACAGAGAAAGCCTTGAGATTGACTCTGAACTTAAGAACTTGCCATCAGGAAGAAGAGGCTGTATCAACACAAAATGATGGGAGAACATCATGTTAAATATGGTGAAATGGAAGAGAGGTCAGTGCCAGTTGTATTTACTAGAGATACATTCTAGGGAACAATGAGGTCCTGAAAGGCTGGCTTGGGTTTGGGCAGGGCCAGAGGCAAGTCACTGGGAAAGGGGAAATACACTCTGGGGTCTCAGTGAGCATCCACCCTCCTCCATACTCTAAACCTGACACAGGCCTGCACTTGCGTTGTTCTAAGGTCAGCCAAAAGTCCAAGCCATTGTGCCTCAAGGGTGACCAGATTCACCTAATGTTGTAAAAGCCTCCATTTCCCCTTTTTGTCTATTAGACTTTCCTTTCCTCACCCCCCAACGGTAGTCATCAGTGCTGTATCCCGAAGATTTCTAGTCCGCCCCCTTGTGGTAGGGTTGTACTTCCTGGTCCTCACATGTGGGTGGGGCCATGTGACTGGTTCTGACCAATGATAGAGTAGAAGTGAAGTGACTCCTTCCAGGCCACAGCATTTAACTGTCGGTGTGGGACCCTCCATGGCTCTTTCAAGAACTGGCTGGCAGGGCTTGGTGGGTCACTCCTGTAATCCCAGCACTTCGGGAGGCCAAGGCTAGCCGATCACTTGAGGTCAGGAATTTCAGGCCAGCCTGGGCAACACGGTGAAACCCCGTCTCTACTAAAAATACAAAAATTAGCCAGGTGGTGTGGTGGCAGGCGCCTGTAGTCCCTGCTACCCAGCAGGTTGAGGTAGGAGAATCGCTTGAACCCAGAAGGCAGAGGTTGCAGTGAGCTGAGACTGCACCACTGTACTCCAGCCTGGGTGACAGACAGAGACTCTGTCTCAATAATAATAATAAAAACAAACAAACAAACAAAAACAACAAAAAAAAAAAAAAGAAAAGAAAAGAAAAGAAAAAAAGAACTGGCTTGAGGTGGTTCAAAAAGAACTGGCTTGAGGCGGTCACCATGGCAATGGTGATGAGCACTGGGCAGCAAAGAGCTGCCGCAGAAATTTAAGTAAAGGGATCCCTGGATCAGCCTTTCATGTAGTTGGGGAGGGGAAAGAAGTTAGATGTGATCTGGCCAGGCAGGAAGAGACTTTCTGTGTGTATTTGTGTGTTTGGGTGTTTGTGTTAAGCAGAACTATCCGACAACACAGGTGCTATGAAAAGATGGGCTCTGGAACAAAGCACAGAATGAGGGAGCAGGGCAGTGGATGACAGAATTTTTTTAACAAATTGGTTTGCAATTCAATTTTGTGCACGTGACCTTGTCTGGATGAGGGGCCAGGGAGCAGAGGGCGGGTAGGATGGTGAAGGGAGAGAACCACAAGACACACGAGTCCAAAGAGATAGAGGCCAGCTAAGGTGCAGGCACATAACTAAGAAATAGCCTGAAGTGAGGAAGGCTGAAGGGCTCTGAAGATAGGGACATCCACTATGAAATTTTAAAATAATCAGCGGCACCACACTGCAGTATAACCCCACTCCCAGTCTGCTGCCCACAAGTCCTCACCAGATGTACCTTCCCTTCCATGTTGACATGGGTCAGAAAGAGGGAACAATTATGAGGCATGAGATGCAATGTGGAGCCAGAGAAGTCGGGAGAAGTGAGAAATGGGGGTCTGGGGTGATAAGAATCAACTGAGGACTTTTGGAGATAGAGTGGGGTTTCTACCACGTGTTCAATGGGGCTCAAGCCAAATTCCTTTAAGGTAATAAAGGAAATAATGAGCTCGGAGGTCAATAGCCACTTAAGTTATAATAATACTCTGGGAAAATACAAGGTAAAATATTTTCTACATTTACTTTTAAACAGTATAGATATAGGTGGTATATGTGTGTGTAAGTTAACTTTAAGTGATATGCAGGGCAGGAAGGTGGAGCAATTAGTAAACATAGGAAGGACCCTAGGCTTCAAAAATTGCTTTCCAAGCCTTCTCCAGAGGGTTTGTTCATCAAGAACTATAAAAAAGATTTTCTTTGTTGATGGTGAAATGGGTGGTGCTAACAGGTGGTGGCTAGAAAGATACACGCAGGGGTATCTCCATGCTTGCAAGAGTGCCCTAGGTTTACAGCTGTGTTCCTATTCTCTCCTTCTCTTTCCCCGGGGTCCTCCCCACCACACACTCAATGGAGGATTCTGTTACCTGATCAGATACCCGTTAGTTGATTCTGCTATCAGAATCATCTGTTGCATTTGCTTCAGATGAACCTAATGAGAATATGAACCTAATGAACCTAATGAGAATATGCTGCTGTAACAAAGGCCCAAGTCCCCCAACCCAGTAGCGTATAATTCAGAAGTTTAAAGAAGACAGTTTGTTTCTCTCTTAAATAAGCATCTCTAGGTGAGAGATCCTGATTGATGGAGCAGCTCTGCTCCATGCAATGATTCAGGGATCCAGGTTCCTTCCAGCTTGTTGCCCTAGGGCATTGCCCTTGTCTGCAGGGTCAGAGCTGAATTATGAGCATTTTCCTACTTGCTGGAAGGGAAAAGAAGGACACTCAGGAGCACTCATGAAACTCAGGAGCTTGTATTTTAAGTTGAAGTACAAGTTTTAAGTTGTCTTTTAAGTCAAGTAAGCTAGGCTATCTCTCAGAAGATCACCTGGGATTTGCATATATCCCTTCTGTTCACATCGCATTGACCCAAACTTCGTTACAGATCCACCCTGGGTGGAAGAAAGTGGCTCAACAGCATCTGCCTTAAATTCTATCACCATGACATGAAAGAGCGGGGGTTAGGGTGGTGGTGGTGGTGGAGAGGAGGAGTGGATTTGGGGCACTCTGCCTCAGAACCACAAGAACGGGCTGAATCTAGTTTTTGTGTCTGCTTATTAATAGCTATTGTATGTATGGCAGAATTTGGTCTCAGAATTGCTTTCATGGTAACACATGTGATGGGGACTTGTTCACTCCCAACATGGAGTGGTTGGCATCACCGGGAGCTTGTTAGAAATGCCAGCATCAGGCCCACTGAGTCAGAATCTGCCCTTCAGCACATGCCCAGATGATCCATGGGGAATCACAGTCTTCCCCACCTTTAGCTGGTCTTGACTGTGTCCTCTTACATGGACAGCTTTCCATTGACTTCTGTGGCTGGAAGAACCCAGCCAGCACCTATGAAGTTGTTTGTCAAACTGTGACTAGGGACCCACTAGTGAGTAGAGAGATCATTTTAGCACCCAGCATTGAAAGAAAGGTAGAATCAGAGTGAACAGGCAACCTACAGAATGGGAGAAAATTTTTGCAATCTACTCATCTGACAAAGGGCTAATATCCAAAACCTACAAAGAATTCAAACAAATTTACAAGAAAAAAACAACCACATCAAAAAGCGGGCAAAGGATATGAACAGACACTTCTCAAAAGAAGACATTCATACAGCCAACAGACAGATGAAAAAATGCTCATCATCACTCGCCATAAAGAAATGCAAATCAAAACCACAATGAGATACCATCTCACACCAGTTAGAATGGCAATCATTAAAAAATCAGGAAACAACAGGTGCTGGAGAGGATGTGGAGAAATAGGAACACTTTTACACTGTTGGTGGGACTGTAAACTAGTTCAACCATTGTGGAAAACAGTGTGGCAATTCCTCAAGGATCTAGAACTAGAAATACCATTTGACCCAGCCATCCCATTTCTGGGTATATACCCAAAGGATTATAAATCATGCTGCTATAAAGACACATGCACACGTATGTTTATTGCAGCACTATTCACAATAGCAAAGACTTGGAATCTACCCAAATGTCCATCAATGATAGACTGGATTAAGAAAATATGGTACATATACACCATGGAATACTATGCAGCCACAAAAAAGGATGAGTTAATATCCTTTGTAGGGACATGGATGCAGCTGGAAACCATCATTCTCAGCAAACTCTCGCAAGAACAGAAAACCAAACACTGCATGTTCTCACTCATAGGTGAGAATTGAACAATGAGATCACTTGGACACAGGAAGGGGAACATCACACACTGGGGCCTATTGTGGGGGAGCAGGGAGGGGGGAGAGATAGCATTAGGAGATATACCTAATGTAAATGACGAGTTAATGGGTGCAGCACACCAACATGGCACATGTATACATATGTAACAAACCTGCATTTTGTGCACATGTACCCTAGAACTTCAAGTATAATAATAATAAAAAGAAAGAAAGGTAGAAAAGACATAGTACAGAATCAAAAAAGAAAACAGTGCATCACACTAATTAAGGTTAAGTGTCGTTTTCAGTTCTATATAGGTGTGTGTGTATGTGTGTGTGTGCGCGCGCGCGCGTGCGGACAGGGATGTAAACAGACGTCTCACAGTAGATCACTGTCAAAAACCGGTAAGGACTGTGAACGCCATGGAGACGGAGGCTGTGACTGAGTTTGCAGAGCTGGGGCACACAGCCCTGGGGCTGAACACCGCCTCTCAACAGTGTGGCCTCCGCCAATACCGAACCTCATTTCCTCGCTTGCAGAACGGGTTAACTCGGACCTGCCGGGTGTTGTGGCGGCCACTGGGACCCGCTGGGAGTGAATCCCTGCGGCTCCTTCACTTCCCCTTCGTCGCGCCCCTTTCTTCTTACGGACAGGAGAGTGGACTAAATGCAGGATTCCCAATTCTTCGGTTTCAGTTTCCCTAAGGAGCTCATGTGAGCGTTCAGAGTCCGCGTCGGCGATGCGTCCAGCAGGCACGGGTCCGGCGGGGAGGGGAATGACCTACACCTGGCCTCGCGACCCTGCGGGCGCCCGGGTTCTAGGATGAGCCCCGGGCGTGGCTGGGAAGTGCTCGCGACCCGGCTCCACCCCACCCCGGGCACCCCTGGCCCGGTCTCCGCCAGCGGGCGGTGCGGCAGCGCCACCGTGTGGCCGCGCGACATCAAAGCGCCGCGCCTCTGCCGGCTGGCTGGTCCTGCGCCGCGGAGCCGCGAAGCGACTTCCCCAGAGCGAGGGCGGGAGGGCCTCTGGTCCAGGTCCTCCGACCCACCTCAAGATTTTCTTGCACTCTCCCCGTCCCCCGGCGCGGCTGCCAGCGTCACTAGGTACCAGTGGACGTAGCGGAGGGAGTGTCTCCCTGCGCTCGGTGGAGGGCGGGGCCGAGGGCACCTCGGCCGGGCCAGGCCTTTCCCGCGTGTCGCATCGCCCCATTCCGAGGTCCGAGTTCTGCCTCTACTCTTGGATCCGGCAGGTGCGGGAGGAATAATGGGCAGCACCCAAGGAGGGTGCCCAGACGAACGTGGATAAAGGGGAGGGGCAGCAGGGAGCTTCCTGAGCTCCCGTACCCTGACTTCGCCTTTGGGTAACGACTGACTCGCAGGTCCCAGAGTGGCCTCGGGTCCCCGGGTTTCGATTCCAGAAATCACTCCCGGGGGCCCAGCACGGGCACGCTCCAGACCCGTGAGTTTCCCAGCGCCGTGCCGGGAGGTCAGGGGCGCTGAAAGAAGGAATTCAGCCACGTCTCAGCATCCCTGTTACTTCGAGGACGCGCCTCTCCGCCAGCCCCACCGCGGGCTCTTGCTCGCTGAGTCAGGCACTGGGTCAGGCACTGCCCTGACCCCCTCGTAAAAGACCTTTGTGGGCGTTTGACAATTTAGAGCAGAGTAAAATGAGGCAGAAGAGACTAAGTAATTTGCCAAGGTCACCAGTTAATAAGTAACAGACGGAAACCCAAGTCTCTCAAGCCCATCGCTGTTGGAGGAGACACAGCCTTTGGGTCCCTGTTGCTTCTCCACCCCCAGCCTTCCCCAGGGCGAGGAGCTTTTCTATTTATTTATTTTTGTTTTTGTTTTTTGAGACGGAGTCTTGTTCTGTCGTCCAGGCTGGAGTGCAGTGGTGCGATCTCGGCAGACTGCAACCCCCGCCTCCCGGGTTCAAGCAATTCCTCCGCTTCAGCCTCCTGAGTAGCTGGGATTACAGGCGCGCACCACCACCGCGCCCGGTTAATTTTTGTATTTTTAGTAGAGACGGGGTTTCACCATATTGGGAAGGCTGGTCTTGAACTCCTGACCTCGTGACCCACCTGGCCTCTCAAAGTGCAGGGATTACAGGCATGAGCCACCGCGCCCGGCAGAGGAGCTTTTATTGAGCGGAGTTGGGGAAAGCTGGGGATTTGGGAAGAGAACTCACTTCTAACCAGAGCATGGGACTTCCCACTGCGCCCTGGGGCTGCCACGCCCAGGCAGGAGCTCCAGGCTGCATCCCTGTCTGTAAAATAGGAACGCAGGAGGGTTCCTGCCGCCTGTCTGTGACGCACGTCCCCTTCCTGCAGCCTCCCATCTAGACAATTTCAACCCTCTCACGTGGAGGAAGAGAAGCAGGAGAGGTTTCCATCGAGAGCCTGACTTTAATTATCCTGCGGGTTGGGAGGATGCTGGGATTGCCCATGGGGCTAGTGTTCATGATTAAATCCACTTAATCTGGTGCAAGTTACTTCCAACTTTCTGAATCAGCTCTCTTGTAATTACTAATAACAGCAGATGACTTTTAAGGCACTCATCAAGTCTAAGCAGAATTCAAGATGAACAAATTTAGTGTTTACAAAAATATTGCATGTGGTAACATTAGACTCGTGGTCGATATAAGGAAATTGAAACACAGGGAAGTTAAGTAAGCACAGAGAGCCAGTGGCAAAGCCAGGAGTCACACCCAACCATCCAGGCTCCAGAGGCCCCTTCAGCCACGATGCTGCTGATGAAGACCAGACACCCAGAGCCTCTCTCCGCGTTTTCTGGAGTGCAGAGAGAACGAAGATGTACCCTCAAGGAGACACCGTTTTTGCAACCGTTCCATCATAGTCCTCAGTTTGTAGAACTAGGAGATTTTCCTCATACTGTTCAACAGAAAGAAAAAAGGAACTTAAAAAGTAACTCTCTTTTGTGCCTGTTCCTGAGCGTACTGTAAGGGAGGAAGATGTTCTCTGTGCCTCATACAAAGATACATAGAGACCAGTGTAAAGTCCCTGTTATCACCTCCTAAACACTTCATTCTTTTTATTCCACATGGAAATATGCTTATGTTTTGAAAAGATGCCCATCTTTTTACAGCTTTTAAAACAACAAAAGCAAAGACACCAAAATTTTGTGTATTTATGTGTCCCATAGCGTGAACGGTTAGATTGTGTGGCAGGTTGTATTTTCCAAAAGTGGGCACCACAATCCATCACACTCCGTATGCTCTTCTTGAAGTGTAACTGTGACACGCCTTGAACCTGGGTGAGTCTGGGCTGACTTCTCTATATCCTCTCCCTTTGAACTTCGGTGAACTTTTGTGATCAGTTGATTGTGGCAGAAGTGACGATGAGATCATAAAAATGCCATGTGCATCTGCCTTGCTGTCTTGGGACACTTGCTCCTGGAACCCAGCCACCATGCTGTGAGGAAGCCAAGCAGCCACATGCAGCAGCCACGAAGCAGGCGATCTGGCGACAGTCCCAGCTTAGGTCCTAGCCAACAGCCAGCCTCGATCCCCAGATATGGGAACAAGTGCATCCCCAGGCAATTTTAGCCCCCAGCTTTTCAGCCACTCCAGCCAATGCCTTATGGAACTGAGATGAGTTGTTCCTGCCTAGCTTTGTCCAAATTGAAGATTCATGAGCAGAATAAGCAATTATTGTTGATTTAAGTCACTAAGGTTGGAAGGTTTATTACTTGGCAAGGTGACCAGAAAAGGTTCTCCACACTTTTTTCACTATTGTGAACTGTTCTGCAGTGAGCTTCTTTGAGCATATTGCCTCCTATACATACCTGATGGTTTCTCTAGGGAGACTTCTAGAAGCAGAATTGCTGAGCCAAAGTATAAACCTCGAAGGGGATAAAGGAGTTAAGATGAATTAACGATATCTACGTCATGGATCCATCTTGAAAACATGTTAAATGAAGTATGCAAGGTATAAACTGATATAGAATAGTATTATTTACGTAAAATTCTAAGAACACTCAGAAAAAGGTTGTATTTTGTTTATGGAATCACCCATGTATGTAGTAAAGTATGCAAACATCTAGGGGAGTGATACTCACAAATGGGTAAATGTGAAGCTTTAGCAGTATCTGTAACATTTTATTACTAAAAACAAATACAAAAAATCCCTGAAGGTCCCAAGTAAATGCCACAATGTTGACATCTGTGAAATCTAGGAGTGGGGATATATTAGTATTGTTACTTAAAATTTTAACAAATATTTATTGTATATGTTTTGTATTAATATTATTTATAATTATGTGAATGTTTCATTATTTAAAAACGTAAAAAATCTCAACTCAACATTATGATCCCAGTGATTTTTTTCTCTCGTGATTTTCTTGTTCCATATGTTTGGTCATATAACTGAATAATTAAAGCAAGACCTATGGCCTCTAATCAATTGTCTGATTATTCAATTCAAAAACCTCCCCCTTTTCATTGTGCAGCTTTCCTTCCCACCACACTCAAGGACTCTCCCTTCAAGAAACAATCGTCACTCCTTTAACTTCCCTGCCTTTACATGAGATAGTCCCTCTGCCTGAAGTAATAATTCCATATTTTTGGTTTCACAGATTAGGCTCACACCTCAAGTCTCATTTGATCCTCACAAGCTCCCCGTGATAGCAACAACAGTCTACCATGTATGGAGTATGTTACACGTGCCCAGCATTGTGTCAAATGCTTCACATGTGTTTTCTTTTTAAAGTAGTTTCCATTGTTGTTGTCCCTTTTTTGCAGACGAAAAAAAGTTGGCTTAAATGCTAGTTGCTATCATTGTTGTGGGTTTTATTTTTATTTTCCCAAGATCTTGGTGGTAGAGCAAGAGTCAGTCCCAGGCCTGTTAAAAGTCCACAGGCTTGGCCATTAGACAGTTCTGTGTCCTGTGGGAAAGCTGGTTTTTTATTTTATTATTATTACTATTTCTCGAATTACAGATAAAGAAACAGATTTTAAGTGTTTCTCTCCCTGTCTGCCTGATGCATTATTAATTCTTGTAAATCCACTTGAATATCACCCCATTTGGGAAGCTCTCCTGCTAGTCCCTCCATCAGAGTGGTCCACACCACATGGCACATAAGCGTGTTTGCTCTCCTGCCTTCTCCGCTGCAAGTAGGTGACTGCTCAGAGGCAGAGCCTGGCCGATGTTCATTTGTATTCCCAGCACCTGGAATAGCACTGGATGCATTAGGGACATCTAATCTTTTCAGAAATGAATCTTGATTAGCACCTGCCTTGCTTGAGTTCCTGAGCTACCTACACGCCTATTGACTCTGATGAGCAACTAATTCCACCTGTGTGCACAGGGGCACAGTTTGTACAAAATGGCTCACAGCTGTCCTGGTTATTTCTCTGAAACAAAACCAGGAAATCCCCACTCATCTCTCCCGAAGAAACCCAGCCCAAAGCTCTGTCCAGCTGGAGAACTTCGATTCCCAGATGGATACCTCCATTAAGCGCCCCATTGAGAACAGTAATAACTGAACAAGAGTGAATGTGTATTGAGCATTTAGTTTGTGCCAGGGAGTGTGCTGATTTACGTAGATTTGGTTTCACAAATAAAATGGATTATTGCCTTTTTTTTTTTTCTTCAGTGAAAAGTTCTGGTTTCTATGTTAGTGAGCGATGCCCTAAATCAGAATTTGGAGTGGGGAGGGTGTTGAAGGAGAGAGAGGATGTCCTAACATGAAAGCTTTGTCATGTTACTATCACTGGTGAGAAGACTCCTGGCAGTGAAGCTTCTCTGAGCTGAGTGTGGCATTTGTCATACCCTGGGGGGCATGCTTGCCATCTAATTATGCCACATCATGCCATACTTTGTCAATATCTCTCTTCAAGCTGCATCAGGGAGTGACAGACAATATTGCGTGGGCTGATCTGTGTTGTGACATTAGATACTGACAAAGTCTCTTTGATTAAGCTGGCGAATATGGCTTTCTCGTGAAGTTGTAAAAGAATGTGGGGATAGCAGTGTTTCTTTTCTTTCAGCACCATGTTCAATTTGTGGAAGACATAAAGCCACGCAGGGACAGCTGAAACCAGGGATCTGGGTGGCCCCTGGGCTCTGTGTTTCAGTTTCTTCTCTCATGAACGTGTTGGTGTCATTCTCTCCTGCTCAGCATCTTCCAAACATAGGAAAGGTGGTAGTGTACAGGCCGGATAGCCTGTCACATGTGACAGTTTTGCTAAAAGGTTGAGATTAGTAGTAAAGTGTCTTTATCAAGTCTGTTCTTTGTGACAAATAGTTTACCTGGTTCTGTGAAAAACTCAAAGGCTTGGTCTCGGCCCTCAGAGAATTTATTCAGCTGGGCATGGTGGCTCGCACCTGTAATCCCAGCACATCAGGGGCCGAGGCAGGCAGATCACATGAGCTCAGGAGTTTGAGACCAGCTTAGGCAATATAGTGAAACCCCATTTCTACAAAAAACACAAAAATATTGCCGGGTGTGGTAGTGCACACCTGTGGTCCCAGCTACTTAAGAGGCTGAGTGGGGAGGATCCCTTAACCCCAGTAGGTGGAGGTTGCAGTGAGCTGAATTTGAGCCATTGCACTCCAGCCAGATTCTGTCTCAAAGAAAAAAAAAAAAAAAAAAAAAGGAATCCCCGACTACCTAGGCAAAATAAAAACCTGTGAAAAACTTATAAAACAATGGAGTTCAGTGTATGTATGTCTTATGCCCAAGTTCAAATGCCCATGAGTAGAAATTAGAGGAAAATTATGGTCAAGATGAGAAAAAACCATCCCCCAAAAGACAAAGAAAGAATCTGATCTGATTGTCTTGAAAATTCAACTCTTGATCTTCCAGGCCTTGATTATCCATGGTAATAGGAATCAGCCCTTGCACAGGACAGTTCAACTGGGGTCCAAGTGGAAGGCCAGCTGGAGTAAAAGGTGTGTGGGAAAGGGGTGCTCCTCTCCTCTGAGATGTCCCAAAGTCAGTGACTTGGCAGATCTTAGGTGTTCCTTGCTTGGGGCTGATGCTAAAATTAGTGAAGTGGTCCAAAGACCTTTTACTCCAAGCAAAACACTGGAGAGACTGGAAATTACACTGTTATTTCTACTGCAGTAGCATTTGACAAAATTCAACACCCTTTTATGATAAAAATGCTAAACAAACAAACAAACAAAAAACTAGGGATAGGAAGGAACTCTCTCAACCCTTTAAAAGACATCTATGAAAACACCACAGCTAACATCACACGTAATAGTGAAGGACTGCTTTCCCCTTAAGACCAGGAACAAGAGAGGGATGTCCGCTCCTGCCACTCCTATTCAACATTGTACTTGAGTTCTAGTGAGGGCAATTAGGTAAGAAAAAGAAATAAAAGGTATCCAAATCGGAAACAAAGAAGAAACACATGTAATGACCTTGCATACAGATAATCCTAAGGAATCCACTAAAAATTTATTAGAACAAACAAGTTCAGCAGAGTTTCAGAGTACAAAATCAATGTACAAAAATCAATTGTATTTCCATATACTAGCATTGAACAATGAAAATAAAATTGAGAAAACAATTCCATTTCAATAGTGTAAAAAGGAAGAAAATACTTAGAAATAAATGAAAGAAGGAGGTTGGGCACGGTGGCTCACGCCTGTAATCTCAGCACTTTAGGAGGCTGAGGCAGGTGGATCACTTGAGGCCGGGGGTTCAAGATCAGCCTGGCCAACATAGCAAAACCCTGTCTCTACTAAAAATACAAAAATTAGCCAGATATGGTGGCATGCAACTGTAATCCCAACTACTCAGAGGGTTGAGGTGGGAGGATCTCTTGAACTCAGGAGGCAGAGGCTGCAGTGAGCCAAGATAGCACTGCTGCACTCCAGCCTGGGCGACAGAGTGAGACTCTGTCTCAAAAATAATTTTTTAAAAAAGTGCAAACCTTATACCCAAAAGAATATAAATCATTGTTGGAAAAAATTGAAGGTCTAAATGAATAGAAGAATATCCCATGTTCATGGATTAGAAGAGTTAACATTGCTCAGATAGCAATATTCCCTAAACTGATCTAGAGATTGAACACATTCCCTATCAAAATCTCAGATGCCTTTTTGCAGATATTGACAAGCTGATCCTAAAATTCTTAGGGAAGTGTAGGGACTGAGAACAGCTAAAACAATCTTGAAAAAGCAGAACGACATTGCAGGACTCACATTCCCTGATTTTAGAGCTAAGTACAATTCTGCAGTGCTCAAGACCATGTGGTACTGTCTATATGAGGATGGACAGACAGATCAGTGAAATGGAATTGAGGTCCAGAAATAAACTCTCACATGTAGGATCAATTGATTTTCAAGATGAGTGCCAAGAAAATTCAATGGGGAAGGAGTATTCTTTTCAACAAATAGTGTTGGGACAACTGGAAATCCACATGCAAAAGAATGAATCTGGACCCCTGCCTCACATTACCTATAAACATGAACTCAAAATGGATCATAGACCTAACTGTAAGAAATAAAACTTTAATCTTAGAAAGAAGGCAAACCATTGTGATTTTTATTTAAAAATGATTCCTTAATTATGACACCAAAAGCACAGCAACAAACAGAAAAAGAGATTGTTTGGGCTTTGTCAAAATTAACATTCATGATTAAAAGGACACCATCAAGAAAACGGAAAGACAACCCACAGAATGGAAGAAAATATTTACAAATAATATATCAGTAAGGCGCTTGTGTCTAAAACATATTTTAAAAACTCTTACAACTAAGTAATAAAAAGACAACTCAACTTAAAAATGGGCGAAGTTTCTGAAGAGACCTTTCTCCAAAGAAGATATACAAATGACCAATAGGCAAATATGTTACCATCATTTGTCATCAGGGAAATGCAAATTAAACTACAATGAGATAATACTTCACATTCACAGGATGGCTATAATTTAAAAAATCAGACAATAAAAAGTGTTGGAAAAGATACAGAGAAATTGGAATTATCATACAATGCGGGCAGGAATATAAAATGGTGCAGCTGGCGAGGCACGGTGGCTCACGCCTGTAATCTCAGCATTTTGGGAGACTGAGGAGGGTGGATCACCTGAAGTGAGGAGTTCAAGACCAGCCTGACCAACATGGCAAAACCCCATCTCTACTAAAAATACAAAAATTAGCCAGGTGTGGTGGCGGGCACCTGTAGGCCCAGCTACTCAGGAGGCTGAGGCAGGAGAATGGCTTGAACCCAGGAGGCAGAGGTTGCAGTGAGCCGAGATCGCACCACTGCACTCCATCCTGGGCGACAGAGTGAGACTCCACCTCAAACAAACAAACAAACAGATAAATAAATAAAATGGTGCAGCCACTTTGGAAAAGTCTGGTAGTTTCTCAAAGAGTTAACCATTGTTACCAAGTTAACATATGACCCAACAATTTCACTCCTAGTTACGTATCCAAGAAAAATTAAAACACGTTCAGACGAAAGCTTGTACATGAATGTTCATAGTAGTTTTATTCATAAAATAGACACAAAGAAACAAATATCAACTGATGAATAGATAAATAAAATATGGCATGTTCATATGATGGAATATTAATTCAGACATAAAAAGAAATTATTGATGCATGTCACAACATGGATGAATCTAGAAAACATGCCAAATGAAAGAAGCCAGACACAAAGGACCACATATCATATGACTTATTTGTAGCAAATGTCCAGAAAAAGCCTGACTATAAAGACAGAAAGACTGGGGTCATACGATAGCTAAACGGTAGAGGTTTTCTTTTGGGGAAGATGTTCTAAAATTATTGTAGTAATGAATGTACAACTCTGTGAATATACTGAAAATCACCGAACCGTAAAATTTAAATTGGTGAATTGTATGGTGTGTGAATAAAGCTGCTAATAAAGAAATGTTAATATAGTTGTTAAAAATATCAGTGATCCTGCAAGAGTCTAATAAAAGAAGCAATGGCAAATTAAATATACACCTTAATCATAAGACCCAGCATGGTTTCAGAAATGTTGCAAAATGTCATCTTCGAAATTAGGAAATTCGGTATGACACCCATTGTGTAAATGAAGAAATTAAGTCTCAGAGAGTTTAACAACTTGCCCAAGGTTACCCACTTAGTAAATGTCAAGGCCAGGACTCAGGTACGGGACTGGCACTCCACTATAACAACTCCAGGAAAGGGAATTCTTCACTTCAAACATAGTCTAAGGACACTGAACAGCACTGATCTTTTTAAGGCTACATGGGACCTGGGGGCCTTCTAAGAAAAGTTGTCCTCCTTTGCAGTCTGGACAGACACCTCTTCCTGCTTCAGCATTCGGTTCGGGATGGGTACAAGGTATTGTGTAATGAGGCTGAAGCATTCCAGGCTTCTGCTCACATGGCCCAAGCCCAGCCAGCGAGTCCAGTCAGTGCGGGCATGAGAAGCTCTGAGCCCATCCACACGCCTGGAGCAGAGTTTGTTTGCCTCATGTGGCTGTGCTCTACTTCCAATTCACTTACTTGGCTCCAATTCACAGCCAGCCTTGGTCACCTTGTGATCCCCTTGCGATTGTCTTGTGTATTTATTTACCCTCTGGCTCTGGACATGCAGTGGTTTGAGCCAAGAATGTTGGTTTTGAGTTGGAGCAGTACTGTTGGTTAGCATCAATAGTCAAGAGACCGTGGGTAGCTCATAACCTTTAACATTTTTGTTTTTATTTAAAGAGGTTCTCAATGTACTCCAAGGTCAATTAAACCCTACACGGCCTTATCTATTAACTTTGTGTTTTATGAATTCTGTTTTATAGACTAGAAACTCAGGCACACAGACCTTGTGCCTTCCTCTAGGTAACAAAGCAGCCGCAAGTTCTGAAGATCCTGTACTATTAACCCTATATTCCTCAGATCTAAGTCTTTTCCCTAGCAATACAGTCTGAGCACGGGGTCAGGGCAATCCCCAGAGAGGGTGTCCACTGGGGGAGTGTCTAAAGCTTCCAAAACACAATCTCCTATAGTCTCACTTTTAATTTTGATTTTCACCACAGTCCTGAGTTTATATTATTATTCCTATCTTGTGGATGAGGAAACTGAGGTTCAGAATGGTTGGGTGACTTGCTCAAGGTCACATGACCAGAATTTGAACTCCAAAGTATTCAACTCTAGGCTGAGATTCTTTTCCTGCCACCCCTCTCCCAGTCCTGGTTTATGATCAGAGACAATTATTAATATTTTCCCCCCATTGTAAATGTCCCCCTCAAATTCCCATTTGTAACCTGCAGAAATCAATCTGGCTTCAAAGGACACCTGTGGGAGCCTCCAAGGAGAAAGGTACTGTGATCTGGTGGGGTTGTAGGAAAGACCTCAGTGTTGGTGATGAGGGTTGGGGAGTTGGGGAGATAAGACCAGAAATTATGGGTGCCTTGGATAGGTTAATCAAAGTCACTTCTTGAAAACTAGCTGTTTCAAACCAATGTTTGTGCTCTCTTTTTTATTAACTGCTTTTAAAAGTAATAACTACCCATTGTAAAAGCTTAAAACCATTTTTATTCCATATCTCCCTCTTCCTAGTCACCCTCCACAGAGGGAACAACCTGTCCTCTGTTTCCAGGAACATTGTAGGTCTATACAAATACACACACACACACACACACACACACACACACCCCTCTTCTTTTGTCTCCACATATGAGAATTACTCTGCATATTATGACCTTATTTTACTCCCTTATCTTAAAGGCTTCCACATTAACTTACACAGCTCTATCTCATTCTCTTCTACAATTGCACAGCATTTTATGCTATGGATGTTCCTTAATTTGTCCAACCAGCCCTCATAGCTGGGACCATGCAGGCTGTTTAGAAAGTTGGGCTGTGATAACAATTCTAGAAAAAAAAATCCTTACACATCCATTTTCAAATACATCTCCATGATGAATTCTTAGAAGCTGAACTGATGAATTCCTAGAAGAAACTGCTGAACGCAAGAGAAAATATATTTTACTCTTGATAGAGACTGCCAAGTTGTCCGGCATCAATTTGAACTCCCACCACCAGGCTGAGAGTGCTTGCTTCCCCTAATCGATAAGCGGGATGTAACTCTTCAACCCATAACAGGAAGCATCATTCGCTGAATAGTGACCTCCATAGATACCAGTTACTAAACCCTGGAACCTCTCAGTGTTATGTTATAAAAAATAAGGGTCTTTGCAGATGTGAATACATTGGGAATTTTGAGATGGGGAAATTATTTGAGTAGGCTCCATGTAATCACCAGCGTCCACATAAGAGGCAGACACAGGGAGATGTGACTACTGACAGAAGAGGAAAAAGCCATGTGATGGGGGCAAAAGGAAGGAATCAGAGAGAGAAGATGTCACATTGCTGGCTTTGAAGGTGGAATAAGGGGCCATGAGCCAAGGAATGCTGCTCAAGAAGTTGGAAAGGTATAGAAAGAGATTCTCCCCTAGGACCTCCAGAGGGAGCACAACTCTGCACAACTCACACCTTGATCTTAGCCCAGTAGGAATATTTCGGACTTCTGGCCTCTAGAGCTTTAAAAGGATACATTTCTGTTGTTTTAAGCCACGGAGTTTGTGATAATTTGTTATGGCAGCAATAGGTACAAACACAAAAGGGTAGGTGGGAGGAAGACTGTTGTCTGCACACCCTACCCAAACTGCTCCAGTCATCTAAAGCAATTCCCCTGTGGCACCGGCTCTATACCCAACACCCAGCAAGATAAAAGCCTTGCTGCTTTTTGGCCCCATACTCTTGGGAAAGTGGCTTAAGCTACCATGGATTGCAAGCAGTGTATTAAAATATTCCTGCAACACACACAGATCTCCTTGAGAAGATAACAACAAATAACATTTTCTTCATCTCACTGTGTTTCTGACAGTGTTTGGCACCTCTTACAGATTTTGCCTTTGGGGCCGTCATGTGTATATAAATTTGAATTTTTTTTTAGCACTAGATTTGTGACTCCCTGCAGCAAAGCAATAAAGACCCACCTGTCCCAAGGAGGGTGTGGATGGGAGGGTCCTAACTCTCTGTAAATTAAGGATAGTTCCTCTATTTAGTCTTTGGGAGCTGAGTAATCTTGTTCAACTGGAGTTCTCTCCATCTCTGGGGCGAGGAAGGTAATCACCATTCATGGGGATTTCTGTGGACTGGCTGGGAAGAGGTGTGGGTTGGGAGAAATCAAATCTGAAATTTGATACGTGCATTCAAAGGTTTAAATAGGGTCCCTGAGGAAAGGAAAGGAAGTAAATTGTTGAGCAAATAAACTTCATCTCAAGTAAAGCCCCTTGGGGCGGATGAGTTGTGGAAGGTGCCTGTGTTTTGCAAACAGATGGGGCTGCTTGATTACAGTACACCTTGGCCGTAACTATACATCAAGAATAAAAACACATAGGCACACACAGAAACACACCTCACCCCCAGTCTCCTGGTTTTGGTATTTCAATCCCTGCTCTGGGCCAAGCAGGTGAGCGTTCAGGGGAGTTTGCTCCCTAAACCACCTGTTAAAATAATCCTGGGCTTCTCCACATCCCCCTCCCTGGCAAGCAGATCGGGCCATGCAGCAGGATGACAGTCTAATTATCCCAACCATCAGAAACTTCTTCTGTGTCTTTAATCTACCTTGACAATGCGGTGGTTTGTCATTTCGAGGCCTCTTAATTGGCTACATGATTGACACAAGTGTGGGGGGCTTTTTATTTTAAGAATTGAGGAGAGCCTATGCCTTCAAAATTAGCTCAGTTACATGATGCCAGAGACCTAGTTTGCACCCCACATGGGCCAGAATCTGATTTTTGCAATCACTCTGATCCTAGGTAGCTAGCAAGAATGACAGAGCCAGAAAACCCAAGCCACTTTCTATATATATTATTCACCTTTCGCCAAATATTTCCAGAACCCTGGGTTGACCTGACATTCCCTTTTGAAAACATTGAGATAAAGACCTGTTGCGTTGCTTGGACAGATGTGCCTTGATACCCTGTTTTGTCTGGACTTTGTATTATTAGTCAGAACTGTTGCAGCTGCAAGTGACAGAAATCTAATTAATTTCTTTTTCGGTTCATGTAACTTACAAGTCCAAGAGTTGAGCTGCTTGCAGTCCTAGCTAGATTTGAGTACTTTAACACTGTGGACAGGGTTCTGTCATTTTCATTCCAACTCTCAGTCCTGCCTACCCTCCAGGAAGTTCTTTCCACGAGGTGGGAAAAACAGTTCCTGGCAGCGCCAGGCTCCATGACCCTAATAATCCACCAACCCAGAGAGAGAACATAACCTCCTTCTCAGTATTCCTATTAGCCTTGCCTCCATGGAAAGCTCTGATTGGTCCTGCTTGGGTCCTGTGGTCTTCTCAATCATTGGAGGCTGGAGAATGGAGTTTTGTGATAGGCCAGGTCCCAGTCATGTGACCAGGAGGCTGAAGAAGGCGCTGTGATTGGCAGTCCCACCAGAACCACGTGAAATAGGGGAAGTGTCTTTCCCCAAGTACAGAGGGCGCCAGCTGACCAAAGAAATGGACATCCTCCACACACACGAGAATTGAAAATATTTCAAATCAATTCCCCACCTCCTCCTGAACTTTACAGAAGAGTTATAGGAACCTGATCAGCTACTAAAAGATGGGTTTTGAAGCCCTTGGGGGGGAAGAAAAAAAGTGATAATAGAAAAAAGAAATCGAACTTTTAGATACCCAACCCAACCATACAGGCCAGTTTCTGATGGCAACCTAGACTTCTGAGACCCGCAGAGTCAGCCAGAAACCTGTGGTATAATGAATGTGCCCTAGGGAATCCCATGAGGCAGGGATGAGATGGGCTAGAAAAAAGGAGTATTTTGCCAAATTGGGAGGGAAAAAATCCTTCTCTCCACATTTGTGTAAATAAATGTGTTTTGCTCTCATTTGCTTTTTTGAGGATTCTCTGAGTTGATTCGAGGACGGTTTGTTGTGACTTAATTTACGTGGCCGCAACAGTTAATGTTTCTAAGTCCATTACTATATTTGTTCTCTCTTCTCCCGCTGGGCAAATTGAGCTTGCCTTAATCTAACAACTTAGTGTAGTATGTGTACAGGTTAATCTTTACCAAGTATTCCTTTCATGCTTGTATTCTATGGCTTTTTACCTGCAGGATAAAGTGTCATCTCCTCAACGTCTCAGTCTCTGCGATCTGTTGCCACTCTGTCCTTCCCGTGTTATTTCCCATAGGAGCTTTTTATTTCAGGCAATCTTGTCTTCACAGAATGATTTCCTCACCTCTGAACCTCAAGTCATTCGATCTACAGAAATGCCGGCATGTTGGAGAAGTAAGGGAAATGGCTTTGGGTATCGACTGTACTGTGTACTAGTAACCTTGGGTAATTAGGATTAGGCTGTCAGTTAGGATTAGGATCTGTTCCATAAAAGAAGAAAACCAACAATAACAGGAATTTAAACAAGATAGAAGTTTGTTTCTCATTCACACAAAAGAAGTCTAGAGGTGAGCAATCCAAGACTGATAGATAGGGTGTGTTTCCATGGGATTATCGGGGACCCAAGTTCTTTGTCTTTCTCAGCATGTGATCTTCACCCTCAAGGTCAATTCACAACCCCAAATAGCTGCTAGTTGTCATATTTGAGTTCTAGGCCAGCTGCAGGAGAAAATAAAAAAAGACTAAAGAACAAGTGTAGTTCAGTTGATTCCCTTTAAGCAGCCTTCTTGGATGTCCCACAGAAAATATCTGCTTGCATTTTATTGACCGGAAGTTGTAATGTGGCTATACTTAGCTAGGGAGGCTGGGAAATGTAGTTCTTTAGTGGAGTGTCTTGAATCAAATGAGTGTGGGGTTGTTCGGGAAGAAGAGAATGAATATTATGTGGCAAATAACCATTTTAAAAAGGATGTAATTCACATACCACACAATTCACTCAAAGTGTACAATTCAATGACTTAGTATATTTACGTGGTTGTGCATCTGCTACCGACTTTGTAACATTTTTCATTATCCTAAAAAGAAACCTTGTGGACTCCTTAGTCATTCCCAACTCCTTGTACTTCCCTTTCATCTCTCCATTCAGTACAGCCGTAGGCAACCACTAATCTACTTTCTGTCCCTGTAGATTTGCCTGCTCTGGACGTTTCATATAACTAGGATTGTGCAATATGTGGTCCTTCGTGACTGGCTTCTTTCACTTAGCATGATCTCTTCAAAGTTCATCCCTGGTGCAGCATGTGTCGTAAGTACTTTCCTCCTTTGTATTGCCAAGTAATATACCATTGTTTGATTATGCCACTGTTGTTTATTTATTTATCAGTTGATGGACATTTGGGTTGTTTCTCCTTCTGGGGTATTGTGAATAATGTTGCGATGAGCATTTGTGCACAAGTTTTTGTGTGGAAATGTTTTTATTTCTCTTGGTTATATAACTAGGAGTAGAATGGCTGGATCATATAGTAACTATGCTTAACCTTTTGAAGAACTGACAGACTTTTCCAAAAGGGCTATACCGTTTTACATTCCCTCTAGCAGTGTATGAGTGTTCTAATTTCTCCATGTCCTTGCCAACATGTATTATAATCTGTCCTTTTCATTATAGTGGACATGAAGTAGAATCTCATTGTGGTTTTTTTTTTCATTTCCCTGATGACTAATGATGTGGAGACTTTTTGACCGTTCGTATATCTTCTTTGAAAAATGTCTATTCAGATCCTTTGCCCATTTTAAATTTAGTTGTCAATATTTTTATTATTGAGTTGTAAGAATTTTTTAAAATATATATTCTGAGTACAGGTTCCTTACCATAAATATGATTTGCAATTATTTTCTCCCATTTTCTGGGTTGTGTTTTCACTTTCTTCATGGTTGTCCCTTGAGGCACAAATATTTTTTATTTTGATGATATCCAATTGGTCAATTTATTTTTGTTACTTGTGATTTTAATATCGTATCTAAGAAACCATTGTCTAATCCAAGGTCATAGATATTTATACCTCTGTTTTCATGTAAAAGTTTTGTAGCCCTTATGTTTGAGTCTGTTATCTATTTTGAGTGAATTTTTATATGAGGCATGAGGTATAGGTTCAACTTCATTCTTTTGCATGTGGATATCCAGTTGTCCTGGTACTGTTTTTTGAAAGGACTAATCTTTCCCCCAGTGAATTGTCATGGCACCCTTGTCAAACAACTAGCCATGTCTGTCATAGTACCTTTCTCAGCTATCCTGTCTACCATATGATAGTACCACTCTGGCCTGGGCTGATTAGATCATGAAAGGGTATTGTTTCATATACTTATCGGCCATTTGTATGTCTTTTGAAGAAATGTCTGTTCAAGTCCTTTGCTCATTTTTAAATTAGGGTTGTTTGCTTTTTCTGTTGTTGAGTTATAGCAGTTTTTTGTATATTCTAGATATTAATCTCTTACTGGATATATGATTTGCAAATATCTTCTCCCATCCTATGGGTCACCTTTACACTCTTGATTGTGTCCTTTGATGCACAGATGTTTTAAATTTTGATGTAATCCAATTTATTTTTTTCTTTTGTTTCCTGTGCTTTTGGTGTCATATCCAATAAATCATTGCCAAAGAGCTGTGTTGTCTTTTGAATGACTTTTCAATTACCAAATTTTGTTCTAGTCCCTTGGGGCCTGACCCCTCTGCTTGAGAACCTTGATTTCCTTATTTCCATATTTATCCTTTTAATAAGTCATCATCTCCTAAGGTGACCTGGGCCTGTCTCTACTCTTTTCAGAATAAAAGATGCAACCAAGACATTCTTCATCTACCAAAGACAGATGCTACTGCTGTGTTACAGGAGAGCATTTTCTAAACTCTTCATTGAAGCTCCTAAATACACTCTAAGAACACATGCAATCAAATGAGCATGGGAAGTGCTCTCTGAGAAGTCTTCCTCTTCTACATCAAAAATGCACATTAGTATATTAAAGGCTCTGAGCAATCCTGTGATAAATAAACAAGTTCAATTTGTTCAGCGGTTAAAAAAAAGTTCATTTATTCAAGGAAGACCTTTTTTCCTCAGCATACTCATATCATGACCAGAAAGGTCTTTCCTAAACACTCTTAGGAAGCTAAGTCTTATGAAAAGTGAGGGCTGAATAAGCTAATATTCATGCAACCAGAATATTGAATAAACATTACACCTGATCTAAGGCTGGACATGGTGGCTCATGCCTGTAATCCCAGCACTCTAGGAGGCTGAGGGGGGTGGATCACCTGAGGTCAGGAGTTCAAGATCAGCCTGGCTAACATGGTGAAACCCCATCTCTACTAAAAGTACAAAAATTAGCTGGATGTGGTGGCAGACGCCTGTAATCTCAGCTATTCAGGAGGCTGAACTACAAGGATTACTTGAACCCGGGAGGTAGAGGTTGAAGTGAGCCAAGATTTGCACCATTTTACTACAACCTGGGCGACAGAGCAAGACTGTATCTCAAAAACAAACAAGCAAGCAAACAAACACCACAACATTACACCTGATCTAACAAAACATACTTTTATTTTTTGTCTCCCACCTGCCTTTAATCTTTGTTCAGTAGAGGTTGTCTTCCCCTACCTAGTCTAGCAGATTCCTTGACTTTTCTGCTCACCTTTGAATAACAAAGTGCTGCAATGACAGAAAATCTCAAAGTCCAATCAGTAATTAGAATGCCCTGTCCAAGCTATTCAACATAACTCCAATCTTGACTTGGCTTAGGCCTGCTTTGAACTGTCTCCGGCAGTGGGGGAAGCAGGGCATTGCTGGCTTCTCCTCCCCCAACCTGCCTGCTCACCTCCTGTCCTCCCCTGGCCTGCCTGCTCACCTCCTCATCCACTCTTTGCTGTAGTTTGGACTTGTCTTCAACCAGAGCTGGGGGAAGGAGGAGAGGTATGGGAAAGGACTGCTCACACTTGTGTGAATGACTCTGCTCTCTCTTGGTCTGCCTAGTGATGGTCCAGATGGCTTTTATCGACAGGCACCTTTCCAGGCTCTTCCAAGAGCCTGCTGGGCCTGTCTTCTGCAGCCCCCTTAGCTCTGGCTAGTACCTCTCTGTTCAGAGGGGTGCCTCAGCTTATAGATGGGTAGCAGGCAGCTCCCTCTGTTGTGCCCTTCTCTTCAGAAGACAGTGCAGTTTTGGAGACCAGCTTATCTGTTCTCCCCTCCAGATGCAGCCTTTGATGGTCTTGACTCTGCACTCTATCATTATGGGGACTCTCTGGCATGGCCACCTCTGGATAGGGGAAGTTCTGTCTCCTTCAAGCTCTGACCATTTCTGTGAGGTGGCAAATCCCAGCCTTGTCCTAGAACCCCATTAGAGCATTTAATCAACCTTTGCTCCTGTTCAGGACTCCCTGGGTGGGGCCAATTTCCCACCCTCTACTCAGGTCCATGTAAGATTTCTCAGGCATGAGTGAGGCTCCAGTTCTCTGAGGCTCCAACATTTCAAAGCCCTGGGTTTGGGATCAGAAGGTGGCACACAGATCTCTCTCCCTGAGGCAACAAAGAAATCTCCTCCCCTCTTTCTTCACTCTAGTTTAAACCCTTGGTCTGCTGAGAGGGCCAGGAACTGAGTATCATAGTAGATTATCAGTGATGAGATCATTTTCTTTGCCAGTCAGCCTGGGAAAGTGTCATTCTCACAGTTCCTTTGGAATCTCGATGCCCATCATATACACTTGTCAGGTGAAACTGATGCTGGAAAAGTATTGTTCTAATATCTGGTTACATATATGAAACCTCTAGTACTGCCTAACATAGATGTTCAGAATATGACCCTTTTCTCCCTCTCTGTCTTTGTCTTTGAATCTAAACCTTCCCATCTTTTTGGAACAGTTTCAATAGTTTCTCCCCCCGCAAGTCCTTGCAGACCAATCATCCAAGAGCGACTCTCCCTCTAGCGGCACTTGCAGATTCATTTGTTGCTGGGACCTGCCTGGGATTCAGAGAACAACTGCTACAGTCAGACCCACTAAGGCCCGTAAAAGAGACGTGACTTCAGTGGGTTCACATGGCTAGCTGATGTGAAAGCCCAAGACAGAACCAGGTCTCCTCACTCCCAAATGAGCCTTCAAACTGACAGCAGGCTGGTAAAGCAAACACTGAGAAAGAGGGTCACACGAATTCACCTCCTGATATTTATGGAAGCATCTTCCCTACATCTCCATTTCCAACTGGAGCTGCAATTTGCCCTTACGATGGTTCACTCATTTTCTTTGCTGTAACAAAACACATTCATCTCCATATCCTTAAAGATGCAGAGGACGCTTGACAGGGACTGGTCCTTACAATTTATTCCAGAAGGTTATGCTCTGTGTTCCTCTGAGGTCCCCTCAGCATCTGGTTAGAGAGGTTGCTCCCCAAATCCTGATGGCCTTGCTTACCATCAAGGCCTTGATTACCTTGTATGGCCTTGAAAGAGACTTCTGAGCTTTGGGTTCCAGGCTCCCAGCTGGAAGTGGGATGGATGCAAATGATGTGGCAAGGAGGTTCCCCTCATCCAAGGAGAATAAAGTTGCTGCACAGCATCTTACAGCTCAGAGATGAGGACAGTCCCCAAAGTGAAGTCTTTGTAAATCTAAAGAGTGGAGAAAGTTTCCATCAAGGAACACATTATTGGGAAAATCTCTGGCTACAGATGAAGTTTCTAAATCTGAGCAAAGTCAGAATTGTCTATATGCCAGGATAGACTGGTGACTGGTGAGTAAATATCATTCTTATCTCCTTTCTGCTGAGAGCGAAGTACACTTCCCTCCCTGCCTCATTGGCATTAGACTTGTCCGAGTGACTTGCCTTGACCAGTGGAATGTTAGCAGATGCGATGTGAGCAGAGGTTAAATGTGCTCGTGTTTTTGTGTATCTGCTATCTGTCATGAGAAACACGCCCTAGTTAACCACTTATTCAAAGACAATGAGGAATTCATGTCACCCACTTTCTCACTGTTTGCTTTGCCAGTTTGCTCTTAGTTTCAAGGTTCATTTGGGCATGAGGAGACCTGGTTTCATCTGGGGTTTTCATATCAGCTAGCTGATCTCACCAAAGCCACTCTCTTCTTGGGATCTTAGTGGTTTGAGTAAATAGTAGCAGACTTGAAACCAGTCTGGATCCAAGCTCAGACAATCTGAGGCCAGCCCAGCAGAGCCACAGCTGATCTGCAGAAATGTAAAGCAAGAAAATAAACTTATAGTAAGCCACTGCATTTTGGGGTGGTTTGTTACATAGCATATTTGCAGAAATACCTGACTGATACTCATGCTGAGCTAGAACTCAAAGGCCTCTGAAGGGGATAGAATGGGTTCCCATGACTTGTTGCATGTTGAAGGATTTTCAAGTGAAAAAACAAGAAACTTTTATCTTGGTAATGGGTCATCCTAGTTATTGTAGGAAGAATGAAGCATTATCCAGTGAGCAGCACAAGCCACAGTGCTGAAAAATATGGGCATGTCTAGAACCCATTGTCTTCCGGAATGTTGGACAGCTGCACAGAGATCTAGGTATCAAGCACTAGATATTTGTCTTGTCCAGTTCATCAAACATTTACTAAGCACCTGCTGCATGCATGTATGACACAGTGTGGTGGTGGAAGAAGGGTTTTTGATGTTGTTGTTTGTATTTTTGTTTTTGAGACAGAGGATCACTCTGTGGCCCAGGTAGGAGTGCAGTGGAGTGATCTTGGCTCACTGCAACCTCCACCTTCTAGGTTCAAACAATTCTTGTGCCTCAGCCTCCTAAGGAGCTGGGACCACAGGTGCGCACCACCATGCCCAGCGAATTTTTGTATTCTTAGTAGAGATGGGGTTTCACCATTTTCGCCAGGCTCATCTCGAACTCCTGGCCTCAAGGGATCCACCTCCCTCAGCCTCCTAAAGTACTGAGATTACAGGTGTGAGTCGCTGCACCCGGCCAAGTAAGAGTTTTTTTTTTTTTTTTTTTTTTCTTTAAGGTTTTTGTCTTTTCACTATTTCTCCAAGAAGCCACTTTTATTCCTGCCTCAGTACCTTTGTTCTTACTGTTCTCTCTGCCTGGAATGATTTTAATCAACATAATCACAGGGTGACCTTCTTACGGTTCAGTTCTCAGCTCGAATATCGCCTTCTTAGAGAAGTTTTCTCTGATCACTCTACCCAAAGTCCCCAGCCCTTGCCCAATTCATTCACCAGCACATCATCCCGGTTTATCTTCCCAGGACTTACCACCACCTGATATGTTATACACTTATTTATTTGCTTGCTTGTAGTCTTTCTGCTCCACTAAAACGTAAGCTCCACAAATACAGGATATCATCTGCCTTGTTGGTATGGTTGGCTGTGTCCCCACCCAAATCTCATCTTGAATTATAGCTCCCATAATCCCCACACGTCCTGGGAGGGACCTGGTGGGAGGTAATTGAATCATGGGGGTGGGTCTTTCCCACACTGTTCTGATAGTGAATAAGTCTCTTGAGATCTGATGGTTTTATAAAGGGTAGTTCCCCTGCACATGCTCTCTTGCTGCCTCCTTGTAAGACATGACTTTGCTCCTCCTTCACCTTCCACCATGATTGTGAGGCCTCCCCAGCCATGTGGAACTGAGACCATTAAACTTCTTTTTCTTTATAAATTACCCAGTCTCAGGTATTTCTTCAGAGTAGTATGAAAATGGATGAATATACTTATTTACTTAGGTATTCCCAGCTCCTAAAACAGTGCCTGATACACTAAAGGCATTCAGTAAATAGTCTCTTAATAAGTGACCAAGGTATTTACAATGAAGCAAGGAGAGAGGGAAGAAAAGGTAAAGAGAAAGAAAAGGTGTGTATCCAGGAGCCAAATTATGATAATAAAACCGTGCAATTGAATCTATTGGAAAGAGCTTGGATTCTAGAATTATGCTTGCTCTACCACTAACTGCCCTATAACCTTGGGCAAGTTATTTGTATTAGTTAAGACGTAAGTTCAGCTGCTATAACAAAGAGGGCCACAATAGTAACAGCTTAAACAATATAGTTGTTTCCTTCTCTCACTTTAAAGTCCAAGGAGGCAGTCTGTGGCTGGTTTAGTGGCTCCACATTCAGCCCAAGGAGGCAGTCTGTGGCTGGTTTAGTGGCTCCACATTCAGCAGAGACCCAGGCTCCTTCTAACTTGCTGCTCTTCCATCCTTAAATGCATTTTCCATCTTGTGACCAAACAAGTACTCTGGTTCCTCATGTCTGCATTCCAGTCAGCAGAGAAGGGAATAAGGGCCAGGCCCACCCCTTAAGCACTGGGCTCAGAAATTGCACCCAGCACTCCCATCCACCTCCCATTGGTTAGAACTTAGTCACATGGCCACACCTGACTACAAAGGAGTCTGGGAAATGAGTCTTTTGCTAGGTAGTCATGTTCCCAGCTAAAAGCTTCTATCATCATAGAGGAGGAAAATGCATCAAGAGCTGTCTCTGACATAATGTTAAACAGCCCCTCCCACTGCCTCTCACCCAGCCCAGTTTCCTCATTTGTAAAACATGTGCCTCACTACGTTACAAACAAATGAGATAAGTTATTGGGAAATAGGTCATAGGCTACAAAGTTCTATCCAGATATAAGCTACTAATTGCAAATGCTATAGAGGATTTCAGAGATGGGATTTTGAACTTATAGGGCAAGGAGGGATTAATTCTAGTCAGAATGATAGAGAAGGGTTTTATGGAGCAGATGCTTTTAAAGTTAGACATTGTAGTATTAATTTGCATTTGTTAAGGGAGAGAATAAAGGTGTGTGGGAATGGAAAGGTAAAAGAAAAAGGGAAATCAAAGATAATAAGGTGGGAATTTATGTGCGTGTGTAAGACACTGAGTGGAGTCTGGTTAGAGAGAGTACAAGGGCAAGGAAAAGAGATTAGACCAGAGATGGGAGGGCCTGATGCCATGAGCAAGGGTTGAGGGGAGGTTTAGATGGGGAGTGTGAAGCCAGCATAGCCTCTGAGCTGGGGTGGGATGTGACCTTCACTACGGCAGTGCCTGTGGCCTTGGAGATCAGCAGGCCATTTAGGAGGCCTCTGTGGGAGTCCCAGTGAGAGGAGCAGGGGCCTGCACTAGAACTGTGAGGATAGAAAGGTAGGGATGGATCTGGGTACTATTTCACAGGCAGAATCATGGACTTCACAGAAGACCGAATGGAGGGAAGAGTAGGTGCCGACTAGGGTTTTTGCACAATATCATTGATCAGGAGGGAGATCCCAGAAAGGGGCACAAATTTAGAGAAAAGAATGTAAATTCAGAAAGGTCTCCAGTGTTAGTTTGAGTACCTCCTAGTTTTGAAACAATGAAAAAATTGGGGTCTAATTATGACATTGATGACAAAGAACCAAAGAATTCACCAAGTGATAAAGATGTGTAATCAAAAGTACTGTTGCATCTTAAGGTATGATCTGACGTCTAACAGCCCAGACAGGGCAATTAAAATTCAGTCTTAGGGAATAAGCTCTTTTCCTTTCTGGGGGCCAAGCTTTTGTAATTCACTTTCCATACCCAAGCAAGGCTGGGTGTGCTCCTTTTTGGTACATGGGGAACGATGGCACAAGCCATGCAGAGTTGAGAGTGCATCTAAGGAGAGGCTGGAGGAACACTCAGACATTTCTCTTTTTTCCTCCCAAACATCCTCCTTTGGTCTGAAGACATTCAGACCTTGGCCCTCAGTCCAGCCATAAGAAAATGTATCCAAATTTTGCACAGTGACACTAATAGATTAAAAATACCATGTTGATCTGAATTATAGCTTGAACATTAAGACAGGGCAGTAAAGTTGTGAGATTTTTTTCCTTTCAAAATTTCCCATCACTGCCATAAAACTGATTATGAAAGAAGTGTAAATTTTGTTTCACCATCCGATATGGTTTGGCTCTGCGTCCCCACCCAAATCTCATCTTGAAATGTACTTCCATAATTCCTACAGGTTGTGGGAGGGACCTGGTGGGAGAAAATTTGAATCATGGGGGCGGTTTCCCTCATACTGTTCTCAAGGTAAAGTCTCTTGAATAAGTCTCATGAGATCTGATAGTTTTACCAGGGGTTTCCGCTTTTGCATCCTCTTCTCATCTCTTGCTGCCACCATGTGAGAAGTGCCTTTCACCTCCTGCCATGATTCTGAAGCCTCCCCAGCCATGTGGAACGGTAAGTCCAATTAAACCTCTTTTTCTTCCCAATCTTAGGTATGTCTTTATCAGCAACATGAAAATGGACGAATACGCCATCTTCTTGGGAGTTGTCATTGACAGCGGGAAGTCCTGCGTGGACAGGGGGACTGAAAATTTCTCCTCATTTCTGCATGACCATTGGTTCTAACATTTCACCCTGCAAAACTGCCACTTAGTTCTGGGTAATTGCTCTCATCTCCTAGTAGATTTGACCTTGAGTATCTTAAACTGTCAGGTAGAATTTACTAATCACTTTTGCCATTATTATTATTATTATTATTATTATTATTGGTAGTAGTAGTTGTACTAGTAGCATTTTTCTCTATACATTTAGAGATCCATGTGGTCCAGTCTAAGAACAGTGTTACATTCAGAGACCAATAAACAAAAACAATAAAAATGTAACTAAAATGTTTTATTTGTATCTTTTAGAGACAGCAAAGTTTGAGTCTAATTATAATCTATTACAATACTTAGTAAATTTCTCTCTCCATGCCCCCAGTACTCCCAGATGGGTTTTCTATCTCTCTTTCCCCACCATCTCTTTCCATCCCTTAGTATGGAATTAGTATGGGCTGTCTTCTAACATGAAATAATCCTTTTTATTTACAAAGAGAGTGAGCAAATACAGGGTTTAATCAGCAGATAGAATAGAATAAATCTGGAGACAATCACACTTTAATAATTTTTCTGACCACTTAGTTGTATATTATAATTCATTATTTGTCTTATTATTTAAACTGAATCACAATAGCCTGCATTTATGTAGTCCTTTGTCAATTCCAAGTGTTTTACAGCCATAGCTCCTTTAATGCTCACCACAAGAAAAGTATTTTTATTAGCACCCATTTTGCAGATGAGGAAACTGGGACCAAGAGAAATGAAATGAAATGAAATTTTCCAGTCACAGAGCTGGAAAAGAGAACCTGGGTTCCAAGCCAGGTTCTATGGCTTCAAGGGAAGGAATGCTCCATTACCCCTGCACTGAAGCTGGCTTCAGATTTGTCCTGCTTTTTAGGGGACCTGGGAATTCTGTCAATGGGTTTGTTGCAAATTTCTGGTGAGGCTGCAGAGCTGGGACTAGGATAAGGCAAGGGAGGTGCCTAGAGCGCTCTCTATTTCTCTCTCTCTCTCTCTCTGTGGCTCTCTCTCTCGATACTTACCTTTGCAGCCCATCCACTATGTTGTGAGTAAGCCAAGTCCACTTGGAGAAGCCATATGTAGGCATTCCAGCCAATTGCCACAGCTAAGGTTTCTATCAACAGTCAGCCTCGACCTCCAGTCATGTAAGTAAACAATGATGATTCCAGCCACCAGCTTTGGCATTTTCCAGCCAAGGCCCCAAACATCATGAATTAGGGACATGCTGTTCCATTGTGCCCCCTTCAAATTCCTGATGCCCCCAAATGATGACAATAAATATAATAGTTGTTTTAAAACATTAAGTGTTAGGGTAATTTGTTTCACAGAAACAGATAACTGATAACCCATCATGCTTTTATACATGCTGCTTTTTAGTTTTTGTTTTCCAGAGTGAAGAGTCCTTGCTTGTGAAATCTGTCTTCATACGGGTCATCCCCCTTTGGAATCATTGTGTCACACGTCTTGACTTGCAGGGCAAGACTAGTTCAAGCACAGCCCTGAGGACCATTACGAGGGCACACAAGGCTTATGGGAGCACCCCCGTGTTTGTGGGTAAGGGTGGGGGGACTTGGAAAGGAGAAAAAAGAAATTAAGGAGTCGGAGGAGGAAGGAGCTAGAAAAAGGAGGGGGCAGGAAGTGGAGGAGAGTGGCATATGGCTGAGGAGGCTGGTGGTCCTCACCAGGCAGCCTCGGATTGCCCAATCATATTGCTTACTCACTTCCGGGGAGGCCCTGGATGACCTTCTCCCTGCAGGAACTGCTGAGTCATGCACACAGCCAGACAGGGCGTAGGAAGGTGTCTGCCTCTCAACCTCAAGACTGAAGACACCAGCTGGGCATTGTCGAGTCTAAGATGGGTTGAACTGCCGCTTCCTGCCTGGCTCTGTGCTAGACTGTGGGAATATGAGATGCCCTAAGCTCTTGCCCTCAAGGAGTCAGAGTCCATTTGGGAAACTGAGTTAAAAACCTTTCTGTTACTTGCTGTTTTTTCCAAGGGAGACCTCAGTTAAAATGTAGGCAGAAGTTCTGAAATACTAAGTGTGCGTGTATTGGGGTATTGGTGGTGGGGGGCGGTGATGGGTGGAGGAACCTTCATCAATTTAATTAAAATACTGCTTTTTATTTTGAAAGCACTTAGCTGATGTTAATTAATCATCTGGGACTGATCTGATGGTTGACTCCAGGGACTTTGGTAACTACAATGAAAATAACTATTTCTAAACTGGGCATGTTTCAGGTCTGATGGTTGGACTTTAGTTAGGACCCTTTCAGGTGAAAGGGACTGAAACCAATTCAAAGCGGCTTGAGTGAAAAGAACACTTTTTACTCAGATGTGGGGGAGTCCACGTTTGGGTTCAGACACAGAGACTTCAGGCTTAGACATACTCCGTAAGATCCGGTTTCTCTCCAGGTTTAGATCTGCTTTCCACCATGTTGGCTTCACCTTCATGCGTCCCACAGTGATCCCAGCCGCTCCAAGCTCCCTCATCAGAGTGACAAGAAGGCTGCACAACTCCAGCCTGCATTCTCTCCGAGTCACCATTTTCTAGATGAGCATGCCTAGTAGAAGTCCCTGATTAGGTCATGTGCCTAACATGGAAAGCTTCCTTCTGGCTAAGGGATAGGATTAACCATGGAGCTGGATCAGTGGAGATAGGGTGGTCCAACCAAACCACATGGACCAAGAGTTGGGGTGGGGTGGGGGTCGGATTTCCACACAAAAGTGGAGGCTTTCATTAAAAAAGAAAAAAGGAATAAATGCTGGGGAGTAAAATTTGCAAGGTCCCATAATGGGCCACAGACAATGAGGTAATGGGACATTTCAAGGGCAGTGAAAGGCAGGTCAGCACCTGGAGGAAGTCACACCAACATGGTTCTGGAGTCAAGTTCAAATCTGCCCACTACCACTATGGCAAAGAGGCTTCCTGACCACCAAAAGAAAGGTGCTTCCCCTTTCATTATAGAGCATTTGCCATAGTCATGAAGGTGTACCACTCATATCATCTTTCTTTTTTTTTTTTTTTTTTTTTGAGACTTTGAAACTCTCTGTCAGCCCCAGGCTGGAGTGCAGTGGGCGCCATCTCGCTCACTGCAAGCCTCAGCCTCCCGGTTCACGCCATTCTCCCGCCAGCCTCCGCAGCTGGGATCACAGGCGCCACCACTGCTAGTTTTTTGTATTTTAGTAGAGACGGGTTTCTACCCATGTTAGCCAGGATGGTCTCATCTCCTGACCTTGTGATCCACCCGCCGCCTCCCAAAGTGCTGGGATTGGTTAGGCTTGAGCCACCAACTGCCATTCAGCTAAGGAGTGCAATTAGCTTTAGAACTGAAGCCTTCTTCTAGGGCACCCCCCCAGCCAATGACTGAGCATGGCGGGGTAGTGGAGCCGGCCATCTCTGCCCAGTGCAGGACTCCTCCAGTGGACAATCTTTACTCTGGATCTCCCTTTGAGTAGGCCGAGGCTGTCAATTCTTTCTTGCAGTCTGAGGCTTGATCCCTGAATCACTGTGTGGAAGGACTCTCACTGACGAGGAGCTTCCACCTGGGACTGATAGGTAAGCAAAAGAGGATCTTTTTCTTTTTTGGTGGTGTTTTTCTGCATGACAGTCATTTTTTCCTTATAATTCTTACTCTTGTAAATACAGAAATAAAAAATGAAAATATTATATTCGTCAGAAGTGGCCACAAAAAAAGAGCTTGGCTGCCTTCAAGTGACTAGCCTTAACAAAACCACTGAAAAACCCTGGGAACCTAGCCATGTTCAGTGCTTTAAGTAACATTTTTATAGACACGTATCACATATGTGGAAAGGTGCACACAACATAAATGCACAAGATCAAGATATTGTTACAAAACAAAGCACTCTGTACTCACCACCCCAGGTCAAGAAAGAGAACATTTTCCTCACCCTAGAAGCCCTCTCCTCCCAATGCTACATCTACTCTCTCAAAATTCTCTGCGGGCTTCAGATTCTAAGGTTAATAGAGGAAGGAGGTATGCCCAATACCTTTTGTCAATGGACTGATAAATTGGAAAAAGTAGCAAGAAACTTCCTTTTAATAGTTTTGCTTGTTTGCTTTAAGCTTAAAGAGAAATTTTTATCTTTAAGATGTTTTTAAATCCCAGAATATTTTTTAGCTACTGGATAGAGAGATGGGGGAAAAGGCAGAAGTTAAATTTTATTCTATCCTCGCTCTGGAGTCTGATCTTGATAAGCAAAGAATGTAATTAAAATGGATTACAGACTATTAAACACAAACAAGAACAAAATGATGGCAGTGTGTGCAAGCCAGTAATTAAAGCTTTAGAGGAGGAAAAAGTCACCATCGCTTATAATGTTTATTTGTCAAGGTTAGTAACAAACATTGACATGAAAGTTTTTTTTCTTCTATTTTTTTCTTAGCATCAGGCTGTCAGCAATTAGTGGGGCATACTCCAGAATCAATATGGCCTCAGGTCTGAAACAGTAGGATCCATACATTTCGAAATTAGTTGGCATGATAGCAAACTGGCTCCAGAGAGCAGACCTGCTTGCAACATCATTCAATTAGAGCTTAATAGAAGACAAAGAGAAACAAGTCAGGAACAGCATCCCTTAAAATTGCTTTTAACCCAAAGATATTCTTAAGATAACAATGAGGGAGAGACTTCTTAATGGCAAAAGATTTTACGTTTATCTTTATCATTGAAAAACTTTAATCCATGAAGTAGAATGTTCCTTAAAATATGTGATTAAAAGCGTGGGCCCTGCAGTCAGACTGCCTGGATTCAAGTCATAACTCTACCACTTTCTAACTGGGTGACTTTGGGCACATTGTTCAGCCTTTCTGCCTCTCAGTTTCTTTATCTGCAAAATGAGAATAACAATCCTGTTTACATTGTAGGGTACTATAAGAAGTAAATGAGATAACATATGCGAAGGTCCTGGCATGCAGTAAGAGCTCACAATGTGTTAGCTGTTGCATTAGTCAGGATAGGCTAAGTATGATGCAGTGACGTGTGGACCCCCAACTCCCAGTGGCTTTACTCAATGAACTGAATTTCTCACTCAAACTGTGTCCTCACTATGGGTCAATAGGGTGAGGGGTAGAAGAGAGCTGTGCGTCACATGGCCTCAAGGAACTGTCACTTCATAGCTATACCAAGAGACCTACCTATACAGCAGAAGGGCAAGAAAGCCCAGAGAAACCTACCCAGGCTTCTCATTGCCACCACCCAGAAGTGACAAACCTGGCTTCCAACATGTCTCACCATGCAGAACTAGTCTACTGAACATTAAGTAACCTGGGTAATGTAAGAGGCAGGTAGAATGTTTAGTGAGCACGTTATCCCCACTGCAGGTACCATCATCATCATCATCATCATCATCATCATCAATGTTACAGGCTGTGTGAGGGTTTTTACTGCATGAAATTCAGAAAATACATTTTCACCTGTGATATGACTGAGTCCCAGGAAAACTATCTTTCAACAGTTATTTATTGAATAACTATGGGTGAAGCAATACTGTTCTAAGTGTGGGACACAGAGGTGACTTGACCAGATAAGGATCTTTCTCCCATAAACCTCACAGTACAAAACAATATAACCGAACTGTTACATTGTTCCATCCTTGCTCAGAATAGAACACATATGTTAATCAGATAAAATCCAGTAACATTCGGTTCTAGCAATGGAGGGTTAGAAGTTAGTGGGAGTGGCGTTTGTCCTGAGACCTGAATGACAAGAAGGTGCCAGCCAGAGGGAGATCTGCAGGAAAAATTATCTGGGCAGAGGGCAACCAAGTGGGTTTCAAGGGTGAGAAAAAAGGGCAGTGTGGCTGGAGTGTAGAGAATGAGGAGAGGTGACAGAAGGAGGCTGTAGCTGGCCTCCTAGGCCATGTGAAGAGGTTTGGAGTTTAGCTAAGGGGAGGTGGGAAGCTATTGGAAGATTTTAAGTAGGGGAGAGAGACACTCTGACTTGTTTCCAAAGGTCTCTGTAGCTAGTCTGCAAGGGAAAGATGGGAAAAGGTAAGAATGAAAGCAAGTGGATCGATGAGGTGGCCGATGAAGTCATTTAGGTGAGAGGGGGTGGTGATTTGGATCAGGTTAGGGGCAACAGAGAGAGGTGGTCAGATTCACAGGAAATACAGGAGGCAGGGCAGGTGACAATAGAATTGGCTGTATGACCCCTGAGCCCTGTGCCAACTACCCAGTGTCTGGATCAGCCAATCTAAAGATCCAATGAAATTTTCCATCCTTGGGAGAGCCATGGAAAAAGTGATGCCCCAAAACCCTTCTACTTCCCAGAGACTTCCCATAGGTCCCTGGACAAAACCTGTGAGTAGGTCTGTGCAAATCTCACTCCACAGTGAAAAACGAGTCAGATCAATGCTTGCTGAATGAATAAAGGTGCCAAGTGCAAATCTCTCACTCTCTCGGGCTTGCAGCCCCCACGCCTCTCCAACTTATGTACTTGACTGCACTGTCAGATCCAGCATTCGGACCTTCAAATGGAGTAGAATCTTCTTTAGAATCACACGCCTCTTGAAGGTTTCCATCCTGTCCAACGAAGCACTGATTTTATCAGAGGTGGGGCTCAGTCTCCCAGGCAGGCTCCCACCTGGAGGCTAGAATTCTTGGCTCTGGTCTGCACTGTCACCTGCTACAGGGTTCGAATGATCTATCTGACTTCCCTGGGACAGCTCATGCCTCAGATATTTTTAAGTGTTGGGCACAGGGCCTATGGAAACACATAAAACAGAAGTTCCTGGCCTCAAGTAGTTTACAGGGAGTTAGTGTAGATAGATGACTATTGGCATTACTCTAGTGTAATCCTTACGATGTGTCCAGTGTTGGGAAACCTCCCTTACCCAACCTCATAAGCGGTAGTTAGTGGAGCCTGGAGTGCCTGCTGTTTACATACTTGGAAGCTGGCTCTCACATGCAATTTGCCCACTGAAGCAGTAAAATACCCATAGACCCACATGTCTGTGAGTTTGTATCCAGGAAGGGTTATAAATAACTCCTCCATCCGGGGCTGTAATAAGGATTAATGAGGTTTAATGTCTATAAGGTCTTGCCAAGCCAGGGTCAGGCAATGGGGAATTTTTATGATTCACAGGATAAATCACGTTCATCAGGAGTGATCTCTTTGGGTCACCAGGGCAAAGGGCAGCAACATGATTCTGCCATGAGCCAAGAAAGCCAACATGATGGTGGCCGAAGCCCAGAGCCATGAGATGTACAGGGGGAGTGTGCTGACACCAGGGGCTGCTGGTCAGACCAAGGCCAAGCCAGGAAGGTGGGATCAGGCCAAGAGGCAAGAGAAAAATTAGCTGCACTTTAGATGCATCTAGAGGTTTGCTACAGATCGGCAAGGGGTGTACTGAGCTGGGGATCAGGCACAAGGTGGGGCCTGAAGTGCCTGAGAATGACAAACTTGTACCATCTGTAAAATGGACACAACAGGATCATCATCATAGGGTTCTCATGAGGATAAAAGCAGTGTTGCCTGCCTTTGGCTACAAGCAACAGAATTCAAACTTATTCACTCAACTAGCATTGACCTGCCTTGTTTTTCACTGTGTGGTGAAATCTGCAAAGATCTACTCACAACTTTCGTCCAGAGACCTATGGGCAGTCTCTGAGAGGGAGGAGGGTTTAGGGGCATCCTGTTTCCACGGACCACTCAAGGATGGAAAGTTTCAATGCATCCTTAGATCAACTGAGCCAGACTGGAGTTGAGGATGAGGGTTGGGGTGAGGGCCCTTGTGACAGTGACTCCATCATCACCCATTTTGCTTCCAAAATGACCACCCCACAATCTGGCCTCTTTTCAAGACAAGTGATTGCACCAAGCAGGAGCATCTGTACCCCAGCATGGAGAAGTTCCTGCCTCTGCTCCTGCCTGGAGAGAATCTCTGGAAACTACCGGAGTCAGAGCAACAGCAGGAGTTTCTGGAGAGTAAATAGTTTTTTTTTTTTTTTTTTTTTTTAAGACAGAGAGTCTCGCTCTATTGCCTAGTCTGGAGTGCAGTGGTGTGATCTCTGCTCACTACAACCTCTGCTTCCTGGGTTTAAGTGATTCTCCTGCCTCAGTCTCCCAAATGGCTTGGATTGCAGGTGCCCGCCACCACTCCCAGCTAATTTTTTTGTATTTTTAGTAGACATGGGGTTTCACCATGTTGGCCAGGTTGGTCTAGAACTCCTGACCTCAGGTGATCCACCCTCCTCGGCCTCCCAAAGTGCTGGGATTACAGGCATGAGCCACTGCACCTGGCCTCTGGAGAGTAAATCCTAGTAGGAAACCCCTCTACCTGAGTTGCAAGTCAAATAGTTGAGAAAAGGATATAAGAGGGAAAAATATTCCAGTTTTAGAATTTTAATTTTATTAATTAAACATTAATCAATCGCCTAAATTGGGAATTAAGGAGGCTGCATTCAGTCTTTAAGTAGTTTTCCATTCAAGCATTGTTTCCCCCAGATATTTACATTTGACTGTTATTAGATGGGCATTTGCTCTCCAATTTGCCACGGTCCCCATTACTTTCAAGTGCCTTCCACCTGGTCTACCTCAGTCATTTAAATCCCATACCTGTACTCTGAAATCCCTTGGTATGTGAGTCCTACTTTATCAGTGGTGGATTGGCATCAGCTCATGCTGACTCATGAGAGCTGATTGTTACAATTTCAGAATTTTCCCAGACAGTTTGCATCCTATGGTAGCTTGAAATGAGCCACGAAGGGAATATTTACACAACAGAAATTGGTAAATGCCACAAATAGAAAACTTTTATTCCTCTGGGGCAAGGCACACTGCCACCTTAAATATCACTTGAAAACTAGGCTAAGGGTACAAGAAGACAGGAGAAAAATAAGAGAGATGCAAAGGTAGATCTATTTCTTGCTTTTGAGGAGATTAGGATCTTTTAAAATATTGAATGTAAACAATTTCAAACTACTTCTGTTTAAACGCCATCCCATAATGCTCTGTACTGCGCACTGGAACTCAACTGTGGTAGCAGCACGTTGGCATCACGTGGAAGCTTTTAAAAAACACCAGTGTATGGAACCAGCCTCCTAGAGCTTCTGCTTTAATTAGGCTGGTCTGCAGCCTGGGCACTGGAAAGAACACTTGAAACTTTCCAGGTGATTCTTTTATTCTTTTTTTTTTTTTGAGACAGAGTCTTCCTCTGTCACCCAGGCTACAGTGCAGTGGCGCCATCTCAGCTCATTGCAAGCTCCACCTCCTAGGTTCAAGCGATTCTCCTGCCTCAGCCTCCTGAGTAGCTGGGATTACAGGTGTGTGCCACCACTCCTGGCTAATTTTTGTATTTTTAGTAGGGATGGGCTTTCACCATGTTGGTCAGGCTGGTCTCAAACTCCTGACCTCATGATCTGCCCTCCTTGACCTCCCAAAGAGCCGGGATTACAGGTGTGAGCCACTGTACCCAGCCTCTAGGTGATTCTTTAGTGTAGCCAGAAGCACGTTTGGCCCAGGATTGGGAATACAGTTCCTGACATCTTCACAGCACCTGTTCACAAAGAGCTCTCACAGATCTTAGGAACACAGCCAGGGCAGTGTATGGTGGAAACAACACAAGTTTGGAGCCAGATGATCTTCTGAGTTTACAGTTCCCACATCTGTAAAATGGGGACAACTGGACCATCATCATAGGGTTCTTATGAGGATTAAAGGTATGTGGGATGCTACTAGCAATAGAACACCCAATTAAAAAGGGTTTATTATATAATACAGCTACAACTTTAGGGGTTGGTTCACTAGTTCAACAATATTACCAAAGGTTCAACCTTTTTCCATATTTCTGTCTTACTATCCCCAGAGTCTTTTGACTTTGGCCTTAGGCTTGCTTCTTCATGTTCTCAAGATGGCTCACAGTTCTCAAGATGGCTGTCACAGTTCCAGGCTTTGTATATCTGGTGAAAGAAGGAAGTACTTCCTCCCTTTTGTCTCAGTTTATTGGAGTAGAAAACCCTGCCCAGAAGCCCCCAACAGTCTTCTCCTTGGGTTCCATTGACCAAGATGGGAGTCACATATGCTGGCTGCAAGGGAGCCTGAGGAAGCAGGCTTCTAGTATTTTCAGTCTTTACAGTGGCAGGTGACTCTGCAGCCAGAATGGAAGGGGTGGGTAAGGGCTGGTGGGGAGGTATATTAAAGGACCCTGCCCAGTGCTTGCCACACACAGTGCATATGAGTTGTTTCTGCTCTTCATCCTCTCATCCCGCCATTACAAACCCACGGCATCATCCTTTACCTCCAGTTACCGTTAAAATTACATTGTTCCCAGAACTGGCTCCTTTCCGAAGACCACAGACACAGCATGGCTGCTCATCTAATAAACACCAACAGGTGTATGACCTCTTTAGACCTACAGAAACGATTACACTGGACTATAAATATCCTTAGGTGTTTGGCTTCCTCTCTCCCCTTGAGTGAAGCTAAGAACTAGGGGATAATGCCAGGTAGCTTCACCTCCGTAAAAGATATCCAGACCTCACTGGCCTTCCAGCATTCCAGCTATAGGACATCTTTGTAACACAGATTCCCAGGGCAGGCTTGCCATCTGGAGAATGCCTACCTGCCAAGGTGACGATTGTGCTCATTATTGAAACCCCACAGAGCAGTAATGAACCATCCTCCAGGGAGGTCACATTCCCCAATTAACAACATATAGGTCAAATCCCATTAGGGACAACTCCAGGGCACCTCTCAGAATCTTTCGTTGTGAGGAAATCAGTTCCTTTGGATCATAGCTTGAAACAAGCCAGCTTAGGGCTGAGAATTACAATGCTATGCCACATGCCCTTTTAAACCATACTTTTAAAAGTTATAAAATAGTAGAATCATATCACAGAAAACTTGGGAAATAGAGAAAAGACAAAGCCACCAATAATTCCACGAATGAACACAACCACTGTTGTCATTCTGTTATCATTTCTTCTCAACATTTTCCTTTGACTCAAGTGTTTCACATAGTCATAATCATAGCATACAGTCTATTATTATTTTACTTTTTCAATTTAAATTTAAGAAATATTTACTGTGTATGTCCGAGAATACCAGGCTCAGTGTTAGCTGGTAGGGGTTCAATGGAGAACAAGACAGGCAATGATAAACAGGTAATGAGAACAATGCAATGTGATGAAATGGAAGTGTATGGCAGGAGTTATGGAAACGCATTAGGGGAAGCCCAGACCTGGACTTGTGGGGGGCGGTGCTCAAGGAAGGCTTCCTGGAGGAGGTGCTTTGTAACCTTTGACCCAAAGATGCATGCCTCCTGTGACCTTAGTAAGGAGAAATTGGAAGAGTATTCTCTGCAGAGGGAAGTGTTTCTCATGGCATGTAGACATGGCAATATCTGGGGAAAGAAGGAAATGCTTTCTCCCGTTTGTCTCAGTTTATTGGGGTAGAAAACCCTGCCCAGAAGCCCCCAACAGTCTTCTCCTTGGGTTCCATTGGCCAAGATGGGAGTCACATGTTCCAGCTGCAAGGGAGCCTAAGGAAGCAGGCTTCTGGCAAGTTCACAGCACTTGGAGGATATGTCAGGAGTGCAATAGCACAGTGGGAGCTTGGACTCTGTTATGAACTGAACCGTGTCCCTCTCAAATTCATATGTTGAAGTCCTAACCTCCAATGTGACTATTTGGAGATAGGGCCTTTCAGAAGATAATTCAGGTAAATGAGGTCATATTGTGAGGTCCTCATCTGATAAGATTGGAGGCAAGGAAAAAAGGAAGAGACACTAGAGGTTTCTCTCTCTCCACATGTGTGCACAGAGGAAAGGTCATGTAGAGGATACAGCCAGAAGGCAACTGTCTATAAGCCAGGAAGAGAAGCCTCACCAGAAGCCAACCCAGCTGACACCTTGATCTTGAACTTCCAGTCTCCAGAATTATGAGAAAATAAATGTCTGTTTTTCAAGATACCCAGCCTGTGGCATCTTGTTATGGCAGTCACCCAACTCCTGGTACAAAAATCTGTACCAAGACACAGAACTGAGAGGATATATAATACAGATGAAAGATAGATAGATGATTAATTGATAGATAGGTAGATAGATAGATAGATGACAGATAGATGATAGATAGATTTGTTATAAGGGATTGGCTTATGCAATTATGGATGCCGGTAAATCCAAAATCTGCAGAGCTAATATCTCCATTCAAAGGCTGTCAGGCAGGAGGATTATCTCTTACTTTGGGAAAGGCCAGCCTTTTGTTCTAATCAGGCCTTTGACCGACTAGATGAAGTTCATTCATGTTATGGAGGGGAACCTGCTTTACTTAGTTCACCATTTTAAATGTTAACCTCATCCAAAAAATACACCTTCACAGAAACACCCAGAATACTGTTTGATCAACTCTCTGGGTGCCCCATAGCCCAGTTAAGTTGACACATAAAATTAACCATCACAGACTCTGTGCTGAGGAAAGGCAAGAGGGGAGGCTAGGGAGTTTGTCAGGGGCCAGATATCATCATGAGCTGCCCGATTCACAAAAATGAGTTTGCACTTAATCCTGAGATCAAAGGGGAGGCATTGAATGACTTTAATCAGGAAATGCCATGTTCAGTGTGTTCATTTTAAGGCCAAGCATTGAGGCTACAAGTGTGGGAAACACATTCAGGCCTGCCCTGTACAGTTGGGCAGGTTGGGTATTTGCACAACTCCAGTGTAGGCACCATTCTCATCCTGGTCTATGGGAATGGCATCTCCTGGAGTTGCACAGTATACAATGGCCCTGAACATATTAGAAGCAGCAAGACTGGAGGCAAGGAAACCAGTTAGGGAGCCCTGTCAGTACTGTGGGTTCTAAGAGTTTTCAAATATCGTACATAGTCATCATTTGGTGGCTTCCTCCTTAGGGATAAGCCATGATTTACTTAACCATTTTCCTCATGTAATTTGCAGATATAATTTTGCCGTAGTGATATTAGATGTAAACAAATTTGTTCTATATTCAAATGCCTTCCATTGGACCATAGAAATTATTATCTCAGTGGGACCTGTTTGAGAGTAAAGGGGCTGGCTGGGCGCGGTGGCTCATGCTTGTAATCCCAGTACTTTGGGAGGCTGAGGCGGGTGTATCACCTGAGGTCAAGAGTTTAAGACCAGCCTGGCTAACATGGTGAAACCCTGTCTCTACGAAAAATATACAATTAGCCGGGAGTGGTAGCACACGCCTGTAGCCCCAGCTACTCAGGAGGCTGAGACAGGAGAATCACTTGAACCCAGGAGGCAGAGGAGGCTGCAGTAAGCTGAGATAGCACCATTGCACTCCAGCGTAAGTGAGACAGAGTGAGCCGCTGTCTCAAAAAAAAAAAAAAAATAGAGAGAGAGAGAGAATAAAGGGGCTGTAAGTGGTGAACTGGGAGGACAGGCATGATCCACAGCTGTCCTAGGTACACAAGAATGAATGGCCACCTTCCCTATCCCCTTCTCTCTCTGGATATCAAGCCTTCTTTCCAGAGAGTTTCATTGCTAGGAGATTCAGGAGTCAACTGCCCACAATGTACTTACCTAGTGTCAAAAAGCTCTTCAGCTTCTTTCTGTAGATTGAAACCCTATAATTTTTATGCTTCAGCAAAGTACATTGCACTGTCTACGTTTATTTCTGTTACCTTTGCATCTTTCGTAGCAAGAGATAGCTGAGAACATTACATTCTCCTCCCACTTAAGTTGCTATGATTTCACAAGGGTTTTTATTTTTATTTTTGTTTTTGTTTTTATCTTGGGGTGAATATAGTCTCTCCTGAAACTTTGAAGTAAGACTTCCAGACATAAGAGAGCAGACGGGAAAGAATAAATAATTTTCTCAATTTTTGGAGGAAAATAGAAAGGAGGAGGAAGATGCCATATTATCAAAACTATGTGACTGCCATATTTCATTTTTTTAAACTGAGAATTACTCAGTGGTCCTCCTTCTGGTATTAGGATATTTGTTCTCTGTCTACTCCTTTACTTCTTACTCCAATAGAGTTATTCAGAAAGTATTCAGGAGGCTTCAGTTTTATGGTCATTCTTGTATCAACGCAAGGTACCAGGTTTTTTTTGTTGTTGCTGTTTTTGTTTTTGTTTTTTTTAACTTGGATGAACCACTAAAAGGAGCTACACCCTGAAGTAAAGGGAAGCTACCCTTAAAAGAATGTGGTAGAGACCGCTGCAGCTCACTGACACTCATGCCCTATGCTTCTTCCAGACAGCTGAACTATATTTTCCATTCTCTTTGGAGTTAAGTGGGGCCATGTAACTGAATTCTGGCCAATGGTATGTAAGCCAAAACGATGACCGCCACTTTCAGGTGTGACCCATATAAACCTTCCACTAGCAATCTTTGCTCCCTTTCCCCATCACCTGCTGAATAGAGAAGACTGTGAGATGCTAGAGGTGGATGGAGCCACAAGATGGAAGGGACCTGGGTCCCTTATGACTGTATGAAATAAAGGATCCCATACCCAATGCACATTAGAGATAGAGGTTTCTCATGTTAGTGAGAAATAAGCTTCTTTTTTTTTGAGACAGAGTCTTGCTCCGTTGCCCAGTCTGGAGTGCAGTGGTGCAATCTCAGTTTACTGCAAGCACTTCCCAGGTTCAAGCAACTTTCATGCCTCAATCTCTGGAGTAGCTGGGACCACTTGCCCAGCTAATTTTTGTGTTTTTAGTAGAGACGGGGTTTTGCCATGATGGCCAGGCTGGTCTTGAACTCCTGGCCTCAAGAGATCTGCCCGCCTGGGCCTCCCAAAGTGCTGCGATTACAGGCATGAGTCACCACACCTGGCCCAGAAATAATAAACTTCTTATATTGAGTAACTGAGATACAAGGAGTTGTTTGTTATAGAAAGGCCTGCCTAGAAAGGACAAATACACAAGTACCCCACCCTGATAACTCAGTCAGAGAGATCGGAGGGAGAGCGATAGCAGAAAGATTCTAGTGGATGAACCCATTTTGCTACCTATCAGGAAAGGGAGTGATTTAGTAGGGAAAATCCCAACCACAATTGCCTGCAGCCACTTCCTTAACTACTTCCTTAAAGGAGTGGCTTGGTTTTCTTCTGGAATAGAAGGGCTTTCATTCAGCAAAATTCTTGGTGAGCCATTTGGCTCTGAAAAGACAGTCCTCAGCACATAACCCCAAAGCCATAGCATCAGGAGAACAAAAATTTCTCTTCATAATAAAAAAGAAATTGGGGAATTTGAGAGAGAGCTCTCAGGAAGAGTGGGTTGGGGAAGAGATGTGCGGTGAGTGAGACAAGAGACCTACCAAGAAAGGAGAGGGACTCCTGGGAGTGGGGCCCAGAGACCATTTAGGACAGGGTTCTAATATTCCATTTTTAAGATATCTGCTAAGTCTGCTACAGTATAAACCCCTCTGCTGCTCCCTAAATGATTAGCAAATTAGCTGCTCATTTGACCTCAAGTTTGTGTGTCCTTGGGAAGGCGTAGAAGTAGGCTCCAGCCAAGTGAGCCCAAAGTAAGATGCAAGTGTTGAAGAAAAGTAGTTGAGACATGGACCCAATTTGGGGGTGGACACGAGACAAACCCTTTCCCACAAATATGAAAGAGGGAGATATGACTTGACTGTGTCTCTACCCAAATCTCATCTTGAATTGTAGCTCCCATAATTCCCATGTGTTGTGGGAGGAACCCAGTGGGAGATAAGTGATTTTCCCCACACTGTTCTCATGGTAGTGAGTAAGTCTCATGAGATCTGATGTTTTTATAAGGGGGTTCCCCTTTGCTTGGCTCTCATTCTTTCTTTGTCTGCTACCATGTAAGACGTGCCTTTTGCCTTCTGCCATGATTGTGAGGCCTCCTCTTTTCCTTTATCAATTACTCAGTCTCCAGTATGTCTTTATCAGCAGCATGAAAATGGACTAATACAGAAGGACCTTCAGGAGGGTTGGAGGTTCTGACCTTGAGGCTCTATGAAGGAGGTAAAGGAGGTCAGATACCGAAAGATCAAGGAACTTCCCGTTTAGTTAGTAGACCTCTTCTTCCCACAAAACTACCTCAGTGACTAAGTAGAAGTGTTTACCAGCACAGCAGATGGGGTTATATGAAGGGAGATGGCAAATGGAATGGACTCCCGGAAGCAGGGGTCGCTGTTAGCCAGCAGTCAGGAAGCTCCACAAAGTTGGGAGTCAAGTGTGTGTCCCTGCATGAAAGATTGTGCCTGGGCCAATGCTGGGTTGTCCTTGAGAACAATGACTGGCTCCTACGGTGGGAGAGAGGAGCGACTGCTGCTTTGCTTATGTCTGCTGTCCCGTGAGGAGGAGGCAGAGGGGACCATCTTGGCTAAAATTAAATCAGGCTTTTCAACTCCTGACCCACCATGCAGTCCGGATGTGAACTGGGCCAAGGTGCTAATGTGGTTAGGATGCCAAGCTGGTGCCCAGCCACCCGCCACCTCACCCTGACTCATCGGCTGCAGTGCCCTCCAGATGACCCCTCGACATTCTCCCCAGATGTCTGCAGCCCTCTGTCTTGGCACTCTGCCAGCCCAGGAGGAAAATTCCTATGACCATCAGTTGAAGGAGATCACAACTCATGGAGGAAAGGAACCACTGAATTCAGTTTTTCCCTGGCCCTGTTTGGGATATCCTAGGTGCCCGTGATTTTCTGGATGAGCTGTCAGTTCATGAATGTCCACAGAGCCCCCAGCACAGACCGCAGACCTTGGTGTGTGCTTCGCAAATTATGTCTTCTCTTTTTCTCCCTCTTCCCGCTGTTGCTATTACCATCCCTGTTGCTATTATTATTGATACATCCAACTCTTCCTAGGACCAGGCCTGCCTCTTACCGCCATGGAGAATTGGATATCTTGATTATTTCTATTGCCCTCCTGCCAGATGTCAGTAGAGCTTAACCCTGAAGAAAGCCAGATGCCCTCCAGATGGCCATGATGCCCTTGAGATGCCTAATGCAATAACAAGTCCTGAACAGTCTGGGAGACAGAGCTGTCTGAAGGAGACAGTCTATGCTGTTCGTAATTAGAGATAGCTATGGGTTCTGCTTCAACACAGAGCAGCCCTTCTTGTTAAGAATCCATTTTGTTTGTCAGAATCTCATCACTGTTTCTCCACCACTTCTCCCTCTAGACTTGGACAAGCCAGTGGCCCCCTATAGGCTTGGCTATAGGATGACACACCAAATCATGCCCTCTAGTCTTTCTCCTGAACTCTGACTCATTTGTCCAATTTATCCAGCTGCTGACTTGACATCTTTGACATCCTGTGGGAACCTCTCATTCAACCTGTCCAAAACTGAACCTATTATCTCCCCGTTCTTGGGATGCCTCTTCCTCTACCTCTTCTCTCCGCTGGCCAATGGCACCGTCACTTGCCCAATTACTCAGACTGAACTTAAGGTAGTCGTGGACCTCCCCCCTCACTCCCCCATAACAACTCAAGAATAAATTCCTCTTCTCTGGTTTCACGAATATCTGCCAAATTGACCCCCTCCTTTCCATTCTTGCTCAGGCCCATCTCACCTCCCTTTTGAACAATTACAGCAGCTTCCGCCTGGTCTCCCTGCCTTTAGATTTGCTCCTCTCAACCCACATTTCATATTGCTGCCAAAATTGTCCTTCCAAAGTGAAAATGTGTACCAGATCACTCCCCACCTTAAATCCCTCCCATGATATCTAGGGCCAATAAAATAAATGCAAAGCTCCCACCACGGCATGACTCATCAGTCTCCACTTCAGCCTTGACATTCTGGAAACTGAACTCCCTTTACTTGCCTCTGTCTAGAAGACTCCTCCTGTACCCACTGGGCTCACTCTTACTACTTGTTTAGACTCTGCATCATTTCCTCCAGGAACCCTTCTCTTCAGCACCAGTCTGCCTAAGTTCCCCTCCTACCTTATAAGTGCTCCCCAAATTCTCTGTGCATGCCTCTATCAAGCACATCCCAGAATATACTAAAAATGGATTATATTGGTCTCTAGTGGATATGTGTCTTTTTCATCCACTTTGCATCTGAACCCCCTTCCTATTCTTGGGGTGCTCCTGCTTCTCATAAGCAATGCCTACCTCACAGCATAGAAATGGAAAAATGTCAGATACCTGCTCTCTCAGTCCTCCTTTCAGCTACACTGAGAGCTCTGATAGTCTCCTCCAATCAGAGACCATTGCCCAGGCTAGCCCCAGAAATTTGTGGCATACAGAGACAGAGACCCTGGGGATTCCATTCTAGTGAGGGCAGCTGCAGTAGTGGCCACTGTTCCTGTGGCCCCTACTGGGGTCCCATGTTGGTGGTACCAGTGGTAAAAACTATGATTACACCCAGTGCTGGCTTTACAGAATCATCCCTGGAGCATATTTCAAGCATTGGTCCTGGCTGTTAAGGTTGGTTGTCCAGCCCTCCCAGATTCTGTGCCCTATTTTGCAAACTGCCCAATGGCCTTTTTGTAGTTGTCACGTCATTTTATTGGAGTGCAATTTATAGACCATAAAATTTACCCATTGTAAGTGTACATTTCAAAAAGTTTTAGTAAATGTATGCAGTTGTGCAACCATCACCCCAATCCAGTTTTAGAACTATTCCATCACCTCAGAAAAGTTCACTCTTGTCCATTTGCTACTGATCACCATTCACACCTTTAGTCCCATGCAACAAGAATCTGCTTCCTGACTCTCTGACTTTTCTAGAAATATCATATAAATTGAATCAAACATTATGTAGTCCTTTCTGTCTGCCTTTTTCCACAATGTTTCATAATTTCTTTAAAAGTTGATTTGGTGGATGTATCCATAGTTTGTTCCTTTTCTATTGCCACATAGTATTTCACTACATGGATATACCACATTTTGCTTATTCATTTACCAGTCAAGGTCCTTTAAATAAATCCCTTTTCCATTCAGTGTAGCCAGAGCTGGGTTCTGTAGCCACGAAGATCCCTGACTATATTCCTCCCCATTGAGATGGAACAGCAGAAGTATCTTCATGGCTTTTGGATTTATGATCCCTGACACCATTCCTGGCACACAGTGGATATTCAGTAATTCTTGCTGTGGTGCATAGACTGCCAGCAATATCTCAAGGATGAGCTGGGCCTAGATGTTACCGGCAGTCTATGCACCTAGCAGTTTCATCTTTTTAGGATTTTCATGCTTTTGTTTCCAAGGAGGCAACAATTGGGGCAGATAATTATTCATCTCTTGCATGCATAAATGCTGCCCTGCTCAAAGAAATGCCTGTTACCATTACCTCCACTCTCCCATTCTTGCTTCTTCTACTGAGCTGAACCTTGTCTCTCTGCATGACCTAGACTCATTGGAAGCCAACAGGTAATCTATTGCCTTAGCTATACAGTTGCCCCCTTCCCCCTTTTAACTGGGATAGGAAGGTTGAGATATCCTTCCTTTCAGGGCTTGGCTAATGTATACCATGCAATATTTATGCTTTGCACGTACCTGAACTTCCCAAGCTGTGCCCTGTTTATGCATTCATGAGGAAGTGTTCAAGAGAATGTCATTTTATCAAATGGAGTTGAACCATAGCTCCACTTTATGAGGGATTACAGGCTGTTTTTTCTTTATTTGTAAATGTGCCAGCCTAAAAAAAAATGCTATGTTTTGTCAGAGACAGCTGATTAAACACCTTTGAGTATCTGTCAGTGTAAACTGTAAGATCATTAATTTATGCTGTAAAAAGAATAGCTGGGGAAGTGTGACTCAGACCAGTGTGGTTCCTTTCCTCATTTGAAAAAATAACATTTACATCTTTGGAAAGAATGTTGTGAAAAATCACCCTAATGGATCTACGTTTTCTAGAGTGACATCAACGATGTCACTTTGGTCTCATCTATTTAAAGCATCAAAGTGGATATTTTAGGCTTTGACAGCAGGTGTCCTGAAATTTAAAAATTTCTAAATTTTGGGGGGTTTGAGAAGCTTTTGATCTTTTTCTTGTCTGTCTCCCATTCTTTCCCTCCTTCTCTCCTTTATTTCCTCATCACCCACCATAGTCTCATCATTATCACATAGTTTTGAAATAATTTCTGCATCTTGTTAATATCTTTGCCTGGATTTTGAGATCAAGAGGTTTCATCTCCTGGCGGAGTTTGGTGTATCTGTTTTAAATGTCGGATTTTAAAGAAGTGCTAGCTAGTGACTTTTCAAACAAAAAAAAATCAGGAGGAGAAAATTATCCTTCTAAGGGTGTAGGAGTTGCAGTTACTATGTTGAACCGTGTGTTTAGAAAGTGGAATGTGTTTATACCACATTAATTATAAAAATAAACCTTGTAAATCCTTATCTTTCAGTACAGAATACTAGTCTTCATACAGCACTTGTAGTGGCAGCCTTTAAATCTACTCCTGTTTCCCAAAACACTTCCCTAGGATTCCACAATATAGTCTGCCCTCCATAAATAAAAACAGGGACCAGTTAATATACACTATAACAACGATACTACAAACAACTGCTATGCAGCACTTAGCATTTCACAAGGTTCATTACCTTGATTATTTCATTTGATCTTCAAAATAAACCTGGTTCTGTGACTATGATCTTGTTTAGAGATCCAAGGTCCAAATGGTAAAGTTTGGAGAATGTGGGTATCGATCCCACTACCTCTCGCATGCTAAGCGAGCGCTCTACCACTTGAGCTAATTCCCCAGATGACATTGACAGTTATCCTGTGTAGAAAACAGGAGACTGTTTTGCAGAGGAGAAAACAGTCTCAGACATTTCTGGAAGGACTAGTACAAGATTGCTTAGAATCCATAGATAATATGTTCATTATACAGTAATCTTGTACCTTGTGTTCAGAGCTAAGGACACAAAGACTAATTAAATGCAAGCTCTGCCTTCAAGTTCAAAGACTAGCAATTGTGGATCCAGGAATTTAATTCAGGTCTTATGTTGTAAATCCTTGTCTTTACTGTCTCAGAGCTAAGGTTGGGGCAAGCCTTGGGCAAAATCATCAGGTATGGGAAATTTGCTCCCACTAAGCACCCTCTTTACTTAAGTTCTTTAACCTTCCCTCTCCTCAAGTACCTAACACCCTCATGCTTCTCAAAGATCTCTCTCAATTTCCTTTCCAAATTCCCAAATATTATCCCTTCCTCCTCTTCTCACCAAAACTCGGCCTGTATGAATCTCAGTTCTGCCATGTCTGGTTCGCAGTTATCGAACTCTGGAATTGTTTTCCAACTTTTTGACCATGACCTACAGTAACAGGGTCACTTATAGCCCACTGGGCTAAGAGAAAACTTACAGAAAGTGCCCCTTCCCCAGGGAAGTCATAGTCCCACACCAGGTTGCACAACTTGGCCATCAGAGCCCACCCTCACCCCCTTAGCCAAATGCTGTTTTACAAGGCACAATCTGCAGAGCGATACAGAGCAAGCTAGAGGGGTAAAAAACGTATTTTGCATTACCATATGGGCAGGTGGTTGTGTGAGAAACGCCGTGGTTACTGTCCATGGTCCTGAACAATCACAGCACGTAAGGACAATGGATCTTCTCCCCACTAATTCTTGTTGAATACTCTTACCTCTCACAGGTTTGCTTTGTTTTATTTTTTTCTTGATGAAAAGACTGCCCTTTATACAAACAATGCCACAATGCAAATTGAACCCATGACTCATACATCACAATTTACAAAGGAGAGCGAAGGAGAGTGGATTCAGGCAGCCTGGGTTTGAATCCCAGCCCCACCACTTGCTAGTGGGATTTTAGGGGAGATATTTTGCCTCTCTGGACTTAAGTTTCTTTATCTTTAAAGTAAGGATGAGAGTAATTAATAGCTCATCGGATTGCTCTGAGTGTTAAATGAGATGATGCATGCAAAGTGCTTTGAGAGTGTGTTGTTTGTAGGAAAAAAAAATACTTTCCAGAAGTAGTAAAAGTAACAGTTCTGAATGTAATAATAAATGTAACTTTAAAACTCATACCATGTTTTCAATAGAAAATTTCCTTATCATCAGGAAGTCAAGGAAATACGTGCTCCTTCTCCACATGTGGTAGTCAGGGTAAATCAAAAACGGAAACCATACTCATTATTTTAAAAGAGAATGTAACATATAAATTCATTAAACAGGGGTTGAAGAGAGGATAAAGCTAAAAGAAAACATTGAAGTAACTCAGAGACAGTAATGGCAGGAAGCAGCTACCAACCCCTAAGGCTGGCTCAACAAAGGGAAGAGGTTGATGTCTTCAGAATCTTGAAAGCTCAACGGACACCCTTCTGCCACATTGTGCTGTTGATACCTAATAAGGAATTAATGAATAGCAATAGCTTGGTAAACAATCAGTCTACCTGACTAAGAAAGAAGGACCTTGTATGGGGCTCAAAATGCTATCTCCTCTATATTATGCAATATGTCTGACAGTATAGCACCTCAATTAACATAAGATAACTGTTTAAAAATTATTCAAAAGCTAGAACATGGCAAAGAATATTGCATGTCCTTTAATATCATATTGGAGCATTGTTTAAGAGATACTCCCAGGGATTTTCTAATTTTCTAGAAAAATATCTTCATTCAATTAACTATTTACTATTTATTATTAATTAGGGCATAGACAATGCAAACTTTTATTGTAGCCAGAGAAACATTTGTAAGATACAAATAATTTTGTTCAATGGAGATGCACATTATTTATGTCCACTTGGAAACATAGCACCAACAATGACAGTTTTGTTGCCCTCTATGACATTCACCAGTTTTAAATCTCACTTAACGGGTTTATGGCAGCACTCCTTTCCTGACAGACTAAATGTGTTTCTAAATATTTTTGGATAGATATCTTTGAACAAGCTTTACCACCCTGCAGATTTCTTCCTTTGTGAGTTAAATAAGTCTTTTACAGGTGTTCACTGCATAATTGTATGAGAATTATGATTTTTAAAATTACATTCTGACCAGAACTGCAATCAGAGAGCGCATTTTATTTGGCCAAAATCACACAATTGGAAAGTAGTGGAGCCAGATTTCCACTCAAGTCTGGCTGACTCCAAAGTCTACGTCATAATCTCTTGGTGCCTTCACTCCAAAAAGATCTGTTTTACAGAGAAATTGAACGAAGAATTGCTGCCAATTTCCTGCTAAAGTTTGATAAAGTTGGGAATCAGGTGGAGTGATAAGCCAGTTTAAAATACTTGGGTTAGATTTATAGACTGAGACAGCTCAGAAAAGGTCAAGGGCTTATGTAAAGCAGTGGAGATCATGAAAATGGTAATGAGAGTCGGAGAAGGATGGCAGTCATGTTGACAAAGATGAATTTTAAGACAAACACCAGGTTCCAGCTATTTGAGACCTGAACTGATAACCAGTGGCAGCGCTAAGCCCAGGCAAACGCCCCTCCTTCGCTCCCCTGATTTCTTTGGCCTCTCCCAGGAGCTCCCAGGCTGGATTACAAGGGCAGGAAATTCTAGGCAGCTCAACCAGGCTCTCTTTGATAAATTCTTAAGGCATTTCATCAAAGTCAAGTGGAAAGGTGCTATTTGGAATTAAAAAGAAACAGCCACTGCTATGCAGGGGTCTAAAGCAAACTCACTGACTGGTTTTATTTGAAATTTTTAGTACCCATAATTTATCCTCCAGTCAACTTTACAAATACATGAAGACCTTCCAGGTATAAGGCACAGTGGGAAACATTAAAAAAAAAAGAAAGAAAAGAAAGAAAAGACTCTTGGAAGGAATCTTGGAGGCTACGGTGATCAATCTGCCTACTTGCTTGTTGGTCAACATTTTTACCAAGCTCTTTCTGTGTGCTGGGCCCTGCTCCAGTCCTGGAAACAGCAGAGTATAAGAGCAAAAGGCCCTTGCCCTCATGGGCTCATAACCTAGCGGGAGAGGCACAATAAAATGATAAACATATAATATAATTTCAGGAACGTTTAGTACCACGAAGAAAATAGAACAGAATCAGAAGAGGGAGTTATGGTGGCCATGGGAAGCGATTCTAGAGCAGTCAGAAAAGGCTTCCCTGAGGAACTGAATGTAGTGATTTGAAAATGTAAGGGAAAGGGGCACCTGGCAGAGGCAATAGTGACTTCACAGGCCCTGAAGAGGGAGTGAATCTGGGGTTTGAAGAACAGCAAGGAACCTGTGTGGCTAGAGTGAGGGAGAAAGCAAGAAAAGACAAGTTGTTCAGGCAGCCAGAGTCCTGATCATGCCAGGCCTTGTTGGCCCAAGCTGGAGTTTGAATTTTATTCCAGCCATTTCATCCTGGTCCATCTGTTCTGCTCACTTAGCAAATTAGGACCTTGTGTCTTCCTTACTTGTTAGGCAAACACCACCTGGTGACTGTGCACTGTTCTGACCTGGCTATTCTAGAAGGTCTATGAAGATGAGAAAGGAAGGGGATTTGCCCTCGTGGGCTGCAGCATCCAGGCATCTCCTCCAGGGTGCTCCAAGAAACCAGGCGACACTGGTCACTGGGCCCAGAGTGCCAAGCCTTCTTCATCCTCTTCTGCTAATGGTGCCACCGCGCACTTGTTGCTCAGTTAGAAACCTCATTTAAGATCAGTCACTGAGTGGTACTGATTGTACATGTTTGTTTGTTTGTTTTTAGACAGAGTCTTGCTCTGTCACCCAGGCTGGAGTACAGTGGTGTGATCTCCACTCACTACAACTTCCACCTCCTGGGTTTGATTCTCCTGCCTCAGCCTCCCAAGTAGCTTGGATTACAGGTGCATGCCACCATGCCCACCTAGTTTTTGTATTTTTAGTAGAGATGGGGTTTCACCATGTTGGCCAGGCTGGTCTTGAACTCCTGACCTCAAGTGATCTGCCCGCCTCAGCCTCCCAAAGTACTGGGATTACAGACGTGAACCTCCACTCCCAGCTAATATTACATCTTAAAGAGGACCCTAGTGTATCCTGGCCTCCTTCATTACCAGTGCCTTAAACGGTGTTACCATTTCAGACCTAGACCTTGGCAGTGGCTTCCAGGGCTCACCCCACCTACAATCCAGTTTCCACTCTGAGGCTTGATTAATCTTTCTAACACACAAGTCCAATCACATCTCCCATACATGGAATATTTAGTGACCTCACCCAGGATTCTTGAAAGCCCAGGTTCATGAAAGCCCAGATTCCTGTAGGTCCTTCACCTCTTGGCCTCAGGCCTTGAGTTGATACCCGACCTCTCCCCAGACTCTTGTTCTGCAGCCACACTGGACTCTTGCCATTTCCTAACGTACTGTGCTCTTGCCCAGGCCGTTCCCTCTTTCTGGAATGCCCACATGATGGATGGCTGGTTGAACTCCTGCTCATCCTTCATGACCCAATGCCAAATGACCTCTCCTCCTTGCAGTCTCCTGATTTCTCTCTGGGCAGAGTTAGTCACTTTCTAAAATCTCATCCATAGTGCATTATTATATTATATTATATTATATTATATTATGGTCTCCATTTATTTACTTCTTGCTCCTCTTGTACATAGCAAGTCTTTGTTTTATGTGGATTTTTTGTTTTGTTTTGATTTTTGAGACAGAGTTTCACTCTCTCGCCCTGGCTGGAGTGTAGAGGCGTGATCTGAGCTCACTGCAACCTCTGCCTCCTGGGTTCAAGCAATTCTCCTGCCTCAGTTTCCCGATTAGCTGGGATTATAGACATGCGCCACCACGCCCAGCTAATTTTTGTATTTTTAGTAGAGATGGAGTTTCACTATGTTGGCCAGGCTGGTCTTGAACTTCTGACCACAAGTGATTCCCCCCGCCTCGGCCTCCCAAAGTGCTGGGATTATAGGTGTGAGCCACCGCATCCAGCCTATAGCAAGTGTTTGAATAGGAAGATATCTTATTTATATTTGTATCAGCAGGTACACAGTAGGTGTTATTAGTTTAATGAATAAATTTGGTGTTTCCCAAACTGTTTTCAGACTGTTAATAGGGGTATTAATAAAGTTTTCCATGTATGTAAGTTTAGCAAACAAGGGCTTAAACTTAGTTAAATTGGTAATACTTTTTTCATATGTATTTATTTATTTCTAATTTTTTTATTATACATTAAGTTCTAGGGTACATGTGTACAACACACAGGTTTGTTACATATGCATACATGTGCCATGTTGGTGTGCTGCACCCATTAACTCGTCATTTACATTAGGTATTTCTCCTAATGCTATCTCTCCCCCCTCCCGCCACCACACAACAGGCCCCATTGTGTGATGTTCCCCACCCTGCGTCCAAGTGTTCTCACTGTTCAGTTCCCACCTATAAGTGAGAACATGTGGTGTTTGGTTTTCTGTCCTTGTGATAGTTGGCTCAGAATAATGGTTTCCAGCTTCATCCATGTCCCTACAAAGGATATTAACTCATCCTTTTTTATGGCTGCATAGTATTCCATGGTGTATATGTGCCATATTTTCTTAATCCAGTCTATCATTGATGGACATTTGAATTGGTTCCAAGTCTTTGCTATGTGAATAGTGCAGCAATAAACATACGTGTGCATGTGTCTTTATAGGAGCACGATTTATAATCCTTTGGGTATATACCCAGTAATGGGATTGCTGGGCCAAATGTCATTTCTAGTTCTACATCCTTGAGGAATCGCCACACTGTCTTCCACAATGGCTGAACTAGTTTACTGTCCCACCAACAGTGTAAAAGCGTTCCTATTTCTCCACTTCCTCTCCAGCACCTGTTGTTTCCTGACTTTTTAATGATTGCCATTCTAACTGGTGTGAGATGGTATCTCATTGTGGTTTTGATTTGCATTTCTCTGATGGCCAGTGATCATGTGACTGTTGGCTGCATAAATGTCTTCTTTTGAGAAGTGTCTGTTCATATCCTTCACCTACTTTTTGATGGGGTTGTTTGATTTTTTTCTTGTAAATTTGTTTAAGTTCTTTGTAGATTCTGGATATTAATCCTTTGTCAGATGAGTAGATTGCAAAAATTTTCTCCCATTCTGTAGGTTGCCTGTTCACTCTGATGGTAGTTTCTTTTGTTGTGCAGAAGCTCTTTAGTTTAATTAGATTCCATTTGTCTATTTTGGCTTTTTTTGCCATTGCTTTTGGTGTTTTAGTCATGAAGTCCTTGCCCATGCCTATGTCCTGCATGCTATTGTGTAGTACGAGCCCATTTATATTTTTAAAAATTAGATATCCATTTATGTGTAGAAAGTGTTTTGAAAGGGCAGATGGGAAACTGTTAACAGTATCATCTCTAGAAAGCGAGGTTTAGGGACTAATAAGAAAGGGAAAGATAATTTTCACTTTTTCTCTTCTATCATTCTATACTATTTGATTATTTAAAAAGTCAGTACATTCAATACTTTTAAATAATTAATTTTAAAAGTAGTGAAATGCAGGGTAGCCTTTTTTTTAAAAAAAAAAAAAACACTAGCAACTCTATGCTAAAAATGTGGAAAACAGTGATCCCGTGTATCTGTGTGGAAGGTGGAAGCTCTATCCTGCTTTTACCATCACAGGACTCTTTTGGAAAACTTGACCTTCCCTAGCCTTCAGGGGAGAAAGACCTCCCAGGTGAAGAGGCCTCCAAAGAAGGTATCTTGGCCCATTTCTCAAACGAAGAGCTCTGAGTTAATGTGGAGCAGGGCCACGGAGAAAACTACTTGTGGGATTGAGGTTTGGGGTCAGAGAAGCATCTGTCAAGCTGGTAAGGAAGAGTTTCCATTCACAGAGACAACGAATATGTGTCAGGTACTATGCTAGACTCTGGCTGAGCAGAGCCTGGCTGTCCCTCAGACACAGCCTCTGCTGACTCCTGGCCAGGTCCCCCAAGGAGATAAAGTAGACTTCTTTTCTCTGTTCTGTTTAGTGTCCCAATTATTCCCTTCACTGCCGGAGAGCTGTTCCTCCCCTATTCCACATATTCTGGCGGGGCAGCCAATCTTAGCATCCCTCCACCCGTGGTCACGGCCTGGACCAATGACTCAATGCCATCCGGTCATGCTAGCTCACATCCTATTCCCTGTGATTGCTTCAAGGGCCACCTATGGGACCCAGGAGATCTAAATGGAGTCTTTCTGAGGGTTTGATGGATAGAAGCTAGGAGAGAAAAGTTGCTCTTCCATTTGGATCTTAAACTGAAAGTTTTTTCTTGTAATTTTGATCTCAAACTGTAAGCCATTTTCCCTGTTTTGTGAAGAGATCCTATCCAAGGCGGGAGAGGATGAGGCCAATGTACAAATAGAAGGAGAGACAGTAGAGTCAGTATACAGAAAAAGCCACAGTGATAGAGACTTGGAGCATCACTTGGATTCCTGGATACAGCCACACCTGAAGCCAATTTTATCTTAGGAATTCACTTTTGTAAGCCAACAACTTCTACCCTTGCAGCCTAAAAAGTTGCAATGGGAAATAGCTTTGCTCTGGGAAATGGGAGACCTGGGATCTTCTCTTAACTGCCTGGATCCTTAGTTCTTCTCTACAGGCCTCACTTCCCATATCTGGAAAACATGATGACAGACCATCTGCCACCTCAGCTCTGTGATTCTACACACTAAACAAGAGCCATTGTTTGACTGCTGGGTCCATGCTCTTTCCCTGACCAGATGCTGCTGCTCCTCCAATAGGTTTGTTTATCTCCAGGGACTAGTATCTTCCTTCCCCCCGACTCTGCAGCCTCAAAATCCTGGGCTCAAGTGATCCTCCTGCCTCGGCCTCCTGAGTAGCTGGGACCACAGGCACGTGTCACCATGCTCAGCTAATTTTTAATTTTTTGTATTTTGTAGAGATGAGAGTCTCACTATGTTGCCCAGGCTGGTCTCAAACTCCTGGGCTCAAGCAATCCTCCTGCTTCTGCCTCCCAAAGTGCTGGGATTACAGGTGTGAACCACTGTGCCCAGCCTCCCTCCTGCTTTAAAGGGATGTTTTGCACACAAGGAAGCAAGGGAGTGGCTGCACTTGGGAAGGAGCCTGAGGGGCTGGAAGACTCCCTGCTCAGGAGCTCACTTTCTTGGAACACTGTTCTCTATATTAGGGAAACTACATTTGGCTCAAGGCCTCTTGCAGGTGCCTGGAATCTGGAGGGCTAAGAAAAGCTTAGGGTTGGATTGAATCGGTGATGGAGGTGGGGTACAGGGAGGATGGGAGTCGTCAGAAGTTTCCTCACTGATAGCCCCAGTGGATGGGCACAGCCCAGTGTTAAGAATAGAGAAAGGAACTATTCCCTCATTTGCCTGTTCAGCTCAGGTCTGTGCTGGATGCTTTAATTCTACCTCCTTCTTATTAGTCAACACTAGAGGTATTGTACCCATAGTACATACAAGAAGAAACCAAGGTTCGAGAAGGTAAAGGAACTTGTCCAAAGTCACACAGCTTGTAAGTGACAAAGCCATGAGTCAACTAGGCTGGCATGACCCCCAAAGCCTCCTGATGGTGTGACCTCAGCCACAGGAGCAGAACTGCAGTCTTTCAAAAGCCCAGGATGGAGGAGGAGGAGAGACAGACATGACTTCAATGTGGGAGGAATTGGGTGCCTATGGGACCAAACCTCGGAGACACAGAGGGAAAGTCCAGTGGCCAGAGTTGGGGCTTGGACTCAGCTAGTTCACCGATGAGGCTGGCCACAGTGAGCCTCCAGGCTCCCTTGATGGGGCCCAGGTTAGCCTCTGGGCACTCAATGGTGAGCACACCTCAAGGGTCCCCACTTTTCTGAAGCTCACAGTTTAGGGGATCAAAGGATATCCCACAAATAATCACCTAAGAAAATAATTACAGTGAGGGTCATGACTGCATGTAAGAGGAACACCTTATCTATGGGTGGGAGGACAGGGGCCGGGGAAAGGGAGCCTTTCTCAAATGTATTGCTTCCCTATGGCTGCTACAACAAAGTACTACAAACGCAGCAGCTTAAAACAACACAAACTTATTCTCTTTCAGTTCTGGAGGTCAGAAGTCCAAAGTAGGTCTCATTGAGCTAAAATCAAGGTCTTGGCAGGGCTGCATGTCTTCTGGAGGCTGTAAAGGAAAATCTGTTCCTTGCCTTTTCCAGCTATTAGAGGCCACCTACATTAGCTCATGGCCTCCTTGCCATCTTCAAAGCCGGCAACCCACTGCTCTGACCTCTACTTCCATTGCCACATCTTTTCCAACTCTAACATTCCCACCTTCACCTTACAAGAACCCTTGTGATTGGGCTCACCCAGGTCATCCAGGAACATCTTCCCATCTCAAGATGCTTACCTTAATCAGATCTGCAAAGTCCCTTTTGTCATTGCCAGGTAACATATTCATGAGTTTGGGGGATTAAGACATGTACATCTTTGGGGGCCTACCATACCAAGGAAGTGACCTTTAAAGCATAAACAGAAAGAGAAGAGTGAGTTCATTGAGCACAGTAAGCGAAGGAGGGTGGGAGAACATTCCAGAAGGGGAAACAGCAGGAACAAGGGTCCTGAGGCAGGAGGGAGGGTGGTGAGCTGGAGGACTTTGAAGAAGGCTGGTGTGTCCAGAGTGCAGAGGGCAGGGAGTGGGGAGTGGAGAGAGGGGGACATAAACGAGTGGGCTGGGATGGAGAGCAGGGCTTCCATGGCCTTGGTCTTTCTCAAAGAAGAGTTGGAGTGCAATCAGATGGGTCTTTTGGACACACAGAGCTAGAAGTGGACACAGGGGGCCCTTTAGATGTGCGAGAGGCTGGAAGCCACTTGGGCCATGGCTTAACAACTCCTGGCCCTTTTGCATACCACACATGAATTTTCATGTGCACCTTGCCCAGAAGCTTTGATGTTCATTTTTAAGTGGAAAATTCCAAACATATACAAAAGTAGAGATAAAGGTTTACTGAAGGCCCTTGGATCCATCTTCCGGCTACAACAGCTGGTTAATTCATGGCGTGTCTCGGAGCATCTATTTTCCCCCATGCCAGCACTATTTTGAAGCAAATCTCAGGTATCCTATTATTTTTATCCAAATTCATTTCAGCTTGTATCTGTATATGCATAAGGACTCCTTAAGAATGAATAAACGTCTGAGAGTTAATAAGTCACTGTAGAGGCTCAGTACATAACTGTGGAAGGAGTGAAGGAATAATTATGTATTCTGACAGACTTACAGCAAGAATATTTCTTTCCCATTTTGTTCCAGATTTCAAAGCACTTTCCATGTCAAAACCTGCATCCCTTCCATGCAGAGGGCTTCTCTTCTTGTGTCTGCCATGCTTACTCTGGCCCCACCTGGAGCCTTCTTCCGCCAAACTCTCAGCATGCCTGCTGTGGGTTGCAGGGGCCTGGGGGAAATGCATCCAATTTTCCAGAGGGGGCGATAAGGCCCCTGCTCCTGCTCAGCTCACAGACTGGCAGAAACTCTGAGAAGTGTTCCATCTAGTCAGTCTCTGGGCACTAGGGGACAAGGCCTTTTAAAAAGGACAAAAGATGTTCTTGCAACTGCAGCCCACATGCTGACACAGTAGCCCACATGCTGACACAGTTCATGTCAAGGACACCTGCATTTAGACTTCTCCTTTCCAAATTCCTCTGCATTGCTGGGTAAGAGGGTAGGGGGTGGAGAGGCCTCTAATTACACCTTTCTTACAGTCTTTTGCTTCTGTGACTATTTCGAGGAGGAACAGAACGGTGTTGACATCCCTCCTCTCAAATGAAGACACTCCTCAATGGTCTTTTCCTCTCTCCAGAAAAGCCTTCTTTGTCTAGTGATGTTCTGTTTTCCTTATATATTGCTATGCAACCAAACCCCTAAATGTAATGGTTTAAATAACAATCATCTTATTAGTTCATAAGCTATGGGCAGAGTGGACAGGGCTCAGTGGGGGCATTTCTGCTCCATCTGCCATTCAACTAGTACCTGGTTTGTCCTGGAGGGCCCAAGTAGGCTTCATCCACATGTCTGGGGCTTGGTGGCCCAGGTGGACCCTACTCTCTTTCCATGTGGTCTCAGGACCTCTCACTTGGTCTCTCCAGCAAAATAGTCAGATGTCCTACATCATAAGTCAGGACTCCAAAATCACGTGATCCCAGAGACAAACTGGGAGCTGCCATCCCTGCAGACCTGGAAACTAGCACAGTATCACAATTCTACTATTATTATATTATTCTACTGGTCAAGGCAGTCAAGAATCTGACCCAGAATCAAAGCATAAGAACACAGACCCGTCTCTCAAGGGGAGGAATGTCAAAGAATGAGTGGCCACCTTTCATCCTCCACAGGTGAGGAGAGGAGAATGCGGATCCTTTGTGATCCCACGAAAATGCAATGACCCGACTTGTAGGAGCAGCCCCAGGAGAACTTTGAATGGAAGCACAATTTTCAGCATTCTGAGACCAAACTGCAGTCTTGTTACAGGGAAGTCCCTTAAGTGCTTATTGACCTTTCTCATCCACTGCCTTGGAAGGTAAGAGCAAAAATTGCTAAAGGCAGAGACAGAGTTAAAATAATAAATTGTGGATGCTTCTGAAGCTAAAAACAATGCCTTTGCTGGCTTCTAAAGAAAAAACTCTAGGGTTGGGTAATGGCTCACACCTCTAACCCCAGCACTCTGGCGGGGGCTGAGGTGGGAGGATCGCTTAAGCCCAGGAGTTTGAGGCTGCAGTGAGCTATGATGCTGCCACTGCACTCCAGCCTGGATACCAGAGCAAGACTCTGCCTCTACAAAACGTGAATAAATAAAATCAAAAGCAAATCTCATGAATCAAGTTGATTCAAATCAAGAGCCTAGGCTAACGCCTAACTCCGTTGAAAGTGCTTCCATAGAATTGACCAGGGTATCACTTCTCTCTCTCTTTGACCTGAGCTCTGCCTCTAAAGCCCCAGCAATGGAGGGGAAGGGCTTTGTAAGTAGGCAGGCCTGGGCTGGAACCCTGGCCTTCTAGCATGGACTTCTATGATATGAGCTTGGGCAAGTCATTTAACATTTCATGATAAATTACATGTGAAATGTAAATGTGAAATGGGAATTAAAAATACCCCCAATAAGTTTCATGAGAATTAAAAACTGAGCATAAAGCGTTTAATTCAGTGTCGAACAGGTGCAGAAGTATTAATTTAGGTCTCTTATTTCTCTCCTCTTTCTTTCACTTGCTGATATGGTTTGGCTGTGTCCCCACCCAAATCTCATCTGGAGTTGTAGCTCCCATAGTCCCTATGTGTCATGGGGGGGACCTGGTGGGAGGTAACTGAATCAGGGGACAAGTCTTTCCTGTGCTGTTCTTGTGATAGTGAATACATCTCACGAGATCTGATGATTTTATAAAAGGCATTTCCCCTGTACATGCTTTCTTGCCTGCCAGCATTTAAGACATGACTTTGCTTCTCCTTCACCTTCCTCCATGATTGTGAGGTCTCCCCAGACGTGTGGAATTGTGAGTCCATTAAATCTCCTTTTTAAAAAATAAATAAATAAATAAATCCCCCAGTCTCAGGTATGTCTTTATTAGCAGCATGAGAACAGACTAATACACTTACTCTTTTTCCTTTATTCTTCTTCTTCTTCTTCTTCTTCTTTTTTTTTTTTTTTCAGAGTTTCGCTCTTATTGATCAGGCTGAAGTGCAATGGTGCAATCTCGGCTCACTGCAACCTCTGCCTCCTGGGTTCAAGCTATTCTCCTGCCTCAGCCTCCCAAGTAGCTGGGATTACAGGCACGCATGCACCACCACACCCAGGTAATTTTGTGTATTTTTAATAGAGACAGGGTTTCACTACATTGGCCAGGCTTGTCTTGAACTCCTGACCTCAGGTGATCCACCCACCTTGGCCTCCCAAAGTGCTGGGATTACAGGCGTGAGCCACCACACCTGGCCTATTATTCTCTTTTTCTCTTCCCTTTGCCTTCTCTTTTTTTCTCTTCCTCATGCTTCTCTCCTCTTCTTGACCTCTCACTCTTTTTCATTTATAATAAATAAACTATTACTCTAATGGCAAGAACCACAATTAGTTTTGCACCAACCTAATACTCCCCTATGTAAACTCTGCGCCAGGAAAAGTGGCATTTGCTTTTCCCTAAATCTCCTTTAGGCTCTTGAGTCTCCCCACATTTCTTCAGTGTCCTGTTTTCCTGGAGCATCCTTCACCTTTCCAGGTCTAAAATCTCAAGGTCCTTCCTAGTTTCCATGCTATTTCCTCTTTAACATCTCCTGCTCATCTCAATTGGAAATCACATTTCTTCCTGTGAGCACCCATAGTTCTGGTCCTTTTTCTAACTGGTGGCAGAAAAAGAGCTTCACAGCCCAGGGGTCAGGAGACATGGATTATATTCCTGGCTCTGCCATTAAATAGCTATGTGACTTCAGGCAAGTCACTAACCCTCTGTGGTTTTATATTTTCCATCTATAAATTAAGATCAAGAAACTAGATAATTCTCTAATTAGGGTTCTTTCTGCTTCAAGTAACAAAAATGCTTCTCGAATTATCTTAAATGAAAAATAGAATTTGGCCTAGTTCAACCATTATGGAAAACAGTATGGCGATTCCTCAAGGATCTAGAACTAGATGTACCATATGACCCAGCCATCCCATTACTGGGGATATACCCAAAGGATTATAAATTATGCTGCTATAAAGACACATGCACACGTATGTTTATTTTTTTTCTATTCACAATAGCAAAGACTTGGAATCAGCCCAAATGTCCATCAGTGACAGATTGGATTAAGAAAATGTGGCACATATACACCATGGAATACTATGCAGCCATAAAAAAGGATGAGTTTGTGTCCTTTGTAGGGACATGGATGCAGCTGGAAACCATCATTCTTAGCAAACTATCACAAGAACAGAAAACCAAACACCGCATGTTCTCACTCATAGGTGGGAACTGAACAACGAGATCTCTTGGACTCAGGAAGGGGAACATCACACACCGGGGCCTATCATGGGGAGGGGGGAGGGGGGAGGGATTGCATTGGGAGTTATACCTGATGTAAATGACGAGTTGATGGGTGCAGCAGACTAACATGTCACAAGTATACATATGTAACAAACCTGCATGTTATGCACATGTACCCTACAACTTAAAGTATAATAATAATAAATAAATTAAAAAAAAAAAAAAAACATTAAAATACATAAAAAAAAAAAAAAAAAAAGAATTTGGCCAGGTGCTGTGCTGCATGCCTGTAATCCCAGTGCATTTTGGGAGGCTGAGACAGGTGGATCGCTTGACCCCAGAAATTCAAGATAAGCCTGGGCAACATGGTGAGAACCCGTCTCTACAGAAAATACAAAAATAAGCCAGGCCTGATGACATGCACCTGTTGTCCTGGCTACTTGGGAAGCTGAGGTGGGAGGATTGTTTGAGCCAGGAGGCAGAGGTTGCAGTGAGTCGAGACAGCACAGCATCACTGCACTCCAGCCTGGGTGACAGTAAGACCCTGCCGAGAGAGAGAGAGACAGAGAGAGAGAGAGAGAGAGAGAGAGAGAGAGAGAGAGAGAGAGAGAATTATTGCATTATGTAATTGAAAAGTTCAAGGTTAGAGTCAAGGTCATTTGGATCCAGAAGCGCAAATTACCAATAGTAATTACACCTCTTGCTCTTTTTCTTCTGTGTTAACTTTAGAAGAAAGTTTTGCCAATCACTGTCAATGATGCCTATCCATAACCCCACATCTTTATTCTACCAGCTTGGCAATAGAAATAACTAGCTTCTTTCCCAATAATGACAGCAAAACCCCCTATGATGACTCTCATTAGGTCTTGATGGGACACAAGCTCATCCCTGAAGCAGTCACAGTGACCAGAAGAGTAAATATTCTGATTTGTGTGGACTTCATACGTACCCATCTCTGGAGTTAGGGTATGGCCAGCCCCACCAAAACACATTGGCTGAGAGTGAAGAGATAGTTTTGTAAAGAAAGATCTGGGTATCGCTATCAGAGGAAGAGGCAATGGAAGCTGAGAACATGAAAATTGATGTCTGCTACAGTCCACCCCTTGAGTGCTCTTCTCTCATGCACATTTCCTCTCGTAAACCCATCTTCAAAAGTACCCAGTCAAACATCATGCAACTGATCCACGTGCAGCACTAAACTCAGTAACCTCAGTCTCCAAAGGGACACAACGCAAAGTCTTGTCTAGTTACTGTATCCACTGCAAATCCAGGCTTCCTTCATGATGTGTATTCTTCTCCATCAGATGGAGTGTGGCTCTTCATGATCTGCAGTCATTGAGTAAATGATAGTTAACTATCTACCAGCTTACCCAATATATATAAGTGGAGATAAAAACAGGAGAGTTGCTCTGAAAACATTCGTTTGAAAAAGAGAAACAACATGATATAGTCCATGGCATATATCATATCCTTTTGGAGAGGGATAGCAAATCTCCCTGGCTTTGTCTATAGGATGAGTTCCTGGACTAGTCAATCCAGTTTTCTTAGGTTTTGTTCTCCTTGATGCCCTCCATAGACAGGAGAGATGGTCTTTGGGATGAATTGTACTTGTGGGAATTTCGTTCTTCTGCAGCTGATTTTCTGTTAGTGTAAATTCATGTGTATCAGTTAGAAATGCACTCACAAGTAACAGAATAATATCTGGCTAGCAGTGGTTTAAATAAGCATGTATCTTATTCCCACATAATAATATATCTAGAGGTAAGCAGTCACCAGCATTAAATTGGTGACTCAATGACATCAAGGGCCAATGAACTGTGATTCGATTGGCCTTTTCCAATAGATGAAATGCTGCAGCTGCGGTCATTGTATCTGCATTTGAGGAGGAAGAACATGGAAGAGCCTGCTGTAGCACCTCTGTTTCTCTCTCTTTTTTTTTTTCTGTATTTTTTCAGAGACAGGGTCTTGCTCCATCGCCCAGGCTGGAGTGCAGTGGCATGATCATAGCTCACTGCAGCCTCAAAAGTCCTGGGCTCAAGCGATCCTCCTGCCTCATCCTCCTGAGTAGCTGGGACTACAGGTGCACCCCATCATGCTCAGCTAATTAAAAACTTTTTATAGAGACAGGTTCTCACTATGTTGCCCAGGCTGGTTTTGAACTCCTGGGCTCAGGCAATCCTCTCTCTTTGGCCTCTGAAAGCACTGGGATTACAGGCATGAGCCACCATGCCAGCCTATCTGTCCCTCTTATCATGAAATACAAAGGCCTTCCCAGGAGGGCTCAGGGACTTCCACTTAGATCTCATTGTTACAAGCCCGCTGCTCGCTGGAAGGGAGGTTGATGAAGCTAGCATTTTGCCCACCGTTCCCTAAAGCAGAATGGAGATTTTATTAGCAAGGAAACCCTGAAAATTGCCTTAAGTAGTAAGAGTGAACTTGAGGGATGGCATGGTTTTCCAAAGGAAAGTTAGGAGTTAATTATCTACCTGAAGGGAAGGAGAAGGGATGCCAGGTAGGGAAGAACAACAGATTGCTATTACAATCCCGAATGCGCTACTTCCGACTCAAAAAAAATCTGTCTCTAAGAGCGAAAATTTGCCTTTGAGCTTAAATAAAGTAATAATAATAATGTCTCGGAAGAGTTTTGGAAAGTGAAGTCAATGACAATTTATTTTTTAAAACAACACCTTCCTGAAATAACAGACCATGACAACTTACGATTTTATCTGCAACTTCAGAAAGGATAGAAAAGGAGACGTGATGCATGCTGACATGTGCCTTGTCTTCTCTAGCATAAGGTAATAGTTCTCATGAGGACACCAAGGAAGGAGGGCCGCCATCCACCAGCCCCTTCTGTCTTCCCAGCATTGAAGGTGCTAGAGTTATCTTTCTAATTTACATAAGCACTGAAGCTACATGGCCCAGAGCCTCTGCCGTCCCCACTCACACGCCTATCCTGTAGTTAATATCACTGGGCCCAAGGCTAAGAAGGCTTAGAAGAGATTTTTAGATGAGTCATTGGAAGCAAAGTTTCATTATGTCCAGGCTGGATTAGTTGGCTCACCCAACCAACGTAAGCCTAAAGGCCCACTTAGAGCCCACAGCCGGGGCTGCTGAGTGGTGATCCTGGGGTGTCTCTGGCAAGGGGAAGCCAGCAGAGTGGGCAGCAGCACAAAGTGGGTTGCAATTCTAGGACAGAGAGCATTCCAGGGAGTGCAGAGAAAATGCTGCTGTTCCAGGCGTGTCCCAAGGGAATGAATCTAATAGAAGAGACATCTTCATTGGAAACCAAGTTAATTTTTGGAGCCACAGCTAAAATAGGCATTCCCTCTTCCCCTTTCTCATCATCCCCACCACCACCTAACCTGAAATAGTAAGAGAAGTCATTAGAAGCAGGTCTGCTATGCAAAACAGAATGAACCTATTTAACCATAACGACCCCATCCATTCGGTAAAAGAGCACATGGCTGTGTCTTTGACTGTTGGTTCAACTAAAAAAAAAAAAAAAAAAAGCATCAACAGAAGAATGTCACTCAGGCAATTTCTAGATGCCAGGGCCCTTTAATTGTATCACCTCACAGAGCAGGAATAGGAATCCTTTTTGGGTTTATCCTCAGGATTTTAATGTTTTCTATTTTTAACCTTTAGAAGAGAAGATGAGACCCTGCAAACTAAAAGGAGCCATTATCCCTGCTGAAGTAATCTCAGCTCTGGGAGAGAGAGTCCAATTTAGCTCTTTAGGGTTTTGTTGTTGTTGTTGTTGTTAATTCTTTGCAAATTAGAGCAGGTGGTGAAAAGAAGAGTTGAGAAGCTGGAGAAATGGATATGTGGGTGCAGGAAATAGGGCCAGATATGCCAATGGGGTGCCTTCAAATCATACATCATGACATCCTCCTACCCCCAGCTGCTTCAGCCTGGACTGCAGAATATGCTTCTGGTCACTCCTCTCTTTAATTCACCCTCTAGGATTCTGTCTGCATTCTTTTTTCACATTTAGGTGTCATCACTTCATTCCTGTGTTTAAAAACCACAGTGAATGCCACGCTGTCTTCAGAAATAAACGCAAACACTAAGGCAATGATACACGAGGCCTTCCAGCCTGTCTCCTGGCTCCAGCCTCTTTTTCCAAGTCATCTCTGTGCTTAGCAGCCAGCAGCCAACAGCCATTGCCTGGCGCAGCACCTGCTACACATTCGGTTATATTTGTCCTGCAAATGTTAACTAGCTGTACCAGTCATTATCTCCTGTATATGACATGCACTACGCTTCTCCAGAGTTTGTACATTCAAGCCATCCCCTTTGCCAGGAACAGTCTTTCCCATTCCATTTGCTTGGGGAATAGGTCCTTATTCCTAATTCTTCTATTTAAATTTTACCTCTTTTCCGTAGCCTCCCCTAACACTCCCTCTATCCACCCACATACTCCAGGCAGAATTATTTTGGGTTACCATTCCATTTTATGCATTCCTCTGCTGTAGCAGCTCCTGGATTATGTATACACTGATATGCTCTAAAGAGATAATTGGGTTCCTAAGAAAATTTATCTTATCAGAATGGAATTTCAAACCAATTGATTCAGTGAGAGATAAAAGGGGTTGAGGTTAGGGCATTAGAGGCTCACAATAACAAAGTTAGTTTTCCTGCAGGAATTTCAATAATAAAGGTGCTTTGTAGCTATCAGAGTATTTAATTGCAAGCTAAAAAGATCAAATTACTTTATCAAGAAAGACAAACAACTCATTGCCTCACAGGCCACACACCCCCCGAGCCTTCCCAACCTCAATCATCTTTGGCCTTGACCTTGCAAACTTTGCTGGCATCACAATTCATAATGCAAGTAAACTAAAGGACACAGCATGAACAAGCATACAAAGAAAGCATCGCTCACGCCACTGTGGGGCCTGGTGCTTTGTTCCCAGTAACTGTCATCCTGCTCATCACGGTCTAATCCCTAGTGACAAGCCTGTAGTGACCAATGGCAATCAGAGTAATGTAAATTGTGTTTGCTTATTTATTGACCTTATGATCAATATCCAATTTAATTAAGAAAATCCTTTCTGGCGGGGCACAGTGGCTCACACCTGTAATCCCAGCACTTGAGAGGCTGAGGCAGGAGGATTGCTTAAGGCCAGGAGTTCAAGATCAGCCTGGGCAACATACAGAAACTCTGTCACTACACATAAAAAATAAACAATTAAAGCTTTAATTACATCCAGTATGCTGTTGGTTCTCAAACTTAGGTCTTCAACCCAGAGCTGGTCCTCCACATTCTAGACTTCCACATTCAACTTTCTTGACCTTTCCACCTGAAGCTCAAGATTCATCTATTCAAAATTGAACTCTTGATTCTATACTACTCCTCCCTAGTAGCCTTCTCTCTCGGCAAATACTTGTTATCCACAAGGCTGTAGAGGCCAGAAGCCTGGGAGTCTTTCTCCATTCATCTCTCTCCCTCATCTTCCATTTCCAAATCTCAAAACTGTTTCTTGAGTCCATCTCCATACACATCACCCTAGTCCAAGCCATGATCATCTTTCAGGTGAACCATGGCACGAGTCCCTCAACTCATCAGAGGTGGAGTGAGCTTCCTTGGATCTACTTGAATCTTCAAGTGGGACAGGGAAGGAGATAGGGGAAACTGGGAAGTCATTCATCATACATTCATCACTGACCCAAGGAAGTCACAGACTCTAATGCATTCCTAGACCAAATGGAATTATTACTTGGATTTCCCCCCTGCTTTTTGTGATTTGTGATGTGACCATTTCTTGTTAGCACACATATGGTTAGAGTTGAGAATACTTCATGAAATGTTAGTGTTGGAAAACACTTTGAGAACTGTATGTTGGGTCTATAATACCTACCTGTGTCACAGAGTTGTTGGGAGAAGGAGATGAGATAATTCACATAAAGAGTTTAGCATAGTTCTCAATAAATATCCGTATTTTATTATAAAGGGTTAATTGTCTATTCCACTCACTCAGTTTATGACAATAAAATCTTGTTATCAGTATATAGAAGTTTGGAATGAGGGATGACAGCGTATCCAACTCATGCTACACACTAAGCAAGCTCTAGTCAAAATCAAGAGTAAAGCTAATTAACTGGATAATGCAGGACCTTTATTATCAATTCAGCAATCTTGGAGTGACAAAGTTGAGTAAGACAAAATCTCTGCTTGGTGTCCTCCCATCTAGAAGAAACGCAATACATTAATAAACAGAGGTCTTTCTCCTACAGACAGAGCTTTCTTTCTTTCTCTTTCTCTTTCTTTCTTTCTGCCTTTCTTCCTTTCTTCCTTCCTTCCTTCTTTCTTTCAGAGACAGACATTGTTCTTGCTCTTTCACCCAGGCTAGAGTACAGTGGCACAATCATAGCTCACTGCAGTCTCAAACTCCTTGGCTCGAACGATCCGCTCACCTCAGCTTCTCGAGCAGCTAAGATGACAGGAGAGCACTACCATGCTTAGCTAATTATTTGTCCCATGGACAAAGAAGTAGGAAATAATGACATAAAGTGATGACTTTATGTCATTAAATAAAACTTCTTATTTTGAGAAAATGCCCTCCGATCTTTAATTGGTTTATGGTTCTACACATCAAACAGAAAGCCAATTCATTTATTTGCACATTCACGAATTTTGTGATTAGTTTATCTTGCTGGATTTAACTGCTTAATATTAGACATTCAGTGGGTGCTTTGTTTTTATGGCTCAGATAGTGCTAATTTGAACGTTCTTTTTTTTTTTTTTTTTTTCAGGTTAAGTAATAAAAATTTATTGAGAGTTCCTGGGTTCGTGGTTGTCTCCTCCCAGCCTTGAGGGAGGGAACAACACTGTAGGAAATCACTGAGAAATCACACAATGTCCCAACAGCCCCAGTTACACAGGGAGGAGAAAAGTAATTCACCAGAAAAGGGGCTGGTCTTCAGTCTTCCTTAATCCAAGAGGGGTTCAGGGGATCGGTGTGGGGGACCATCACATGATACTGGGGCAGGGTAGGGCTGTGCTGGACCCCTGGCTGGCTCCTCAAAAACTGGAGAAGCAGATCCACTTCCTCTGGGGGTGGAGTTCTTGGTGACTAGGCTCATTTCTTACCCTTGATGAGGCTGTCACTTCTTCTGGTGAAACTTTCATCCTGTAGGTTCAGCACGAGGTTGTCAGCCGTGAGATAAATGCGATTCTGTGATGTGGCGATCGTCTTGGAGATATTCTGGGCTGCTCGGATCTTGCGAAGTTTGATGTAGCCAGGGTTCTTGCTCAGTGCTTCTCCAAGCATCTTGGCAGCCTCGGCCTCACCCTCGGCCTGCACAGTCTTCTGCCGCTGTTCCTGCTTCGCTTTTTCTACCAAGAATTGGGCCCGCTGGGCCTCCTGCTGGGCCACTTGTTTGGCTTCTACAGCAGCTGTGTACTCTCGGCTAAAGCTCAGCTCTGTGATGGCCACGTCATCCAGGATGAGGCTGAAGTCCTTGGCCCTCTCTGTCAGCTCCCGGCGGATCAACAGGGATACCTGGGCCCGCTGGGTGATCAGCTGTGAGGCATTGAACTTGGCCACCACACTCCTGAGCACCTCGTTGACAATGGACGGCAACACTCGTTCCTCGTAGTCCAGCCCTAGGCGCTGGTACATGCTAGGAAGCTCCTGAGCATTGGGTCGAGACAGCACTCGCAGGGAGATGTTCACCATCTGTAGGTCTTTGGAGCCTGTAGGGGAGGAGATTTTTCGAGGTCTGGCCCGAATGTCATAGATAATGGGGTACTGGAACCAGGGGAAATGAAATGAATTTCCCTGAAATGAAGGCCCTCGGCCAGGATAGTGTCCTGCTGCACTCCACCAATCCCATTGAAGAAGATGGCTCTGTGCCCGCCTTCCACAGTGAACACGGATTTGCGGACACCGTACGCCACGGCGCCGGCCCCCAGCAACAGCTTCAGCGCCGTGCCCATGCCCCGGGGCCCGGGGGGCAGCCGTCCCGCCAAGTCCTTCAAGTTCTGGGCCATGTCTGATCTTGAGGCCGGCGGCACCGGAGGTCAGAAGGGGGTGCCGGCCTGCCTCTACCCCACTGCAGCTTAGGTACTGCACCCTTCACACCTAATTTGAACATTCTTAAACTAAAATGGCCACAGCTCTTTCCCATGGTAGAAAACTAAGGCTTTAACCATACATTTGTCCAGTGTAGTATTGGACCAGAGATGTTTTCTAGAAGAAATCTTAGCCATATCCAGGGGCACTCACCTAAAGCGAGGTATGGAGGGGTAAAATGGTTCCATTTTTACAAAAAGACATCAACCCTCCTCAAGAGTCGGCTGAACATTACAGCATATGACTCCTCACTTAATCCATACTATAATACATGTTCTCCTGTAGCCATCCACATGTATCCTTGAATTCCCTGCCACATGATTCTTATCAAAAGTCTATCTGTAGGCTGGGTGTGATGGCTCATGCCTGTAATCCCAGCACTTTGGGATGCCAAGGCAGGTGGGTCACCTGAGGTCAGGAGTTGGTCACCAGCCTGACCAACATGGTGAAACCCCGTCTCTACTAAAAAATACAGAATTAGCCAGGTATGATGGCACATGCCTGTAATTCCAGCTACTTGGGAGGCCAAGGCAGGAGAATCACTTGAACCCAGGAGGCAGAGGTTGCAGTGAGCCAAGATAGTGACATTGCACTCCAGCCTGGGCAACACGAGCAAAACTCGTCTAAAAAAAAAAAAAAAAAAAAAAAAGTCTATTTGTGGAAATAATAGTTAAGATATTATGCATCTAGTCTTTTGGATTGCAGATAAAGTATCTCAAATCCATTTTGTAATGGGGCATTATATATATAACTAATTAATCAGGGTGATTTCAGACAAGCCATTTTACCTCTTTTCACCTTAGTTTCTGCACTGGTACCATGAAGTAATTGGTCTGGGTGACTTCAAAGTGTTTTCCAATATTAACATTTCATGAAGTATTCTCAACTCTAACCATATGTGTGCTAACAAGAAATCACAAATCACAAAAAGCAGGGGGGAAATCCAAGTGATAATTCCATTTGGTCTAGGAATGCATTAGAGTCTGTGACTTCCTTGGGTCGGTGATGAATGTATGATGAACGACTTCCCAGTTTCCCCTATCTCCTTCCCTGTCCCACTTGAAGATTCAAGTGGATCCAAGGAAGCTCACTCCACCTCTGATAAGTTGAGGGACTCGTGCCATGGTTCACCTGAAAGATGATCATGGCTTGGACTAGGGTGATGTGTATGGAGATGGACTCAAGAAACAGTTTTGAGATTTGGAAATGGAAGATGAGGGAGAGAGATGAATGGAGAAAGACTCCCAGGCTTCTGGCCTCTGTAACCTTGTGGATAACAGAAGTATTTACCGAGAGAGAAGGCTACTAGGGAGGTGTAGATTGGGGGTGGGTATAGAATCAAGAGTTCAATTTTGAATAGATGAATCTTGAGCTTCAGGTGGAAAGGTCAAGAAAGTTGGATGTAGAAGTCTGGAGTATAGAGGACAGCTCAGGGTTGAAGACCCAAGTTTGAGAACCATCAGCATACAGGATGTGATTAAAGCTTTAGGACTGGATAAAATCACCAAGGGTCAGAGCACAGAGAGAGACAAGAATGGGCTTTTCCCCCATTTCCTAGACCTGTTAGATCTTTATCCTAGTCTCTTTCCCCTGCCAGTCTTCCCCATAGTTACCCTTAATCAACCAAGTAATTATTGAATAAACTGAATATATTTTCTTAATGAATGATTTTAATCAGAGATCTTACTTACATTTCTCTATGTTTCAGAGTTCTCTTATTCAACAGCGGGAATTTAATGAGAATTAGGTCAAATACTTTCTCAAATCCAGAGCCTTCTCCAAAGAGCCATTCTTATCTGGCCCACACAATCACAGGTGTGCATTCGTTCCCACTCCCCAGCCCCTGGTGGCTTCTAAAAGCTCTTTGAGGGGAAGGAGCATCACGGGTCAATCCTTGAATCCCTCACAGCACCTACCACAGTATCAAGTCAGCACAGATTCGCTGACTAACCTAATGGCCATTCTTTTTTTTCTTTTTTTTTTGTTTTCTTTTTTTTTTTTTAAATTTATTTATTATTATTATACTGTAAGTTGTAGGGTACATGTGCATAACGTGCAGGTTTGTTACATATGTATACTTGTGCCCTGTTGGTGTGCTGCACCCATCAACTCGTCATTTACATCAGGTATAACTCCCAATGCAATCCCTCCCCCATCCCCCCTCCCCATGATAGGCCCCGGTGTGTGATGTTCCCCTTCCCGAGTCCAAGTGATCTCATTGTTCAGTTCCCACCTATGAGTGAGAACATGCGGTGTTTGGTTTTCTGTTCTTGTGATAGTTTGCTAAGAATGATGGATTCCAGCTGCATCCATGTCCCTACAAAGGACACAAACTCATCCTTTTTTATGGCTGCATAGTATTCCATGGTGTATATGTGCCACATTTTCTTAATCCAATCTGTCACTGATGGACATTTGGGTTGATTCCAAGTCTTTGCTATTGTGAATAGTGCTGCAATAAACATACGTGTGCATGTGTCTTTATAGCAGCATAATTTATAATCCTTTGGGTATATCCCCAGTAATGGGATGGCTGGGTCATATGGTACATCTAGTTCTAGATCCTTGAGGAATCGCCATACTGTTTTCCATAATGGTTGAACTAGTTTACAATCCCACCAACAGTGTAAAAGTGTTCCTATTTCTCCACATCCTCTCCAGCACCTGTTGTTTCCTGACTTTTTAATGATCGCCATTCTAACTGGTGTGAGATGGTATCTCATTGTGGTTTTGATTTGCATTTCTCTGATGGCCAGTGATGATGAGCATTTTTTCATGTGTTTGTTGGCTGTATGAATGTCTTCTTTTGAGAAATGTCTATTCATATCCTTTGCCCACTTTTTGATGGGGTTGTTTGTTTTTTTCTTGTAAATTTGTTTGAGTTCTTTGTAGGTTCTGGATATTAGCCCTTTGTCAGATGAGTAGATTGCAAAAATTTTCTCCCATTCTGTAGGTTGCCTGTTCACTCTGATGGTAGTTTCTTTTGCTGTGCAGAAGCTCTTTAGTTTAATGAGATCCCATTTGTCAATTTTGGCTTTTGCTGCCGTTGCTTTTGGTGTTTTAGACATGAAGTCTTTGCCCATGCCTATGTCCTGAATGGTACTACCTAGGTTTTCCTCTAGGATTTTTATGGTATTAGGTCTAACATTTAAGTCTCTAATCCATCTTGAATTAATTTTCGTATAAGGAGTAAGGAAAGGATCCAGTTTCAGCTTTCTACTTATGGCTAGCCAATTTTCCCAGCACCATTTATTAAATAGGGAATCCTTTCCCCATTTCTTGTTTTTCTCAGGTTTGTCAAAAATCAGATGGCTGTAGATGTGTGGTATTATTTCTGAGGACTCTGTTCTGTTCCATTGGTCTATATCTCTGTTTTGGTACCAGTACCATGCTGTTTTGGTGACTGTAGCCTTGTAGTATAGTTTGAAGTCAGGTAGCGTGATGCCTCCAGCTTTGTTCTTTTGACTTAGGATTGTCTTGGAGATGCAGGCTCTTTTTTGGTTCCATATGAACTTTAAAGCAGTTTTTTCCAATTCTGTGAAGAAACTCATTGGTAGCTTGATGGGGATGGCATTGAATCTATAAATTACCTTGGGCAGTATGGCCATTTTCACGATATTGATTCTTCCTATCCATGAGCATGGTATGTTCTTCCATTTGTTTGTGTCCTCTTTTATTTCACTGAGCAGTGGTTTGTAGTTCTCCTTGAAGAGGTCCTTTACATCCCTTGTAAGTTGGATTCCTAGGTATTTGATTCTCTTTGAAGCAATTGTGAATGGAAGTTCATTCATGATTTGGCTCTCTGTTTGTCTGTTACTGGTGTATAAGAATGCTTGTGATTTTTGCACATTAATTTTGTATCCTGAGACTTTGCTGAAGTTGCTTATCAGCTTAAGGAGATTTTGGGCTGAGACAATGGGGTTTTCTAAATATACAATCATGTCATCTGCAAACAGGGACAATTTGACTTCTTCTTTTCCTAACTGAATACCCCTGATTTCTTTCTCTTGCCTAATTGCCCTAGCCAGAACTTCCAACACTATGTTGAATAGGAGTGGTGAGAGAGGGCATCCCTGTCTTGTGCCAGTTTTCAAAGGGAATTTTTCCAGTTTTTGCCCATTCAGTATGATATTGGCTGTGGGTTTGTCATAAATAGCTCTTATTATTTTGAGGTACGTTCCATCAATACCGAATTTATTGAGCGTTTTTAGCATGAAGGGCTGTTGAATTTTGTCAAAAGCCTTTTCTGCATCTATTGAGATAACCATGTGGTTCTTGTCTTTGGTTCTGTTTATATGCTGGATTATGTTTATTGATTTGCGAATGTTGAACCAGCCTTGCATCCCAGGGATGAAGCCCACTTGATCATGGTGGATAAGCTTTTTGATGTGTTGCTGAATCCGGTTTGCCAGTATTTTATTGAGGATTTTTGCATCGATGTTCATCAGGGATATTGGTCTAAAATTCTCTTTTTTTGTTGTATCTCTGGCAGGCTTTGGTATCAGGATGATGTTGGCCTCATAAAATGAGTTAGGGAGGATTCCCTCTTTTTCTATTGATTGGAATAGTTTCAGAAGGAATGGTACCAACTCCTCCTTGTACCTCTGGTAGAATTCAGCTGTGAATCCATCTGGTCCTGGACTTTTTTTGGTTGGTAGGCTATTAATTGTTGCCTCAATTTCAGAGCCTGCTATTGGTCTATTCAGGGATTCAACTTCTTCCTGGTTTAGTCTTGGAAGAGTGTAAGTGTCCAGGAAATTATCCATTTCTTCTAGGTTTTCCAGTTTATTTGCGTAGAGGTGTTTATAGTATTCTCTGATGGTAGTTTGTATTTCTGTGGGGTCGGTGGTGATATCCCCTTTATCATTTTTAATTGCGTCAATTTGATTCTTCTCTCTTTTCTTCTTTATTAGTCTTGCTAGTGGTCTGTCAATTTTGTTGATCTTTTCAAAAAACCAACTCCTGGATTCATTGATTTTTTGGAGGGTTTTTTGTGTCTCTATCTCCTTCAGTTCTGCTCTGATCTTAGTTATTTCTAGCCTTCTGCTAGCTTTCGAATGTGTTTGCTCTTGCTTCTCTAATTCTTTTAATTGCGATGTTAGAGTGTCAATTTTAGATCTTTCCTGCTTTCTCTTGTGGGCATTTAGTGCTATAAATTTCCCTCTACACACTGCTTTAAATGTGTCCCAGAGATTCTGGTATGTTGTATCTTTGTTCTCATTGGTTTCAAAGAACATCTTTATTTCTGCCTTCATTTCGTTATGTACCCAGTAGTCATTCAGGAGCAGGTTGTTCAGTTTCCATGTAGTTGAGCGGTTTTGATTGAGTTTCTTAGTCCTGAGTTCTAGTTTGATTGCACTGTGGTCTGAGAGACAGTTTGTAATAATTTCTGTTCTTGTACATTTGCTGAGGAGTGCTTTACTTCCAATTACGTGGTCAATTTTGGAATAAGTACGATGTGGTGCTGAGAAGAATGTATATTCTGTTGATTTGGGGTGGAGAGTTCTATAGATGTCTATTAGGTCTGCTTGCTGCAGAGATGAGTTCAATTCCTGGATATCCTTGTTAACTTTCTGTCTCGTTGATCTGTCTAATGTTGACAGTGGAGTGTTGAAGTCTCCCATTATTATTGTATGGGAGTCTAAGTCTCTTTGTAAGTCTCTAAGGACTTGCTTTATGAATCTGGGTGCTCCTGTATTGGGTGCATATATATTTAGGATAGTTAGCTCTTCCTGTTGAATTGATCCCTTTACCATTATGTAATGGCCTTCTTTGTCTCTTTTGATTTTTGATGGTTTAAAGTCTGTTTTATTAGAGACTAGGATTGCAACCCCCGCTTTTTTTTGTTCTCCATTTGCTTGGTAAATCTTCCTCCATCCCTTTATTTTGAGCCTATGTATGTCTCTGCGTGTGAGATGGGTCTCCTGAATACAGCAGACTGATGGGTCTTGACTCTTTATCCAGTTTGCCAGTCTGTGTCTCTTAATTGGAGCATTTAGTCCATTTACATTTAAGGTTAAGATTGTTATGTGTGAACTTGATCCTGCCATTATGATATTAACTGGTTATTTTGCTCATTAGTTGATATAGTTTCTTCCTAGCCTCGATGGTCTTTACATTTTGGCATGTTTTTGAGATGGCTGGTACCGGTTGTTCCTTTCCATGTTTAGTACTTCCTTCAGGGTCTCTTGTAAGGCAGGCCTAGTGGTGACAAAATCTCTAAGCATTTGCTTATCTGTAAAGGATTTTATTTCTCCTTCACTTATGAAACTTAGTTTGGCTGGATATGAAATTCTGGGTTTAAAATTCTTTTCTTTAAGAATGTTGAATATTGGCCCCCACTCTCTTCTGGCTTGTAGAGTTTCTGCCGAGAGATCTGCTGTGAGTCTGATGGGCTTCCCTTTGTGGGTAACCCGACCTTTCTCTCTGGCTGCCCTTAAGATTTTTTCCTTCATTTCAACTTTGGTGAATCTGGCAATTATGTGTCTTGGAGTTGCTCTTCTCGAGGAGTATCTTTGTGGCGTTCTCTGTATTTCCTGGATTTGAATGTTGGCCTGCCCTACTAGGTTGGGGAAGTTCTCCTGGATGATATCCTGAAGAGTGTTTTCCAACTTGGTTCCATTTTCCCCCTCACTTTCAGGCACCCCAATCAGACGTAGATTTGGTCTTTTTACATAATCCCATACTTCTTGCAGGCTTTGTTCATTTCTTTTTCTTCTTTTTTCTTTTGGTTTCTCTTCTCGCTTCATTTCATTCATTTGATCCTCAATCGCTGATACTCTTTCTTCCAGTTGATCGAGTCGGTTACTGAAGCTTGTGCATTTGTCACGTATTTCTCGTGTCATGCTTTTCATCTCTTTCATTTCGTTTATGACCTTCTCTGCATTAATTAGTCTAGCCGTCAATTCTTCCACTTTTTTTTCAAGATTTTTAGTTTCTTTGCGCTGGGTACGTAATTCCTCCTTTAGCTCTAAGAAATTTGATGGACTGAAGCCTTCTTCTCTCATCTCGTCAAAGTCATTCTCCGTCCAGCTTTGATCCGTTGCTGGCGATGAGCTGTGCTCCTTTGCCGGGGGAGATGCGCTCTTGTTTTTTGAATTTCCAGCTTTTCTGCCCTGCTTTTTCCCCATCTTTGTGGTTTTATCTGCCTCTGGTCTTTGATGATGGTGATGTACTGATGGGGTTTTGGTGTAGGTGTCCTTCCTGTTTGATAGTTTTCCTTCTAACAGTCAGGACCCTCAGCTGTAGGTCTGTTGGAGATTGCTTGAGGTCCACTCCAGACCCTGTTTGCCTGGGTATCAGCAGCAGAGACTGCAGAAGATAGAATATTTCTGAACAGCAAGTGTACCTGTCTGATTCTTGCTTTGGAAGCTTCCTCTCAGGGGTGTACTCCACCCTGTGAGGTGTGGGGTGTCAGACTGCCCCTAGTGGGGGATGTCTCCCAGTTAGGCTACTCAGGGGTCAGGGACCCGCTTGAGCAGGGAGTCTGTCCCTTCTCAGATCTCAACCTCCCTGTTGGGAGATCCACTGCTCTCTTCAAAGCTGTCAGACAGAGTCGTTTGGGTCTGCAGAGGTATCTGCTGCTTTGTTATTGTTTACTGTGCCCTGCCCCCAGAGGTGGAGTCTACAGAGACAGGCAGGTTTCCTTGAGCTGCTGTGAGCTCCACCCAGTTCGAGCTTCCCAGCAGCTTTGTTTACCTACTTAAGCCTGAGCAATGGCGGGCGCCCCTCCCCCAGCCTCGCTGCTGCCTTGCCGGTAGATCACAGACTGCTGTGATAGCAATGAGGGAGGCTCCGTGGGTGTGGGACCCTCCCAGCCAGGTGTGGGATATGATCTCCTGGTGTGCCTGTTTGCTCAAAGCGCAGTATTGGGGTGGGAGTTACCCGATTCTCCAGGTGTTGTGTGTCTCAGTTCCCCTGGCTAGGAAAAGGGATTCCCTTCCCCCTTGCGCTTCCCAGGTGAGGCAATGCCTCGCCCTGCTTCAGCTCTCGCTGGTCGGGCTGCAGCAGCTGACCAGTACCGATCTTCCGGCACTCCTCAGTGAGATGAACCCAGTACCTCAGTTGAAAATGCCGAAATCACCGGTCTTCTGTGTCGCTGGCGCTGGGAGTTGAAGACTGGAGCCGCTCCTATTCGGCCATCTTGCTCCGCCCCCCCTAATGGCCATTCTTAAGTCAGGGTCTTTGGGGTATTGAAGAGTGAATATGAAATGTATGAGCCAAAGATTTGACCCGGCCTTGGCCCCAAAGGGAGATTCACTGGCTTATGATATAAAAACCCAGGAAAAGTAGGGGTGGGGTTGGCCTTGTGGAACAGCTAGAGCCTTCTCCAGTACCAATAGGGTCTCCTCCCCATCCTGTTTCCACTTCTTGTTGAGCGTTAGCCTTGTATGCTATTACTCCTGGGCTTACATCTGCATTACACTTAACACTCTCACAAATCATCCTGTTTATTTACTTGTTTGTTACCTGCTTTCCTACTTCCCACCCCCTGTATCATGTAAACTCCCTAGAAAGAGGGAGTTGCATCTGTCTTGTTCACTGCTACTTCCCTAGATAGAAAAGTACCTCTGCCTAGGTGGATACCTTGTAAATATTTTAGGAATGAATAAATGAATGGCTTCCTCATGCAATAGGCAAAGGTGCTGTCCCAATTTGATCATCTCTAAGTCCAGTCACTGTGTCCAGGGGTTTGAGGTACTATGATGGGTTCATCTTGAGTCACTCATGCCCCTCTGTCCAGTGATCGGGAGGAGGCACAGCACCAGAAGTAGAACAGAAAAAAACCTAGAGGTGAAGAGGAGAGAGCAACAAGTAGTGTAACAAGTAGTGTCTTAGGCCCTGCTGAGTGAAAGGCACACTTGTTTCTGAGCTCTCTTTGGAAATATGTGGGCATTGTGCCTTTCAGACTCCTCACTGCTGAATTATAATGACTTGGACATACTTTGAAGACAGATTCTCTGAGCAATATAGTTCAACCTTGAGTATATAACACTGTTCTTCAAACTAAAATTCAAAATGCATAATTTGATAAATGTAAGGACAACAAGATGCCACATCTAAATCAGAGCCTTTCCAAAAATTTCATGACAGATGTTGTTTGTTCCTGTAGGCATCCATTCCAAGTTAGCTGGAAAGCCATTCACCATTTGAGCCTTGACTCCATTAATGGCATTTATGCGGGTAAAGGCTGGCACTAGCTCACTCACATCATTCCCAGACTTGCTTGCCTTTGGTATCCAGCATTGAGTCCAATTTCCCTTAACCACTTGGAAAAGTGGCAAATTATAGGGAACAAATGTCCCTTCCAGCAGCAGGAGAGACACCTGCCTAGTGAATCAGCAGTTATGCAGATGGTGAGATAGAGAAGCCAAGCAGGAAGGATCTGAAGTCTGTTGTCCTGATCAACAATCAGTGCCAAAGCCATCTTTCCCCTCTCTAGTCCTGCTGGGATGAACCACGTGACTTTCCACACAAATGTAGGTCATTTAAAATGCTGTCGGCAAGCTGCTGTTTCTTAATGCCAAGACACTGGAAAACCTATAGTGACTAGAAATTATTTCCAAGCCAGTGCTTCTCACTTAAAACGGAGAATCCAGATTTTGAAAGCCACATTCTTCTATTCTACTCTCAAAGCCATGATTATCATTCAGTGTTGCCCAAATATCCACCAAGTCTGTATGGGTGTGTGTTGGGGAAGGGAGGAAATAGGAGGAACGGAAAGACAGCATGGGGCCTTGTTTTTAAAGGCAGGAGTTATCATTTTGCAATTTAGTTTTGAAGGTATTTAAAAACATTATACTTCTAGGAAGAATGAAAATATAGTCTTTTATGCCAAGATCTGGAAACATTTGGCCTTTAGTTTGGCTGAGAAAGAAAAATATCTGTTTCACTGATTGAATTTACCATTTTGCAAAAGTATTTCTGTTTAATTCATGAAATTTAATCATCATCCATGCTGGGATTTATTGCTTCTCATTAATGCTTCCTTTGAAGAGGAGTGGAAAGACCTAGGGTTGGGAGGAAAGAAGGATTCTTTCCAAAGTACTATAAGACTTAATTTGGACTTCATTAAATCTCATTAGCTCAGAATTTATGACACTTTGGACAGAGAGTGATCTGGTCTTTATCTTGGTTTAATCTATGAAATAGTGATTTTTCTTTGCAGGTGAATGATATAAATAAGGTCTTATGGGAAGAGTCTATATACATGATAGAATAAATATTCATTAGATACTTTCTTTTTCATATATGCATATGCTGATTTCAAAATGGTTAATATTTTCATTAAAGAAAATGGATGGAGATTACCTCTTGACAATATTTTTCTACTTTGCTTACTGTTACTTATTTATTTGCACTCTATGCACTTACAAAAAGAGGACTTAAGCCAGCCTACAAAAAGGGGCATATTTACACAGGTAAAATTAAAATCACACAGAAATGTTTAAACAGATTTTCACTAAATTTGGAGGATATTTCGGGGATGGTGATATGCTTTGGATTTGTGTCCCCGCCCAACTCTCATGTTGAATTGTAATCCCCAGCGTTGGAGGTGGGGCCTTGTGGGAGATGATTGAATAATGAGAGTGATTTCCACCTTGGTGCTGTTCTCATTATAGTGAATGATTTCTCATGAGATTTGGTTGTTTATAAAAGTGTATAGAACCTCCCCCTTCTCTATCTTGCTCCTACTTTAGCCATGTGAGACGTGACTGCCTCCTCTTTGCCATCCACCATGATTGTAAGTTTCCTGAGGCCTCCCTAGAAGTTGAGCAGAGGCCAGAATCATGCTTCCGGTACAGCCTGTGGAACTGTGAGCCAATTAAACCTCTTTTCTTTAAAAATTACCCACTCTCTCAGGTATTTCTTTACAGCAATGTGAGAATGGGCTAATACAGATGGTCTATCTTAAAATATGCGGTGAATGTGAAGTTCATTTTGAAGAGTCCTGGGAAGTGCTGCAAAAAGATAGTATAGCAATTTTATGAGAAAGCCCAAAACAATAATGACTTCAACAAAGTGAAAGTTTATTTCTGCCTCCACCTAAGAGAAGCTTCAAGCTAGGCAGTCCAGAACTAACAGGGTGACTCTCCAGACACTAGGGACCTGCGGAAGCATTATTTGGCTCCATCATCCTCATGCTGGCTTCCATCTTTTGGGACACCTCCTAGTCCAAGATGACTGCTTACGGTATGCCAGTGTGCTACCCAGTCAATAGGTAGGATGAAAAGAGGAAAGACAAACGGGTACTCCTCCAATGAATGGGTCAGCACACTTTAAGCAACCTCCCTAGAAATCCCACACAAAACTGACACAGCTCATTGGCCAAAATTTATTAATGTGGCCACACCTTGCTCCAAGGGAGCTTTTGTTAATAAAGGAAAAGAAGAGAATGGATGCAGGGTAGACCCAACCAGCCCCTGCCATGAATAGATAGCCATACTCCCGAGCAACTGAAATTGTGGTAGAATCAGAGGGAAGAAATAGAAAATTAGGAGTAAAGAAAGTACAAGAATTTATGCAGTCTCTATGATTAAATAACAGATTTAACATTGAACTTCTTGATAACCAAAACAAAAGGGAAATAATTATTTTTACTAAAGAAGCAAATATATCAATTCCTCAGTAGAGGCAATGTTTTTCCCAGAACTAAATTCTATAATGTTTCTCTCACTGGGACCACATATAAAAATAATAGCCACATGTGCTGAATTTTTTAAATTACTTTCATTATTAAATATTCTATCCCATTGTTCTCTATACAAATACTCACCCATGCATGTCCAATTTCTGTTTTAGAAAATGTGGTCACCATAAGTATTGGAAACAGTGAAAGACATAATTGAATGTTCTTGATAAGCTCTGCAGGGAGTGTAAAAAGTGATTCTGTGGATATCAGTAGGAGGGATGAACTAGAAATATCATAGTGGTGCCGTCCATGGCACCAGCAAAGGTTTTATCGTCCAGGGAGATTTTGATTCTAGGCATGATTAAGTTCTGGACTGGCTCAGCTTAATGGAAGTGCACAGAGATGGAAACAAGCACCAGCAACAAGATAGCTGTTAGGAAGACCACGGGTGTCTTCGCTGGCACCATCTGTGCATTCACTACCTGTAGGAAGACACATGGGAAGCCAAATCTTCTGATGGTCCACACTTAGGACTTGTGATGAGAAATCTCTATCGGGGCATCAAAACCCCTACAATTAGTTCATTTTCTTCTCAAGGCAGATCTACATGCAAATCCGAAGTTTGCTTTGAAAACAAGGGAAGTTAAATAATACGCAAACTATGTAAGGGCATTGAGCTAAGACCCATTAACCACATAGATGTGATAGTTTTGCCTAGAGATTGGAAATCACAGAAATCTTTTGGCTAAGATTCTTCTTCCCTAGACAGTGTCTGAATGGGCTTGGCCAACATTTGCCCCTTTGCTCTCCTCTTTCTAGGTTCCTGTGGCTGCCCCAAACCCTTTGGGTTGCAACTCTCTTTAATGAGGTCACTACAGTCAACCAGGATAGCTCATGTCCTACTGACCTGAGAAGGTTTTGTCTCTTTCATGTGATCTTTCGCTTTTTCATTCTTCTTCATCAAGTATGTCTCTGTCAGGTTGACACTGAGAGGGCAATACAAGTTCGTGTGAAGTCGCCAAATACAGGTCTTCAAGTGACCTTCTAGAAACGCCAAGAACACAGCATAAGAATCCAGTGGCTGCCATATATTGAGGGCCTGCTGTGAAAGCCACTGCTCTGGGAAGTTTTATGTATACTTTATCATGAAATCCATACAATAACTCTAGTGGAAACTATTATTATTTCCATCTTACAGCTAAGAAAACTGAAACTTGCAAAGTGCATTTTCTTCCTAGGGTTGCCATAACCAATCAATACAAACTTGGTGGCTTAAAACAACTGAAATACATTCTCTCACAGTTTTTGAGGCCAGAAGTCTAAAATCAGGGTGTTGGCAGGGCCACACTCCCTCCAAAGACTCTACAGGACCATCTATTCCTTGCCTCTCCAGCATCTGGTGTAGCGACATCCTTCCAATCTCTCCTCCATCTTCACGTCACCTTCTCCTCTGTGTGTCTTCTCTCTTTTCTATTATAAGGACACTTGTCATTGTAAAACCAGCCCAATTTCCCCATATAACTTGTGTTTTTTCTTTTTTTGGATAAACATTGAAATTGACCCTCCCAGTCTTAAAGCTTGAGAAACAACATTTGTCTTATCTGAGTTCCTTTCTGAGGAAACTGACCATCAGGCCTCCCAGATAGTATCAAGGAACTGAAACTTTCCAGATCACCACATCCAGACCGTGAGATGCCACACAACCCCTCATTTGACCACCTCCTGTCTGTGATCAATTCGTCTTCCTTGCCCGCCCCCAATTCCTGTTTTATATAAACCGTCTAACTCTAGTCAGTTGTAAGGATGGATCTGAGACTTGGGTACTGTCTTCCAGCGGACATCATTCACATAAAGCCTTTCTTCCCTGGCAAAACATATTGTCTCAGTTGTTGGCTTCCTGTATGTCAAGTTTGGCAACAATTGAACGTAGGGTCTATCCAGATGATCCAGGATAATCTCATGTCAAGATTTTTAAATTAAGTACATGTTTTAAGGCCCATTTTCCAAATAAGGTCATATTCACAAGTTCTGGGATTAGGATATGGACATATCTTTTTGGAGGCCACCATTCAGTCCACTGCAGGGAGATTAGGTCTTGATCCAGAACACTTAAAGAGTAATTTTTGGCTACACAGAATGGATGTGGATGGGAATATGAAAGACCACACCTACTTTTCAAGAATAAGCCTAGAGCCTATGAACCTTAAAAATAGGACATACTCAGCCTCATATAAACCCAACTTCCAAGGTTCTCTGCCTATACACTTTTAGCCTTCTCCCACTGACAAGACATAGGAGAGGACAAAAAAAGTGAGTTGCTTGTTAACCACAACCCTCTGGTGCCCAGGTACACTCTCTACTGGGGATGCTTCCTCTTTGGAGGAACTGGGTAGGACCAACATTGAGAATCACATTACTGATGAGTTAAAGAAAGATAAATACAAAGCAGCTCTCTGGATAATGGGGTTGAGGATAGAATCTGGTTCAGTTTTATTGGCTCCCCATTAGTCTGACCTCTTCAATAATAGATGGTACTATGAGAGGTCCTGCCACAGTTGAGTGGGTCACTGGCAGTTTTGTCAACAGGTGTGGCAGCTTCTGCAGAGCATTGGCTGTATGTGTGCCTCCTAACACATCTACCACATGCCAGGTTCTGTGCTGTGTCCTGGGGATAAAGTACCATTCAGCCATGCTCCCTGCTGCCAAAGTGCTTAAGAGGAGAAGACTAACCAGTAAACAAATAAATGTGCAAGGCTAGATATAAGCATTGCAGTAACACAAACTTCAACACAGAGGAGGGAATGATTCATTTCTAGCAGAGGCAGGACTCAGGGATGTTGTTGTTGTTGTGTCGTTTTGTTTTGTTTTGTTTTTGAGTCAAGGTCTCACTTGTCACCCAGGCTGGAGTGCAGTGGTATGATCACAGCTCACTGCAGCCTCGACCTCCCAAGCTCAAGCAATCCTCCTGGCTCAGCCTTCTAAGTAGCTGTGACTGCAGGCACATGCTACCATACCCAGCTAGTTTTTGTGCTTTTTGCAGAGATGGGTTTTTGCCACGTTACCCAGGCTGGTCTTAAACTTCTGGGCTCAAGCCATTCCCCTACCTCAGCCTCCCAAAGTGCTGGGATTCCAGGCATGAGCCACCACACCCACCCTCAGGAATGTTTTTCAAGGAGGTACTGGGTTCTTTTTTTAACCCAAGATTATACAGCCAATAGTCAAAGCAGCTGGAATGAGGAACCTGGCTCCAAACACATTCCCAATATTCTTTTAATTCCATGAAGACATTCGTGCAAGGGCACAACTAATGACATAGAAGTATGCACCCCAGATGGTCTGACCTGCTCCAAATGAGAACTTAGAATACCCGCAGGGATGGAAGCAATATTTGTCTGTGTCCCCTTTGTGAAATGCCACCTGTCTCACCTGGCTGCTGAAGATGGAAGATGCAATAGCAAAGTAAGATTTCTCTTTCAGAAATTGTCCTAGACCATTGGCTTGCTGACTCCATGGTTGGGGCAAGCAGAAAACCAGATGGTCATACTCTGTTTATTTTCTTGCAAAAGTACTTTCATTGCATCTTTTCTCCAAAAATTTAACCTTTTAACATTTAATAGTTTAAACCGACTTCTCTTCATTAATCTAATTAGTAAGATAAGTTCACATACTCTTTAGGGTAAAGGCAGCATCCTTTCATCTCTGTAGCCCCCACCAGATCTAGCCCAGATTCCTGCATGCAGTAGGTAGGCACGATAATTTTACTGAATCAAGTGGAGCTCTGTTCAGCATCCCTATATGACGTGAAAACCCGTAAGAATTCAAGTCGTGTTTGTTTTACCATAAGTTCAAAGCAATAAAGCCTGTGGATAATATAATCTGGTGAGTAATTATTGTCTGAATGAAAGATTGCTTTACATATTATTCTAAATTTATTTTAGGCCACTGAAAATAATGAGCTCCAAGTGATAATATGGTAACACGACTACCTCCCATGAAGAGGCTAAATGTCTTACAGGAGCGGACCACATTTGGAGCTTCCTGGGAGCTAAGAGTTGTGCGCCAGGATCATTTTGTTTTATTTATTTATTTTTCTTTATTTTTTTGAGATGGAGTCTCGCTTTGTCACAGACTGGAGTGCAGTGGTATGATCTTGGCTCACTGCAACCATAACTTTCTTTCTCCTGACACTTTCCTTCATTACCCTTCTCCTCATTCAATCAGTCTATCCCAAGAGGGCTCCGACAACACCCCAGGAGCCTCCTCCTGGCTTTGGTTCCTAAAAGCCTGAAGCCCTAGATAGGAGACCACATTTTGGAAGAAGGGAGACTTTCCCTAACGATCAAGCAAGAATTCCCTGGACTGTGGGGTGGGAAAATGGAGGTGAGGTGATGAGGTTATAGGCACTGGGAGGTTCTGACACAGGGGACCCAGCAGTCTGCTTTCTGGTAGATCCAGCAAGACCTCAGAGAGGAGAGGGCTGGCTTGTGAAACTAAGCAGGCATGTTACTGTGACCCCGTAGTCGTGGGGAGAGCACCCAGACCCAAAGGACCTCTGTGGATGGGACACAGACGCCTTAGTGACAAACTGCACAGACCGTCCCTGCAGCATCTCTTAGTAAGTCTCCACAGGCTGTCTTTCCGACAAGGTTGGAGCAGCAGTTGAAGTCAATACTTCAACTGCTTGTACTAAAAATGTTTGTGCTTTTTTGTCTGTGGAGGAGTTGCTGAACACATAGAGTTGAATTTTCTGAAGTTACATATGATGCAACTCTTCCTTGCTATCCAGAGTTGAGAAGGGGATGGAAAAACACTCATGCCTAGTGCTGATGGGTGCTGCGTGCAGGACCATTTGGCAAATCTTATCACAACCTTTGAAAGCATGCAGACCACTGGTCTCTGTACCTCTGTACCTGCTACACATATATTCATTCCAAGAAATATTCAATTTTGTTCCAAATATTACAAAATCAAAAACTTAGTAACAAGAACGTTCAGTGGAGCATTGTTCACAATAGAAAAATACTATAGAAAACTACCGAACTCTCCAATCACAGGGCTGAATGAATCCTGGGAAAGTGAAAGCTCTCTCAACCTATCTAACTGAACTGACCTCCTTTTCCTCTGTAAAACCTGGTGACTGAGGCCACAGCCCTGCCGGTGGGCCTGTGCGGATGAGGGTACTCAATACTCCAGCTCTCGCCAGCTGAGGTGTGAGTTTAGTAAGAGTCTGTTGGCTTTGCCCCTCAAAGTAGTTTATGGCAGCTGTATGCATCAATTTTATCTCATAATATAACTAAATATTATGCAAACTGATGAAGTGTGCATGCAGAGAGAAAATGTGTTTCTATGAAAACTATGTTAAATGCCTAGGAAAGACTTCATAAATGGAAAGTTGCCAAAGAATTGCTGCAGAATGAGATGTGGGTGAAACAACTATAAATGAGTGGGGAAAATTTATGAGGATTTCATACCAGAATTGGTTGGCTGTATCTTTAAGTTCTCACTCCACATTAAAGACACAAAAACTGGAGATGTAGATGGTGCCATCATGGGTGTGGTTTAGGTGAGACAAAGAGCTAGCACTCCAGCTAGCAAGTCCTGTGCTCTGTGCAAAAGACTGGTGAGTGAATATGCATTTTTTATGCTTTCATTGGAACTAAAATGCTTAAGGTACATATGTGAAATTGTCCAGGATTCCAAAATCTTATCAGCTTTTTCTATTAATTAAGCAGCTGCTGAGGCATTGGACAAAAGGAAGACTACTGCATATTCATAGAAAGAAATGTTCTTCATTCAGAATGAAAAGCTAGAAGAGTATATTTTGACAGACCTTCACAATATATTGTCAAATGAAAAAACTCAGGTTAAAAATAGGCACAGTGGAATCTCATTCATGTAAAAACGGTGTGTGTCAAAAATAAATACTTTTTTTTTTTTTTTTTTTTTTTTTTTTTTGAGACAGAGTCTCATTCTGTTGCCCAGGCTGGAGTGCAGTGTCAGGATCTCCTCTCACTGTAACCTCTGCCTGCTGGGTTCAAGCGATCCTCTTGCCTCAGCCTCCTGAGTAGCTGGGATTACAGATGCTCCCCCACCATGCCTGGCTAATGTTTGTATTTTTAGTAGGCTGGTCTGGAACTCCTGACCTCGAATGATCCACCCGCCTCAGCCTCCCAAAGTGTTGGGATTACAGGCATGAGCCACTGTGCCTGGCCCAAAATGAATACACTTTTTAAAATGTCTGAGTGGTGGGAATATGAGTGATTTTTGTTTCCTTTTTCATGCTTTTGATATCTTCTTATATGTCTACAATAAATACTTTGTAGAAAAAATAAAATTACAAGAAAGTAGATTTTTGGTTAGAAAACATATATACCTTTGTACCTAGGGAGCCCAGAGACGAGGACAGAATGCCAGTGGCTGGGGCTAGGATTTCCCATGAGGAGCCTGGGAAGACCAAGCCTGACCCAGTGGCATGCTCCCCACCCCCGGGCATCTGCAAGGTGTTCAGTAAGGGGGTGCCAATGGGCCTCTTTCCCACCACCTGGGCTCGCAGATCTCAGGCTGACTGGGCCCAGCTGGCAGTGATCACTCATGGTGTCTCATGCAGTGACAGTCAGGTGGTGACAGGGCTGAGGTCATTCAAGGGCTTCTTCACTGGCTCTCTGGCACCTGGGCTGGAACTTGGAACAGCTGGGGCTCCCTCGGGCATCTCCTCCTTCTCCTCTCCCTCTCTCTCTTTCCTCTTCCTCTTCTTCTCCTTCCTTTTCTCTTCCTCCTCCCTATACTTCTCGTTACCTCCTCCTTGTTCTTCTTTCTCTTTCCTCTTTTTCCCATTTCTCCTCCACTTCCTTCTTTTCCTCTTCATCTGCTCTCTCCTCCCTCTTCTCTCTCTTCCCTCTCCAACATCCTCTCTGTCTTCTTCTTCCCTCCCTGCCTCCTTCTATATAGGGCAGCTAGACTTGTATGTGTGTGTGTGTGTGTGTGTGTGTGTATACACACTATATATAAAAAATATATATACTATTTTAAAATATTATATAAAATATATAAAATATATATTTAAATTATATAAAATATATAATACATATTGTATATAATAAATATTTTTAATATTTTTATAAATTCATAAATATTTATATATTTTATATATATACATACACACTATATATTTTTAAATATATATATAGTGTGTATGTATATATGTGTATATATATATTTAAAACCCTGCATTTTTATTTAAGCCTAGACCGCTCCAGCTTCTGTCTGAGGTGCCTTCTCCAAATGCACAATTCCACTGGGGAAGGATCACTGACTGGGTGGTGTGCACAGTAGAAATGTATTGTCTTACAGTTCTGGAAGTTAGATCCAAGTGTCAACAGGGTGGGTTCTTCCTGGAGGCTCTGAGGGAGACTGTTCCAAGCCTCTCCTCCACCCTCTGATCATTCGCTGGAAATCTCTCCTGTTTCTGGGCTTGAGGTAGCAGAACTCCAGTCTTCACACTGTGTCCTCCCTGTGTCTCGGTGTCTGTATCCAAATTTTCTCTTTTTTCTCAGGACACCTGTCATACTGGATTAAGGGCCCACCCTACTCCAGTCTGGCCTCATCTTAACTTTACACATATAGCAACTCTATTTCCAAATAAGCTCGCATTCTGAGGCGCTGGGGGTTAGGACTTCAACATACGAACTTTTAGGGACATGGTGGAACCCATAATAGCCAGGGACTCCTCTCCTGCCAAGCACATCATAAGGACCTACTGGATTCGACCCACTTTGCCTGTGGCACTGTGCCTCTGTGCCTGTCTAAAGGGCCAGTCTGCGTGTTTGATTTTATTCAGAAAGTTTTCCTCAATGCCTCCCACACATGCTGAGAACATGGAGCAGAACAGAGCAGGAGGCTTCCCCGAAGCCATTCTCATGAGTGCCACGTTCCTTTTCATCACAAGACTTGGTCCTAGCAGACACCCGAGGGAAGTGAGCTTTTTCCAAAGCTCAGAGAGTTTTCAGGCTGAAACTTCCCACCCTGCATGGTAAGCTTACCTTCAAGTCCCCATTCAGGAAGGTCACTTGCGAGGTCTGACTGGTCTGTTGGTTTGAGTTCTGTCTCCCTCTGAGAAGCCCTCCCCAGCATCCTCTGATCTCCCAGGGCCCCTCCGCAGGTGGTCTGCTTGTGTCTCCTCCCATACCTTCTCATCCCTTGGACTGGTCATGGCTTGTTTTCTTGTCTGCCCCCCACTGGACCGTAGGTTAATGACGACAGGGACCTGGTCTCAGTCACTGCTGTGTCCCCTGTGCCCAGCCCAGAGCCTCACCCCCAACTGGGACAGAAGTCCACAAACTACATCCCCTGGGCCAAATTTCACCCCCAACCACCTGTTTTTTTCTAGCCTGTGAACTTTTGTCTATCCTGTGAACTAAGAATGGTTTTTACATTTTTTAATGGCTGGGAGGGAAATCCCTCAAAAGAATGACATTTTGTGACATGTGAAAGTGATATGAGATTCAAAGTTCAGTGTCCATAAAGTTTTACTGGAAAATAGCAATGCTGATTCATTTATATATTGTCCATGGCTTCTTTAGCCCTACAATAGCAGAATTGAGTAGATGCAACGGAGGCCATCTGTCTCCCCAAAGAGAAAATATTTATAATCTGTTTCCTTACAGAAAAAGTATGTGCCAACTCCTCTACTAGACACTGGGGAGATGGATGTTGACTGATGATGAAACAATTGGATAAATGGTCCCCAGAGCCCACGCAGCTCAAGCTGCCTTGTGCTATTAGCTACTTTATGTGAGATCCTGAAGGCAGGGATTGGGTCTTCTTTTTCTTTTTTGGCTCCACCATGGGGTCAGAAGGTCTTGGAAAATGTTGATGCTGATTTACTGCTTTGGACACCAGGAAGCGGTGGTGCACGGAAGGGCGTGGAGACATGGGTGCTCCTTCATCGCTGGTCTGTGGAGTCCTTCACCCTTGGTCTGGAGGTCAGCCTGTGGTTGCTGTGGTGCATTGTCTCAGCTGGGAGACCATCCCTGCATGCTCTGTGAGAGGAGATGTGAGGGCTGCCGACCTGCTAGAAGCCAGGGAGAACACCGCCGGGTCCGCTGTCGGACAAAGTATTTGACTTTCAAGTGAAAAACAAACCTAGGGCACAAAGGAGAAAGTACAGACGTCAGGGACTGACAGGGCTGCCCCTGTTTTTTCTAATTCTGTGACTTTAACTCAAGCTGCTGCACCTTTGTTTTCTCATCTGTAAACTGGGGACAGTAATGGCTGTCCTAGGATCTCAGAAAGATGACGGATGTATAAAAAGATGTAGAGAGATGTCTTTTCATATCTCAGAAATTGGAATCAATACTCAGCTATTCAATAAATACTGAATGCCTACTATGCACCAGGCACTGCTTCAGGCTTGTGGGATATATCAGTGCTATAGATGGAATGTTTGTGCCCAAGATTCATATGTTGAAACCTAATCCCCAACATGATAGTATTTGGAGATGAGGCTTTTGGGAGGTGATACATCATGAGGGTGGAGCCCTCAAATGGGATTATTGCCCTTGTAAAAGAAGCTCCGAGACCCTCTCTCTTTCTATCAAGTGAAGACACATGAAAAGATGGTTATCTATGGACCAGGAAACAGACCCTCACTAGACACTGAATCTTGCCATTGCCTTCATCTTGGATTTCCCAGCCTCTAGAACCATGAGCAATAAATGTCTGCTGCTTAAGCAACCCAGCCTATGGTATTCTGTTATAGCAGCCTGCATAGACTAAGACAACCAGTGAACAAAACAAAGAAAGCACCTCCTCTCAAGGGGCTTCTACTTTGGCAGTGGAGACAAAAAATAAACCACAAACGTAATGATGTAAATTATATAGTGTGTTAGTAGGTGATGAATGTTATGAAAAAAAGATAAAAAAGTAGGGCAGGGCATAGGTGCTTGGGAGTACCACAGTCAGAGCAGTTTGCAATATTAAATAGAGTGATCGGGGCGGACTCATGGAGAAGGGGAGCTCTGAGCAAACGCTTGGAAAATCAAGAATATGTCTCTTGAATAAAGAGTTGTTTGACCCTGGGCAAGTCACATACATCCACTGAGCCTCAGTTTCCTCATCTGTAGTTAACAAAAGCTGCTTCTCAGGATTGTTGTGAGTTTTTCAGGAAATCAGATTTGTAATAGCGTAGAGTTTTACATCTAGTGGATGTTCAGTACATGTGTATTATGAGGGGAACAATAGTGGTTTTTCTTTTTGGTAAAGAATTGCTCATTAAATGAATTTACAAGATAAATTAGGGGACCCACCCCTGATACCTCCTGGGTTAGCTTCTGAAGCTCAGTCAATGTGTACCACAGAAATCACCCCAGTAGCACCAAGAACCTGCATGAAATGTCAGATACTGGGGACCTCAGAGGCTTTTCCAGACATTACCCCCAAATCAAAAGACTACTTTGATTCCAGGTGTGCATGTGTTGCTACTGTTGTTGTTGGGCTGAGAAAGTGGATTGGGAGTATTGCTAGCTCAAATATATGTGCTTCCTATAAGAGCTTTTGAGTCACACTCACCCACTCCCTGCAGGCAGAGCCGGCTACATAATTTGTGGGGGGAAAATGTGGAGCTCCATTTCTCCAAGCAAAAGGAAAGTTTCATTGAAAGTACTAAATAGGGCCGGGCGCGGTGGCTCAAGCCTGTAATCCAGCACTTTGGGAGGCCGAGACGGGCGGATCACGAGGTCAGGAGATCGAGACCATCCTGGCTAACACGGTGAAACCCCGTCTCTACTAAAAAATACAAAAAACTAGCTGGGCGAGGTGGAGGGAGCCTGTAGTCCCAGCTACTCGGGAGGCTGAGGCAGGAGAATGGTGTAAACCCGGGAGGCGGAGCTTGGAGTGAGCTGAGATCCGGCCACTGGACTCCAGCCTGGGCGACAGAGCAAGACTCCGTCTCAAAAAAAAAAAAAAAAAAAAAGTACTAAATAGGCCAGGCATGGCGGCTCACACCTGTAATCCCAGCACTTTGGGCATGTGAGGTGGGCAGATCGCTTGAGCTCAGGAATTTGTGACCAGCCTGGCCAAAATGGTGAAACCCCATCTCTACCCAAAATACAAAAATTAGCCGGGCATGGTGGCATGTACCTGTGGTCCCAGCTACTCGGGAGACTGAGGCAGGAAGATTGCTTGAGCCTGGGAGGCAGAGGCTGCAGTGAGCCAAGATTGCACTACTGCGCTCCAACTTGGGTGACAGAGTAAGACTCCGTCTCAAAAAAAAAAAAAAAAGAAATAGTGCTAAATAGAAAGCTTCTTTATTCCATGGTTTTCTCTCTCAAATTTTCACGGTGACTTTTATTTGCTATTTAATGTTCTTGTAAGTAAATACGAATTAAAACTGGAGAATATTAGCATTAATTTTGCTATTCATCTTTATGCTGTGCAATGGAAGCTAATAAATGCAAATATAAGAGCATTTAATTTTTATGTGAAATCGCCAAAGTTACACAAGTTATATTTTGTTGCTCATTCATACATGTGTATTTTCTTGTTACCAAACAGTGAAAACAATGCAGAAAAGTAGCTCAACTGTTTTATTCCACTCCTGGATACACGCACATTCCACCAATGATCTCCACCTTCAGCTTACTGATAGTAAGGGAAGGCTAAAAAGAAAAACTGGTTTATTTCTCTTTCCTTTCCTTCTATGTCATTGCAGGGAAGTTCGAACTTTCCCTTTGAAGGCCCAAGTCTAAATCTGTTGAAATGAATTGACAATATACAGATTAACAGGAAAAAAGGCTTATAATTTATTTATTTATTTATATTATACTAGGGTATTGTTCTAGGGTACATGTGCACAACATGCAGGTTTGTTACATATGGTATACATGTGCCATGTTGGTTTGCTGCACCCACCAACTCATCATTTACATTAGGTATTTCTCCTAATGCTATCCTTCCCCCAGCCTCCCACCCACCGACAGTCCCTGGTGTATGATGTTCTCTGTGTGATGTCCATGTGTTCTCATTGTTCAATTCCCACCTATGAGTGAGAACCTGTGGTGTTTGGTTTCCTGTCCTTGTGATAGTTTGCTTAGAATGATGGTTTCCAGCTTCATCCATGTCCCTGCAAAGGACATTAACTCATACTTTTTTATGGCTGCATAGGATTCCATGGTGTATATGTGCCACATTTTCTTAATCCAGTCTATCATTGATGGACATTTGGGTTGGTTCCAAGTCTTTGCTATTGTGACTAGTACCACAAGAAACATACATGTGCATGTATCTTTATAGTAGCATGATTTATAATCCTTTGGGTATATATATACTGGGTATATATATATACCCAGTAATGGGATCTCTGGGTCAAATGGTATTTCTAGTTCTAGATCCTTGAGGAATCACCACACTGTCTTCCACAACGGTTGAACTAATTTACACTCCCAGCAACAGTGTAAAAGTGTTCCTGTTTCTCCACATCGTCTCCAGCATCTGTTGTTTCCTGATTTTTTTAATGATCACCATTCTAACTGGTGTGAGATGGTATTTCATTGTGGTTTTGATTTGCGTTTCTCTGATGACCAGTGACGATGAGCATTTTTTCACATGTCTGTTGGCTGCATAAATGTCTTCTTTTGAGAAGTGTCTGTTTATATCCTTTGCCCACTTTTTGATGGGGTTGCTTGTTTTTTCATTGTAAATTTGTTTAAGTTCTTTGTAGATTCTGGATATTAGCCCTTTATTAGATGGGTAGATTGCAAAGATTTTCTCCCATTCTGGAGGTTGCCTGTTCACTCTGATGATCGTTTCTTTAGCTGTGCAGAAGCTCTTTAGTTTAATCAGATTCCATCTGTCTATTTAGGCATTTGTTGCCATTGCTTTTGGTGTTTTAGTCATGAAGTCTTTGCCCATGCCTATGTCCTGAATGGTATTGCCTATGTTTTCTTCTAGGGTTTTTATAGTGTTAGGTCTTACATTTAAGTCTTTAATCTATCCTGAGTTAATTTTTGTATATTGTGTAAGGACAGGATCCAGCTTCAGCTTTCTACATATGGCTAGCCAGTTTTCCCAGCACCATTTATTAAATAGGGAATCCTTTCCCCATTGCTTGTTTCTGTCAGGTTTGTCAAAGATCACATGGTTGTAGATGTGTGGTGGTATTTCTGAGGCCTCTGTTCTGTTCCATTGGTCTGTATCTCTGTTTTGGTACCAGTACCATGCTGTTCTGGTTACTGTAGTCTTGTAGTATAGTTTGAAGTCAGGTATAGTTTGAAGTCTTGTAGTATAGTTTGAAGCAGTGTGATGCCTCCAGCTTTGTTCTTTTTGCTTAGGATTGTCTTGGCTATGCGGGCTCTTTTTTGGTTGCATATGAACTTTAAAGTAGTTTTTCCAATTCTGTTAAGAAAGTCATTGGTAGCTTGATGGGGATAGAATTGAATCTATAAATTACCTTGGGCAGTATGGCCATTTTCACGATACTGATTCTTCCTCTCCATGAGGATGGGATATTCTTCCATTTGTTTGTGACCTCTTTTATTTCATTGAGCAGTGGTTTGTAGTTGTCCTTGAAGAGGTCCTTCACATCCTTTGTAAGTTGGATTCCTAGGTATTTTATTATCTTTGTAGTAATTGTAAGTGGGAGTTCACTCATGATTTGGCTCTCTGTTTGTCTATTATTTGTGTACAGGAATGTTTGTGATTTTTGCACATTGATTTTGTATCCTGAGACTTTGCTGAAATTGTTTATCAGCTTAAGGAGATTTTGGGCTGAGACGACGGGGTTTTCTAAATATACAATCATGTCATCTGCAAACAGAGACAATTTGACTTCCTCTTTTCCTAATTGAATACCCTTTATTTATTTATTTTGCCTGATTGCCCTAGCCAGAACTTCCAACACTGTGTTGAATAGGAGTGGTGAGAGAGGGCATCCTTGTCTTGTGCCGGTTTTCAAAGGGAATGCTTCCAGTTTGTGCCCATTCAGTATGATATTGGCTGTGGGTTTGTCATAAATAGCTGTTATTATTTTGAGATACGTTCCATCAGCACCTAGTTTATTGAGAGTTTTTTTTAGCATGAAGTGCTGTTAAATTTTGTCAAAGAACATTTCTGCATCTGTTGAGATAATCATGTGGTTTTTGTCATTGATTCTCTTTATGTCATGGATTACGTTTATTGATTTGCATGTGTTGAACCAGCCTTGCATCCCAGGGATGAAGCCAACTTGATCGTGGTGGATAAGCTTTTTGATGTGCTGCTGGATTTGGTTTTCCAGTATTTTATTGAGGATCGTCACATTGATGTTCATCAGGGATATTGGCCTAAAATTCTCTTTTCTTGTTGTAACTCCACCACGCTTTGGTATCAGGATGATGCTAGCCTCATAAAATGAGTTAGGGAGGATTCCGTCTTTTTCTATTGATTGAAATAGTTTCAGAGGGAAACTAAAGCTCCTCTTTGTACCTCTGGTAGGATTCGGCTGTGAATTTGCCTGGTCCTGGACTTTTTTTGGTTGGTAGGCTATTAATTATTGCCTCAATTTCAGAACCTGTTATTGGTCTATTCAGAGATTGACCTGAATAGACGAATAGTCTTGGGAGGGTGTATGTGTCCAGGAATTTATCCATTTCTTCTAGATTTTCTAGTTTATTTGCATAGAGGTGTTTATAGTATTCTCTGATGGTAGTTTGTATTTCTGTGGGATCAGTGGTGATATCCCCTTTGTCATTTTTAATTGCGTCGATTTGATTCTTCTCTCTTTTTTTCTTTATTAGTCTTGCTAGCAGTTTATCTATTTTGTTGATCTTTTCAAAAAACCAGCTCCTGGATTCATTGATTTTTTGAAGGGTTTTTGTGTCTCTATCTCCTTCAGTTCTGCTCTGATCTTAGTTATTTCTTGCCTTCTGCTAGCTTTTGAATGTGTTTGCTTCTCTTGCTTCTCTAGTTCTTTTAATTGTGATGGTAGGGTGTCGATTTTAGATCTTTCCTGCTTTCTCTTGTGGGCATTTAGTGCTATTCATTTCCCTCTACACACCACTTTAAATGTGTCCCAGAGATCCTGGTATGTTGTGTCTTTGTTTTCACTGGTTTCCAGGACTTAAGCATGCCTGGCATCAAAGGCTCCCCGACTGATAAAACCTTTGTTGGTGCCTTGGGCGGCACCACTATGATATTTCTAGTTCACTCCTGAGGATGAAGAGGAAATGCATGTCAACCTCACGTATCATAGAGACAAAAGCATAGGCTGCTCTTCAGCTGGTCCCCAAGTTTCCTTTTTCCTCTCTTCTGATTTCTTCCCAAGGGCTATTTTTCCTGTTCATTTAAATCTAATTTGACTTATCTGTAAATGGTTAGGGTGCCCCAGAAGTTCATGAAATGTGATTTTTTCAGAGCCTTGCATCCCCAGAACAGCCCTACCTGTAATTAGCATCCCATATTTATGAACCCCTTGTTCTCTGCCAATTAATCAGGGATACAAGTAGATCCAGTTAGCATTGGTCTGTCTCTATAAGCAGCACCATGGCCAGGTGATCATCAGTGATGGCCCAGGTGATCAGCTGATAAATACCCTGGTTCACATTCTTATCTTGAGATTTCAAAGGAAAAGAGATTATTCGAAAGTTTAGAGATCTTAGGTAAAGAAGCATATTCACTCAAATACTCATGGGTCTTTTCTGTCTGAGCAGGTTATTCTCTTTCATCTTAAGACTTTGAAAGACAAGTCAAGGCTGGGTGCAGTGGCTCACGCTTGTAATCCTAGCACTTTGGGAGGCCAAGGCAGGTGGCTTGCCTGAGCTCAGGAGTTTGAGACCAGCCTGAGCAGCATGGTGAAACCCCATCTCTACTAAAAATACAAACAATTAGCCAGGCGTGGTGGCGTGCATCTGTAGCCTGTAGTCCCAGCTACTCAGGAGGCTGAGGCATGAGAATCACTTGAACCCAAGAGGTGAAGGTCACAGTGAACCAAGATGGCACCACTGCACTCCAGCCTGGGGGACAGAGCGAGACTCTGTCTCAAAAAGAAAAAAAGAAAGAAAGAAAGAGGAGTCAAGAAAGTGAGAGAAGGAAGGGAACAACCTCCTACCAATCATAGCAGATAAAGCAACCCTGGTGATCATGGAGTGTTATATGTCACAGGCAGATTGCTCTCACATTCACAGGATTCATTAATTCATTTAGTAAATATTTATTGAGAATGCACTATATACTAGGCACTGAAAATACTGTCATGTGTTAGTCTGAGTCTTTTGAGAAGTAGACACCAAATCAGAATTAGCACTGCAGGAGATCTGTTAGAAGGACACCAATGAGGAAAATGGGTAGGGATCCAGAGAGAGGCTGGGAGAGCCATCAGCCTGCAATGCTGATCTGATCCCTGGTGAAGGAGACAGGAAAGTGTGACTGTTAATTTCACGTGTCAAGTCGGCTGGGCCACAATGTTAACATATTTGGTCAAACACTATTTTAAATGGGCCTATGAAGGAATGTTTTTTAGATGAGGTTAACGTTTAAATCAGTAGATGGAGTAAAGCAGATTACTCTCCAAAATGTAGGTGAGCCTCATCTAATCAGTGGAAGGTCTTAATAGAACAAAGACTGACCTCTCCAAACAAGAAGGAATTCTGCCAACAGATGACCTTTGGACTCAGACTCAGAGGAATAGAGAGAGTGAGAGACAGAGAAAGTTATATGTACATATATATATATATCCTGTATATATGTATATTAGAAGGACGTCAATGAGGAAAATGGGTAGTGATCCAGAGAGAGGCTGGGAGAGCCATCAGCCTGCAGTGCTGTTCTGATTCCTGGTGAAGGAGAGAGGATAGTTCTGTTTTTCCAGAGAACCCTGACTAATACAGGAAGAAAGTTTGGATGGGAGCATCTTAGACTGGAATGCAGTTCTAAGAGAGCTTGGCAAGGTCACTAGGGAGTCATTGAGCCAAAGTCACCTATCAGAGAAGTTCCGTCTCTCCTAGGAACTGCCCGCCTTAGCATGCATGCCATACTCAGTCACTGGCTAAGCACAACCCCAGGAATCATGGCCTTGGTACAAATGCAGTGAGGGATTTCAGAGCACCACAGTTGAGCCTTTGGTCAATGCTGCACCTCACAGTCAGAAATTTGAGAGACACGTTGTCTTGGCTGCCACAAATCAGGAACAAAACAGACAAAAATTCCTGCTTCTCTAGATATTACCTTCTAGTGAAAAGGTCGTAACTAATAATCAGTTAAAAAAAAGAATATGTATGTTAAGTAGGAATAAGTGCAAAGGTAAAAAGAAAGAGGGAGAAGAAATGTTAGGGGTGGATTATTTGAGAATGGCTTAATAAATGGCTCCATAAGAACAAGAGTAGTGAACTTCTAACTGCAGAATGTCTTGCACGTGGTGGATATTAGCTTCATGAGCAAAACATTTAAATTTAACATGTACAACTAATAAGGGATCTGTTCATTCAGAAGGCTTCCTTTGAGCTCCTATCTGTGCCAGGCATTGTGATACTTCCTAGGGATAGGAAGACGAGAAAAGTGTATTTCTGGCCCTCAAGCTAAGAGTTCAATAGGATGGATAGATAGATAGATAGATAGATAGTAGATAGATAGATAGATAGATATGAATGGAATAGATAGATAGGTGAACAGACAGACAGACAGACAGACAGATATGAGAATAATGACATCTAGGTAAAATACTACGAATCCCAGTTGAGGGTGACCTCAGTTCTTCCTCCAAGGGATACTGGTTCATGTCTCACTTATACCTCTTCTTTATGATCACCAATGTCATCACTTTAGTCTTGTTTGGTCCTCTTGGAACTTGCCTGCTGACAGAGTCATTCTTTTGGAAGGTATCATAGATTTCAGCCATCTTTTTTGAGTTAATGGACACAACTTTTCTTACTGAAAGTACTCAATACCATTATTATCATCATTAGTAGTATTTTGCTACAAATTTCCATTAGCTGCCTTGGTTTCCATGCTTTTTCCTTCATGTCAGGATTGGGCTGCTTTTGACCATTTACTCTTACCCTCCACAGTATTCTTAGCACTCATCACATAAGAGTACCACATTTTCTAGTGCCTCATCTAGTGGCAACAACTATGTATGCCCCTAGATTTCCCAGAATAATTCCAATTTCAGATATTTTCCCCACTGCCAGATTGTCAGACCCCACATGCCAGCTTGTTTAATTAGAAAATATGCTTACCCCAACACGGTGAAACCCCATCTCTAGTAAAAACACAAAAAGCAGCTGGGTGTGGTGGCACATGCCTGTAACCCCAGCTACTGGGGAGGCTGAGGCAGAAGAATCACTTGAATCCAGGAGGCAGAGGTTGCAGCAATCTGAGATCATACCACTGCACTCCAGCCTGGACAACAGAGACTCTGTCTCAAAAAAAAAAAAAAAAAAAAAAAAAAAAAAAATAGAAGAAGAAGAAGAAAAGAAAAGAAAAGAAAATATGGTTACCATAGTTTTAGTTCTTTCTGGTTCTGCACAGTGTGAAGGGAGATTTGAATCCCCCGAAAGTCCCATCACTTGTTGTTATTTACTTATTCATTTGGTTTTAACCTGCCTTGTGCTTGCAATCGATTTTAGATGGCTTTACAGGTAAATGCAATATATAGTCAGTCAGAAACCACATCGGGTATTTTTAACAGAGGATATTTAAGACAGGGAATGTTTACATAGGTATTGGAAGGCTGGAAGAACAAACAGAAGTTACTGAGGTAATACCTACACATTAGTTACTGAAGGAAACACTCAGCTCTGTCTGTCACATTTACTCACCACTCTGATGAGGTTCTTCTCTGGAGTGTTGATTCTATAAAAAACCTTCAAGGAATTGACCCTGAGTCACACACAGACTATAATTCTCATGGAATTTCTCATGGAATTAGGAAATGTCAGTGAGAAAGGTATCAATGCAAAGGTCTAAATGCAAATGAAATTTGGGTTTTCACAAACTTCACATACTTCCAAAGCAATTTGAGAAGCATGATGAAGAAGGCAGCATTGTGGAGTTTCAGGTTATAAAAGGAGTCCCCTCGAGGAAGCCCTTGAGGAATAATACAGAAAATGAGCTTTAAGCAGGGGCCAGGTGCAAGCACCAACCTGATTCTTAGGCTCAAAAGTTTTTAATATGACTCAGGTGCTTTTGGTTTCTAGAAGCTTCTCCTAGCAATATTGTGGCATTATTTTCTGGCACATCCTAGAGAAAGGCTTTTAGTCTATGAAAACTGTTTTCGTAAATATAACCCATCTCTGCAGAGGCAGACCACTTGGAAGGTAATTGGTTTAAACATGTTCTCCAGAGACGTGGTGAGGTTATTCAAAAATAGGATGGAGAAGATAGAGGCCCCATGCTTCTAAAAATATGTGTAGGCAAGTGCTGAGCAAAATGATATGATAGCTCCCAAATTTGCAGCTTCTTCTTTCGTAATGCCCCAGGAGGAAGATGCGACTTTCTGCAGCAGTCACTGTCACTCCCTTGTTGGCCTTGACTTGAAACAATTTTCTTCTGGGATAACACACCATCTGATTTAGCAGAAACAATTGCCAACATTTTACCTCTAGGAAAATATGTTTATTTAGAGATTGGCAGCCATATAATTTAGTTCAAACCCATAGAGGTTTGTTTCAATGACATTAAACTCAGAAAGTAAATGCAATTCAATGCTGCAATGGCCAGATATTTAGCAAATGGTCGACTTGGATGCAGAATCACACCAAGGGGGGACATTGCCAAATTCTATCCAGTGATTCAGAACTCCTATGGGTGGCCAGAGTCAATCTCGATTCCATCCTCTGACTTTTATCAGCCACCTCACATGCTAATAGATATAATTGGCAGCCCCAGTCTTGGCTCCACACTGATGGGCTGGCTTTTAGAATTAAGGATTAGTCAAGGGACAAAAGAGAATCTCCTCCCACAGCATGATAAGCCAAGGGCCTTTCTTGCCCTTCAATTCTTGATCACTTAACCCATTCTAGAGAGCAATGAGGAACAGTGACAAGAAGAATTATTTATTACCATGGGCTAGGGGGTGCACTGATGGTTTTTAAAAATGATAGTATTAACCAATACCTACTGTGTGCTGTCTACTGTGCTAGCTTTTCTGGATACTTCAGTAAATAAAGGAAAACATGGTCCCTCTTCTCATAGGGCTTATGATATAGTGAGGGAGACAAGCATTCATCAAAGAAACACAACTGCATGTAAAATTGCAACTGTAATAGGCCACTCCTTTGGAAGCAGAAAATGGTGCTGGGTAAGCAAAAAGTAAGACAATTAACTCATGATGGGAGGCCAGGGTAGGCTTCTCCAAGGAAGAGACATTGGTCTGAGACCTGAAGGGAGAGAAAAAGCATATTAGGCAAAGGGCAGAGGGAGAATGTTCTGGCAGGGGTGGCAGAGGACAGCACACACCAAGGACAAAAAGATATATGGATATGGTCCTTGCAGTAGTAAAGGTGGATGCTAAGTTGCTATGACAAAAGACCCTCAAAACACATTGACCCAATTGATAGCAATGTATCTCTCTCTGTAATCACTATCTAGGATTAATAGGGACCTCTGCTTCATCAGTTCATTCAGAGACCCAGGTTCTTTCCATCTTGTTGCTTGACCATCTCCCTAGAACCCCAGGGTGTTTTCCTCTTCCACACAGTCAAAGCTGGTACATCAGCATTTCAGCCGAGGAGAGGAGCTAGCAAGCTCCATTGGAAAGAACATAATCATAGAACCAGATCCAGTTGTAAGAGAGGCTGGGAAATGTGGCCTCCAGCCAGATGGCCATGTGCTCTGCCAAATCTTATTTGGATATGGGAACAAGCTGTAAACTAAAGGGAAGGTGGAAAGAATGAGCATTAGGGCCGGGTGTGGTGGCTCACGCCTATAGTCCCAGAACTTTGGGAGGCCAAGTGAGTGGATCACTTGAAGTCAGGAGTTTGAGACCAGCCTGGCAAACATGGTGAAACCCCGTCTCCACTAAAAATACAAAAATTAGATGGGCGTGGTGGCACATGCCTGTAATTCCAACTACTCAGGGGGCTGAGGCAGGAGAATTGCTTGAACCCGGGAGGTGGAGGTTGCAGTGAGCAGAGATCGTGCCACTGCACTCCAGCCTGAGCAACAAGAGCAAGACTCCATCTCAAAAAAGAATGAACCTTAGGATATAACAGTCTCTGTCCCAAAGCAAAAAGCGTTCTTAGCATGTAATTATATTGTCACTGAACTAACAAATAAAAAGAATAAATATTCCCTCTTGCTTGGATTCAGTTAAAATGACTGCAACATAAAGATCAATTAGTAATTTCATAACCTTTCTAGAAGCATCCTTAGTGCAACTTGCTATCTTTGAAGATCATGAATGAAACACTGGGGAAGGAGCAACTCCAAAATTTTACTACCTATGGGGTGCTTACTATGTCAAGCACTATATTATGGGTGCTCTGCATACATTTATCTCCTTTAAATCTTACAACAATCCATTTTACAGATGATGGAACTGAGGCAGAGACAAATTAAGATTACATTAGGTCACATAATTGGCATATAGGGAATTTGGAATCACATCTGAATTCTAAATTCCATCTTTTTAGCAGGCACACTATATGACTGTCTCCCTAGAAATTGTGACTCCAATACAAGGAATTTAAGACATTAATGCATGTATTACTGGGTAGATTCTCAAATAACTGGCATAAGGGAATTTGAAATCATATCTGAATTCCAAATTTTATCGTTTTAGCAGGTACACTATACAAATGTCTCCCTAGAAACTGTGACTGACAGAAGGAATTTAAGACATTAAAGGATATATTACTGGGTAATATATCCTATTTAACGTCCTTAGAAATATTCTGGTTCAGGGCCAGATGCAATGGCTCATGCCTGTAATCCCAGCACTTTGGGAGGCCAAGGCGGGCAGATCACCTGAGGTCAGGAGTCCAAGATCAGCCAGGCCAACATGGAGAAACCCCATCTCCACTAAAAATACAAGAATTAGCCAGACATGTTGGTGGGCGCCTGTAATCACAGCTACATGGGAGGCTGAGGCAGGAGAATCGCTTGAACCCCAGAGATGGAAGTTACAGTGAGCCAAGAGCTCACCACTGTACTCCAGCCTGGGTAACAGAGCGAGAACCTGTCTCAAAAAAAAAAAAAAAAGAAAAAAAAGAAAAGAAAAAAGAAATATTCCGGTTTAAATACCTGTCTCTTAGTTTCTTTCATTTTTTTTCCTTCATTCATAATTAAACTTTCCCTTTTATCGGCTAAGTGACTGGTTTACAAGTTATCCTTATAATACACCTGGGTTACACCACATATTGGACATTGAATATCAATTTTTCAAAGAATGAAACTCTCACTACAGATTACTTCTAAAGTTACACTGTAAAGAATTTGACCTTTCTTTATTCAGAAGCTCTCAACTTGACTCATTCAATAAACATTCACAGATCATCAGATCTGTGATGCTTGGCACAAAGATGAATAAGGCCCAGACCTTGCCGCCAAGATGCTCCCAGGCAAACACATAGCCAAGGGTGGCATGGGGTGTGTAGTACGGAGGGTGGCGTGGGGTGCGCAGTACGGAGGGTGGCGTGGGGTGCGTAGTACGGACGGTGGCGTGGGGTGCGTAGTACGGACGGTGGCGTGGGGTGTGTAGTACTGAGGGTGGTGTGGGAGGAGATTCATTCATTTAAAAAGTGTTAGGTGTACACCTACTATGGGGCACACAGGAGACTCCGTTCAAGGGATATTGCCTTCATGGTGATTGCATTTTTGTACAGGAGAAGAAAAAAATAAAATTCTAAAGCAAGGTAAAAAGGATTAGAGTGACAAGAACTGCTATTTTCATAAAGACAGCCTCTCTGACATTTGGCCCATAACCTGAGTCAAGGGGCTGAGGGAGTGTGAGGCCTGTGGATCCAGGTCAAGAGTGACCCCGGTGGAAGGAAGAAGTGCAAAGGCCTTGAAGTAGGCTTGGAACAGTGCTGAAGCCAGAGTGGCTAGAGGGGAGAGAGGGAGGGAGAGAGAAAGAGGAAGAGAAAGCCAGAGTGGCTGGAGAGGAAAAGGCACAGTAAGGAATGAGAGTAGAGAGACAGTGAAAGGCTGATTGCAAAGGGTCTTCTGGCCCACTATACGGACCTGGGATTTCATTTTGCGTGCAAAGGGACATGACGGGAAGGGGGGATTGATCAGGGGAGTGACATGATCCAACTGAGGTTCTCCCTAGCACGTGGAGGCACGTGGAGGCACATGGAGGCAGGAAGACAAGTTAGTACAAGACTGGAAAAGTCAGCAGGGATATGGTCATAGAAGGCCTTATGAAGAACAATTGACGCCAGGGTATGGCTTGCTCAAATTATAGAAGGATCGCTTTAGCAGCAGTGGAGAGTGACCCTGATGTGGAGACTGGGTCTGGGGAGACTACTGGCAAAGAAGCCAGGTTGCCAGTACCCTTGGGGTACTCTGAAGTCTTCTTTGGGATCAATAGTTCTATCAACAGTTCATTTTAGATAGGCAGGAGTGCTGATCAGTTGGGAGTTCTGGTTAGCAGAAAGCCCAGTGACAGAGGTCCTTGTCCACAGAAACCTCACAACAAGGTGAGGTTTCTTCTCCTCGGCGTCTTCTTCTGCGTTTACCTACAGGAAAAATGAACAACTGCCTTCTAAAGCGATGTGTTCCCCCTTTTTCTTCAAACAAAACGGCACCAGGGCAGAGGAAAGCAGAACTGGGAGGGTTTGGCTGCTATATTGGGTTTAGTTCCATTTCCCAGTTTGTAGCTACTCCTGTGTTGGGAACATGAGCTAGTTTATGGTCACAGAAACGAAGCCCAGCTGTGAGAGGGGCTAATGGGAGCAGGAAAAACTTGTCATTTTCATAGAATTTCATTTGAATCTCATCCTGGCATGTCAAACAACTAAGGAACATTGAGAGATTAAATTTTCCGGGGAGGCAACTGGAACTTTCTTACTTGCAATTCTGTGTCCAGCTGAAACTGCTCACTGAAAAAATCATAGGGGGCTGGGGATGTGTAGCCATTTTCAAACTTTCAAACACTGTACTTCCATCGCAGAGAAGGCTCCTGTAGGGTTGACGCTCAGGAATGCAATATTATCATGCAAAGGAATGTAGTACAAATTCTTTTACGCTTTTCTTGGAGCTAAAGGGATAGGTTTTAATCATTGAACAAGTGAGCCAGAATATTGCTTGTCATACTTGAAAGCTGTAGGGATAGACAATAAAGGCAATCTCTTTCATTTGAGAAGCAGCAAGCGGTGAGGTGGTCAGAAGAAACCAACAGGGAGTTTAGAGTTGGACAGATCTGGGCTCAGATCCTGGCACCACCACTTACTGGTGGAATAACATTTGAAAAGTTATTAAACTCTTGAAGCATATTTTTCTTTCTGTAAAATGGAGATTAAATTCTGACTTTTCAGAACAGTGGTGAATATTAAACTAAAAAGTGCACATAACATGTTGGGCACATGGTAGGTGCTCAATAAAGGAAAGAGAGTCAAATAACATGTTACCATCTACATAATGCTTCCATTATGTAATTGTATATGCTCAATAATAATAAGGCATGTTGGAAACAGAAAATACAAATCTCCATGTGAATATTTCGGGACCAGGCCTGCAACATGGCCTTCCAAGGGCTGTTTATTACAAGACCACCCCCAACCCGCCTGTGTGTGGCCGGACACCAGCCCAGGAGGCGTTCCCAGCCATCTCCAGATCTCCAAAGGCCTCTAATGGAAATAATGGACATCCGAGAGCTGTCACTGGTATTTCAAGAAAAGACTAACAAAGAGTTTTTCCTCTCTAAACCTGCATAGATTATCGAAAACATCAAGTGCTGTTGCTTTTGCCTGGAATTGAGACAGTCCAGGATGTTATCTCCCATTGAGGAGAATTTCAGATTCTTTGCTATACACCACTTTGATGATTAGAATGGACAAAATGAGTTATGTACTTTATTCAGATGAAATCTTTTATGGAACCCAGAAGTCAGCTGGGGCCTCCCTGCTCTTCTGAGATGGAGGAGACCTGGCTCAAGTCTCCCAATATCATGGCTTGAGAAAGTCCAAAGCCTTCACCGAAGCATGTACAGATCTCGGGTTTGGTTGCTGTGGTGACCTTTCCCTCTATCTCCCACGGACACGTATGAAGCCTCATGTTTCACCACTTCAGTCCAAGGCTTTGTCACCATTGACACACATACACATTCCACTCACATTGTGCATTTTCAGGGTCACAAAAATGGGGGTCACAGGCAAGGACACCTCCTCCCACTGACTTCACACTAAGACCTCCTTTCTCTGCTGTCCCCCTCTTCCCTCTTTTCCTTTCTCCTTTCTTGCCTGTCTCAGCAAGTCAGTCTGGTTTTCATCTTTCTAGCCAGAGCATCATGCTCCCTTTTCCCCAAAAATATGGCTCTCTTCCTCTGATGCATTGCAATGGATAAAATTTTTTTGCCACCTCATTAAACTTAATATAAATTTCTCTGAGGAAAATCATCAAGAGCTCTTTACTGACAGACGCAGAGTTACCATGAATCCAGGGCAGTGGTTCTGAGTGTGGTCCCTAGACCAGGAGCAAGAGAATCACCTGGAATTGCTAGAAATGCAAATCCCTAGCCCTGTCCCCGCCAACACCTTACAGAAGCAGACACTCTGAGGGTGGGATCCAGCAATCTATATGTTAAGAAACCTTCCAGGTAACTGTGATGTGGAGTAAAGTTTGAGAAGCACTGACCAAGAAGGAGGACCTCAGCTGGAACTAGGTGAGCCTGTCAAACCCCAATGCCCACAGAAACTAGGCAATAATACAATGGGCATTGGACAGGAAAGAATGTTATGGGGACTTGAGGGGATTGGGGCTGATTTTTGCCACGTGGAAAGGAAGGTCCAGGACGGTCAGGTTTTCTACATTTTCAAAGAAAAACAGAAATGTGAATTTTTGTGTGCATTCTCCAGATGTTTAAATGTCAGCAACCAATTTGTCTGGTCCTCCTGGGTTATTTCAAGGACTTAGAGAAGCTGCCGACACCATTGCCCTCTTTCAGTTGAGAATTACAGGGTTCCAAGCCATGCTTCTAGGTCTGCTGCTCACGGTTCAATTTTTTTGAGATGGAGTCTTGCTCTGTTGCCCAGGCTGGAGTACAGTGGCACCATCTCGGCTCACTGCAAGCTCTGCCTTCCAGGTTCAAGAAATTCTCCTGCCTCAGCCTCCCGAGTATCTGGGACTACAGGAGTGAGCCACCGCGCCTGGCTATTTTTTTTTTTTTTTTCCCCTAGTAGAGACAGGGTTTCACCGTGTTAGCCAGGATGGTCTCAATCTCCTGACCTCGTGATCTGCCCGCCTCGGCCTCCCAAAGTGCTAGGATTACAGGTGTGAGCCACCGTGCCTGGCCTCCCGGTTCAGTTTCTAAAGCACAGTTAGGAACAGTGGAGAAAAATGAAATGGAGACTCTTGTTTAAAATGGATTTTATGCCAGACATTAAAATGGGTTTTTAAATTAATACAGGGTTGTGGAGTGGGAAGCCTATAAAATAGCAGTTGGACTTAATGTGAGATATTGTTTCTGAGCAGCCTTTTTATTTCCATCTGTATTTTCTCAGAAAGTCACCAGGGAATCCGTTTTGTTTCCCGCATTACATTTAAAGCCGGGCCTATAGAATATATGCAGGGCTCTCCCGTTGCCAAGGCAACCATTATCCTCTCCTAATCCCTTTTCTTTCCTAAAAATAAAGTGCCCTTTCTCAAAGTATCTATTTTGGCTTTTTATTTAAATCTGTCTTTCTGCAGCAGCCCCGTCTCCCTTTGACTTGAATGTGACTTTTGTTTGGCTTGAGAAGAGATGTCGATAACACACATTCTGGACCTGACTGCCAGCCATCTCTGAGTGTTCCATTAGAACACTAATGAGAGGCACAGACACGGGGGGCTGGGAAACAACCCCAGCAATTTCATAGAAGGGGGTCATGGTCCCATTCCTACAGCACAGATGCCACTTGGAACAATGTTTCCCCAGCTCATTATTTCATCAGCTGCTTCCAAAGAACTGTATTTCCACGGCAGAAATGACCATTTCAAGAGATGAAGAGATGGGCGGAGGGCCCAATGCCCAGCTGCTCTGATGAGGGATGAAGCCTTAGACCGCCCCGCTCCTTTGATCCGTAACTAGACAATGCCCCTTCCCTGGTTCCTTGGCATTGTTGGAAACTTTCCTTTACCTGTAGAGAAGTCTTGATGGTCCACTTCTGAGGCATTAAAAAAGCTGGAGGGAAAGGAAATGTTGAACACTGGCCTAAATTCTGCAGCCTTTGAACATCAAAGACCAGGCCTTGATCAATACATCCACTAAAAGTGATTGCTTGGGACTTCTGAACCAAAAGGAACACGCTCTATAGAACATAGCCTTTTGGAAACCATTTGCCATGCTGAGATCCTACAAAGATGGATCTTGTCGTGAGATAAGATGAGAAAATCAATCTGCCCAAGATTAACTAAGGCAAATAGGTATGATCCTAGCGCTCTGTGAGTCTTTGTCCAAACTAGGCTGCCCTGATGCATCCAACACAGATGAGCAGAAGACATTCATAGAGTCACAGAGACATGCCTGGCTCTCAGCAGAGTGTGTGCTTGGAGTTCTCTCTGGATTTGCCCGAGCCATCCACACTCCTCCCTCTCCATCCTTACTGTGGTCAGCCTGCTCCTTGACAATCTAAGCTTCTCCATTACATCTGCGATAATGAAAAAGACGTGCTCTTCCCTGCCAAGTCAAGCCAATGCAGAAGTGGGAAACATGACTTTGGCTCATGCCAGCTTGTGTTTGGGGCACAGTGTGTCCAACGGGAGTCTTAAACTTCGCCCACTACACATACTATGGGGATAGGTGAAGTCATTATTTTCCTTCTCTTCCTCTTGCGATTTCAAGTCCTCTCCACAATTCTTTCTTACTATAATGTTGTTCACTTGGATGGTGGCCCTTTGGCACAACTAATCTGGAGCCCGAGCTCTGTGGTGTTTTCGGAAAGAATGTCACTTGCTGTGACCTCGACTGTGTGCTGCGGCTGGGGGTCACGCTGGACTTGATGCGTCAGCCAGTTGGGACTGAAAACAGATAATTAAGAATTGGTCCTCGGTACCAGGCTGCAGCCAAGAAGCCCAGGGCAGCTCTTGGAGTCCAGAGCCTCATCTTCAGATGGACAAGTTGCTCACAGAAAAGGGTGAGCTGGGGGGCAGAAGCACTGCCCAGTTCTGCCACAAGGAGGAGAAAGTCCAAGGATGAGATTGTGCTGCTAGAGGATGGGGAACCGAAGGCACCTGCTCTGACCATTTCCCTGTGGGCCTCATGGTCTGAGACCTAAAGGCTCAATCACATACCAATTAGACTGGTCTTAGCTTTCACAACACTTTCTTTGAGGTTTTTTTCACCATAGGCTTAGTAATTTCCACATTATTGTCTAATCTTAAAAGCACTTGTTGACCAAAAGAATAGAAAGTAAGATCTTGAAGAGACATTTGCACACCCATGTTCATAGCAGCATTATTCACAGTAGCCAAAAGGTAAAGGAACCCAAGTGACCACTGACAGATGAATGAATAAACAAAATGTGGCATATCCATACAGTGGAATATTATTCAGCCTTAAAAAGAAAGACAACTCTGGTACACACTACAATATGAATGAATCTGGGGGATACTATACTAAGTGTAATCAACCAGTCACAAAAAGACAAATACTGTTCTTTATAATTCCACTTCTATGAGGTACCTAGAACAGTTGAAATCATAAAGACAGAAAGTAGAAGGATGATTGCCAGGGACTTAGGGAAGGTGAGAATGGGTGAATTCTTGTTTAATGCCTATGGAGTTTCAGTTCTGCAAGATGAAAAGAATTCTGAAGGTTGGTTGTACAACTGTGCAAATGTACTCAACACTACTAAACTCTACACTTAAAAAATGGTTAAGGGTCAGGTGTGGTGGTTCACGCCTGTAATCCCAGCACTTTGGGAGGCCGAGGTGGGTGGATCACAAGGTCAGAAGTTTGAGACCAAGTTGGCCAACATGGTGAAACCCTGTCTCTACTAAAAATACAAAAGTTAGCCGGGCTTGGTGGTGGACACCTTTATCCCAGCTACTTGGAGGCTGAGGCAGGAGAATCTCTTGAACCCGGGAGGTGGAGGTTGCAGTGAGCCGAGATCACACCATTGCACTCCAGCCTGGGTGACAGAGCAAGCTCTGTCTCAAAAAAAAAAAAAAAAAAAAAAAAAAAAGTTAAGGTGGTAAATTTTATGTTATGTATATTTTACTACAATATTGAAAACAAACAAAATAAGCACCTGCTGAATGATTCCCCTTTGTTTCTCCTGCTATTCTACTGAGATTCATTGAAGACACGGGCCCTCATCCCAGGACTGTCATTCACAAATTGTGTGACCCTGGGCAATTCACAAAAGCTTTCTGCACGAAACTTTCTTCATGGATAATTGGGAATATAATAGTGACTCTGGAGGATAGGGTAGGAAAGGATTTATGAATTAAAAGGGACAATATGTAAGGGCTATTGGAGATTACAAATCCATTATATCCCTAATGACACCTAGACTGAGGTCTTGCATCTATCAAGGACTCAATGAATGGATGGATGCAGAAATGTGCCTTAGCCAGCAAGTGACTGATGTAACAGTAAAGTCAGTGAAATTGGCCTTCAGGCCCACCACCAAGTTGGGTATCTTCCTGCCCTCCTGAGTCCTCCATGCTTGCATTCTCCCCTTCCCAGAAAGCTGGATGATATGGTTTGGCCGTATCCCCACCCAAATTTCATCTTGAATTGTAGCTCCCATAATCCCACGTGTCATGAGAGGGACCCATTGAAAGGTTGTTGAATCATGGTGGCAAGTCTTTCCTGTGCTGTTCTCATGATAGTGAATAATTCTCACAAGATCTGATGGTTTATAAAGGGCGGTTTCCCTGCACACAAGCTCTCTTGTCTGCCACCATGTAAGACCTTCCTTTGCTCTTCCTTTGTCTTCCACCATGGTTGTGAGGCTTCCCCAGCCATGTGGAACTGTTACTGTGAGTCTTTTAAGCCTCTTTTTCTTTTTAAATTACCCAGTCTCAGGTATGTCTTTTTTAGCAGCATGAGAACAGACTAATACACTGGGTGAAGTCTTACAGTCAAATGTTGGTTCACAGACATCTTGCAGAGGTATCCACACTTTTATAAGAAACGTTGGGAAAGCAGGGCACTTAACCAAAAAGAATAAACTTCAATGGTGGAAGCCCAGGCACTAGCAATAGTGCATTACTGAAGCTGAGTTGGGGGCAGGGAGAGATGGGGAGTGGAATGTCTTCTTGGCAATCTCTCCATCACAGCATGCAGTGAGAAAAGCCAAGGTCCTCAGCTTGGGAGTCATGCTGCCATTTTGGTGAGAAGCAGCATAGCTTACCGTTAAGAGAAAGGACTCAGGAAGCTGACAGTCTGAATTTGAACTCTGGCCCTGCCACTGAGCAGCTGTGTGGCCTTTCATGTGTATTTAACCTCTCTGTGCTCCAGTCTCCTCAACTTGAAAATGAGGATGATAATAGCACCCACATTGTAGGTTTGTTGTAAGGATTAAATCAATCCTTCATACAGCGAGTACTTAGAGTGCTTGGCACATAGAACGTGCTATATAAATATTTGTCAAATAAAATCTAGAAAAATGTTCAACACCCATGTCTATTCCCTGGTTTCTACATTTGATCTTTTCCTCCCAATTGCTACTATCATCCTGCGTGGAAAATGTATTCCCCACCCATGCCCTGGCCACAAACAGATAAGTCTTTGAGACCAGATTCCTGGCTGCAAATAAAACTGGCTTTCAGACCTCATTTTCTAGTTAGTTGCCTAATTTAGAGACCTTGTCAATTTGCATTACATAGAAATAATGCAATAAGTCTTCAAAGCCACTTAGAACCATGCCCTACAGCCCGTCTCTGAAACTTCTAAAGTGGGTTGGAGTAATTTTAAATTATTTGACAGCATGAAACGTCTCCCTTGCAATTTTCCTGTGATGACAGGGCTAGGACAGTATTGGGGCTAATCACGTAGAAACAAAATGGCCAAAAATGTGCTATGTTCTACCCATAAATGGAAGTTGAGTGAAATTAAACCTTTTCATCATAATGGTTTAGATTATTCTGTTGCGGTTGCTGCTCTTGTTTATTTCTTTCTTTTCTCCTACTTCTTTTGTTTGTAATCTAATACATTCCTGTTCAAGTTTAGATGAAATAGTTAGAATGCACAAATGAAACCTGTACCCAGATTTTTTTTAAAAAGAACATTATGAGTGCCCTAGAAACCCTATAGCCATGATGCTTTCTAGTCACTACTCTCCCACCTCCAAGCGTATGTAACCTTACTTTTAAGGGCATTGAACAGTCTTGACTGTTTCTGTACTTCACATGAATGAAATCTTACAGAACATATGGTTTTGTGTCTGTTTTCACTCAACATCATATTTATGAGATTCATCCATTTTATCACATGTAGTTGTAGTTTGTTCACTCTCATTGCTGTGCCATATGCCTGCATTAGTCTGTTCTCATGTTTCTAATAAAGATATACCCAAGACTGGGTAATTTATAAACGAAAAAGGTTTAATGGACTCACAGTTCCACATGGCTGGGGAGGCCTCACAGTCATGGCAGAAGGTAAATGAGGAGTAAAGTCACATCTTACATGGCGGCAGGCAAGAGGGCTTGTGCAGGAGAACTCCCATTTATAAAATCATCATATCTCGTGAGACTTAATCTCATGAGAACAGTATGGGGGAAATGGCCCCTATGATTCTATTATTTCCACCTGGCCCCGCCCTTGACATGTGGGGATTATTACAATTCAAGGAGAGATTTAGGTGGGGACACAGAGCCAAAACTATGTCAATGCCATTGTGTGATTAGACCACAACTGATTTATCCATCACATTGGATGGACATTTGTGTAGTTTCCAGTTTCAGTCAATTTTGAATAGTACTGCTAGGAGCCTTCTTGTACATCTTTTGGTGAATGTGTGAAATCTATTTTGTTTTGTACAAACTTTTCTAACAAGCCTCCCTCCCCTTATCCAAGTCAGGCAGGGTAATCCAAGAGTGGGTGATTGGAAGGAAAAATAATTCCAGCTGCCCAACTTCTGGCTCCTATCTTCCTTCTTCCCCAAGCACCTTCCTCCACCCTCCTACCTCAGGACCTGGGATTCATCTATCCCAACTTGGGGCTGCCTTTCCTGCTGCCTCCTGATGTCCTTTCCTGTGACTTCCTCCTGGAGCTCCAGCTCCTATGCCTCAAGACTGCCACATCCTCTTTCACCCACCTGCAAGTCAGAGTTCTTGCGACCTCAGGCAAGCCTTCTGAATGCCAACTCCTAGCCTCGACTAACAGCTCTGGCCTGTCACGTCTTTGTTAGATGCTGTGATTCAACCGCTCTGCCAGACTTTTTTCCATCCCTGAAAACTGTGTCTCCTGGGCTTTCATTACCCCAGCAAACTTGACTTAACTATTTGTACTAGTTATGAGTGTGGAATTTGAGATCAGGAAACCTAGATTTGAACTTCAGTTTCTAGTTGTGTGGTGCTGACAAGTGCTTTAATCTCTCTAAGCCTTAACTTCCTTGTCTGTAGTAACAGTAATAACACACCCTGAACTCATAATATGATTGCAGAGTTACAGGAGATAATACACTTATTGTTATTGGGGGTGTTATTACATATGCCCCGCATTATATATGCTGCTTTTTGCCTTCTAAAGATAAATCACTTTGATTTTTTTTTAATTCAAAGTCAACAGTTTTTACCATAAAATAACTTTGAGGAATTCTGTCTAGAAAGAAGCACAATTAGCGTAATTCCTTTGACCTTCTTTAAATATACTGAAAAGAAGGTGGGAAATATTCACAATATACTATTAAGGGTTTTTTCTTTTTTTAAAAAAAGAGGTAAGACACTCACTTATATATACATATATGTAGTTTTTGTTTTAGAAAAATCAAACATATCGAGAAAGAGACGGCAAAGAAAGATTAAAAGGTTAATAGTATTTTCCTCTGGTTGGTGGGATTCTGGCTGCTTTCTATGGTAGTCCTATTTTCCTATAGCTTCTGATATATACACATACACACATATATCCTTTTATTCACATATACATACAATTTAGGCTTTTAAAATAAGTCTAGAGTTTAAAGTCCTAGCTAGAGTAATCAGACAAGAGAAGAAATAAATGGCATCTAAATTGGAAAGGAAGAAGTCAAATTATCCTTGTTAACAGGTGATATGATCTTACACTTGGAAAAAACTAAAGACTCCAAGAAAAAAATAAAAAAACCTATTAGAGTTGATAAACAAATTCAGCAAAGTTGCTGGATACAAAATTAACATACAAATCAGTAGCATTTCTACATGTGAACAATCAACAGTCTGAAAAAGAAATCCCATTTATGATAGTCACAAATAAAATTAAATATCTAGGAATTAACTTAACCAAAGAAGTAAAGAATCTCTATAATAAAAACTATAAAGCAATGATGAAAGAAATTGAAGGCACCCAAAAATGAAAAGATGTTCCATGTTAGTGGTCTGGAAGAATCAATATTGTTAACATGTCCATACTGCCCAAAGCAATCTACAAATTTAATGAAATTCCAATCAAAATATCAAAGATATTTTTCACAGAAATAGAAAAAAATAATCATACAATGTATATGGAACACAAAAAAACCCAGAATAGCCAAAGCTATCCTAAACAAAAAGAACAAAACTGGAAGAATCACATTACTGACTTTAAATTATATTACAGAGCTATAGTAACCAAAATAGCCTGGCACTGGCATAAAAACAGATACAAAAACCATTGGCACATAATAGAGAACCTAGAAACAAATCCACACACATATAGTGAACTCATTTTCAACAAAGTTGTCAAGAACATGCACTGGGGAAAAGACAATCTCTTCAGTAAATGGTGCTAGGAAAACTGGACATTCATATGCAGAAGAATGAAACCAGACCCCTATCTCTCACCATATACAAAAATCAAATAAAAATGAATTAAAGACTTAAATCTAAGACCTCAAACTATGAAACTACTACAAGTAAACATTGGGGAAACTCTCCAGGACATTGGTGTGGGCAAAAATTTCATGCACAGGTAACCAAAGCAAAAATGGACAAATGGGATAACATCAATTTTGAGTTTCTGCACAGCAAGGGTAACAATCAACAAAGTGAACAGACAGCCCACACGAATGGAGAAAAATATTTGCAAATTACCCATCTGACAAGGGATTAATAACTAGAATCTAGCCGGGCACAGTGGCTCACATCTGTAATCCCAGCACTTTGGGAGGCTGCGGGGGGTGGGGGGTGTGGGTTGCCTGAGGTCATGAGTTCGAGATCAGCCTGTCCAACATGGTGAAACCCTGTCTCTACTGAAAATACAAAAATTAACCAGGTGTGGTGGCACGTGCCTGTAGTCCCAGCTACTCAGGAGGATGAGGCAGGAGAATCACTTGAACCCAGGAGGCAGAGTTGCAGTGAGCCTAGATTGTGCCACTGCACTTCAGCTTGGGCGGCAGAATGAGACTGCATCTCAAAAGAACAAAACAAACAAACAAACAAACAAAAACAGAATCTATAATGAGCTCAAACAACTCTTTAGGAAAAAGTCTAATAATTTGATCAAAAAATGGACAAAAGATTTGAATAGACATTTCTCCAAAAAAGACATACAAATGGCAAACAGGCATATGAAAACGTACTCAACATCATTGATCAGCAGAGAAATGCAAATCAAAACTACAGTGAAATACTATCTCACCCCAGTAAAAAGCCTGTATCCAAAAGACAGGCAATAACAAATGCTGGTGTGGATGTGGAGAAAAGGGAACCCTTGTACGCTGTTGGTGGAAATGTAAATTAGTAAAACCACTATGGAGAACAATTTGGAGGTTCTTCAAAAAACTAAAAATAGAGCTGCCATATGATCCATCAATCCCATCGTTGGGTATATGCCCAAAAGAAAGAACATCAGTATATTGAATAGATATTTGTATTCCCATGTTTATTGCAGCATTGTTCACAATAGCCAAGATTTGGAAGCAACCTAAGTGTCCATCAACACATGAATTGATAAAGAAAATGTTGTACATATATACCATGAAGTACTATTCAGTCACAAAAAAGAATGAGATCCAGTCATTTGAAAGAACACGGGTGGAAGTGGAGGTCATTATGTTAAGTGAAATAAGCCAGGCACAGAAAGATAAACATTGCATATTCTCATTTATCTGTGGGATCTACAAATCAAAACAATTGAACTCATGGAGATAGTAGAGATGGTTACCAGAGACTGGGAAGGATAGTAGGGGAGTAGAGGGAGGTGGGAATGGTTAATGGGTACAAAAAAATAGAAAGAATGAATAAGACCTACATTTGATAGCACAACAGGGTGACTATAGTCAATAATAATAATTTAATTGTGCATTTAAAAATAACTAAGAGAGTATAATTGGATTGTAACACAAAAGATAAATGCTTGAGGGGATAGGTGCCCCATTCTCCATGATGTGATTATTACACATTGCACACCTGTATCAAAACATCTCATGTACCCCTTAAATATATATACCTACCATGTAGCCCCAAAAATTAAAAATAAAAAAATTAAATAAACCCAGTTTGGACAATGGAAAGGAAATTAGATTAATGCACTGGTGACCTGAAGGTGAAGTCAGGAAAGGGTTTAGTATTAGCTTCCTGGTTTTCACTTGTTTCTTTCTATACAAAACTGACTTGGGTTTTGTCATGCAATGGAGTCAAGGAGGAGTATGTTTGGCACCCAGGTCCCTCTTGGTACATGCACCATTTTGACAATAAGTGCACGAGTGCAGGAACCTCAACCTCAGAAGGGCACGGTGACCAGTGCACAGACCCCTCAGGGATATAGGTCTGGGTCACTCCACCAGGTTAACCATCAAGATCTGCAGAGGTACTGGCTGAGGGTGAGAAGAATTTAGGATGGATGGTAGAGGAGAGAGATTATATATATCAATTGTGATTTTAAGACCAGTTGCAGTATCAGGGGCTCAACCTTGCCTTACTGATATATTACTTCTAGGCTCCCACCAAGAGGCAAGAGGAGTTGCTTCCAGAATGTATAATGAAGACGTGATTCAAGTGCACCAAGGTGAACTGTGGTGGCCACTGTGAAACTCCATTGAGATCGTCTTTCAGGAAGGGCTTGTTTCCCCAGCTGCCTGGAGTGCTTTGGTGACTACCTTCAGCTGTAAGTCCTTTAAGGCAGAGAAGAGACATAATTTAGAAAGATTTATCTGCCAGCTGTTAAAGGGATTGAACTAGATCTATACACATCCACATGGGTCGATACCCCAAACAAATCTTGAGTGTAAAAAATCAAGATGTAGTGAACGCAATTATTTGTGTAGACTTGGAACACCCATTGAATAAACCTATATATTGCTTATGGTTACACATATGTATATCAAAATATACAAAATAAACACCATACGTATGTATTCTCTAGAGGGACAGAACTAGCAGGATATATGAATATATAAAAGGGAGTTTATTAAGGAGAATTGACTTGCACAATCACAAGATGAAGTCCCACAATAGGAACGCTGCAAGTTAAGGCACAAGGAAGCCAGTAGTGTCTCAGTCCAAGCCTCAAAACCTCAAAATCGGGGAAGCTAACGGTGCAGCCTTCAGTCTGTGGCCAAAGTCCTGAAAGCCCCTCACCAACCACTGGTGTAAGTCCAAGAGTCCAAAAGCCAAAGAACTTGGAGTCTGCCGTCCGAGGGCAGGAAGTACCCAGCACAGGAGAAAGATGAAGGCAAGAAAGACTCAGCAAGTCTGCTTCTACCACCTTCTTCTGCCTACTTTTTCTAGCCACCGTGGCAACTGATTGGATGGTGCCCACCAATATTGTGGGTGGGTCTTCCTACGGGTGGGTCTTCCTCTCCCAGTTCACTGACTCAAATGTTCATCTTTTTTGGCAACACCCAGAAACACCCAGATACACCAGAAACAATACTTTGCATCCTTCAATCCAATCAAGTTGACATTTAATATTAACCATCACAAGAAATATTTGTGTACATTTTGTAAGCCTTCACATACATAAATATTTTGACTTAGTCGGCCTTTGCTGTGTAACAAATAGCTCCAGGATCTTAATGGGTTACAATAACAAACATTTGCTTTTATTCACGTTACAGGAGGGCTGTAGTTTCTCAATGTCCCTCTTCAACTCTGGCAGGCTCTGTTGGACTCTGGTGGGTTTAGCTGGGCTCAGCATTGTGTGGCTTCTCACTCTGCTACCCCAGCTGGAGGAGCAGCTCCTATCTGGAATCTGCTGTAACCATGGCAGAGGACAAGAATTCAAGAAGGGCAATATTAAACCATGAGAGTTTATTTAAAGCCAGATCAGATCTGGCATGCTTCATTTTCCTTTGGCCAAAGGAAGTCACATGACCAAGCCCAAAGTCTTTGGGAAAGTGTGTTCTGCCTTCAGGGAAGCATAAGAGGGTAAGGAGGCAATAAATTATTGGGAACAAATAACATGATCTACCATACACCACAGACTCATGCTGGTGAGTGCCAGGGGAGGAGCAGGAAGGGGAATAGAAAGAGGAGTCAGTGAATGAAGAGGATGTTATCTACAACTGTAATATAATTTTATAAAAGACTTGATACAATATGACAATTCTGATAATGGAAATATAGATATTTGTCTAATTATGCTTGGTATTTAACTTTCTGTTTTTACAGAAATGATAAATTGATGAGGGGGGAGATTAAAAATGAAGTTGGAAGGGAGTACTTAAGAGACAATTGCAGAATTCCAGGTAAAATGATAAAGACCTGAATTATTACCCTAGCAGGAGAAATGATGTAATAGAGTTATTGAAAAGCTAGATTTGACCAGATTTTCAACTTCGTTAGCAATTTTCATGTGTTTATTTAACATTTGAACATCCTCTTCTCTGAAATGACTCTTCACGTATTTTGCCCACTATCGACTTGGATTGTTTATTTTTTTAACTATTAGAGTTTGATAATTCTTCATATATTTTAGATACTAGTCCTTTGCTGTATGTGTTGTTTGAAAATATTTTCTCCACGCAGTAGGTTTATTTCATCATCTTAACTGTGTGTTTCAGTGAGCTAAAGTTTTTCAAATATTGATTAAAATTTTCACATAAATTTTTTTTGTTTCAACCATTTTACATGGACCATTCCATGGCATTAATTATGTTTACAATATTGTTAAACCATGACCACAATGTGCAATTTCTTTCATCATTCCAAACACAAAGTCTGCATCTATTAAGTAATAACCCCCATTTCCACCACCACCCCAGTACCTGTTCCCTTCCATCTATTTTCTGTCTCAATCCATTTTCCTATTCTAAATATTTTGTAGAAGTAGAATCATAAATATTTGTTCTGTTAATTTCTATCATAATTCACTTGCAATGTTTTTAAGGTTTGTCAATGTTGCAATTTGTATGAAACTTTCATTCATTTTTATGGTGGAATAAAGTTTTATTGTTTGTATACCCTTAAAAAACAAGTTGACCAGATGTGATGATCAATTCAATGTGAAGGGTGAGAGAGAGGAATGAGTCAAGAACGCAAGCATGCCTTCAAAGATGAACCAAGAGTAACTGCAATGGCAGGGATGCCGGGTCAGGTGCCGGGGTGGAGGAGTAACTGTTCTCCCTGCCAGAGAACAGAGGTCACAGGGTGACTGGGCCAGGAGGAAGTGAGACCTGTTATTTCAAGGCTTGGTTGATAACTGTGAATCTATTATTTTACTTTTCCCTCTTTCTTCATTTACCTATTTATTCCTTTGCTTGTTCTTTCTCATTGCTGGTTTGCAAACCAGGAGTACATACACCTAACTTGAACTGATATTATTATTTTTGGTATCAAGCCCTTTCACTCGAGAGTTTTAATTCTACAAGGGTAGGGCCAATGGAATAGTGTAGGCTGGCTAGGAACAGGTTGCTCTGGGGCAGAAAGTGTCCCCGGTGAAAACTCAGTGACTGAACAGCACATACTCATTGCAGACTTCTTAACGTTGCTTGAGGGATTCATTTGCCACCATCATTAAATACATGTATTAATATATTCAATATGAATCTGGAGCTTGCTATAAACAGATGTCTCCATGGAAGGCTGCTGGAGAGCAAACCAGGTCTTAGAATTTGAAGTCTCAGTCCTTGTGGGCTTTTTTTTTGATGTGGGGTTCATGTTGGAAGCCACTGTTCATTTCTCTGTCATTGTATCTCATCTTTAGTCATTATAGAGGGAACCACATCCTCACCTGGGACTTCTCAAAGGGAATTTTTCATTAAACCAGTCAAATTTAATCTCCATATTGTTAAAAATCTCCTCAACCCTTTTACATGATGCAATCACAAACAAATGAGAAGCAGCTAGAACTTGTTGTATGCATATAAGTAGATCCCGAACAACAAAAGGACCAGTTTTTCTGGCAAAAAGCAGGCCTGCCATTATATCGAGGCCATGCCTTCATTCCTACTCACTCATTTATACTTGAGGAAGAGACGGGAAGCTAATTCTCTACCTGCCCCACAAAACTATTCCATTTCACAACCCATCTGCACTATCACTTACATCGATAGCTCATGTTTCTGGCAGTAAAGTGCTGTGATCTTATTCCATTTTAAAACAGCCCTGGAAGAAATGGTGCTGAAATTGCTCAGATCTAGCCTGCTATCTCCCACCCCAGCATACACAGAGAGAACAGAACAGAAGAAACGCTGGACTTGCAGACCCCATCTCTCCTTTCCACTTTGTAGTTTTAAGAAAATTACATAATCAGAAGTTCAATTACCTTATCTATAAAATGGGAAGAAAAGGCCGGGTGCAGTGGTTCACACCTGTAATCGCAGCATTTTGGGAGGCCAAGGTGAGCAGATCACTTGAGGTCAGGAGTTCGAGATCAGCCTGGTCAAAATGGCGAAACCCCATCTCTACTAAAAATACAAAAAAAAAAGAAAAAAGAAAAAATTAGCTGTGCGTGGTGGCGAGTGCCTGTAATCCCAGCTAATCAGAAGGCTGAGGCAGGAGAATCTCTTGAACCCAGGAGGTGGAGGTTGCAGTGAGCCCAGATTGCACCACTGCACTCCAGCCCGGGAAACAAGAGCAAAACTTCTGTTTCAAAATAAATAAATAAATAAAAATAAAATAAATAAAACGGGAAGAATAATATCCTCAATGTAGATTTTTTAAATGAGGATCACATGAAAAAGTAGGTGAAAGTGCCGATGTTTGTTAGAGCAGAGCGTTTCAGACTTTGACGTGTGTATGACCATGTGGGAATGGGATACTGGTTCTGGCTTTGTAGGTCGGCGGTGGAGCCTGAAATTCTGAGTTTCTGACAAGCTCCTGGATGATGCCAATGCTGCTGGGCCATAGACCATAACTGGAGTAGCAAAGTGTTTACTGTGCTGTCCAGTGTGGTAGATGCTGGCCACAGGTGTTCATTTAAGTTTAAATTAATTAAAATTAAATGAAATTTAAAATCAGTTTGTTAATTGCAGTAGCCAAATGTTTAGATGTTCACAGCCACCCGTGACTAGCGGTTACCACTACATTGGACAACACAGATGCAGAACATTTTCTCCGCTAAAGAAAATTCCACTGGACTGTGCTGTGTGAAGCACCGCGGTGATGTTTAAAAAGCTATTCAATAACATTCAAACAGTGTTTATTGACCGTCTTTGTATTTGTCAGGGTTCTCTAGAGGGACAGAACTAATAGGATAGATGTATATATGAAGGGGAGTTTATTAGGAGAATAGACTCACACCATCACAAGTGAAGTCTCACAATAGGCCGTCTGCAAGCTGAGAAGCCAGAAAGCCAGTCCGAGTCCCAAAACCTCAAAAGTAGAGAAGCTGACAGTGCAGCCTTCAGTCTGTGGCCAGAGACCCGAGAGCCCCTGGCAAACCACTGGTGTAAGTCTAAGAGTCCAAAGCTGAAGAACCTGGAGTCTGATGTTCAAGGGCCGAAAACATCCAGCACGGGAGAAAGATGGAGGCCAGAAGACTAACCGAGTCTAGTCTTCCCCTGTTCCCTGCCTGCTTTTTTTCTGGCCGTGCTGGCAGCTGATTAAATTATGCCCACCAGGATTGAGGGTCAGTCTGCCTTCCCCAGTTCACTGACTCAAATGTTAATCTCCTTTGGCAACACCCTCACAGACACACCCAGGAACAATACTTTGTATTCTTCAATCAAGTTGACACTCAATATTAGCCATCACAATCTTCCATGTATATTTCTAGACACTAATGAGATAGCAGTGAGCAAAACAAAGTCCTTGCCCTCATGGAGCTTACCTTCTGATTTGAATAAATAAGAGATTGTTACTAAATGGACTTGGATATGGCAGTTCTCTCATAAGTAGACTCGGCTTTATCCTACAACAGCCTCACAGCAGAATTCAACACTTCATCACAGCCCCTGAAGCACAGCCACTCAAATAACCATAAGTGAAGAATTAGTCTGAAGATTTTTACTGAAGATTTCTTAAAGGAGGCTACAGGGAAGTCTACATTGCATAGCCCAGAGTACTGTTTAATATTGTTTTTCTTTTTCCTTTTAAAATTACAAAATCAATACATGTCAAATAGGATTTTTACCTGCTTTCCACTCCCAACCCCCCAAAATGCCCTGTCTGATACTTCTTCCTAAGTCTCTCTCTTTTGGGTCACTGCAGAGATCTTCCCAATATTCTTATTTTGCAGAGAATTAAGCTCTGCCCAGTTCCTCAAGTCTTGCATGCCTGTTACTTCTATATCTTTTACTTCTTTGAGTTCTACCATAGCTTTCATTTGAGATGAAGTCCACCTGCCCTCACAGTGTTGACAATGAAACATTGGTGGTAATCATCAACTCACAAAAGCCAGTGGTGCTTTTATCTTCCCAACTTTGTGTTCAGTGACCTCATATTGGAAAGCTTGAAATTTATCCCAGTGGTAGTATTTACACCATAGAAATTGGCATATGCTACAAACTAGGTCTTTTTTTCCCCCAGAGAACCAACTATTAAACATGTACCAGCACACCATTGGGTGTAGAGAACGTGTAGAGATGACATGGTGCCCAGTGTCATTTAGAGCTTATTGAGAGGACTCTGTTTCATTTTGTAGCCCCAGATGCTTCTTCCTCTTTGTTTTCTACTGTGGGGTCTGAAAGCTGTCTCACTCCTCTGAGGGGAACCCTCCCTTGCAAGACAGAGGAGAAGCAGCCACTCTGGCAATTCAAAGAACATCATCCCATGGCTTAAAAGAGAGTGGTCCTCTGGGCCGAGAGAGACATCAGGGAGAAAATAAGAATGAACTACATCCCTCCACTGCACTCATTGATAGGAGACCTACAGACAGCACCTGATACTCACCTGCCTTCAGGTGTGCTTTCTTCGGTTTATGATGAAACTAGCCAAATTCATTTTTCTCTGTAACGATTAAATTGAAAATCAGTGACATACAGAGGTGATAAGAGAAAACTGGGTTTAACTTTCGTATCTCACAACTGCCCTTAGTGGACTGCAACCACTGTGGTAACACTCTAGAAGTATGGAACAAAAACTAGTTTCCAGTCACCTCTGCTCAGAGTGGGGGTGGGGGAGATGGAGGAGTTAAATGTAATGATGTGAAAATCATTTGGGGGACTTGCAAGAAGCTCTGGCTAAGGCAGCTCCCCTGGGAAAGCTTCTCTTCAGATCCTATTTTTTGTTTGCTGTGGCTTGAGTCAGCTTTACACTATAGCTGTGGACACTGCCTCATAAGAGTCTCCTGCCTCCCTCCTATCATTTTTGCACTTCTCTTTTCTGTTTCTTCTCAAGTCTGACTTGACATTCAGTGAAGCCTCTTTTGCTTTGCATGAAAATCCTGGAAGCGGTGAGGGAGGCAGGGTAGGAGAGGATCCCACTATGATTTGGCCTTGGTTTCAACAGGGCCCCAGGCTCACCCCACTCATGGCAACACTGGATGTTAGGTTCTGCCCTAACCCTTCCACCCCTGCACCCTAAGGCTTTAGTGGAGAGACCACAATGAGAGAGGCTTCTGCCACCAGCGGAGAAGATAGGAAAAGAAGGAAAAGAAGCATTTGTGTGAGGGAAGCCTCCGTGGATGGTACACCTGTCCCCTTGGCCCTTGACTCATTCTTCTGTTCCTTAATGCCATCTGGATCAGCTGTGGGCTCTCTCACCTAATTATAGTCCATAAGGGCCAATTTTGTAATGATTTGGCACCTAAATTGAGCCTGCACCTTTTTCACACTGCAGTTTGGGTTTTAATAGCTTGATTAAGTAAGACAGCCAACTCAGGTAAATCACCTCGCTTGTAAGGAGGTATTTAGGGCTATATGAGAAAAAATAATGCCTTTACAAGGTGGACAGCTTAAAGGTAGATCCAAATGCAGCATCTTGACTAGAAATTTCAAGCCAGATAGACTGGGTTTAAAAATATGGGGCAGGGGTCCCAGCTGCAGCCCATGTTTAATGGTCTCTCCTCCATTCTCCTTAATCTCAGCTGATGGCCTTGTTTATTTCACTGGAACAATAGGAGCAATTAGAAGACTGTCACCTGCCCCCACGGAGACATCTTTCTAGGTAGCAGTGCCTATGGCTTTATACTCTTGTCTTTCGTCCTGTTTCTATTGGCAGAGTTGTCTACACTTCTATTTAAAGCCAACCCTAACGCTGGAAGGCTTCCCCTCTTGCGTTCTGCAATGACCCTCTCTTGCTTGCATCGCCAAGTTTCTCCCTTGCAAGACAGTTCTCCCAGTGACTTTGAACCAATCCAATTTTTCCTCCTCCTTTTTTGCATGTAGTTCTCAAGAATAAGAGTAGAATGTGCTGGAATGCAATGTCCTGAGAAAAAGCTCAGGCTTTATTCCTCTCTCCCTAGAAGCAAGATGTCCTTCAAAGCTTTGCCTCAGGGAGTCTTGTTTCTCCCAGGGCATGAAACCCAGGGCAGGCTGCCTTTCGAGGGTCCTCAGCTGTGATACAAAAGGCAGTCAAGACCCCGTTCACCTTGGGCAGCTTTCTTGAGCCTTAAGGGATGAGCTCACATGGATCCAAGACTTCTGTCCCTTACTGTTATCTACAAAAAATAAACCTGCTTTACATAACGTGTGTGTGCTGTCTCACTGGACTCAGACAAATAGATAACCAGTATAAGGTGAACTTAACAGTAGCCCAGGATGCCTCAGGCATAAGTATATGGACTCCTGGTTTCTGGTGCTTGGCATAATGACATTCTCTGCAATTCTACACACAGTGGGAGTCTCTCTACAGACATGATTAGTGAGCCTGCTCCATGCCTGTCTCTGCTCGATCATTTCCATCAGCATATAAACATGCTGTACACTGCCTATCTAGAAACAAAACAAAATCAAAACACAGAAATGAAAACCTCGCTTGCCCTAATGTCTACAATCCAGGTACTGCCAATCTCTCCCTCCCTTTTACAGAAAAATACCTTGAAAGGGTTGGTTATCTACTCTTACGGGCTCAACTTCTCTCTTTTTAGTCTTTCTTGATCCTCTCACATAAGATTTTCATGCCTAACACTCCAGTGAAAGAGCTCTAAATCCAATGGTCAAATCTAAGTTCTCCTCTGACTCTATCAACAGGTTCATGTGACCCTGTAGAGCATATTCCTTCTTGAAACACACTTCACTGGACCTCCAGCCCTGCACTCCCTCTCTTGGTTTCCTTCTTACTCACTGGCCACTCCTCAGCCTCTTTTACTTACTCCTCAGCCTCTTTTGCTGCATCCTCCTGATTTTCCCCATCTCCAAAGTTTGGAGGATACAGTCATTGGACATCTTATCTTCTCTATCCACATTTCTTTCCTAGGTAATTTCATCCAGTCTAATGGCTTTAAATACCATCTTGTCATTGACAATTCCCAAATGTGCCAGCCTGGACATGTCTTCCGAATCCCAGCTCTTGAATCCAGCTGTCTCCTGTACGGCTCCATTGGGATAGGAATTTCGAGCTGAGTTTTAACTTTTCTTTTCTTTTCTTTCTTTTTTTTTTTTTTTTTTGAGACAGGGGAGTCTCACTCTGTTGCACTAGCTGGAGTGCAGTGGCACAATCACTGCAGCATTGACCTCCCAAACTCAAGCAATCCTCCCACCCTAGCCTCCTAAGTAGCTGGGACTACAGGTGTGCACCACCACATCCAGCTAATTTTATTATTTTTTGTAGAGCTGGAACCTCACTATGTTGCCTAGGCTGATCTTGAACTCCTGTCCTCAAGTAATCCTCCTGCCTTGGCTTCCCAAAGTGCTGGAATTACAGGCACGAGCCACTGAACTGAGTGAATTTTAACTTTTGATTTCTCCCTCCGTCAACTGTCTCAGTTGCTCAGGCCAAAAAGCCATGGAGGCATTGTAACTCCTTTCTTTCTCACACATTCGACACCCAATCCATCAGCAAATCCCTGGCAGCTCCACTTCTAAAACATACCCAGAATCTGCTCACCCCTTCCTGACTCCACCGCCACCACCCAACCCAAGCCACCATCGTCTCTCACCTGTATCACTGTGGTCCACTCTGTGTTTCTACCCTTGATGTCCCAATGGCCAGAATGCTGCTTTAAAAATCAGGTCAGGTATGTCATTCCTCTTCTCAAAACCCTCACATCCTTTTCTACCTCTCTCAGATAGAATCTAAAACCCTTACCACCACCCGCAAAACTCTACACGACCTGGCTCCTGAGGCCTCTGGCCTCACCTCACTGCACCCTTTCCCTGCTGCCTAACTCAGTTCCAGCTGCCAAAACAAAACGCCACACACTGGGTGGGGTGAGGGGGCTTAATCCACAAACACTTATCTAATCACAGTTCTAGAGGCTGGAAGTCCAAGATCAAAATGTCAGCAGGTTTGGTTTCTTCCAAGGTCTCTCTCCTTGGCTTGTAGATGACCGCCTTCTTGCTGTGCCTTTCCTCTGTGCACGCATGTGTCTGTGTACAAATTTCCTCTTCTTTTAAGGGTACAATAACATCTGATTAGGGCCTACCCTAAAGATCTTATTTTAATGTAATTACCTCTTTAAAGACCTTGTCTCCAATATGATTATGTTCTGAGATGCTGGGGATTAGGACATCAACACAGAAATTTTAGGGGTACACAATTCCACTCATAACATTGCCCTCACTCTGCTCCAGACACATGGTCTCCCTGTTGTTCCCCCATTAAGAAATGGACATAATGATAGTACTTTCCTCATAGAATCAATATAAGGATTAAATTAGGTCACATATACAAAGCATTTAGAGCAGTGTCTGGCACATAACAGATGCTCAAAATATGTTAGCTGTTGGGGTTGTGGTTGTTATGGTTGTTGTGGTTGTCTAATACTCTGACCAGTGGGATATTGTGCCCCTGAAAATTAGCTGGTGGAACGTCACTGCAATGATTAAATGGGGACAGAGATGGCACGGATGGCCACATCCAATAGATAGAAAGCAGAGTTCAAATGTCCCTTTATCAGGGAGGTCTTCCCTAACCCCCACTAAAATATCAAACACACACACACACAAACACACGCACACACGTTACTCTCTATCTTTCCTATTCTGATACGGCATTTATTACCCCATGATAGGTTATGAATTATTAGCTTCCTTATGATCTGCCTTCACTGTCAATCTTCTACCCGACAATAAGCTCCAGTAAGGGTCAGAACTTTGCCTGCTTTATTTTTAGAGTCTAGAATGGGAGCTGGCAATACTAGGACTCAATAAACATTTGTTGACCAAATGAATGAGTGGTGAATGAACAGGTGTGCTCTTCCAGGCCCAGGCTCCCAAGGTCCTACCCCTAGAAAAAGGCAAGCGATGTACTTAAGAAACAAAACAGACCAAAAGAGCACTTTTTTGTGTTCTTTCTTTCCCCACTTTTATTTTAGATTCAGAGGGTATGTGTGCAGGTCTGTTACCTGGGTATGCTGCATGATGCTGAGATTTGGGGTACAAGTGACCCCATCACCCAGGTACTGAGCATAGTACCCAATGGTTAGTTTTTCAGCCCTTGCCCTGCTCCCTTCCTCCGTCCTCTAGTAGTCTCCAGTGCCTATTGTTGCCGTCTTTATGTCCATGATTATCCAATGTTTAGCTCTCACTTATAAGTGAGAATATGCAGTATGTTTTTTTTTGTTGTTCCTGCATCAGTTCACTTACAATAGTGGCCTCCAGCTGCATCCATGTTGCAAATAACATGATTTCGTTCTTTTTTATGGTTGCGTAGTATTCCCTGGTGTATATGTACCACATTCTCTTTTATCCAGTTTACCACTGATGGACACGTAGGTTGAGTCCATGTCTTTGTTATTGTGAATAGTGCTGTGATGAAACTGTGAGTACACATGTCTTTTTGTTAGAATGATTTGTTTTCTTTTGGATATATACCCACTCATGGGGTTGCTGGGCCAAGTGGTAGTTCTATTTTAAGTAAAAGAGCACTTTTTCAAACGAATGCTCTGTAACCTGTTGGGAGCAAGGTCCCGTATAGCAGTAAGTTTGGGGCAATGAGAAGAGACTTCTCCAGAATAGATCAGTGGGGTGTGGTATGGGTACAACGCCCCTTCAGCAACATTCACAGAGTGTGATGATGGAACCAGCAACAGTGGCTGCACCAGATGGCAACTTGGCCCGGTGATAGCACACAGACTCCACACTGGGCGGAGGCGGTACCTCGTGGGGACAGGCTGTGGCTCAGGCAGCCCTGGTGGTTGATGCTGTCATCTTCAACTGGCATACCATGGAGGAACCGAGGGGATGGTGGCGGCAGTGCCCTGGATGGCAGGCACAACCACGTCATGATAGCATCTGGAGCTTTCTAGTGGGTGCCAGACCCTTTAGCAGCAGGGCTGACGGGAAAGCCGTGGGAGAGCATGCTCTTGGCACTCATGGCAGGCACCAGCCCCAAAACTCCTCAGGTAGCAGACACTATCCAACGGGGCTCCAGAAATGAAGACCCCAACAGCTGACACATGGAACCCAAGAGTGGTGTTTTTACCGGCACTTGGGGACACTCCGGAGGACCCTCAGAAATCATAGGATGCTATCTTAGAGAGAACAGAAGCCCCCACAACCGTGGAAGGGGAAAGTGACTGGAGAAATATTGTTTGTTTCTGTTAATAGGACTCTAGTGTGGACTGAGAAAACTTGGATTAAACACTGTGCTTTGCATCATCTGTGGTCCTTAACCACGGTCCCACCTTGGCACGCTGTCTCCAGCAAAGCAGGGGAGGAAGCCTGAACACCCCATTCGTTTCTGCCACAAGAAGCACTCACTATGGTTTCTGAGAAGCACTCACTCAGAAGGTGGGAAGAAAGTGGAAGTTAGTTTTCTTCCACCTCTGCCGGTAGAATGCAGGGACCTGGGCCCCTGCAGGGATGTTTGAAGCTTTCTGCATTTTCTGGGCTCTGGATAACATCATCCCTCCCTGCTTTTTGTTCTCTCCAGCCCTTCCAATAATCTTGTGGCCTAATTCCTATATCAAATTCCCTTCTGCCTAAATACCTACAGCAATTTGTGTCTTCCAACTGATAACCCTAACTAATGCAAATAGGTGTTAGGTTGGTGAAAAGTCATGACTTTTGCACCAACCTAAAATATTTTCCATTTTTATTTTGGTTTATTATGTCTAAAAAGCTTTTGAATTATGTAAATTCTGGAACATCACTTTCCTGAGTCTCAGTTTCTTCATCTACAAAATAGGAACAGGCCTGGCATGCTGGCTCACACCTGTAATCCCAACACTCTGGGAGGCTGAGGCAGAAGGATTACTTGAGGCCAGGAGCCTGGGCAACATAGAGAGATTTCTCTCTATAAAATGTTTTTTAAAAAAATTAGCTGGGCATGGTGGCATACTCCTGTAGCCCAGCTCCTTGGGAGCCTGAGATAGGAAGATCACTCGAGCGCAGAGTCAAGGCTGCAGTGAGCTGTGATTGTGCCACTGTTCTCAGCCTGGGCAACAGAGCGAGACCCCATCTCAAAAAACAAAACAAAACAAAAAAAGAAGCAATAAGACCTCACTTGTAGGGTTATTGACATAATTCAATAGGATTAATACCAGCTCAGAATTTAGCCCACAGTTGGTGCTTTTAGCCCTGGAACCCAACTGAGAGAACTAGATCATACCTAGTAGTATGATTACATTAAAAATTAAAAACAAGACTATGAAAATAGCCCAGGAGAAATAAAACTGAACTGTTTACAATACAGGAATATCAACTCGAGCAAATAGTTCAAAACCTCCCCTTCAGTTGCCAGGAATTCAACGTAGAAACACTCAAGTGGCATTCTATATGCCTTGGGGATCTGAGGGTGAATGGAAAACAGCTCATATTGGAAGGGGATGTAATAACATCAAGCAGCGTGCCAGTATAAGGGTGAGAAAGTAGCCTTATTTGAAATGCCCATGTGCCATCCCACTAGGGTACTTTACAGTCAAAATGTCTTGACAAGTTTCTAGTTGCCAAATACCCGCCTTCCATTTTAAAGCATGCTATTTCAATAGTGTTGCTCTCCGAGAGGCTGAAAGCAAACTGAATTTTTCTAAATCTACTATCATGCCCCTACTGACTTAAATTATAACTTGCAGAGGTTTTGTTTCTAATTCCTGATTCAACTCCAACACTTAGCTGAAATATCCCTGCTTGCTCTACCCAGCTTGCGCCAGTCAGAATTCTTAGTTGAGAAAAATAGAAGGCATTTTAGCAGTGTACCCAGAAAAGAATTTATTAAAGGACATGAGATCACTTACTGAACTTCCTGGAGGGCTGGAGTCAGGTTGAGAGTCCATGCAACATGCAAGCCATGCTGCAGGGCAGCTCCAGGAAAGACATTTCTCATCAGTGGATATAGAACTGCAGCTCACGCCAGAAGCTGACCCCAGGTTCTGGTTGCCAGACCTCTCCTTCTTCTGTTCTTGAAGGCTGGGTGCCTCACTAACCCCTGCCATCTGAAAATTGGATTCTGGGATCCAGCTGTTTCCTATGATTGTTTTCTTCCAAATTAAAGTTTCCCATGGGCGAGTCTGATTGGAGAAATCAAGATCACATGTCTGTTCCCTAGCTGCAAGAAAGACTGGAAAGGAAGCCAGCTTCTGTCTTGGGAAGCAGGGTAGGGGACTTACATCTTGGGAAATTCATAAACTCCAACAATTATCATCTTTACACAATCCCTCTGTCAGTGTAAGCAAAGATCTTCAAGGTGGAATGAATTAATGAGAGATGAAGAAGTACCTGCCATGAAACCAGAAGTGTGTTCTCTTCTTTATGGAAGTTTACATGGGCAGAAAAAGCCTTTTTATACACAGCTTCAAGGAGCTTATAATTTAATTGAAAAAACAGGCAACCAGATGATACCTATGCACTACGGTTTGAATGTGTCCTCGCCAAAATTCATGTTGAAATACCCCACTGTAATGGTGTTGTTACTGGTGGAGTCATCCAGATTCTTGGCATTTTGAACAAAGAGTTGGACAAAAGGCACAAAGCAATGAAAGACTGAAGCAATGAAAGCAAAGATTTATTGAAATGAAAGTACACTCCACAGAATGGGAGTGGGCTTGAGCTAAAAAGCCCAAGAGCTCTGGTTAAAGAATTTTCTGGGGTTCGAATACCGTCTAGAGGTTTCTCATTGGTTACTTGGTTATATCTTATGTAAATAAAGACTTAGCTCTTGACCAGTCTGATTGGTTGTGGGAGGGGAGGGGACCAGTCAGAGGTACTTTCCATTTTCTTCTGCCCCACAGTTAAAAGAGTGGGAGTTGCAAAGGGAGCAGCCTCTGATCCTTTTGTTAATTGCACGTGGAGAGGTGGGGTTTTCCTTTTGATTCAGGCCTGGGAAATCAGTGTGAATTGGCCTTAGGCTCCCTGCCTCCAGACCCTATTCTCCTGCTTCTGTATTAAGAAGTTGGACCTTTGGGGAAGGGAGGAAGTCACTAATGGATTCGTGCCTTATAAAAGGTCTAGCGGTAACTAGCCTAGGGCCTTTTAGCTCTTCTGCTCTTCCACCAAGTGAGGACACAGCAGTTGTCCCTTTCCAGAGGATGCAACAACAAGGCACCCTCTTGGAAGAAGAGAGCAGCCCTCACCAGACACTGAACCTACTGGTGCCTTAGTCTCGGACTTCCTAGCCTTCAAAATTGTGAGAGAGAGAAAAAAAAGTCTTTTCTTCATAAATCAACCAGTCTCAGGTATTTTGTTATATCAGTAGGAATGGGCTAAGCCACTGGGGCTGTAATTCACAGTGGCATAGACTTTGGACACTTAGGAGGTTGATATCTGTAGACCTTTGGGGTCCGCAAATGTGTAAATATGGATAACGTGTTCATTGAAAATCACATGATTCCTGAATGCAACCTTATTGCCCTTTCAACTTTCACTTATGTTTTCTCTTTAATTTGGTGCTATTTTAAAACAAAGAAACAGTTTCATTTTTGAAGAATACATGAAACAAATGACCTGAGATCCACAAAGACCAGTTGAGATGAGAATGATGAGTGGTCAGCTGGGCTTAGTAGTAATTTCCTCAGGATCAAATAATTGTGCTTAAAAGGTTAATGAGAAGAGGTCAGGGAAGGTTCAATGGAGGAAGCAAAAAGTCAAAACTTCTTTCTATGGACTAGAACAGTGGTCTCCAATTCCTGGGATGCACACTGATTTTATCAATGTCCAACATGCATTTACTGAGCACCTACCTGTACTTTGAGGCAATCAGGATATAGCAGGGAACCAGACAATGCCCCTGCATTTCTGGGGCTTCTACCTAGTTGAGGAGAAAACACACACTAAATATTTATTTGGTTCCATGTGATAGGTCTGCAAAGGGGAAACACGGGCCATGATGAGATTTGGACAGCAGGATTTAACCTTACCAGTAGGTTCTGCTCAGGCTTTTATGAGAGTGATATTAAAGCAGGCCTCTGACTATTTATAATAGTAAAGACATGGAATCAATCTAAATGTCCACCAACAGCAGACTGGCTAAAGAAAATGTGGTACATATACACCATGGAATACTATGCAGCCATGAAAATGGATGATCCTTTGCAGCAACATGGATAGAGCTGGAGGCCATTATCCTAAGCAAACAACACAGGAACAGAAAACCAAATACCACATGTTCTCATTTATAAGTGGGAGTACAAATGGACACAAAGAAGGGAACAACACAGTGGGGCCTACTTGAGGGTGGAGGGTGGGAGGAGGGTGAAGGTGGAAAAATTACCTATCGGGTACTGTGCTGGATGACACATCCAGCATGATATCAGGTATTGCCTAGATGACGAGACAATCTGTACACCAAACCCTGGTGACATGAAATTTACTTATATAACAAACCTGCACCTGTACCCCTGAACCTGCAATAAAAGTTAAAAAAAAAAAAAAAAAAAAAAAAAAGCAGGCATCAGAACAGCAAGGAGGAATTGGTGGGAAGGAGAAGAAGAAAGATTCCAGTAAGTGGAAGCAACACGTGCTAGGGTCCAAGTTGCTTTACCTCTGTGGACTTTTAGATCTGAATGCTTAAAGTAGGGGCAATAGTACCTACCTTGCAGGATGATGTGAAGATCAATGACTTAAGCACCTGAAGTGAACATTTATCACTGTTGCCACCCATCATCCAAACAGCTCTTCTATCTGGTGGGCATCCTAGGTCAGGTGGAAGCCACAGCCCACCTACCATTACGGAGGCCAGAGAAAGTAAAAAGATCATCTTCCAGCTCCCTGACAGGTACTGCCTGGGTCTGTGACCCAGGCTGGGCCAGTCAGATGCTCCTGCCCAACCTTTGAATCTGGAGGTAAAGAAGCAAAGATGAAGGATTAGAGAGATTATTTGTGATGGCTTCAGAGATGACGCAAGTCCAACCACACAGCCAAGAAAGTTCTAGGAGCAGAAACCAAGCATAGCGGGAACCACAATGATGTTGGGTGATGCTGGAGGCAGCATCCTGGGCAGATCCTCCCTGTGGTGTGGCCTTGACGATCCCTTTCCTCCCCTGCAATTCACCTGTCCTTTGAGTCTGGTTATCCAGACATTTCATCATTTCTGTGGTCTATCTCATGTTCTTTTGATATATTCATTTTTCATTCAGGTTAGCCAGACTGGATTTCTATTGTTTGCAACCAGAAACCATGATCTCAGCACCTAAAAAACTAAAGAGGTTAAAAAATGAAACCTAAAACAAAATATTTAAGATACTTACTTGTTGCTGGAAGAGTCTGATGTAGTAGTGGAAATAAAGAGGTAAGCTTTCTTCCAAGTACATAGCAATTGCAACTACACTTTAAATGGCTCTCAGGCAAAAAAAAAGAAAAAAGAAAAAAGAAAAAAAAAGCCTATATTCAGGATGAATGTTAATAAAAAGCAGGTAGAATATTAGTAAGATGCCAGCCCCTCCATACCCCTTTCTTGTTCCAATATTCCTGTAGTTTAAACCAGAGCACAATAGCCAGGTCATTGGATAGAATGGATGTAAATATATGGCCAGGAAATAGCTGAGCTTTAATTCAAAAGTCATAGGTTGCTCTGAGACATACAAGCTGGACTCATGTAGCAGTTAGGAGAGACAAATGGCTACAGAACTTAGAAGTAAAATTTTTTAAGTGCTTAATTGGTGCAGCATGTGATGGGACATATACTCCAGGATTTAATAAAGCATGGATTATCTGGATCAAATTGAGGCCATCTGCAAAATCGAGTTACTAGATAGCCATTTTTAAAATGACTCATGTTACCAGGAAGGGCTATTGCACAAACTATTGTCTGCATTATCCCTGAAGGGTGCTCTGCTTGTCATGAAGCAGAGCTCCTGGAAAACATGTCACATGTTATAAAACCTGGGTTTGTGACAACTGACTCTAGCAGTAGGCAAAAGAAGAAACTTCACCAACATAAACAAAAAACAGGCAGAGGAGAGTTGTCACCCTTAACCTTGGCATCCGGCCACTTCTTACCACTTCCAGATCCCTCTCTCATCTGATTTGCTGCAACAGTTTTCTGACTTGTTTCTGGTTAAGAAAAATAAAAACAGAGGCCACCTTTTATGTACCTCAAGGCCAACCACCCGCAGCCGCATAGCCAAAACAAATCATTCTGATTACCCTGAAACCCTTCCTTTAGTTATAAACACAAAACCTCACCTTTACATCCTTGTCAGCATGATTCATTGAAATTAAACCAATCAACTATAGACAAATCGGTGTAAAGAGCTTTGTTTGTCCTAAAAGGAATGATAATGTACAACGGCCAATCACACGAAAGATCAAAATACCTCTTTTCTTATGCTTTACAAACTGTGCTCTCTGCCATAAGGCCAGCTTCTTGCCATCTGGTTCCAAGTCTCCTGCGTTGCAATCTGTAATTTTTCTTATTTTATGACAGTAAGCTTTTAAAAGTTTTAGTTTGATCTGGTCTTATCTTTGACATCTCCTTATTTCCACTCTTCTCCCTTACGGTCTATTCTCATCACAGCAGCCAGAGTGATCCTTTTTTTTTTGAGACGGAGTCTGGCTCTGTCATCCAAGCTGGAAGGCAGTGGCATGATCTTGGCTCACAGCAACCTCCGCCCCTTGGATTCAAGTGATTCTCCTGCCGCAGCTTCCCGAGTAACTGGGATTACAGGCGCATGCCACCACGCCCGGCTAATTTTTGTATTTTTAGAAGACACAGGATTTCACCATGTTGATCAGGCTGGTCTCGAACTCCTGACCTCGTGATTCGCCCACCTCAGCCTCCCAAAGTGCTGGGTTTACAGGTGTAAGCCACCGCGCCCGGCCCAGAGTGATCCTTTTAAAACCTGAGTCAGATGATGTTCCTAATCAAAACTCTCCAGTGCTTCCCCATCTCAACTCAGAAAATAATCAAAGTCCTAACGGTGGCTTACAAGACCCTAATGATCTGTCAATACCCACCCCCACCCACACACACACAGTCTCACACACCCACACACACACTCTCACACACTCTCACACACTCACACACATACACACTCATACACACACTATCAAACACTCATGCACACACTATCAAACACCTGCCCCCACACGCATCTCTGACATCATCTTGTACCACTCTCCCCTTCACTCAACTCCAGCCATTCTGTTCTGCTTGTTACTCCTAGAAGAAACCCAAGCTCCAAAGCATGCTCTTGTCTTAGGGCATTTGCTTCAGCTGTTCCCTCTGCTAAGCTATCCACTTAGCTGACTCCCTCCACCTTCTGTAAGTCTGTGCTAGAATGTCTGCTCATGAGACCTGCCTTTGACTCTGTATTTAAAATTGCAACTCAAGCTCCCTCTGCATGCTCCTGAGCTGTTTTTCCCTATCATGTACCCTAGCATGTATCTTAGCATGTACCCTAGCTTGCCTTCTCTGCTAGTGCACTCTCTGCTTTACTTATTATCACATTTATGGATGGTTATCTGTCTCCCTCCTAGAATATAAATCCTATAATCACAAGGATTTTTGTGTATTTTGTCCACTGCTGTATCTCCCTAACCTATAAGAGTATTTAGCGTTTAGTAGATGCTCAATAAATAAGTGAATGTCTCAGGGGAGAAATAAAGCAGACCAGAAAATAGAGAAAGTCTTTCTGAGTTTCTAAAACTCTAGTCCTCCGAGCAACAGAAAGGATAGGGTGTAGACAAAATGCTTGGGAGAAACATGAGAGAGGATTTTCCTTCTACCTACATAGTAAAAAAAATATTTGAGGGGGTTGAAGGAAAGTGACAAAAGCAGAGTTTGGTGAGTCCTGGAGAGCGACATTTATGCTTCATGGACAGAACCCCAGGGAAACCTCAAGACCCGTGAGTGGGGATGCCTCATTGATGCCTCTATTCAGAGAGGACCAGAAACAGCATCTCAGGGAGTGCACACCCCAAGAGGGAGCAGAGCAGCAGAGAGAGGCACAGGACCAAATATGGCTGCCTGTACAGAAAGGAGAGCCGTCTCAGTGGGCATCCGTGTACCCAGGCTGTCTCTCCAAAAAGCTTGTCAGTGTGTAACCCATCTCCCCTGCCAAACCTTCACACAGCTCTGAGAAAGTAGGGTGAGCCGAGTGCGGTGGTTCACACCTGGAATCTCAGCACTTTGGGAGGCTGAGGTGGAGGATCACTTGAGCCCAGGAGTTTGAGACCAATCTGGGCAATATAGTGAGACCCCATCTCTACAAAAAAATTTAAAAATTAGCCAGGCACGGTGGCACATGCCTGAAGTCCCAGCTACTCAGGAAGCTGAAGTAAGAGGATTTATTGAGCCTGGGATGTGGAGGTTGCAGTGAGCTGAAATTATGCCACTGCACTCCAGCCTGGTGACAAAGTGAGATCCTGTCTCAAAAAAAAAAAAAAAAAAAAAAAAAGCAAAGTGATCGCTAATGACTGACTTAACTCCCCATTATCCCACTGGAATAAAGGGAAGAATCAAAAGTTATGTAAAAATGAAATTATATTTTCTGCGCACCAGAGTTAAAATTTACCTCATTTTATGTTAAAAAACAATCACTAATATTTTATGGGATGGAATACATTTTAAAGAAATGTTGGTCATGTGCCGGGCAGAGTACAACTCTGTTCCCAGGAGCCTAGGATGAGCATTTCGTATCCTCTGCTGACCTTGAGTGTGCTTCTGTAGGAAAACTAGAGACACGTGAGGCTGCTGCACACAGCTGAGTAATTACCATGGCAACAGAAGGCCCGTCACCTGAGCTTTATTCCAAACTGAGTTATCAAGAGCAAATTGCAGACAGTCTCAGAAAATAGAAGATGGAAAATTCACATTCTCTCTCTTTCTCCTTCTTTCTCATGATATTGGAGTTCTAAAAGTATACCATCCCTCTTCCTAAAATTATTCCGAATGCCTTTTTTTTTTCTTTCTCAGATTTGCTGTCTGATTCATAGATCCTTGTGCTTGATGGGGTGAGGGACTGGGACAAAATTAGCTCGCAGCAGTTCCCTTAGCGGGGTCACCCCACGTAGCTCACATTGGCAAGGCTGGCAGAATGACAGAGTGTCCCCGATGAGGCCACTTTGGGACAAGCACATCTCTGGTCTGTTGAAGGAGATCTATGACCTCATCACTCTTGTCTGGAAGGGATCATAACTGAGATAGAAAAGTTGTCATGTCAGGCTGCTACTGGACCTGAGGTTGTGTTAATGAATAAATTATGACTTTCTGACCAGATCTTTATAGTTTTTTTTCTCTCTAATCTATCATTTAAAGTAGAAGATGGTACACATAAAATGATTTGGAATGTGGTTCAGGTGTTGGGTTCTTTAGTTGCCATGGTGATTACTCAGCTATGAGTCAATGTTCCTTCTTTAAACAGTTCCAACATCTTAATAAGCGTAAAAATCAACTACAGCCAGGTGCAGTGGCTCATGCCTGTAATCCCAGCACTTTGGGAGGCCAAGGTGGGAGGATCACTTGGAGCTAGGAGTTTAAGACCAGCCTGGGCAATAAAGGGAGATCCCGTCTCTATAAAAAAATAATAAAAAAAAATTAGCAGAGCATGGTGGTGCATGCCTGCAGTCCCAGCTACTTGGGAGGTTGAGGTGTGAGGATCGCTTGAGCCCAGGAGTGTGAAGTTACAGTGAGTATGATGATTGCACCACTGTATTCCAACTTGGGTGACCCTGTCTCTTAAAAAAAAAAAAAAAAATCAACTACAGAGTGTGTCTAAAATATTTATTCCTGGGACCCTTCTTCAGGATCTGATTCAATAGGGCTGGGTATGGGCCTCAAGAATTTGTGTTTTTAACAAACACCCTGTCTTAGTCTGTTTTACGTTCCTACAAAGGAATACCAGAGGCTGAGTAATTCACAAAGAAAGGAAGGCCAGGTGCAGTGGCTCACACCTGTAATGCCAGCATTTTGGGAGGCCAAGGCAGGCGGATCACTTGAGGTCAGGCGTTTGAGACCAGCCTGGCCAACATGGTAAAACCCTGTTTCTAGTAAATTAGCTGGGCATGGTGGCGTGCACCCGTAATCCCAGCTACTCGGGAGGCTGAGGCATAAGAATTGCTTGAACCCGGGAGGCAGAGGTTGCAGTGAGCTGAGATCATGCAGACTGAGACTCCGTCTCAAAAAAGAAAAAAAAGAAAAGAGGTTTATTTGGCTTATGGCTCTGCAGATTGTAAAAAGCATGGTGCCTGCGTCTGCTTTTGGTGAGGGCTTCAGGAAGCTTCCACTCATGGTGAAATGGGAAGGGCAGCTGATGTGTGCAGATCACATGATGAGAGAGAAACAAGACGGAGCCGGGAAGGAGATGCCAGGCTCTTTTTAACAATCAGATCTCAAGTGAATTCATAGAACAACTCATTACTGTAGAGGGGGACACCAAGTTGATCATGAGGGATCCACCTGCATGACCCAAACACATCCCACCAGGTCCCACCTCTCACCCTGGGGCTCAAATTACAACATGAGATTTGGAAGGGATAAATATCCAAACGGTATCACACTCTCACCCCAGGAAGATTCTCATTCAGGTGATCTTCACACTACACTGTGGGAAATACAGCACACCCAACGGCTTTCCTGAGTAAAGTTAGTGAAATATCACTAGTTTGTAACTAATAATGTCACGGATTTGGCAAAATGTCAATGAGTAACAGCTGACTTTGGGGTGGGAGGACCTCACTGCAGCAGAGTCTTCTACCTGAGCTATGTGCCCTTGGGCTGGTTACATGACCTCAGTTTTCTCATCTGTATTTATTTTATGCAGAGGGTATCTAAAATGTGTGGAAATGATTAACTGATACAAAATTATTAACCCCTGAATATCAAACAGACACACAGGTAGGCAAAAAAGAGTTAATTCCAGACTATTTCACATTAAAATAGACATTACTTTTTTTTTTTTTTTTTTTGAGACAGAGTCTAACTTTGTCACCCAGGCTGGAATGCAGTGGCACGATCTCAGCTCACTGCAACCTCTGCCTCCCAGGCTCAAGCGATTCTCCTGCCTCAGCCTCCCTAGTAGCTGGGACTACAGGTGCATGCCACCATACATATTTTGTATTTTTAGTAAAGATGGGGTTTTACTATGTTGACCAGGCTGGTCCCAAACTCCTGACCTCGAGCAATCCACCTGCCTCAGCCTCCAAAAGTGCTGGGATTACAGGTGTGAGCCACTATGCCCGGTCGCAAATATGTATTACTTTCTTAGAACACTTGGAGTAATTATTTTAGGGAGCACACTCCCATTCTCCTTTGAAAGAAAAGCCCAGTCTCCTACCTTGATTTTGAGATTTTGTTTGGATTTTGTATCTCCTAGTCTCCAGAGCTGTGGTCATAAAAAGTAATGTAAGTTTTATAAAAAGTTTTCTCACTTTGTCTTAAGGGTATACGCATACACATGTTCATGTAGAAGACTTAAAATATTACATATATGCTTATACTGGACTGCAAAGAAGTGAATGGAATTGAATTAACTGTTGGTATTGAATCAAATCTGTTTCTAATTTTTCCTTGAAAAAGAGCAACCTTATGGGTCAGTTATACCTTATAGACAAAATAATGGTTTTTAAAAGACAAAAATACTGAATCATGGAATTTTAGGTTGATCTAGGAGGTCCTGCATTGCTATCACTTACATTCATAGATTTTGACCATAACACCTACGCAAAATTCTCAGAACTGTCCAAATCGTTTTGTTGTGTTGGAGTTTTATCATGTTTATTACAACTTGAAATAGGTTCACTGGAATTCAAATATCTTTGACATTCAGGTTTGTTTTGTTTGTTGATTTCTTTGTTTTTTAGTATTTGCGTTTGACTTCTATAAGTGCTTCAAACTAGATTTGGTTTTTTATTTTGTTTTGTTTTGGTTTGGTTTAGGGGATTTTGGTTTTGGATCTGTGTTCTCACAAAATCTCATGTGAAATTGTAATCCCCAGTGTTGGGGGAGGTGCCTGGTGGGAGGTAACTGGATCACGGGGCAGATCCCTCATGAATGGTTTAGCACCATTCCCTGGGTGCTGTTCTCATGATAGTGAGTGAGTGAGTGATCATGAGATCTGGTTGTTTTAAAAGTGTGTGGCACCACCCAGCTCTCTCTCTTGCTTCTGCTCCAGCCATGTAAGATGTGACTGCTTCCCCGTCCGCCATGATTGTAAGTTTCCTGAGGCCTCCCCCCGAGCCAAGCAGATGCCAGCATCATGCTTCCTGTACAGCCTGTGGAACCGTGAGCCAATTAAACCTCTTTTTAAAAATAAATTACCCAGTCTCAGGTATTTCCTTATAGCCATGCTAGAAAAAACAAATACAGAAAATGGATTAGGTGGAGGGAGTTGTTTGAAATTATAGCAAAACAAACTGATAAGATGACTTTAACCAAAAGGCATTTTTAAAGGAACACAAGTGATTATTGCAATCTACATTAAAACCAGTATTTCTATATTCACTGTTCTGTATGGTTATTCTTTTTACTAGAATGACCACCCCAAGGTCCTAAAAGAGGCACGTTTATCAAATAAATATTTAACTATATATTCACTCTTCTACTCACTAATAGAAAGAGTGAACTAATAATACATGTTAGAAATGTCAGCTTTTACAGGTGACATAATTTTCTTGTTCATCCTTCCTTAACTAGAAAATCCAATTCCGTTTTGTTCTATTCTAAGAATTCTATTACTTGAAGTTTAACTTTGTTTTTTGTTTTTTGAGACAGGGTCTCCCCCTGTCACCCAGGCTGAATGCAGTGGCATGACCATGGCTCACTGCAGCCTTAACCTCCCAGGATCAGGTGATCTTCCCACCCCAGTCATCTGAGTGGGAAGGGACTAAAGGCATGTGCCACCATGCCTGGTTAATCTTTGTATTTTGGGGGGTAGAGACAGAGTTTCACCATGTTACCCAGGCTGGTCTCCAATTCCTGACCTCAGGTGATCCACCCGCCTCAGCCTCCCAAAGTGCTGAGATTACAGGAGTGAGCTACTGTGCCCAGCTTGAAGCTTAACTTTCTTTCTTTCTTTTTTTTTTTTTTTTTTTTTGAGATGGAGTCTCACTCTGTCACCCAGGCTGGAGTGCAGTGGCATAATCAGCTCGCTGCAACCTCCTCTTCCTGGGTTCGAGCGAGTCTCATGCCTCAGCCTCCCAAGCAACTGTGATTACAGGTGCCTGCCACCATGCCTGGCTAAGTTTTGTATTTTTAGTAGAGACGGAGTTTTACCATGTTGGCCAGGCCAGTCTTGAACTCCTGATCTCAAGTGATCCATCCGCCTCAGCCCCTCAAAGTGCCGGGATTACAGGACTGATGCCCTGTGCGGCCTGAAGTTTAACTTTTTATGTGTTTAGAAGTGAACTCTTAGAATTCTTATTTTGGTTGTTTATACCACCTAGGGTTTAGGACAAATGTCATTGCCTTGAAATTCTTTTAAATGCTCCTTTTACTTTACATGGATCCTTCCTCTTTTCATTGTCCTACTTGCTCCCTGATTCATTATCACGCTTCAGAACAATCCCAAACCAGGAGGCAAAAGGCGCTTCCAAAAGTACAAGGGGCGCAGGCCAGGCTGTAGCGATTCCATCCCAGGATGTGCCCAGTGGTGAGGGCACAGAAGTGGCAAAATGGGCTTGTATCAGACATGGCTTAGAAAACCTGGTCCCCTGGCCACCAGTGGTCTTGAGCCAGACCTTTTGGCATTCTGGGTATTTTCCTTAGCTGAAAAATGAAGGGGAAAGATGAAACGTTCTGTGCAAGCTCTTCTGGTCCCAAAACATCATGACTTTCCAATCAGCTGGTGCTTCGCTCCTGTGGTCACCCCAAAAACATGGCCAAATGAGTAGATTCTACTGGGTACCTATGAAGAGAAGGAAACCCCCTGGCCTTTGTGAGTTTCCCTGGCCTTTTGTCTAAGAAGACATTTTTGAGATGAAAGAAACATCCATGTTACCTGGCAACTCGTTCAGAAGCACAACTATTGAGATTAATGTGTAAAACTGTCTTAGTGGAAGATGTTTCAACTTTTGTCCTTTTATCAGTTGTTTTTTACATAAACCCAATAAGTAACACCTATTCCTGAATATCTGACAAAGCGTACTGTTTCTTTTCTCTTGATCTTTCCACAACACCTGATGTGACCCTGGCTAAGGAATCATCTTAGATTAGTAGATTTAAATACCATCTTTCCTAGACTTCATCCTGATCTTGTCTGAGTCTGAGCCTCACACAAACCCTGACATGTTCCATTTCACTCCAGGCACGATGCCTCGTTATTTCATATCAACTTCCCATGCTTTAGTTAACTCAGAGCTCAAAGCTTTGCTACATTATCCTCACATGAGCTTACTCACATTTTTTGAGTAAATAACCATAAACTATTATGCCTATATATGATATATGAGTTATAATGAAGGAGAGATACACAGTCTAATACAGTGCCCACCACACAGTGGGTAGGCCTTCAGTAGGTGTTTGTTGAATGAATAAATGTCACTTAAATATTCTTCCCAAGACAATCCCTTCTGCTCTGCCTGGTAACATCCCTTCGCTTACTAGCCATCCCTGCTCCAAAACTTTGAGCCTGTATGTTCAACACAGACCAAGGCAATAGGCCCCAATTCTACAATAATTCTGTCATATGTATAATAGCCCTTATTATTAACAGAGTTTAAAAACAACCCACAAAAGCCTCCCAGCAGGTTTTTGTCATTCCCATGTGGACTTCGGTGTAAACATGGTCCCTGGCTGGCAGCGTATTCTTCCTTTGAGTCAGAGCTGTTTACCAAGAACAGAAAAAAAGAGGGTGAGGAGGAGGTTCATTTTTCCGGGCTCTGCAGGGTGTACAGCCAGTACCTTTCCAATTTTCACAAACGAACTTCAGTCTCTTTTATTGAAACACTTTTTCCATCAAGGCTCACTATGCCAAGAGCAGCATTCTACGCTACAACATCTACTAAGATCTTTTGCTCCCAAAGTTTCCTTAAAATCCCCTTTTGGGGATTACTGACCTCATTAAAAGTGATGGGGAGTGATGGACTTCCTTCAGACAATGAGACCACCACACCCCTGCACACACCACCCCCCGTGGTGGAATGAATAGTGTCCCCCAAATATTCATGTTTACCTGGAACCTCTGAATATAACCGTATGTGGAAATAGCGTCTTTGCAGATATAATTACTTAAATCAAGACGAGGCCATACTGAGGTAGAGCGGGCCCTAAATCCAATGACCGGTGTTCTTATGGTGGCATGCACCTGTAGTCCCAGCTACGTGGGAGGCTGAGGTGGGAGGATTGCTTGAGCCCAGAAGTTTGAGGCTGCAATGACCTGTGATCACACCACTGCACTCCAGCCTGGGTGACAGAATGAGACCTTGTCTCTAAAAACATAAACAAAAAAAAAGTAGGAGAAGAAGAGAGGACACATACAGACACAGAGGGGAGGGAGCCATCTGATGACAGAGGCAGAGACTGGAGTGATACAGCTATAGGATAAGGAACACTAAGAATTGCCAGCAACCTGGGAAGAGGTGAAAAAAGATTCCCCTCTAGAGCCTTCAGAGGGAGAACAGCCCTGCTGATACTTTGATTTCAGACTGTGGGATCCCCCGAGTAAAACTCTGTTAAGGTAAGAAAGTATTTCTCTGGATTTTGAACCATGACACTATAGAATAGGAGGTCATCAAAAGCTTGGGCCATTATGAGGGAAGAGAAGAGAGGATTAAGCACAAAAGCCCTGAGCTAAAGGTTTTACATGTGAACACACATAATTTTATTTACTACCCAAATAAAAATGCTGTGAGATAGTGTATCAATAAGGATGCTTTTGGAATCTGACAAATTTCATAGACAAAAAGGCAGTAAAGACACAAATATATTGAATAATAAAATAGATGAAATAGATAAAGCAACTTGTATGTTACAGAAAGAGAAAACATTTGGTATCTGTCATATGGAAAACCTGCCTTTTTATTTGTCCATAGATCACATACCAAATGTAGGATAAATCTCCCTGAGAATTCATAATAAGATATGATATGGTTTGCTTCTGTGTCCCCACTCAAATTTCACCTCTAATTGTAATAATCTGCACGTGTTGTGGGAGGGACCTGGTGGGAGGTAATTGAATCATGGGGGTGGGTTTTTCCCATGTTGATCTCATGATAATGAATAAGTCTCACGAGATCTGATGGTTTTATGAGGGTGAGCTTCCCTGCACATGCCCTCTTGCTGCCACCATGTAAGACGTGATTTTGCTCCTCCTTTGTCTTCCACCATGATTGTGAGGCCTTCCCAGCCTTGTGGATCTGTGAGTCAATTGAACCTGTTTCCTTTATAAATTACCCAGTCTCGGGTATGTCTTTATTAGCAGCCTGAGAATAGACTGATACAAGATATGACTAGTCTCAAGAAGGACAGTGAACAAAGACATTGGTAATCATATAGGTAAATCTAAACCATCATTAGCAATAACAGTGACAAGTGACTGCTTTGTGGGATACAGAAACAAGGTGAAATTAAAGCCCTGGGCATGTAACAGTCAGCACCTACAATTGGAGGGTTTTGAATTATGCAGGAAGAAGATGGAAATATTAAATGTAGATTCAAATTGAGTATACCTCTTAAATATTAAGAAAAACTACTAAGAAGACACAGAGAGATTGTCAAACTTCCAAATCAGTAGAGAGATGCTAAAAGCAACGTTCTTCAACTCTTCTCCAGGCCACCCTGACTCACCTCTGCCTTTCAGTTCTAGTGGACGCCACCATGCAGCAGAATCAGGTTAGTGCTGAGCAACAGTGAGACCTTGTCTTTAAAAAAAGAAGAGAGAGAGAGAGAGAGAGAGGACACATACAGACACAGGAGAAAAGGCCACCTGTGTGTCTGTGACAGACGCAGAGACTGGAGCGATGCAGCTGCAAGCTGAGGAATACCAAGGATTACCAGCCACCTGGGAAGAGGCAAGGAATGATTTGAATTTGCTACTCCTGGACAATGAATTTGCTACTCCTGGTCCCATTAGCTGTGGCTGGAGGGAGAGCAGCAGGGACATGATGAAACAGTGTCTATAGATAGGAAACAGATATTTCCAAGACAGTGCATGGGCTCTGCTAGCACCACAAAAGTATGTCTATTCTATGTGGCAGATTGAGGCCCCCTGATTATATTACTATATTAAAAGCAAATCAAAGATTTTTATTTCCCAAGTGTCATCTACATAGCAACTTTCAGAATCTTCAGATTAACTTGCAAACAACAACAACAAAAAAGAATATGATCTCCCTCTCCATACATACACCTACATGTGCTCGTGCGCGCACACGGATACACAAAGAAAGCACCCCACAGAACCCCAAAGGTATAATCTGTGTGGCACCACGTGGGCAGAAATGGATGCATGAGCAAAGCCAGAGCAGAAAGCGTCTCCAAACACTTACGCATCCTCCCACTGTCTTCCAAGAACATTGTGTTGAGTTTACAGCTTTGAAAATGTAATTAACACTTTTTCTCAAGGGAGAGTAGGTCCTGAGAGTTTTAACAGGACATAGTAGAAGCAGATTCAAACCTCAGTAAGCAATGGTATTCTCAAAGGGTAAATCAAGTACTATAGCCATTATTTTCTGGTCTCCTAGGAACATGGAGACCAATATGAACCAGATCCACCTTTCTTACAATTCCCCTGTCATTGTTGTCATATCCCCCCCATCAGATTTGGAAATTAAACCCTAGCCAGTACAGCTCTAAAGGCAGCCCTGTGGTGAAAGCCTGGAAAAGCAATTTTGAATAAATAGGATAGAAAACATTATGGCTTTCTGCTACGATAACATCACCAAATGCTCCACTGACTTTGGAATTTGCAAGAGCAGTATCCCTGTCAAGGCAGTTGGTGTCATGAAGTGAGTTGAGCGATGCCGCAAGGTTTGTCTTGCCTCAAAATATCTCACATATAATTCTGCCACATTGCCTGAAACCCCATGTGAAAATACAAGTCTTTTACTTAGGAGGGAGAATTAGATGGTGATTTGGCATAATCATGAGGAGAGACAGAATTGACACATGTTGGTGAGAGGAGACAGGCTCTGGAACAGGAGATGCTGCTGTGCCGGGTGGGGGAGCACCCTGAGCCCGGTGCAGGGGAAAGGAGGGCTGGGGAAGTCACGGGGGCAGGCAAGGAGAGGAAGGCACAAAACAAAGCAAGCTTCACCCAATTAATTATTCCACCTAGAGCTGAGAAGAGACTAAGTGTGGGGACTACTGGGGAAACTGCTGGCTAAAATACACACCTTTGTTCTGGAACAGCTGCTTTATGTGACGATACCACGACCAGATTATTTTTATTTTAAAACAAATTCAGATGTGCTTTGCAGTCAATTTACATGGCTATTTTAAAGGTAGGAAAAACAGAAGGCTATTACTTCAAATTTCATGCTAATAGTGGACCTCTTAGACAGTGTCCCAGACATCTCAGATTTTCTCAGCTCTGTCCCTTCGCCTGCATCTGCTGGTGAATGTCACTGTACACCGGGAAGAGCTGCTTGCATGAGCTTCAAGGATATAAAAGCAAGGAGCCTTGTTCTGAGGAATCAGTATCAAAAAGAGTACAGTACTAACAACACGTGCTATTTTCAATCAAAGTCCTTGAGAAATTTTTTTCCAGTTGAAACCCTATTAGGGACTATAAAATCAAAATAAGCCTACTGTAAGCTCAGACAGGTCAGAATACAGAGAATATTAATGCGGCACATTTCTATCTGTGCCAGTCAGGATCTTCTCCTGCTTCAAGTGATGGACACGCTGAATGTGTCTAAGAGGTGTTCAGTGCTGTTGGAGGTGACTGTGTTTCCAATTAAAGTTCTCCCTTTACTGGCAAGTTTAATTAATTCAGCTTTGCCTTTCCGTTGGTCTCTATATTATTAACAGGCTGTGTATGGCCGGGAAAGTGAATGTACTGGTATGGTCGGGAACAGAAGATCTGTATTTAAGTCCCCAGTCTGTCTCTTACCAGTTGTGTGACTGTGAGTGGATCATTTTATCTCTCTGATGTTTGTTTTTCTCATCAGTAAGATGGGGATTCAGATTGCTGGGCTGCTAGTCCCACAGGCTGCTGAAAGGATCAGTGAAAGCACACTGTGGCTCATAGAACTTGTGGCACTACCAGGACCCATTCTGATGGGAGACATTGGATCATTTGTGAACCATGTATTCCCTGTGATATCTCAATGTTTATCAGACGTGTGGGGAGCTGCCACCTCATCTTCCGCTTTTAGCATGGTTGATCTTTTCTCAACAGGTTGAAAGAAGACAGCACGCCAAGATGCTGAGATTCCCACTATGCCTTTACTATCTGTGTAACTTTAGTCATGTTACCTACCCTTTGCGAGGTTGTCACCAGAAAAAATAGGCGTCTAATACATAATAATTTATATTATGATGTTTTCTCTCTCTTCATCTGTTCACAAGTGTTTTATGGAAGCCCCAAAAGGTGGCCTGGATCATTTGGTTTAAAACCCTCTGTCTTATGGATCCTGGAGCAGCTCCCGTTGGCGCTGTATTGGATATCTCCCACTGGAGTATTAATAGGCAGATAATAGATATAAGGCTATTTAGGTTATCTATTTCTTCTTGAGGAAGCTTCATGCATTTGCATCTTTTGAGGAATTTAGTGGGGAGGGTGCTCTTAGACGCCATCTAGCAAAGTGGTTCTCAAACCGTAAGGTACGTCAGCATCACCACAGTTCTAGACACTAATTCAAATGTTGTAACAAATATTACAATGGATAAAATTGTAACCTGAGGTAACTGTTACTTTCCCCACAATTGCCGTTTGCTAAAATATAAAACTGCCATATAACTAGTAGTCCTGCATTTATAAAAAGACAGCAATCTTGTTAAGAAAACTATTAGTTGCAAACTAATTAATGAAGCACCATCTGTGAGATTCCGTGTTCTTTGCATGAGCTGTGACTAGTCATCTAGGCAAATGTTTATGCTTTTGAGCACAGATGGAAAAGAGAAAAGGGTGTAACCAAGCAAGGTGGTGTGAATTATCCTACTAGATGCATATGCTATGCGGTTTAGAAAATTTTATTTATTATCTAGTATAAACATATTCATTTTCATACTCTTCCTAGGAAACCTGATGTAAATCTATATCTAACTTTATATTCGCCAGCTGATCCCAAATATTGTCTCCAGATCAGTGTTTACAAAATACCTGCTTCCTTTTCAACCTTCAGTTAAAACTTAAACTCCTTAGCTTGGGATTCAAAACCTTCTACACTCCAATCCTTCCCTGTCTCACCGAACTTAGCTCTCATGACCAACCTACTCTCACTGCTATTGCTCAACTACCTTACAGCCAAGTTCATATTCTAGTGGCTCCCAAATCTGTTCACCCATTAGCTTTGCCTGGAATGCCACTCCATGGCCTGCTCCTCCTCTCTGGTTGTCAAAATCCTACTTATTCTTCAAGGTAAGGCACTTCATCCAGTGATTTCTCCCATATGTTCCCAATGCTTATTCATTTAAAAAACATTTATGGCTGGTCATGGTGGCTCATGCTTATAATCCCAGCACTTTGGAAGGCCAAGGTGGGAGGATCACTTGAAGCCAGGAGTTCAAGACCAGCCCCGGCAACATAGTGAGACCCTGTCTCTATGAAAGATTTAAAAACATGTTTTCTTTAAATTAGCTGGGCATGATGGCATGCACGGGTAGTCCTAGCTACTCAGGAGGCTGAGATTGGGGGAATCACTTGAGTCCAGGAGTTTGAGGCTGCAGTGAGCTATGATTGTGCCACTGAACTCCAGCCTGGGTGACAGACCCTGTCTCAAAATATTTTTAGTAACAGTTAACAATAATTTATTATATATTTCAAAATAGCTAGAAGAGAAGATTTGGAATGCTCCCAACACAAGGAAAGGATAAATGTTTGAGGCAATGAATATCCTAATAACCCAGATTTGATCATTATGAATTGCATGCTTGTATGAAAATATTATGTGTGCCCCATAAATAGGTACAACTATTGTATATGCATAAAAATAAAAAACATTTACAGAGCTCTTAAAATTTTATTGCAGTTACAGAGTCTGGAAAAAATAACATGGAATTTTAGTTAACTGGAATATTTCTATTTTATAAATTAGTTCTATTGAGGTATAATCAACATAGAGTAAAACTTTCACTAAGGTGCAGAGTTCTAGGAGTTATCTTTTAAAAAAACAGTTTTATTGAGGTGTAATGGATATACATGCATATATTTAAAGTGTAAAATGTGATACAATTGACATATGTATACATTGGTGAAGCCATTACCCTGTCCCCAGGCAACCACTGATCTGCTTTCTGACAATGTAGTTTGCATTTTCTAAAATTTTCTATAAATTGAATAATATATTATGCATTTCTCTTTGCTTAGATTCTTTTACTCACCATAATTATTTGGAGATTCATCCACATCGTTATGTATTATCAATAGTTCATTCCTTTTTATTCCCAAATAGTATTCCATTATGTGTACATACCACAATTTATTTATCCATTTATCTGTTGACAGACATGTGAATTGTTCCCAGTTAGGAACTTTACAGATAAAGTTGCTATGAACACTCATGTCCAAGTCTTTTCTTGAATATATGATTTCCAAGTTCCATTTGTTCCACATGCTAACCAACCAGTGATATGGGCCATCTTTTTAATTGTAGACATCCTAATTTAATCTTAATTTACGTTTTTAAAGAACTAATGGTGTTAGATATCTTTTCATGTGCTAATTTGTCATTTATATAGCTTCTTTGAAATGTTCATTTAAATTATTTGCCTACTTTGTAATTGCATTGTTTTCATATTGTTTTGAGAGTTGTTTATATATTCTGGATGCAAATCTTTTATCAGATATAATATTTGCAGATATTTTCTCACAGCTTGTGGCTTTTCTTTCCATTCTCTTAACAATGTCCACAGAAGCACAGAGTTTAATTTTCATGAAGTCAAATTTATCCATTTTTCTATTTTTAATTGTGTTTTTGGTGTAGCTAGAAGATCTTTGTATAACCCAAACTAACAAAGATTTTCTCTTATGTTTTCTTCTAAAAGTTTTATACTTATAGGTAAGTATAAAATTTAACTCATCCATTGTGAGTTAAATATTGTATATGGTGCAGGCTACCAGCCAAAGTTCATTTTTTGCATGTGATATCTAATTGTTTCATCATATTGAAAAAATTACCCTTTGTCCTTGCACCTTTGTCAAAAATCAGTTTTCCACCCATGTGAGGCTCTATTTCTGACTCTTTAGATCTGTTCCATCAATCTATTTGTCTATATTGAGAAGAAACCCACAATGTACTGATTATGGTAGCTTTACATAAGCCTTGAAATTAGATAATGTTAATCCCAAATTTATTCTTCTTTTTTAACAGTGTTTGGATTAGTACTGCATCTTTGCATTTCTATCTTAATTTTAGACCTAGCCTGTGAATTCCTACCAAAAACAAGCTAGGATTTGGATTGGGACTGTGCTGAATATGTAGATTAATCTGGGAGAAAATAACATCTTAACATTACGGAGTCTTCCAACCCATTAACATAATATAGCTCGTCATTTATTTAGGACTTCAAAAATTTCTTTCAGTAATATTTTGTAGAAGTCTTCTGTATATTTTGTCAAATTTATCCCTAAGTGTATATCATATTCTTCATATTGCTGTAAATGGTATTGATTTTGTAATTTCAATTTCCAACTGTTCATTGTGAACCTATGGAAATACAATTGACTTTTGCATATTGATACTCTATCCTGCAACCTTGCTAAACTCACTTTTTAGTCCTAGTACTTTTTGTAGACTACATGGAATTTTCCTACATAATCATGTCATCTATGAATAAAGGCCATTTTATATCTTTCTTTCCAGCCTAAATGTCTTTTATTTATTTATTGCTTTATTTCACTGGTTAGAACATCCGGTACAATATTAATTAATGTAGAGAAAGCCAGCAACCTTGCATTTTTCTTAATCATAGGGGAAAGTGTGTTCTTTTCCAGTATCTCACCTTTGAGTATGACATTAGCTAGCTACAGGTTTTTTGTAGGTGCCTTTACCAAACTGAGGAAGTTCTATTCCTAGTTTGCTGAGTGTTTTCTTTTCCATCAAAAATGGGTGTGAAATTTTGTCAAATGCTTTTTCTCAGTCTATTGAGATGATCATATGATTTTTTCTTTCTAGTTAATATAGTGATTTATGTTAATTGACTGCTGTATATTAAAATATTTTTGCATTCCTAGAATAAACTGTACTTGCTCAGGATGTATCACTGTTTTTTATACATTCTTAAATTTGATTTGCTGACCTTTTGTTAATAATTTTTAAAATGTGTGTTCTTAAGGGATATTGGTGTGTCTATAGTTGTATTTTTTTGTATTATCTGTGTCTGGATTTTGGTACCAGGATAATGCTGGCTTCATAGAATGAGTTGAAAAGTACTTGTCCTTTTTCAATTTTTATGGAAGAGTTTGTGTAGAATGTGTATTATTTATTTATTGAATGTTTAGTAGAATCAACCAGTAAAATTATCTGCGCCTGGGAATGTTTTTGACTACAAATTCAATTTCTTTAATAGATATAGGACTACTTGGATTATTCATTTCTTCTTGAAGAAGCTTTGACAGTTTGTGTCTTTCAAGGAATTTGTCTGTTTTATCTAAATTGTTGAATGTATTGACATAAAGTTGTTTATAAATGTATTTATTAGCCTTTTAATATTCGTAAAATTCAAGAGTAACATTTCTGTCATGCCTGATATTGGAAATTTGTGTGTTCTTTTTTCCTTATCATTCTGACTAGAGGCTTATCAACTTTATTGCTCTCTTCAAAGAACCAGCTTGTGATTTCACTAAGGTTCTCTATTTCTTTTCTATTTCATAGGTTTCCACTGTAGTATTTGTTATTTCTTTTATTATGCTTATTTTGAGATTAACTTGGTCTTCTTTTTCTACGTTTCTATGGCCGACTTATTGATTTGTGTATTTCTCCTTGCATTTCTATCCATTGTTGCTCCAGGTATTTTGAAGTTCTGCTCTTAGGTACAGAAACATTTAGGATTTTTATGTCCTTTTGAGGAACTGACTCCCTTAATCATTGTTAAATGGCCTTTGCTTATTGCTAGTAATATTATTTACTTTGAACTCTACTTGGCCTTATATTAATATAGCATTCAGCTTTCCTTTTGTTTTAGTATGATATATCTTTTCCTATACTTTTACTTTAATCCAAATGACAGATAATAACAAATGCTCATGAGAATGTACAGAAATTGAAACTCTCATACACTGATAGTGGGAATGAAAAATGATGCAGCCACTTTGGAACTCTGGCAGTTCCTCAAAAGGTTAAGTATATGATACCATATGACCCAGTAAGTCTACTTCTAGATATATGTCCAAGAGAAAAACACATCCACAGAAAAACTTGTACATAAATGTTTACAGGAGCATTACTAATAATATCCATAAAGTAGAAACAATCCAAATATCCATATACATGGATATACGTGGTATATCCATATGATGTAATGTTATTTGGCAATAAAAAGGAAATAAATACTGATACATGCTACAACATGAATGAAATATGAAAACCTTATGCATGAAATATGAAAACATTATGCTAAGGGAGAAAAGTCAGTCCCAAAAGACCTCATATTATATCATACAATTTATATGAAATATCCAGAATAGGTAGATGATATGATTTGGCTCTGTGTCCCCACCCAAATCTCACCTTGAATTGTAATAACATCCACATGCTAAGGGAAGGACCAGGTGGAGATAATTGAATCATGGTGGCAAGTTTCCCCCATGCTGTTCTCGTGATAGTGAGTTCCCACAAGAGTTGATGGTTTTATAAGGGGCTTCCCCCTTCACTCAGCACTTATTCTCTCTCCTGATGCCCTGTGATGAAGTGCCTCCTACCACGATTGTAAGTTTCCTGAGGCCTCCTCAGCCACGTGAAACTGTGAGTCAATTAAACCTCTTTTCTTTATAAATTACCCAGTCGCAGTAGTTCTTCATGGCAATGTGAGAACAAACTAATATACTAAATTGGTACCACAGAGAGTGGGGTGCTCCTATAAAGATACCCAAAAATGTGGAAGGGACTTTGCAACTGGGTAACAGGCAGAGGTTGGAACAGTTTGGAAGGCTCAGAAGAAGACAGAAAAACGTGGGAAAGTTTGGAACTTCCTAGAGACTTGTTGAATGACTTTGACCAAAATGCTGATAATGATATGGACAATGAAGTCCAGGCTAAAGTGGTCTCAGATGGAAATGAAGAACTTGTTGGGAACTGGAGCAACAGTCACTCTTGCTATGCTTTAGCAAAGAGTCTGGCAGCATTTTACCCCTGCCCTAGAGATCTGTGGAAATTTGAACTTGAGAGAGATGATTTAGGGTATCTGGTGGAAGAAATTTCTAAGCAGCAAAGTGTTCAAGAGGAGGCAGAGCATAAAAGTTTGGAAAATTTGCAGCCTGACAATGTGATAGAAAACAAAACCCATATTCTGAGGAGAAATTCAAACCTGCTGCAGGAATTTGTATAAGTAACAAGGAACCAAATATTAATCACCAAGACAATGGGGAACATGTCTCCAGGGCATGTCAGAGACCTTCGAGGCAGCCCCTCCCGTCACAGACCTGGAGGCCTAGGAGGGAAAAATGGTTTCATGGACTGGGTCCCTGGCCCCTCTGCTGTGTGCAGCTCCAGACTTGGTACCATGTGTCTCAGCTGCTCCAGCCATGGCTAAAAGAGGCCAAGGTACAGCTTAGGCCATTGCTTCAGAGGGTTCAAGCCCCAATCCTTGGCAGCTTCCACATGGTGTTGGTCTTGCAGGTGTGCAGAAGACAAAAATTGAGGTTTCTCCACCTAGATTTCAGAGGATGCATGGAAGAGTGTGGCAGACTTGTAACAGTTACTACTTGAGACCCCCCACTATGACAGTTACTACTGTTACTACTTGAGACCGTCATTACAACAGTTATTACTGTTCCTACTTGAGACTGTCATTACAAGGCTGAACGAAGGGGGATGAACACAGAAATGAAAACTTAAAACAAAAGAAACTGTTTTAAAGGAAGGCGCCAAGGGAAGAAGAAGAGAGCTCCCTGCTTCGAGTGAGCAAGAGCAGCCGCCCCGAGCTTCTACAGCCCTTCATATTTATTGGGTAGAAAGAGCAGGGAGGAGGAGGTAATGATTGGTCAGCTGCTTGATTGATCACAGGTTCACATTATTGTTAACAGGCTTCAGATGTGCCTAATCACAAGCAACACTGTGCTTGGGGCATGATTGCCCTCAGGATTCCTTCTGGGTGGCAGATGCAGTTTGTCAGTTTGCTAACAACCTGCTTTCATGAGAACAGTTTGCTGTTTACTCATATAGCCTCCAGTGGTATACTGAGTTGATCACGACCCTCACTCTATGAGGAGCCCTCATAGAGAACCTCTGCTAGGGCAGTGTGGAAGAAATGTGGGGTTGTAGCCCACACAAAGAGTTCCCACTGGGGCATTGCTTAGAGGAGCTGTGAGAAGAGGGCCACCATGCTCCAGACCCCAGAATGGTAGATCCACCAGTTTGCATCATGTGCCTGGAAAAGCCACAGACACTCAATGCCAGCCCATGAAAGTGGCTGGGAGTGGGGCTGTATCCTGCAAAGCCACAGGGGTGGAGCTGCCCAAGGCCTTGAGAGCCCATCTCTTGCAATCAGCATGACCTGAATGTGAAACATGGAGTCAAAAAAGATTATTTAGGATCTTTAAGGTTTAATTCCTGCCTCATTGGATTTTGGACTTACATGGGGACTGTAGCCTCTTTGTTTTGACCAATTTCTCTCACTTGCAATGGGTGTATTTACCCAATGCCTGTACCTCCATTGTATCTAGGAAGTAACTAACTTGGTTTTGATTTCCATAGGTGGAAGAGACTTGCTTTGTCTCAGATAATACTTTGGACTTGGATTTTTAGGTTCCTGCTGGAATAAGGTAAGACTTTGGGGGACTCTTGGAAGATCATGATTATGTTTTGAAATGTGAGGACATGAGATTTGGGAGGGGCCAGGGCAGAATGATATGATTTGGCTGTGTCTCTACTCAAATCTCACCTTGAACTGCAATAATCCCTATGTGTTAAGGGCAGGACCAGGTGGAAATGATTGAATCCTGGGGGCAGTTTCCCTCATGCTGTTCTTGTGATTGTGAGTTCTCATGAGATCTGATGGTTTTATAAGGGGCTTTCCCCTTTGCTTGGCACTTATTCACTCTCCTGACACCCTGTGAAGAGGTGCCTTCCATCATAATTGTAAGTTTCCTGAGGCCTCCCCAGCCACGCTGAAGTCAATTAAACCTCTTTTCTTTACAAATTGCTAAGTCTTGGGTATTTCTTCATAGCAGTGTGAGAATGGACTAATACAGTATATTTACAGAGAAGCAAAGTAGATTAGTGGTTGCCCAGGGCTACAGTCAGGGATAGGAATGGGGTTGTGGGGCTATGGGAAGTGACTATTAATGGGTATGAGATTCCTTTTGGGGATGATGAGAAAAAATTTTTTTCTGAGACGGGATCTTGCTCTGTAATCCATGCTGGAGTGCAGTGGTGTGAACACTGCATTGTAGCCTTGACCTCCTGAGCTCAAGTGATCCTTTCACTTCACACTCCTGAGTAGCTGGGACTACAGGCATGCACCACTGTGCCAGGCTAATTTTTTACTTTTTTTATTAGCCTGTTCTCATACTACTAACAAAGACATACCTGAGACTGAATAATCTATAAAGTTAAGAGGTTTAACTGACTCACAGTTTCATATGGCTGGGGAGGCCTCACAATCATAGTGGAAGATGAATGAGCAGCAAAGTCATGTCTTACATGGAGGCAGGCAAGAGAGAGCATGTGCAGGGGAACTCCTCTTTATAAAATGATCAGATCTCATGAGACTTATTCACTACCATGAGAACAGCATGGGAAAGAACCACCCCCATGATTTGATTACCTCCCCCAGGTCCCTCCCACAACACAGAGGAATTATGGGAGCTACAATTTGAGATTTGGGTAGGGACACAGCCAAACCATATCAGATGGATCTCACTATGTTGCCCAGACTGGTCTCAAACTCCTGGGCTCAAGCAATTCTCCTGCCTTGGCCTCCCAAAGTGTTAGGATTACAGGCATGAGACATTGTACCCAACCTGAAAGTGTCTTAAAATTGATTGTAGTGATGATTGCTCAACTGTGAATATATTAAAAACCATTGGGTATACTTTTTTTAAAAAGAGGAATCATATAGTATATGAATAATATCTCAAAAAAAGTTGTTAAAAAAGTGACCTCTGGATTGGGAGCTACTGGTGACCTCAGTGAAAGCAGTTTCTAGAGTGGTGGAAGTAGACTTCAGATTAAAGAGTGTTGAGGAATGAATGAAAGATGAGGAACTAGGTAACAAAAGTCATCTAGCCTTTCAAGACCTGTGACAAAGAAGATAGGGTGGTACTAGAAAAGGGGGCAGGTTTTATCAAGGATAGACTGGATAAAGAAAATGTGGTATGTATAAACCATGGAATACTCTGCAGCCATAAAATGGAAAGAGGTCATGTCCTTTGCAGGGACATGGATGGAGCTGGAAGCCATTATCCTCAGTAAGCTAATGCAGGGACAGAAAACCAAACTCCACATGTTCTCACTTTTAAGTGGGAGCCGAACAATGAGAATGCATGGACACATGGTGGGTGGGGAACAACACACACTGGGGCCTATTGTGGGGACGGTAGAGGTAGGGAGAGCATCAGGAAGAATAGCTAATGGATGCTGGGCTTAATATCTAGGTGATGGGTTGACCCGTGCAGCAAACCACCATGGCACACGTTTACCTACGTAACAAACCTGCATATCCTGCCCATACACCCTGGAACTTAAAAGTGGAAGGAAAAAAAAAAAAAACACACAAGAGAAATGGACGGAATTTAACAAAATTTGCCACACTACTCTCAAGATTGTAACGATATATATGCCCATCAGAGAATTTTGACTGCATCTTTACCTCATATATAATAAACATTTCAAATATTTGTTCTCTGAAGAGGTTAAAAATATATCTTTTTCTTGAATTAATTTCATTTTCAGCTATCAAAGATTTTTTGGTTACATATGTTTATCAACCATTTTAATTTCTTTTGTGAATTTCCTTTTCAGGTTATTTGCTTATTTTTCTTCCTTTATTTTAATAAACAGTTATATTGTCTGTTTTTAAAAAGGGAAGCGGGCTTAAAGGAAATGTGATTTTTTAAAAAGAGATAATCCACTAGAGAGAAATAAATTGAAGCTATTAGATCAGAAGAAGGGTGAGGTTTGGGGGCAGTGACAGTTGCAAGGTGCTGGAGTCCATAAAAACTTGAGTGTCAAATATTGGAAGAGGGTCTCTCTTTCTGATTTAAAAAGAAAACAAAATTCTTCTAAAATCTGTCTAGGTATAGCCTCTTCTCTAAGATAACATGGTTGCTTTCACCAAGAGTTCCCACTGTTTTCATTTAACAATCCATTTTTCCTTATTAGTCAGAATTAGGTTCAGATAAAGAAAAGGATCACATTGTGAGAAATATAATTCCCAAGGATTATAACAACAGGTCTACTCTTTCATTTCAAGGATCGGCTTTGACATCAAATGAGTGAAATGATAGTCTCCCTCAAAAATGTTGTTTTTATTTAGCTAAAAATAGGACGAATGCCATCTATATGGAGAGAGATGAAACTGCAGTTATTTTCAAATTGCTAAATAAAATTTTTCCCCTCAAATCTGAGCCTAGATGACCATTTTGGAACTCTGCAAGGAACATAAACATGAAACATTCCAATTTCTCTATTTCCTAGAATACAAAATTATTTGGTGATGGCTTTTTTTCCTACACTTGATTTCTGGGTTATTTTCCAAGGTTTAGTCCTGCCAGTCTTCCTAAAATATTTGTTTTCTGAATGCTTAAACTCAATCCCAGCTGAAAGGCCCTGACAGAAATCCCTCATTGTAGTAAAGAGTTGGTGGTGGAAACTACTTTAAAATGCAGAGACGCTGGGTGCAGTGGCTCACACCTGTAATCCTAGCACCTTGGGAGTCCATAGCGGTGGATCACTTGAGGCCAGGAGTTCGAGACCAGCCTGAGCAACATGGTGAAACCCCATCTCTACTAAAAATACAAAAATTAGTTGGGCATGGTGGCGCATGCCTGTAATCCCAGCTACTTGGGAGGCTGAGGCACGAAAATTGCTTGAACCGGGGAGGCAGAGGTTGCAGTGAGCCAAGATCATGCCACTGCACTTCAGCCTGCACGACAGAGCAAGTCTCTGTCTTAATAATAATAATAATGTAGTGACATGTTACCTTTATTAATTTTCTTATCTGTAGGCCATAAATTGTATTCTGATGGATAAACTGAGCCTGGGAAAAAGCACTCAGAAATGCAATGGAAGAGTTATCGCTACAGGGATTGGCTCAGCCATGACACATTTGTAAAGAAGGAAGAACTTCTAACCTCAGTTATGTTTCAGCACAGGAAGCCTTCTTGCCAGATCTCACTTTCATCAGTTAGAAGTAAGCTCGATGATGTGAATTTTGGTTGAACAATTTGTATTTATGGATTGAACACCTCTTTAGCTACAATGGAAAACTGGAAAACAATTATTAGCGTTCTTTCTGTTCTTTCTACAGAAACACTGGCACAGAAGCCAGAAGTTACGCAGTCCATAAGAAATGTTACAAAGACATCCTGAACGTTGCTTTGATACAGTCATCCATGGTGCTATGTCATCATTCTGCCCTGAGCCACTGTGAGTCATTCTTTGCCTTGGTGCTCACACTGAATTCACAGAAATTCAAGACAAAATTCTTCCATATCACCTTAGGAAAATTGAATAATTTATTTTTTGCTGTGTTAATATTCCCTTATTATTCAATTTTCCTGACACATACAAAGTTCATTTTAAATGGTAGTAGATTTATTTACAGCAGAAACACAGAGAGGTGATTTGGCATAGTGATTAAGAGCACATACTCAAGGGGCCACGCTGCCTAAACCTGAATCTTTGGCACTTACTACTAGTTCAATAAGCTTTTTTCTATGCCTCAGTATTCTCATAAGTAAAATGGGAATAATAACAGCCTGCATAGGACTACGGTGGGAATGAAATGAATTCATTCCCATAAAGTGCTCAGAACAGTGGGCATATTCAACATCCTCAGTAAATGTTTAGCCATTCTTATTAGCTCTAATTTTAAATTAAGAAAATGATTCACATTATACCATTTGAATCTGAATATTGACTACAATATTAGGAAATGTGATAGTACCCGAGGAAATTCTCAAGGGCTAAATAAGCACTAACACATCACAGAGAACCAAGAAAGGTTCAAGTCTAAGGTGCAGGAACAAGACCTTGGGCTGCAGCCATGGATGTACCCTCAACTAGCTGTGTGACGTGGGGCCTTGCTTTCTTGTCTGTAATGAATTCTAGCCTTCAGCAAGCTATCTTTCCTTGAATTCAATTTTTTTGTTCTGTCAGCTGAGTACACAATTTATACAAATCTGAACAGAATATAAGTATCTATCAAATAGTTTTCAAGTTAAAAAAAAATGGAAAATAACATGGAGATCCCAAAGTCCAAAGTATGAGTTTGAGTGGTCCTGTCCCATTAACACATTTCCTTGTATGAACACTTTAATGAGAGTTCCACTAAATAAGGCAGAGAAAAGTTCAAGAGCCTTTCTAGGACTGCTATACCATGCATGGTACTGGAATATCGCTGACTTCCGTGCTGTGGCTGACCAGAAGTGGCACTCCTGGCCTATGACTCTATTTCTAATCTGGATATTCTTATATTAATAATGTGACATCCCATAAATCACTTTTTAGGAAAAAACAGAATTGGTGGTACATCATTTGAAATACAATTAAAATAATGACAATTTCTAAGATTACTGGACTTCTGTAAAACCTGTTTCACCTGAGATGACTAAAATAAAAACTCATAAAAAATAATGAAATGATGGTGTTATACACACTGATTTATTTTAAAACTTAATAGGAAATCACAAAATATTTAATAAAAATAGTTTTAAATACATTTTTAAAGTCTAAAGGAAAGTCTCTATTTATAATCCTCCCACCTCCGCCTCCCAAGTAGCTGGGGCTATAGGCACATGCTACTACACCTGGCTTAAAGGTGCAGTTTTAATGGCAGATTTCAGACTCCTTAAGCTACATGATGGCTAATAGTCAGCTTAAGGACTTAAAAAATGTACATTTATAAAACATTGAGGGAATTCACCAAAATGTTTTGTAAACATTATAAACAAACATCTACTATATAATGTGGGAGAAAGTTTCATGATCTATTTAGAAAGGTTTAAATCCTGTATTTTATACTATTTTATAAAGTTACTATTACTATGAAATTTGCATTATACATTCTGTGTCACCCTTATATATCACCTTCACTAATATCAAGGACAAGCTTGTAAAATATATGTATTACACTATATACATACATACACAGACATAGTACTTCTTTCCCCTTGCATAATGCCTCTTCATAAGAACATATGTGGTCTCAGGAACAATCAGAGCATAGCAAAATGCTGCCTTAATTGTTTAATTAAATGTTGTGTGTCCACATGGTCTGGAAATGCTGCTTCAGACTTCTGCGCAGCAACATAGCTTCTCTGCAGATCTCCAATCTGCAAAAAATACAAGAATAAGACCATAGAATGAGATCAGAAAAAATGAGTAAGGAAGCAAAAAAGAAAATAAGACATAGTATCTGCATGCTGTAGAAATTCAAAGGGTTCTTTTTTTTTTTTTTAAACAAGCCCACAACCGACATCACAACTCAAAGGATTCTTAAAGGCAAATTGCTTAATTGTGCTACTTTGATTTTAGAATTCTAGATTATAATTCAATCTTGAAAAGTATGTGAGAAAGATAAAATAGCCAATTATATAAATAATTTACAGCTGTCTGGTAATGAATTTAGAAACCTATGTTTTCTTTTCCTGTCACTGATGATAGTATTATAAATGTAAAATGACATGTGCATGCTGAAACAGCCAGCTCTAGATAGCTCAGAAAACTTAGAGAAAACTCTCTGTAAGGTACCACAAACAAAAACATATTTTGATTAGAGTTGTTACCTTTTAGACAGAAAATTTAAGCAAAAACTCCTGTATTTAAGGCATAATAACATGTTTTCAGAGGTTTTAGGTGGTGCTGGCACAATAACGTTGGGAAAATATCTGGTTTTAAAAGTTTATAAAGCATGTCTCTGCTTTTCAATGAACTTGATATTAATTCCCAAAGAAAAACACACATACTGTCTGAATGTATCCTTTTCATTGATACATAATAACTTATATTTATGAGGTACATGCAATATTTTGATACAAGCATACAAGGTATAATGATCAAATCAGGGTAACTGGGGTATTCGTCACCTCAAACATTTATAATTTCTTTGTGTTGGGAATATTCCAAATCTTCTAGCTATTTTGGAATATATAATAAATTATTAATTATAGTCTGAGTATATCTTGATTCATGGATACGTTCTAAAAAGGAAGGGCTTTTTGGTGTATATACTCAAAAAATCTAGATAAATTCTGGTAGATTTCTGGTAACAATATATATGTATAGAAACAGAAATTAAGTTTCCTTTTTCAAATCATAACACTTCTTTTTAATATACTGTTTTCTGTTATGGAAGTGTAGCCTTTTGCTTAAAGAAGATATCTCATTTGAGTTATGTATTATTAAAATGTGGTGCTATTCCTGAAGGTAAGCCAGCCCTCTTAGGGGTTTAACTAACTGAGCACTAGCACAGTGCAGTGGGAAACACATGGACATCATTGGGATCTGGGTGTGAATCTGAAATCTACCACTGCCATGGGACACAGAAGTCTTTCATCCTCTTTAAGCCTTGGGTTCCATTAGAAATTAAGCTGCTTGAGGTACAGGTTTTTGTCTTTTACTCATCATTACATCCTCTGTGCCAAAAACAGGGCCTGGTATATAGCAAAGGCTCAATAAACAGAACATCGGTCATGAAAAACATGAGTGAGGAAGGCGGGGTAGTTGGGAGAATTAGAGAAAGTATGTAAAGCACCCAGAACAGTGGCTGGTACTTACAGGTGCTCAATAATTACAACTCATGAATGACAGCTTATTTTATTTTCAATACAAAAATGACAATGTAGATGACTTCATATTTATGCTATGAAAAATAACATCTTTATAAATATCTTACGGTCTATCAAGACCCTAATTTACATCACAAATATTTTTAGCCATTTCCTTATTCTCAAAACAGACTCACCTTCCAAGTACAAGCTAGTTATTAGATGTCTTTTGCTTGTTTTCTTATTGTTAAAAATGGCATGTGGTTCCCTTTAGCTTTTGGATACTAACTGACTTGCAATACGGTATTCAGTTTCATTTCCCCCATATTCTTCATAGCTAAGATAGCTTTCACATTAGAATATCACTAATTTTACAGCAATGGTACCAGAAACTTGGTGGCAATATGATCTACTAATAATACACAGGATTTTGTTGCTGTAAAAGCCAATAAATAGCTAAATACTTCCCATACCAGGAGTTATTAAATGAGAATTTCTTCAATGACTAAATGCCGTATTTCAAAACATAAAATAATTCTATAATCTATAATGGAGTTTAGTCAATATTCAGCAATAAATTAAAAGTTTTAAAAACTGTCCCTTGAAGTAAAGATGTATAAATATATATAGTAATTAAGAGTTTTAAAAAGTCATTTCTTTCAGGAAGATGAGGTTAGAATTTCCTTATTTATCTGTACATTTTTTAAAACCAAGAAAACAAAAAAGAAGAGATCAGATGAAAAATTAATAAAGAAAGAATACCTTATCAGAGATTGTTGCAAAATTAAAATGCGGTTCATACATATGGGGTGCTAGAGATGATGCAGTTTGTAATAGTGCCCTTGCCTGTGTATAAAAATAAAGAAAAGAAAAACCAAAGGCATATGAACATATATCAGCACTATATTTGTGATTTTTTTTTTTTTTGGTAAAATAATTCTTTACCTATGACAGGACTTAATAACATGAGCCTGTGATAAATACAGACAACATTCCTCATGAAATACAATTAACCACTGATACCTTGCCAAAATTATCTTAATAATAAATGCTTCACAAGACACAGAAAATAAGAGAACTGAAAATTCAGAGTACATTTAAAGTTATTTGGGAACCAATGTTCTCATAAAGTTTATATTTCAATATAACATACAATTTGAAATACAATCTTCTCAATACTACAACTTTCTTCTTAATCTAATTTTTACTGCTGTTGATTGACTAAGCAGGCTCTAATTACCTAACAACCAAAAAAACATTGTAAATTTCAAAGCCCAAAATTCTGTGCTGGATGACAGTGAGCAACTATTTAATATATTGCCGATCAGTTTTGTTAGTGAGGCAGCAACTGAATATGACAAGCTTTCTGTTCTCTAAGATACTCAAAATATAACATTCACACTTTTTTTTTGCAATCGTAGGATCATATAATGCAGAGACCACTGATTAGCATGAGAGGCTTACACATTCATTAAGACCACAAATTCAACATTACAAGCTGCTAACAACCCCTCAACTTGTAGCTACATCTAAAACTTCTATCCATGACCCTGAAGACAAATTTGTATATCTTCTTAAATGGAAAACAAAGTGATATCAGTCCATATAGAATGACAGATATAATTTTTAATAAAATGAAGTTCATATTATGAAATCTTTCACCAAAACATTTCAAATCAATTGTATGCTAGAGAAACTACAATAAGTAGGAGGAAAAGAAAATCACCAACATGGGAACAGAGAAAAATCACAAAAATCACTTGTTTCATCATATGAATATAGGCAAAGTTCCTGACAAACAAGTGTCCATTTTAGAACAGCCTGTAAACTACAAATCCATCTTCCTTATTTTGGGAGAATTTATGCAATAAAGGTAACATCCAATGACTTTCTTTCCTTGTTGTTGTTAAAAGTTTATCATTGTGCTTAGAAGACCAGGCTAACGTACTGGCGATGCTGTTTGCCAGGTCTGTGACCTTGGGCAAAGTTACCCTCCTCAAGCCTCCGTTTCTTTATCTCTGAAGTGGGGAATGTAATGATATTTGCCCTTGATTGCCACTAATATTGTATGAACATATTTAGTATTTTAAACTTTTTGTTTTACGTATATCATTATAATAATACAATTTATTAAGCATCTATCATGTGCTCCATACTATGCTTCTACTATGCCAAGTGCATGAACTAATACAAATAATCCCTTCAAGTCACTACTATTACACTCTATTTTATGTATCGTCCATTCATTCCACAAATATTGACTGAGCACCTACCATGTGGCAGGTACTGTTTCTGATGCTGGGAATATAACAGTTACATGACAGATATGGTCACTCTTTTCATGCAACTGACATTCTACATCCTACACATAAATATGAAAATATCTGATAAAGTGGTAAATACTGTGAAGAAAAAAAGTAAGAGATGTGATAGCACCCAAGGGCTCTTTTAGACTGATGGGGAAGATGACCTTTCTAAGGAGGTGGCATTTAATCTAAGACCTGAATGACAAGAAAGAAATTTGTCATTGTAAGATCTTAAGGAAGAACACTCCAAAGGCCCTAAAGGAAGACAGAGCACTGTCTGTCTGCAGAGCAGCAAGGTAGCGACGTGTCTGCAAGTCAGTGGGAAAGAAGTAGTGGCAAAAGATGCGGTCTGAGAGGGAGCCAGAGGCCGGGTCACCTGGGGCCTCAGGCCATAGACATGGTTTCAAGTCCAGATTTTATTCCAAGTTCAAGGAGAAGGCACTAGAGGATTTTAAGCAAAGTAGTATTAAACAGTCTTCATTTAAAAAAAAATCTCTCAGGCTGTTCTGAGAAGAGTGTATCATAGAGTGCACTTACTTGCTGATGTAGGTGGAAACAAAAACATCAGCTAGGCGGCTCTCATAGTAGTCCACGCAAGAGATAACAGCAGTCTGAAGAAGGGTTGTGGGAATGGAGAAAGGTGGCCAGGCTCAGAATGTGATGGGACTCTGAGGTCAGAATGACAGGGCTTGCTGAATATGATGTGGGCGCAGGTGTGGCAGGGGGAAGCAATAAAAAAAGAGAGGTTTCAGGGGTGGCTCCAAGGATTTTGGCTTGAGTGGTTATGTAGTAGACAGGGAATGGTGACTGGTAGAACAGTTCACTAAGATAGGGAAGACTGGGGAGGCGCAGATTTGTCCTAATAAAATCAAACATTCTATTTTGGACTCAGAATGGTTAAGTAACTTGTCCCAAGGTCACACAGCTAATACGCAACAGAGCTGGGATTCAAATCCACGCCTGTCAGATTCTAGAGCTCATTTTAAAATAACATACGCTGTAACGCTACCACACATGACAGCTTTTCTCTGAAGAAAGCAGACTGCCCAGCGAGCTGCTGCCAGTTCACTGACCTGTTCAACGTGGCCCTTCCGCATCTCCAGCACGGCCAGGTTGTTGTAGGCCTCAGCGTGGTGGTTGTTGTTGACCAGAGCCAGCCTGAAGCACTGATGGGCCAAATTGGTATCTCCTATTCCCTACAAAAGAAAGTCCATGTTCACACCCATCGGTCCATTTACTTCCTCCTCCCTTCTTTCCTCATAGATATCTCTTCTGCTACCACACAAAAAGCATCAAGTGCCATACAATTATAGAAGTCAACGTGAATTCTATATAAATGGATTTAACCCAAGAATATAAAATAAGCCACAATGACTCCTAGAAACTTCTAAATTTCCCCATAAGACTACAACCAATCTGGATTTAGGATAATTCCTGAATATTTCTTCAAACTAATTTTTTTGTTTGTTTTGAGACAGGGTCTCACACTTTGTCACCCAGGCTGGAGTGCAGTGCTACGATCATAGCTCACTGCAGCCTTGACCTTCTAGGCCCAAGTGATCTTCCTGCCTCAGCCCTCAGAGTAGCTGGGATTACAGATGTGCACTACCACACCCCGCTGATTTTTTAATGTTTTGTAGCGACAGAGTCCCACTTGTTGCCCAGGGTGGTCTCGAACTCCTGGGCTCAAGCAATCCTCCTGCTTCAGCCTCCCAAAATGCTGGAAATACAGGCATGAGCCACTGTGTCTGGCTCAAACCAACTTTCTATAACAGAAATTATATCAGAAAGACAACATACCACAGCTACATGTCCCAAGTTGTACCAGACATCAGCTGCCTCTTCTTCATTTTCAGCCAAAGAAAGGGCACGTTCAAATGAGGTCAGAGTCATATCATACTGCTGGGCATAGAAGCAACACAGCCCCAGATTGTTAAAAAGCTGGCCGTTATAAATGCCCATCTGCAGCAGTCGCCTTTTCAAAAAAGAACACACAAATTTTGGTGTCAGACCAACTTTGTAAGTTTTAAGACATATATATATATATATATATTTACATAGTTAAAAATGAATTCATCTTGTGATTTTTGATACTCCTTAAGATTATAAATACAACGTGTTATAGTAAATGAAAAAATGTTTAAAGCAAATACAAATAGCTCTCTTTTATAATGGTACTAGTCACGGGGAATGTGTCTAGAGACAAAGAAAAACAACTGATCTAAGTTTTCTCCCCAAATGCTTTGTTAGAGAACCAAAATAAGAAATAGTCACAAAAAGTAAAGCCCACACACTTCAGCTTTATAAAGCTTTGCTGCCCATAGGGTAAATTCCTAAAACTCAATCTGAGGACTGTGTTTAGCATTAACCTCTACATTTTCAGCTGAGTTGGAACCCGTTTTTGGCTCTCTGTACTTTGTGCTTCAGCTGTGTCTACTGAACTCCAACAAGCTTCCACTGAGGAAGACAAAACCATCAGTGGATCCTCACATTATCCACTTAGCTTTCACACTGCAGCTCAAGAGCCCCATTTGCTTCTATGCATCATTAATCCCGTGGGACAAAGGACAAGAGAGTTCATATAAGCAAATGAAAATCCAGCCCAGCTGCTGTGAGAAACCTATGACCCACTTTGGGGGCTGGGGAGTAGAGTCAGCTGCAGGTGCACAGAATAGCGTTCTTATTATTACATTTTATACCCCCAACACATATTTGGAAAGAACCCTTGTCAGCTGTCAGTCATCTCTTTGTATATTACCCAAGGGCTAAAGAAGAAATCAAAATTTAAAAATTAATTTCAGAAGTCATATGTAGAATGAAATAAATACTTAAAGAAGAATCAGTGAATATAATTTATTTAGACTGAAAAAATATTTGGACAAGAATTGACAATGCTGCCCAAAACAGGTGATTCTGTTTCAGGTCCTCATCAAGGTTCAGAACATGGGGCCAAATGCTCTTTGCAAATCTTTTCACCTTTCAATTTCAATGTCTTTATGTTTACTGGTATTAACGGAGGCAGTGATGATTGTAAGTTTTAAGTGACTATTAAACTGTTACTGGTTGATGACAAAGTGGCTAACGCATACAATGACAATGGGGTTTAAAACTCAGTTGTCCAGCGTGTTTCTGCAAGATGCCAGACATCTGCATGTTTCCAAATTATTGGATGTCACTTTAATGCTCATAATACATCTTGGTGTTGAAATTTTAGTTTCATAAAGAAATAGCCTATATCTTATTTTCTCTATACTTTCATTTCATCTTTGTTACTATTTTATCAATATTTCATAGGAAAGTAGTTCTACGAATTGGATGTGAAGTGCACCTGTAAAACCGGAGAGCTATTTCTGGCTGATCAGAATAGAAGTGGTTGCTTCCAATGCATGCGATGGCTTCCACATGAGTATTGTCTTGTTTCAAAACTTCTTTGTAGTATTCGGCTGCTGATGACATATTGTTCATTTCCTATTCTCCATCAAGGAAGAAGAGCAATATTTTATTAATACTGGACAAGAAATTATTTTTTTCTGACTGATTTAAGTCCATTCATTAAATAAGTATTTATTGAGAGGCTACCATGTGCCAGACTCCATTCTAGGCCCTGGGCATACATTATGAACAAAAAGAGAAAGTCGCTGTCCTCAAGGAGGTGACATCTGGTATGAAAGGCAAACAAATATGTAATAGAAGGTTAAGTGCTGTGAAGAAAAACAGAGCAGGATAAGGAGAGAGAGAGAGCAGGGAGGGTGTGCTTCAGAAGGGGTGATGGAAGGGGCCACTTCGGAGAAGGTGCTATTTGAAGAGACCTGACAGAAGTGAAGGATCAAGTCCTGAGCATATCTGGGGGAAGCTCACCCTGGGCAGAGGGAAGAGCAAAGGTATGAGCCTGAGAGGGGAATGTACTTGTCACATATGAAGAACCACACGAAGGTAAATGAGGCTGGAAAAAGGGAAAGTGGCGCAAAAGGCAATGAGAGGCAGCCAGGGCCTTTGTCAGCCAGGGTGAGAACTTCAGATTTTTTTTCTAGTTGAGAGAAATCCATCAGGAGAGGAATAACAATCATATTTGCATTTTGAAAGAATAACTTGACTGCTGCATGCTAGACATACCAAAATAGGAAAGCGTGGTAGCAGGAAGATCAAGAGTCCAGGAAAGAAAAGACGGCAACCAAGACCAAGCTTAGAAATACATACAAAATGAAAAACTAAATAAACCTTCTACAGTTATTATATATTCTTTCTAAAATACTGATAATCATAAATATATGCATCTAATGTTATCAATGAATGTTATATTTCTCAAATCTACCTTCAAGGCCCAGTTCAGGCTCCACATCCTTCACAAAGATTTCCCTAATGCCTTCACTTCACATAGCTGTCTTCTACCTCTCAACTTCCATGGCGTTTATTATGTGAACTTGTTCTCATTAGAGAAGGACTCAAACTTTTTGTTAAATTTTAATCATATCAAATAAGAGACTCTACTGATTGTAAGAAGCACCACACAGTGCTTTTTTAAACAGAATTTTTATTTGATCCTTACTGATATATTTAGACATATTCATACACAGATTGTATCACAGATCACTCTTTTGCATACTTTATATAAAGTACATATACATAAGCAAAATAAATTAAATATAGTATTCCTCTTTCACAAGAAGTATCAAATTCTTCTGAATCCCTTTTTGATTTGGTCATCAATGGCCAGGTGTTTCCACACAGTATTGTTCTATGCAATGATGACACAGCATTTCTTTATACTTGACAAACAGCAATTGTATACATTTACGGGATACAATGTGATGTCTTGAAACATGCATACATTGTGGAATGAGAAAATCAGTCTAATTAACATATATATAGCCTCACATACTTATTTCTTTGTGGTAAGAACATTTAAAATCCACTTTTAATACTTCTTAAAAGTGCTCCAGTATTGTCTCCAAGATTTTCTTCCAAGCTATGGACAGTCATTCTGCTATGCTGATACCTGTGTTTTCTTGATCTTACCAGCAGGTGTCAACAAAAGCTTTCAGGCAACAATCAGTAATAATTACCAGGTTCACCATGCTCCCAAGAGTAATTACCCAAGTTTCCATATAAGCAGACTATGACAACTACATGGCAACTGCCACTTGGCCACAAAAATAGAAAGACGCTACCCATTTTAAGATGTACCTCAAGTTCAGAGATGTTAAAATGTGAAAAACAATCTGAGTCCATGAAATATGTAAATTCCTTTAGAGCAAGATCGTATCGCGTGCCATTTCTTAGCACAAAATTTAGTGTTCTGGAAAGTGAAAAATTAATAAACAAGAATTAAACAACTCTTAAAAATGTTCTTAGCTTCCCATGTTTCCATTAGAACAGAGGTTCTCAAACATGTTGGTCTAAGATTCATTTTAAACTGTTAAAAATTGCTGAGAAGAAGAAGTTTTGTTTACGTAAGTTATATAGATTAATACTAGAAATTGCAACTGAGATATCTTTAAACATTTACTTATTAATTCATTCTAAATAACATACATTAAACCTACTACATATTCACATACATAACATTTTTATGAAAAATAATAAGCTCTTCTGAGTGGAGAAAGTCTGTGGGTTGTACAACCATGTTTGTGACAGAGTAGATTAGTCTGTTTAACCCAGAGAGAGAAGGCCGTTAAGTCCTTTTGAGCATAGATCTAAAGCCAAAAGCTCCACTTGTGCTTTTATCTATAATCAAGCTAACGGTTTGGCCTCCATTTGTCTAAATCTTGTCTCTCTCTCTCTCGGTTGGTTCTCAACATGGAGGAACAGGGATGTAACTTATCAGTCCCATAAAACCCTAATAAAACATTCACCAGTTGACCCAAATCTATGCTTTATAGATATTTCTTCATGTGCTTTATATTTGAAATTCTTTTTCAAAGCCAACAGCATCCCACAGTGCTAGGCTTCAGTGCTACAGCTTCCAAAGGTGGCAATGCCCAATGCAAAGAAGGCTCAAGCCTCAGTAAGCCAGTTGGTTCAAGACTTTGGGTTCTATAAAATTACTTTTGAATACTTGTATACTTAATTAATGGACACAGAAATTGATTTATGTAATCTCGAGGAATTTTAGACTGAAACACCTATTGTACGGACAACCTCATATGTAGTTTTTCAATTAAGTTTTATAAACTTATAAAATATGTGCTTATGCTAAATAAATGTAAACCTTACAAAAGGGTACAAAATTAAAAGTAAATGCCCTGTCCCCAAATTCCAGTAGGCAGAGGCTCTGTTAATAGTTTTTTTAGTATTGTTCAGGAAATTTTGTTCATACTTAAGCATATACATGGGTGTGCATATTTTAAGCATAAACAGAATCATTCTATACATTTCAATATACAGTTTATTTTTTCACTCAGTGTCTTGACTCTTTCCATATCAAAACCAAAAGCTTTACTTCATATTTTTAAATAATACTTCTGCATAGTGTTCCGTCAATAGAGATCATAATTTATTAAACCAGTCCCTTTTTGATTAAGCATATGTTTCCTTTTTCAAACCAAAAAACATACTATAAAAACATCTTTGTACAGGTCTTTGTGCACTTGTATGAAAATAGCCTTAAGGAAAATTCCTAGAAGTAATACTGCCAGGTCAAAGAGTATGCACATTTTAAAATATCATCAATAACTGCAAAAAGCTTCCAAATGTTCATACATGGAGCTTGTTTCTCTACACCCTTGGCAACCCTAGATAACATAGAACTAAGATCTTTGCTAATCTGACTGAGTGAAAAATGGCTTATCACAGTTGTTTTAGCTTTTTATATCTTTAATTATGAGAGGTTAGGCATTTAACACATCAGATATTCTTTATATTTCTCTTTCTGTGAGCTGCCAATTCCTATCTTTTGTCTGTTCTTCTATCCTACCCTATCTTTTGTCCTTCCACTATTGTGTGTGTCGGAGTCTTGCGTGGAACACTGCCCTCCGGGACACAGGAGAGCTGGAGGCTGAGGTGTGGCTCAAGAATCCCTGGGCATTGACTGTGTTCTATTCCAGATGAAAAGAGCCTGTGTTGATGTTGACCATAGTTCAAAAACACAGGAAGGCTCACTGTTTATAAACATTCTCTTCAGAGGAAAAGTTTAGATGGCTTAATTAAGTTCTTCCAAATAGGTGTCACCAAGCCCTAAGTACTAAACGGGGGCGGTTTAGTCAACGCAGCTGGAACTTGGTTGTTGTCTCATCTCTGTGGTGATCTTACTTTCATGGAGAGGGTGAATGGCCACTGTGTAGGCTGAAAGGAAACAAGAGCCTAAGGAAAAGCCACACCATGACATGGAAATACCTCGTTTCCATGTTTACATTCTTGACTAAATAGATGAGAATTTGTATGTGTGTGTTTAAATCTCCCAATTTTAGCAATTTTTAAGCAATGTGTAGTTTGAGGAAATCAAAAGCAGTCTTTTGTCTGTCCCAGGTATGCCAATTATTTTCCCTGTTTGGTATTTTTACCTTTTGTTTTGTTGCATATGGATTTGGTTTCTATTTTTTGTTTTTGCCATATAGAAAATTTAACTTTTACATTCTCAAATTTATCAATCTTTGCCATTATGGCTTTCTAACTTTGTGTCATGATTAGAAAAATCTTCCTCATTCCAATTTATACAAATAATTCATCTGTGTTTACTTCTGGAACTTTCAGGGTTTCATTTTTTGAAGTTTTAAATCTTTAAAGTTTTAAATCTGGCAGTAATGAATAGTATAAATCATTATTCAACCAGCTCTATTTTTAAACTATTTATTAAATAACCAAGTAATGCAATCGGCTTAATAGGCCATCTTTATCACATCTTAAATTTCCATATATATGAACACACATTGATTCTATATTGTTTCTTTACTTTTTTGTTTTTTTGAGACAGAGTCTCACTCTCTCGCCCAGGCTGGAGTGCAGTGGCATAATCTCGGCTCACTGCCAGCTTCGCCTCCTGGGTTCACATCATTCTCCTGCCTCAGCCTCCCGTGTAGCTGGGACTACAGGCGCCCGCCACCACGCCCAGCTAATTTTTTGTATTTTTAGTAGAGACGGGGTTTCACTGTGTTAGCCAGGATGGTCTCGATCTCCTGACCTCGTGATCCGCCCGCCTCGGCCTCCCAAAGTGCTGGGATTACAGGTGTGAGCCACCACAGCCGGTCTATTTTGTTTCTTTATTCTTTTATCAGATTTGTTTAAATTTTACTAGTTCTAGAATAGATTTTATTAATGTAGACTTAAAATAACATTTTCAAGTATATAAATGCCACTTCAAGAATATAATAAATTTGGTATCAAGTGATTTTTACAGTGGTTATTTTTTATCCAATTCACAAACTGTAGATACAAAATCTATAATTAGATTTTTAAATTATTATTATTATTATTTTTGAGATGCAGTTTCCCTCTTGTTGCCCAGAATGGAGTGCAATGGCGCGATCTTGGCTCACTGCAACCTCCACTTCCTGGGTTCAAGCAATTCTCCTGCCTCAGTCTCCCAAGTAGCTGGGATTACAGGCATGTACCACCAAGCCAGGCTAATTTTGTAATTTTAGCAGAGACAAGGTTTCTCCATTTTGGTCAGGTTGGTCTCGAACTCCCGACCTCAGGTGATCCACCCACCTCAGCCTCCCAAAGTGCTGGGATTAAAATAAAATTAAATAACTGCAAAAAATGAATGCTGCAGTAGTTTTCAAATCTTGTTTTGCATCAGAATCAATCACCTAGTGAGCTTGCTAAAAATCCAGATGCCTGAGTCCCAGCTTCCAAGACTTCTGATACAGAGGAAGAGGATGGGTCATGCTTCCCATCCACTCCCAAGGTCATTTCATACACAGTAAGGTTTGAAGACCCCTAGAATAACATTTCCAGGGTAAGGTTATGCAATTGCCTTATGCCTTATAATTGCAAATGCCTTTCAACAAAGAACGGCTAAAATTAAGATCTGTCTTTCAAATGAATAAACAAAATACCTCAAGAAAAACTGAAACAACCAACAAAGAAATCTGGCAAGGATAAATCATTTTAAACAAACAATGAAAAATAAGCAGTTCAACATATTCATCCTAAAATAGACAATATTTAAAAGATATCTGCAACAATGAAAGATACATAAAAAGAAGAGAACATAGAGGAATGGAATCCCTCCAGCCAAGGACAAGCATGATGTATATAACAAAAACCCTACAGGCATACACAGTGCAGGCTGCAATGCTAAAACCAATTTACTGATTAACTGAACATCTATTGTCACATAAACAGAAAAAGAATACACTGGAAATCTGACTTTGGTGTGCTAAACTTTGACATAAGGTAAATTAACTATGCAAATTCAAGGCAAAAGACTGAAATACTGCCACCAACTATTTCAAGTCTGTGCTTAGTCTTTGATCACTCTATTTGTGCATGATTTTCCCTACAACTGAGAGGCTTTCCTCTCCACTCCTTTCTTCCTTCAAGTGTACAGTCAACGTAGAGCAGGGAAAGGTTGAGAAAAGGAATCCACTCCAGAGCTACTCCATATCACAGCCACAGCAACAGTGACTGTAACAGAGGCTTGGAAGCAATTCTTCTGACCAGCAACCATGCAATAAAGATGGGATAGTTCTCTAGCTCTTTCTGCTAGCACTTCCTGCCTAAGAAGAGAAGGGCAAAAGGGCAGAAATGAGCAGAAGGCAAGGGCCTAAAGGTCAGAGCTCCAATTGCACTGGCATAGTCACCACCAGAACAAGCATGAATTCCACTGGTTTAGCTTGTTGGTCAAAGTTTTATTCATACTCAATTTAGAGTCCAGAGTATTTTTATTGATTTATCAAAGTCTTCTATTTATACATTTATAAAAATTACATTTCAAAAGGAAATCATAGTTTTTCTTGACAACGTTAAAATATTTTTATTTAAAAAGTAATGCATGCTTATTATGGAAAATCTGGAAAATACAGAAAGTATAAAAAAAATCATTCATACACTATCACCTAGGTATAGCAGCTATTAATATATTCCATTCTTTTCTAAGAAAATGATTTCAAAATATCATACCTAGCATTTTCAAGGAATTTCAAGGAAACAGAGATGTGTCTGTTCAAAGATATATTAGAAGTCCTAAGCAATAAGACACATTTTTAAAATGGTAAAATAATTGAAGGGAAGAGATGAAACTACCTGTATTTGCAAATGATGATTGTTTTATTTACTTAGAATATCCAAGAGGACCTATGAACAAGATCTTAAAATTTAAAGAGTTGCTAGTATCAAAAACATGTTTAAAAAGTAATACATTCCTATCCACCAGAAATAATCAAATAGAAAATACAAGAGAGAAAAAAAATAAGGATTCCATTCATAGTTATACCTAGAAATACACCTGCATAGAAAAAAGTTAACATAGCAGGCCTGAGACCACTATTCTTAGAAAGGCCTGTATCTGGGAATTTGACTGGTTCTCTACATTGATATGAAACTTTCCCCAAATCATAAGCATAGCTTGCTACACCTAACCTGTTTGCATAAACAGTGTGGTTTGTGCTGAATGCCTGTTTACTTCTGGGAGTGTTTGCTGTGTGATAAACAGTGTGTGTGATTATATGACCAGCATCCAATAGTAACCATGGATACAGAGTCTCTAATGAGCTTCCCTGGTAGACATCACTTCTCATGAGTTGTCATAACTCGCTGCTGGAAGAATTAAGTGTGTCCTGTGTAACTCCACCGGGAGGGAGCTCTTGGAAGCTTGTACCTGGTTTCCTCTGAACTTTACCCCAAGAGCTGTTTCCTTTTACTAATTTTACTTTGTATCCTTTTGCTGAAATAAATCTGAGTCCTGTCAGTCCCAGTAAATCAATGAAAGCGTGGTCTGGGGGACCCCCAACACACCACCTTTCTGGAGATAATTACAAAATATTCACTGAAGAACAAAAAAAGACCTAAGTAAATGGAGAGTTATATCATGATTGAGAATGGGAAGAAAGGCAGACCACTCACCCACTCCCCATCATTCATACACTCAATGTAATTCCAATCAACACGCCTCCAGGGATTTGTATGGTTTTTGATAGGCCAATCCTACAATCACTATGGAAGAGCAAAGGGCCAGGAAAACCAACTGTAAACAAGAAGAACAAGGTGGTAGGATTTGCCCAACCTGATATCATGAATTATTGTAAAACTATAGTAATCAGACAGCAGCGAAGAAATCTCAATGGTACTTTTCATGGAATTTGATGACATGACTAAAATTTATAAGCATGAAGCCAGGAGTTCGAGACCAGCCTGATCAACAAAGTAAGACCTCATTTCTGCAAACAGTAAAAAAAAAAAAAAAAAAATTAGCTGGACATGGGGGCACAAGCCTGTAGTCCCAGCTACCCAGGAGGCTGACATAGGAGGATCACTGGAGCCTAGGAATTTGGAGGCTGCAGTCAGTTATGATTACGCCACTGTGATCTAGCCCGGGCAACAGAGTGAGAACCCATCTCTAAATATATATATATATACATATATATATAGAGAGAGAGAGAGAGAGAAAGAGAAAGAGAAAGAGAGAGTATGTAATGTAATGTCAGTATCAACTTTTGTCCATTTGTGGTAGATACATTTTGGGGCTTTCTATTCTGTTCCATTGGACTGTTTGTCCATTCTTATACCAATGTTATAGCAATGCAAGAATCACCTAATACACTATCTAAGAAGGGATTAATTACCAGAATATAGAACTCAAATAATTCAACAAGAAAACAAGCAATCCAATTTAAATATGGACAAAAGACTTGAATAGACATTTCTCAAAAGAAGACATACAAATGGCCACAGGGTATATGAAAACATGCTCAACATCACTAATCATCAGGGAAATGTAAATCAAAACCACAATGAAATATCATCTCACCTCAGTTAGAAGGGCTATCATCAAAAAGACAAAAAATAACTAATGCTGGCAAGGATGTGAAGGCAGGGGAATGAATGCCCGTACACCGTTGATGGGAATGCAAAGTAGTATAGTTGTTATGGAAAACAGTATGGAGTTTCCACAGAAAAACTCAAAATAGACCTACCATATGATCCAGCAATCCCACTGATGAATATATATCCAAAAGAAAGGAAGTCTGTATATCAAAGAGATATCCCATGTTTATTGCAGCACTATTCACAATAGCCAAGATGTGGAATCAACCTGAGTGCCCATCAGTGGATGAATGGAAAGAAAATGTGGTATATAGACACAATAAAGTAATATTGAGCCATAAAAAAGGGTAAAATCCTGTCATTTGCAGGAACATGAATGGAATTGGAAGTCATTATGTTAAGTGAAATAAGCCAGGCACAGAAAGAAAAGTGCCACATGTTCTCACTCATGCAGTAGCTAAAAAAGTGAATCTCATGGAGGTAAAAAGTAAAATTATGGTTACCAGAGGCTAGGAAGGGTGTGGGGAGACTGGAGGATGAAGAGAAGTTGGTTAAGGGGTACAAAAATATTTAGACAGAAAGAATAAGTTCTACTATTTGATAGTACAGTAGGGAAATTATGGTTAACAATAATTTACCTTATATTTCAAAATAGCTAGAAAAGAAGAATTGTAATGTTCCCAACACAAAGAAAAGATAAATGTTTGAGGTGACAGATAACTCAATTACCCTGATTTGATCATTACACATTGTATACAGGAATTAAAATATACATGTACCACAAAAATATGTACAACTATGGTGTATCAGTAAAAAAAAAATAATAACATGAATTACCTCATAGATTCTTGCAATTCCACAGAGCAGGGTTACTTCTCCTGGAAACTTATCTAAGCCTTGTTTGAAAAGATTTAAAGCAGTCACAGGTTGATCCAATGAGACATAAACCTAAAAACAAGATACATTTCAATAAAAGTATAGATTCTTAAAATAATATTTGTTATGACATTTATAATTATTGATTAGTAACAAATTATCTCCTAGATACTACAGTAAAGAATTTTCAGTCGGGCATGGTGGCTCACACCTGTAATCCCAGCATTTTAGGAGGCTGAGGTGGTTGGATTGCTTGAGAACAGAAGAAGTTCAAGACCAGCCTGGGCAACACGGTGAAACCCCATCTCTACAAAAAATACAAAAATTAGCTGGGCATGTTGGTGTGTTCCTGTAGTCCCAGCTATTTGGAGGCTGAGATGGGAGGATCACTGGAGCCTGGGAGGTCAAGGCTGCAGTGAGCCATGATTGCACCACTGCACTCCAGCCTGGGTAACAGAGTGAAATCCTGTCTTTAAAAAGAAAAGAAGCACAAGCAGAAGCAGAAGCAGAAGCAGAAGCAGAAGAAGAAGAAGGAGAAGAAGAAGAAGAAGAATGAATTTTCAAAAATGTGCAGCATTAATTTTCAATAATGATGTTATAGTTTTATCTCCACATGTTATATATAAAGCATTCATTCATTTATTCTCTAACAAATGCTTACTGTGAGCTTACTATGCCAGAGACTGGCAATAGTAACTAAACAAGAAAGAATCGAGGGAAAACCTTTTTAGGATAGAACAGACATGAGTATGCTATAGGCTGGCATTAAGAAACCAATTAGGAGACTGAGGTTAAAGATGCTGAATAAAGAGGAGACGACCCATGGAACAAGGCCTGAGAGAGACAGGCAGTGGACAGGCCCCTCCAAAACAAGAGAGGACACAGGTTCATGAGGTCAGGGAGTTAAGCAAGTTAGCACATAATGGCTTCCACTTCATTAGCAATTAGAACATTAGCAGGAATAAACCATATACTTAATAGGAATTTCTAAAACAGTATTACTATTTTACGTATGACAACATAAGATTATGACACTTTTTTCATGATTTTCGGATCCACTTTCTAAACAGTAAGAGTGTGTTTTGAGAAAAAATCCAAAGGGATGCAACAGAAAACTAAAGTATTTATCATTAAAGTTTGAGATTAGAGAGAGAGGTACGGATAATAACTTTTCAGTTTTTACTTATATACTTTTGAACTGTACAAGTTCTATACTTTAAAAATATAACAAATAATATATAATTAGTATTTACATAATCTAAAAGGTTTAATTTTTAAATTAACAATTAAGAACTTTAAAAAACAATGTTCTTAAAATCTGCTTGATCTCTTTCCTTTGTGTATATATAACATATGTAAATATATATTATATAAAAATATTTATATTACTATATAATAGTATACATTATAATAAACATTATATATAGTTATAATATATATTTATATTATATTATATATTTATTATATTATATATTACATATTTATACTATATGATTATATATGTATATTATTTTTATATATTTATAATTATATAATTTTATATATTTTTATATAAATTAAATATATTGTATTAATATATAAAAATATATACACACATATATATACACATTTCTTTTTTAAAGAGATGGGTCTCACTATGTTGCCCAGGCTGGTCTCAAACTCCAGGACTCAAGCAATGCTCCAGCCTCAGCCTCACAAAGTCCAGCGATTATAGGCACAAGTCACCATGCCAGAGCTCTTTCACTTTTTAACTTTTAATTTCAGGGTACATGTGCAGGTTTGTTATATAGGTAAACTCATATCATGGGGAGTTTGTTGTACAGATTATTTCATCACCCAGGAATTAAGCCTAATACTCAGTCATTTTTTCTGCTCCTCTCCCTCCTTACACCCTCTCAGAGGCCCCAGTGTCTGTTGCTCCCCTCTATGTGTCCATGTGTTCTCATCAGTTAGCTCCCACTTATAAGTGAGAACATGAGGTATTTGGTTTTCTGTTCCTGCGTTAGCTTGCTGAGGATAATGGCCTCCAGCTCCATCCATGTTCCTTCAAAGGACATGCTCTCATTCTTTTTTATGGCTGCATAGTATTCCAGTGTATATGTACCACATTTTCGTTATCCAGTCTGTCATTGATGGGCATTTAAGTTAATTCTATGTCTTTGCTATTCCGAATAGTGCTGCAATGAACATACGCATGCATGTGTCATTGTGACAAAACTAAAATCTGCTTGATCTCTATTACATAATAACCATCCATGCATACATTAAAGAAAAACTTACCTTTATATAGTTGTGTAGGGAATAATAGATTTAAACAAATCAATTTATGGAAAAACAGGTGAAGTCATGTATGTAACAAGAGTTAAATAAAAAGCATATTTTTTCAATGACATAGTAAGTGATTATCAATTAAGATGACAGTCAAATAGTATGACTTCAGCCTTAATTTCTAGTTCTTTCCAAAAAGTTTACTATGATGCCTAGAAACTTCTTTAAGACTTTAAGTGTAGGCTGGGCATGATGGCTTACACCTGTAATCCCAGCACTTTGGGAGGCTGAGACTAGAGGATCGCTTGAGGCCAGGAGTTGGAGACCAGCCTGTGCAACACAGCAAGATTCCATCTCTACCAAAAAAAAAAAATTATCCAGGCACAGTGACCTGTGGTCCCAGCTACTCAGGAGGCTGAGATGGGAGGATCGCCTGAACGTGGGACGTCAAGGCTGCAGTGAGTTGTGATAATGCCACTGCGCTCCAGCCTGGGTGACAGAGTGAGACCCTAACTCAGAAAAAAAAAAAAATTGTTTAAGTTGAATATATCATATATAGAAGATAAAGTTAGATACCAGATAGTTTCAAACATTTTTGAAAGTCATTAAAACATACTAAGACTAGCACGGTAAATTTATATAACTTTCATTTTGCTTCTTTTTCATATGTTAATTTTTATTCCCATATTTAGGAACTAGTAGCACTTCCTTTTATATCTCATCTTCTTTTGAATCTCCTTTACCACATTTTTTAATTTAAGAAACTCTAACAGATAAAGCAAAATCATGTCATCACCACCACTTGTGTTTTTCTTTCAAAATAGCCTCAGTGAGGGTCAAGAGGTAACTTTACCCCACTATTGAAAATTCTGGCCAGGCATGGTGGCTCCCACCTGTAATCACAGCACTTTAAGAGGCCGAGGCACGCAGATCACTTGAGGCCGGCAGCTCAAGACCAGCCTGGCCAGCATGGTGAAACCCCACCTCTACTAAAAATACAAAAATTAGCTGGGCATGGTGACGTGCACCTGTAATTCCAGCTACTTGGGAGGTTGAGGCAGGAGAATCACTGGAATCCAGGAGGCAGAGGTTATAGTGAGCTGAGATCATGCCACTGTACTCCAGCCTGGGCAACAGAGCAAGACTCCATCTCAAAAAAAAAAAAAAAATGCAAGAAAATTCTAGGTGGCCCTATCATTTCTGCTGTAGGGCTGCAGATGGCACTGCAGCAGTGAATAGGTCTGGAGTCAGAAAGACCTGGATCCGAATGCTAACTCCTAACCACCAAGTGACCCTGAAAAACTTACCCCTCTTTAAATTTAATTTACCTTAAGAGTACAAAGGAAATGATAAAACTCACCTTTGCAGGGTTATTGTGAGGGTTAAATTAAACTGCATATATAATGAACATGATAAAATGTTTTACACTGAGTAGGTGATCAATAAAGGAGAAGTATTATTTTTATTATTATGCCTCAGCCGAGTAACTAGGAACCTACGTAAACACAGTCCCTGTTCTCTACTACGTGCTCAAGTGGGATACAAATGTACTGTAGAAAATAAGGTCTCACTGGGGCCTGTTATCTGTGCGAGTAGTGAGCCTATGGTATTTTCTCCTGTCCTAATGGGCAATCTTTCAAATGGGTCTTCTTATTTTTTATGACAATTAATTTCTTATGAGACAGTTACCCTCCATATGTTCTCATTTTTTCCCTTGCTCTAAAGAAAAACAAGTTAAATCTAAACATAGTAACTTGCCAAATATTCCTGAAGAAGCTGTTTACTCTCCTCATGCAATGGCCAGAATTTAAACATTTATTCTGAGAAGGCAGATTTCACTCAAATTAAGATTTACTTACTTTTGCCAAGTACAGAAATGTATCTACCATTTCCTGCTGCTTCAGGGCTGATTTAAACTGTTTTTCTGCTTCACGATACATTCCCAACCTACAAATAGCAATTTTAAGAATTAGACATTCAACTTAAAAATAAACACTAGATCACACCCTGAGGATGAATAGAGACAAATTATAAGAGGAAGCACATACCAAGGAAGGTAATGTTGCACATACACATAAATTAACATGTTTATTTCTACAGTTTAGCAATAAGTTGCCTATCTCCCATATTCACCGGCTTCTAACCCCCAAATGGTATGTAAGGAGTCTGTCTGAAGCCTAGTCACAGCAGGACTAAGATAATAGCTGCTAGCAAGCCAGGTCACATCAGTTCACCACCCAAAGAGCTTATGATCAGCTGGACATATGGCAAGTGACCTGAATAAATGCTTAGAGTCTCCATATTACTGGAAGAGCTGAAGGATGACATTTATTTGAAAACATCTTCTGCTCTGAGACAAAAGCACATTTTTAAAAGCTATCTTTAAAAGTTATTTTGACCGAGTAATAATTAACACTGGGGTAATATAGTTATACCATTTTATTATTCTAGAAATCTTGTTTTCCCTTATTAGGTATCTGATACTGATTGTCCTAGTCTATCAATCTGAGATTTGCTCCCTGCCTAAATATGATTGTCCTGATGTAAGTAGTGCCTACCTCTTATACCCAGGAAAGAATTTGTTGCCACTAATTCAATCATTAAAACACAACTTTCAACAGGTCTATTCATTCATGTCCTGAATAGATCTGTTAGGCTTACTCATAATCACTCATTTTTAGCTATCTGAGAGCTACTCAGCTACGATAATGTTTCATTTTGTGAAATAAAATCAAAATGATAGACAGTATGCTCCATTGTGCTATTTCCATTTAAAGGCTTGAAAGAAGAGCTTTGATCATTTTTCATAACTTAAACCTTAAGCATTGGTGTGGCTGATGCCCAAATAGCTACTGGAGGCCTTGGGATGAAAGTGGTTAAAGGCTAAAGGTCAAAGAACTCTAAAGTTCTGAAAAACAACATATTTATCATATTTATGTACATAACATCAACTGAACATGAAAATCTTTTTATTTCTTTTGAGATAGTCTCTGTTGCCCAGGCTGGAGGGCAATGGTGGGATCACAGCACACCGCAGCCTTGCCCTCTGGGGCTCAAGCAATCCTCTGCCTCAGCCTCCCAAGTAGCTGGGATTACTGACATGTACCACTAGGCCTGGCTAACTTCTGTATTTTGTTTTCGTAAAGACAGGGTCTCACCTTGTTGCCAAGGCTGCCTGCAAACTCCTGGGCTCAAGCTATCCTCCAACCTTGGCCTCCCAAAGTGCTGGTATTACAGGCATGAGCCACCGTGCCTGGCCGTGCATGCAAGTCTTAAACACGTGACTGAAATACAGTCACTAAATTCCATTAATTTAAAGTATCCATGAGAGTCTGTGTATTTTTATCTAACTTGTTTCTTTCCAAAAATCATTTAAAAGGGATTACAATAAAAAGATACATATAAAACAAGAATATGAAAACAGAAATAGATTATTTTAAAAACAATGGAGATAGAAAGATAAATTTAAAAAATAAAAATATAATCAGAGATATTGAGCTACATGAAAGTCAAAGAACCATGTTTTTTATTACTACAGCCTTAAGAGATAACTTCATCTAATACTATCAAAAAGCAATCTACCACATGAATTCTTGTGCAAAGAAAATGGAGCATGCCATGTTCAAAGAAAGTCAAGGCAAAAAACATCAGTCAAGTTCATAAACACCAGCCAATATCAAAGAGTCAGAGTCCAGCTGCCAACTTTTTCTCTCCAACTTAAATTTAACAAAATTGTAAAGTGTCAACTGTATGCTTATTTCATGATGGTAAGGAGATGAAAAATGAAGAAGGTAACAACCATGTCCTTAAAGCAATGATAATCAAAGAATGAAACAAAACATGTTCACAAATAAATTTAATCATATTATGGTCAATCAGGAAAAAAAGTGCTTTGAGAGCACAGAGGAGGTTCAGGGAGATAGTAAATAGGCAAGATTTCAACAGCTAGATGTGCAGGGAAGAGGGACATTTCCAAAATAAAATTAAACCATGAACATAAGTACATAGGCAGTAAAGTACACAGCAGGTTAGGGAATGCTGAATTTGGTTTCATTGAAAAGGATATAATAATGGGAGTACGGCTGGATGCAGTGGCTCATGCCTATAATCCCAGCACCTTAGGATGCCAAGGCGGAAGGATGGTGTGAGGCCCGGGGTTCAAGACCACCTTGGGCAACATAGCAAGAACCTGTCTCTATAAAAAAAAGAAAGTTTTAAAAAATTAGCTGGGCATGGTGGCATGTGCCTGTAATCCCAGCTACTTGGGAGACTGAGGCAGAAGGATGGGTTAAGCCTAGGAGATTGAGGCTGTAGTTAGCCATAATCACACAACTACACTCCGGCCTGGGTGAAAGAACAAGACCCCATCTCTAAAAAATAAAATAAAATAAAATATTACATAAAATTACCTTCAGCCTATGTGTATAAGGTTTACATGAAACATACGTGAATTTCATCTTTAAACCTGGTCCCATCCCCAAGATATCTCATTATATATATATTCAAATATTCCAAAATCTGAAAAAACACAAAATCTGAAACACTTCTGTTCCCAAGCATTTCAGATAAGAAATACTTAACCTGTAATTATTTACTGGCCTCTCTTCCATTCTGTTGTAAACCATTTGAAAGAAGGGACAATCTAATCTTTGTACTCCCAGTTCCTGGCAGAGTAGCTGCCCATTAAATATGTTACTGAGTGAATGAATGTGTAAATGAAAGAATACTGAATATGTCATAAAGATGGGCAGGTATTAAAGAACAGAAAAGAAGGATAATTTAATATGACAAGGTATATTTATTTAAATGCCATCATTTATGGATGGCAAAAGCAATCAGAGTTTTGCTTTCCTTTAATTATCAAGCATTTCTGAAGGTTTTGCTTGGCAGCTCAAGATTTCAAGATTGTCTCCAGGAATTACATTCATAAGAGTTTAATGATATAATGGTCTAAAATTACCTTTTAGCAGGAAACACTTTTTCCATCTAGCAGCAGGAAAAAACACTTTAGAGTTCTATGTGAAATATCTAAATGGAAAGTAGTCTTAATTTCAATGGCAGAACAATAAGCATGCTTTTTATCCCATTTATAGTCTTTTTTCTCACAGTACTTGAATGAAAACTGAAGCTTATAAATATTGAAGTGTGTTCATAGTAACTGAAGTCTACCCTATTTTAATAATAAAAGATATTTATATTTATAAAATAGAATTGTTCATTTGTTTCTATTTTTCCAAATGTTCTATATGCATTTCAATATCAGCAACAAGTTTCAGATCTTATTTACTAGTTGCTCTATAAATATTCATAAAATTCATTATGATTCTTCTGATCTTTCAGTTAATTTGCTTTAAAATACATTTAAACATTAAGAGAATATAAGAATATTAAGGTCCTAGAGAAACAATATGGAATTGTGGAAACAGCAAGATAATTGGCATCAGAAAGTGAGCTCAAGTTCTTGTTCTGCCACTTACTGTTTACGTGAATTTGGACAAATCACTATCTTCGTGAGGCTCAATTTTTCTCATCTGAAGAAAGGACTAACAATAGCCACTACCTCCAAGGTGCTGTGAGACTTAAGTGAAATGGTACAATGTAGGAACAAAGTATCTCTTAACTGTGAAGTGTTTTACAGATGTGAGGCATGGGTGTAAATGAAAGATTTGATTACCAAGAGAACAGAAGTAGAAATCAGCAGACTTGGTTCTAGTCCCTGGTCTGTTACTCACTAGCTCCTGATGCAAATTACAACCACTCTCTTGGCCTCAGCTTCCTCATGTGAAAAGGGGAGTTGGGCCTGATGGTCTCAAAGCTTCCCTCTCTCAGCTCAAAAGTTTTATTATTCTAAAGGTATCAATTCTTATTGCTACCCTGTGATTGTTAAGTAAACGCTTTATCAAGTAAGCCAAAGACCCAGTTCTCGTTTCTTCATGGGAAAAACTACCCTCCAAAAAAGTATCAGATTTGAGACCCTAAAATACATGGCCACTTCTAGGCCCTTCAAAAATAATGAAATTTACCTGTAGTAACATTTTCCAATCTGTACCTTCCACCACCAGTCCTTGTACTGAGAATGCTCTGTGGAGAGGGCAGCCAGATCCAAAGCCTTTGAAAACAATTCATTTTAGATTAGTATTTTCTTTTCTAACAATAAGCAGTCAGGAAAATAAATAATGAAATAGACCATATAATTAGCACCAGTCAAAACGTGCATTAGAAATCAGACAGAAACTCAAGTTGCTCATGTTTCCAGATGGCCCCACCAATTTTCGCTAATCAGTTCCAGACCAGAGGGCTAATAGCAGATGAGATAAAAACACTCATCAAAGGGAAGCAGATGTACAATATATTTGAATATAATTTTAATATACAAGACACAAAACTGATATTAAAAAATGCCTAAGTTTTTACCCACTCCTCCTGACTTATCTACTGTATAATGATTCAAAATGCCTCCAAACTCCGTGGCAGTCAAGTCTTTGGTGTGTAAGCCGTATCCAGGGGCAGTGTCCACTTTCAAGAGAGATGTAGAAAAAGAAAGAAAGATTAAGAAAGCAGGTAGAGAAAAGATGTGGAAAATGGGATCATGAAGAAGAGTGAAAGGAACTTAAGTATTTGGATGACTGCTGTCTTCAACAACTATCATTCCACTCTTCTGACACCACCTTACGTCCCAGTCAATTCTAAGCAGCAGACTCCCCTTTGCTAAAAACTGAAGAAGATCTTCTCTTCAATTGCTTTCCTATTTTACATTTGTTTATCCCATATCTTTAATACTCTCAAATTTGTTCCCTCTATTGTTTATTCAAGATTAGACAAGAGGTGACTAAGTAAGAATTAGAATTTTATACAGAGGAAGTAGAAACCATTTTTGACAAAGGGAAAGCAAATCAGTCTTTGCAGAAATTTGAAGCTCTGATAAAGATGGGATTAATAGAAGCTGGGGCTACTAGTTAAGAGAGAATTCTGATTTTTTATAATACTATTTTTCTCTCAAGGCTGAAAATTTTTTATTCTTTAGCTAGTGTTAATATAATCATGATATCCAAGAGCTCAGTTAAAGTAACTCTTAGATTTTCAGTTCTATTATCTCAAAACACATCCAGATTACTGTCCACTTCTTAATATCAACTCTTTTCTGAAATGAATGTGAGAAGAGTTCCTTAAATCTCTTACTGTATAATTAATTATTTTTCCTTGTGTTCCCCATCTTCTCTTTCTCCAGGGGAGATCTCTAAATATGCAAACTACTTATAAAGAAATGGTGACACCATGCTGAGCCTCTAATGGACTTGAAAAATCAGCATCTGTACTTGAAAGCTATGAAAATTAAAAACAAGCCACACACTACTTTCATATGCTTATTATTCTCCCCCACCACCCTGACCCCAGCCAGAAATAAAAATGAAACCAAAAAAATGAGGAGAAAAGTATAAGTTCAATTAGCATTATTTTCAGATATACTAGAAAAACATATTTTCAGCCAGCTCAATTCAGGCATACATGGTAAATATCTAAACATTTTAACTTGATCTTTATAAAGACCTTTTCCAGTAAATAGATCATAGTCATTCTCATGCTTAGTATAAACAGACCTTCTATTTTTTAGAAAAAGATGTCATGCAAAAATTTTTTATGTATTCTAAATTCCCAAGGTTAGATTTAGTGCTTCTTACAGGCTGCTGGTTTTGCCTGCATAGTTGGTTCTAAAACAAGTCATCCTATGGAGAACCCATATGTTTGTACTAATCCAGTTAAGGATATTAATATAAATTATTGATACAGAATAAAAATGGCAAAAAGAAATTATAATGATGAAGACTCAGGCTGCTAAGGACAGAACTCTGACCTTTTTTTCTCTTGCCCCAAATCCTTTCCAAGGAGGCTTGGGGAGTCACACCCTACAAACCATAAAATCTCATTAAACAATTTTTTTAAACTAACCTGGTATAATGCGGCCTACTTTCCAATCTGACTGTAGTACAGCATCACATGAGAGATGGCAGACACCCCCGATCTTAAACATCCCTATATACTGACTTCAAGTGACAAAGATTACCTAATTGCCACCTAAAGAATCCCTAAAACCCACCAATGACATGTAAGCCATGGCTTCGAGATGTACAGAATTTTCAGGCCCAATCAATGTATACCTTCCATGTATCGATTTATGATTTTACCTGCAATTCCCATACTTTCCTGAAATGTATAAAGCCAAACTGTAACCCAATTGCCTTGGGCACATTTTCTCAGGACCTTTTGAGACTATGTATCCCCAGACTGAGGTCACTCATACGGACTCAGAATAAACTGCTAAATATTTTGGCAGAATTTGGTTTTTCTGTCCTCACTGCACTAAAGAAAAACATTTGTGACAATTTCTTTCCTTTCTTTTTTTTGATACAGTCTTGCTATGTTGCTCAAGCTGGATGGAGGGCAGTGGCACAATCTCAACACCTCCAGCTCCCAGGCTCAAGCAATTTTCATGCCTCAGCCTCTTGAATAGCTGGGATTACAGGTATGTGCCACCACGCCCAGCTAATTTTTTATGTTTTTAGTAGAGACACGGTTTCACCCCACGTCGGCCAGGCTAGTCTCGAACTCTTGGCCTCAAGTTGATCCACCTGCCTCAGCCTCCCAAAGTGCTGGGCTTACAGGTGTGAGCCACCATTCCTGGCCCATTTGGGACAATTTTAAGTGGCTGACAAGCTCCCTGAGGACAGATACTCCTCTTTTACATCTCTGCTGTTGTTCTGGAATATTGCTGTGCACAGAAGAGGTATTCAAGAACTATCTGTTGACTGAATTAATTATAATCTTTGTTTCTGACTTCTGTTGACAATACCTTAAGAACCAAACAAAACTGTCATAGTAATAAGATTCATAATTAAAAGCTATTAACCTTAAAATTTTTAAGTGGTGACAGAAGATCTATATTTCTATAACCATTCCCAAATTTTTAAAATAAATAACTATAAGACTTAAATTTAATGATCTTTAGATGATTTAGTAAAACCAATATCTAGATATTAATAAAAGCTCAGAATGTCATTTTTTAAAGCAATAAGTTTATAAACGTCCAAAAGTAGAAGGAATTTTGGCAGATCTAAGTTTTTAAAAAGTCATCCTTTCACTATGTTGTAGTTGTAACAACTTCAAGATGATGAAATTAAAGAGCATGTGGAAACAAAGATTGCAGAATAACCGACTCACATGCCATTTTAGTTTTGTCAATACCAACAATATTGTCCAAAAAGGGAAAGGTGGGGAAAGGGAGTTATTAAATACTCAAAGGCAAAAACAGTTTTCCATAGATAACTTTACTTTTCCTTAAAATGTAAATACCACTTCGTGGCGTTCTCTACCTCTACAGTATTCTTCCTATTTGTCTGTAGATAAACACGGAATCACCAGCCCACGTGCCACTTGAGTTTTGTTGATACTGCCCACCCCTACAACATAAGAAAAGCACTAAAAGCTCAAAGACAGAAAAATTGTTTTCCATGGAGAATCAGTTTTATACTTTCTTAATATTTAAACACCATTTCAAGGTATTTCTTACATTGGTCTATAGTAGTCTCTGTATTTGTGTGAAATACTTTCTTTAAAGAGAAATTTGGAGGGCACCCAAGGAATCTAAATATAAAAACACCTCTGATTTCTTAACATGTTAAAAAAACAGAATTCCTTTTTTCTTTTTCCAGCTAAAGTTACAAAATATATGTAAGATATAAAAATACATGCTTTATACTCATTATCTAAATCCTTCTTCCATTCAGAAGATAACATTTCTGGTAAAAGCAAGAATGACATTTTAATGGAACAACCTGATCCACAACAGCACTATAATGTGGCAAGACCATACCAGAGTGCGAAATGGAACAAGACATCTGTCCGACTCAGCACCGCTAGCACCCATCAAAGTACTGATATACACAACCCAATCATTATTGTTTAAAGAATAATCAATGCATATATCAATATATGAATTAGTAAATAAAATGGAAAACAAAGGAACAATTTGTGTTTTTCACCAAATAATAACAAAACAAATTGCTCCATTTTATGTTCTACAAAAATGTATGTATATGGGGGGTAAGCAGATGAAAATCACAAGCAGAGTACAAATCGGAAGCATTTTAACATATTATTGCCCCTAATTTATAATTCATTTTATAAATGTAAAGTTACTATAACATTACTGTTGAAAAATTTTAAAACAAAGGTAAAATTAGACTTAATCTCCATTAGTACCATGAGGTACAACATAGGCGTTCAACAAATATTTGTGGAATGAATGCATCTTAACCTCAAAATACTACCATTTTAATGTTTAAGTAATACCTTCTAGTATCTGTCATAAATACAAAATATTTTTAGAGTTATACTTCTGTTTAACATATTAAATGGCATACTTTTGGCTTAACATTATAAAATAAACACTTTTCATCCTTCTGCCTAGTGTTTATAATTATGGTTTTTAATGGCTACATAAGATTCCATTATGCTATTTATTATAATTTACCAAACTCATTCTCTATTATTAAACATTTAGGTTGTTTTCCCAGCAGTTTTGCCACTATACCTAAAGCTGCAATGAACACCATTGCAAATACAGCACTTTACTTTTTCCTGCAATCTCCTGAGAAGTGAAATTATAGAAACAAATTGAGGAAATATCTTTATGGCTATCTAATGTACTCTCCCCCAGGATTTTTTTTCTAATTTCATAAATATAAAACTCAAAGGCCAAAGCCTCTTTATTTTACATTTTTGTTGTTATTAAGAAAGTACACCTCTAATGTGCTTATTTACCAGCATTTTTTCTAATGTAAGTTGTCTGGTTTTGGGTCATTTCTATTTTCATAAAAATTTTTCAAAAATTAAGATCAAGCTTTTTTTTTTTTTTTGAGATGGAGTTTCGCTCTTGTCACCCAGGCTGAAGTGCAATGGCGTGATCTGGGCTCATTGCAAACTCCGCCTCCCGGGTTCAAGCGATTCTCCTGCCTCAGCCTCCTGAGTAGCTGGGATTACAGGCGCCCGCCACCGCGCCCGGCTAATTTTTGTATTTTTAGTAGAGACAGAGTTTCACCACGCTGGCCAGGCTTGTCTCAAACTCCTGACCTCAGGTGATCCACCCACCTCAGCCTCCCATAGTGTTGGGATTACAGGTGGGAACCACTGCACCCAGCCAAGATCAGCTTTTTTTATACATGATAAATACCAATATTTCAAAATCATGCTTCATGTATGTATCCCCCTTCTATTGCCCTTTTACTTCTGATTTTGTTTCTGTCCACTAGATAGGGATTACACATACGTATCAGTGAGTCTTTTTCCTTTGTGATTGTTTCACAAATCCAACCAAATTTATGAAATACCCTATTGTTTGCTAGTTTAAATTTTTTAAATTCTTCATTGAATAAATATCTAAAACAAAGTCCCCAAATTTTCTCGAGTGCCATTTAACGAATTATAAAGATGGATTTCAAAAAGAGTCAACAATTTTGTTCAACAATTTTGCTTGATTTTGGTGTTTTAAGAGAGTCACTGTTACAAGAATAAAAATATATAATTTATAAATGGGGACTCCAGTTCTCAATAGTTTTTACTATCACCTCCGTGTTAATGAGATATATTTGAGTCATGTTTGTTGTCTCTTTTCTCTTCATTTGCTGATTTCTTTCATTGAGACAGGTAACACACCTCCTCTTATTTTGTTTGCTATAGGGAGTTCTGGTTTTTGAGTTCTGCTAGTATTCCCCAGGTCTATTTTACTACACGGGAACACCTGGCATTACACCCTTCTATTAATCATTGGTTTTTAAACTACTATATTCTACAGCAGTATTTTCCAATCCTGCCTGAAAATTAGCATTGCCTGCAGAGCTTTTATTAACAACAGATTCGCCAGATGTACCCTTGAGGATTCTGACTCAGGAAGTCTAGCACAGATCCAGAAGTCCTTATTTAATAATTCCCCAGGTAATTTAGAAACAGAGCCTAATATAGGAATTACCCAAGAGCCCTAATATTTGAGAGGTAGAAGATAATGGGGTGGGAGGAGCAAGGAGGAGGGCTGATGGATATGTTCTCAGTTTGCTAGCCCTGCTATAATTCAAGTAGCTCGACTTTTGTCTGTTTTACATATTAGGGTCTAGATAAGATTTCACTTGAAGAAAAGGATTTTGCTGCTTAAAATAAAAAGTTTAAATGTTACTACTCTATCTGTTTAAAATCAAATTTTGTTAAGTCCATATGCATGAAGAACTAGGATACTAACATAACATGTAAAAATTAAAGTCTGCTAATCCTTAGAATCTTTAGAACATAAGTGTAGTAGTGCAGGGAATAAATCTTACATTTTTTTCAATGTGATTTTTATTCCTCAATAAGAATGGGTAAATTCCAAGATGTAGAACTACATCCTCAAGATGAATCTATCAATGAAAAACACTGTTGCCATGACCTACAAATGGCTTATGATCTGTCTAGCTTCTGAACTCATCACCAACAACTCTTCCTCCTCACAGGCCTCACTCAGCCACACTGGCCTTCTTGCTGTTCCTCAGGCAACCCAAGCATGCTTCTACTCAGGGCCTTTACATTAAAGCTCTTTGAAAATGCCCTTCCTACACATAATGATGTGGTTCCTGTCCCCCTTCATTGAGGTGTCTGTTGAAATGTTTTCTTTTCTTTCTTTTTATTTTTGACACAGAGTCTCACTCTGTCACCTAAGCTGCAGTGCAGTGGCATGATCATGGCTCACTGCAGCCTCGACCTCCCTGGGTTCAGGTGATCCTCCCAGAGTAGCCAGGACTACAGCTCTACCCCTCTAGAGTAGCTGGGACCACAAGCACGTGCCACCACGCCTGGCTAACTTTTGTATTTTTTGTAGAGACAGGGTTTCACCACGTTGCCTAGGCTGGTCTCGAACTCCTGGGCTCACGTGATACACCTGCCTCAGCCTCCCAAAGTGCTGGAATTCAGCCACTGAGCCACATGTTTTCTGTTCAGAGTGACTTCAATAACCACTCCCTACTCCATCCAAAATAGCATCCTCCCCGATGTCATTATTTATTCCCTTACCTGTTTTCCTGCTTCTTTGTTGTTACAGTACTCATTAGCCCATGAGACTTCATACATTTTAAAGTTTATTTGTTTCTATTCCTTGCCCAACCAGAATATTATCTCTAAAAGAGCAGAGACTTTGTCTGCTTGTTTCACTGTGTGATCTCAGGGCTGGAACTGTGGTTCAAACATATATTGGATGAAAGAATAGATTCCCCTGATATGCATTAATCTTCCAAATATAAGAGTATCACTTTACGATACTTTAGTCATTCGAGATTTACTAGTTTGTGAAATGGAATAGCATTCTAATGCTTTTTAATTACAGTTTGACCACATAATTTTATATATCATCATGCTGAAAGCCTCTCACCAGCTTTTTATGAAGTTAAGATGGCTGACTTTCGTTTCCAGAAATGTGCATGGTTTCTCAGTTGTCCCAACTTTCGTATTTTTTTTTCCCTATATAACCACATCTATGAACACCGCATTCTGTATATGTGGCCCAGGCTGTCCCCTAGATTTCAATGTCACATCTCCCAACACATGCAATGGTATCTCCACTTAGGTAGTCTTTTGTCATTTCAAACTCAAAATGCCTTCAAGTCACTTAGTCAGCTTCTTCACAAACTGACTTCCTTCCCTAATTATCCCATTTCTGCTAATAAAACTGTCACTCTTCTCACAGCATCTTTAGGAGGCAGATTTGACCTGTCTGTCTTTCCTTTGTTCCCCGTATCAAATCTATCATCAAGTTCTGTCACTTCCTTCTTTAAAATGTCTCTGTGGAACTCCTATTTTCTAGGATAAGGCCTATTTATTGATCATTCCATATCTTATTCTTATTTTTGCCCTTTCTTTACATTTCTTTTTCCTCCTTTCCATACATCCTACTTATTTTATGGATCTTTACTAATATCATCCCTTCTGAATTTTTCCTTTTCCTACTTGGTAACAACTTCACAGTTTGACAGTTACCTCTTTAATTATTTCATTTATGTCCATTTTATTTCTTCAGCTAGATTACATGGCTTGTAGAGGCAGGGAAAAGTATCATATTTTTTGTTAGGTCTCCTAGTGTATAGCTAGTGGTTGACACATAAAAAACACAATTAAGGGATGGCTATGGTGGCTCATACCTGAAATCCCAGCACTTTGGGAGGTTGAGGCAGGAGGATCACTTAAGGCCAGGAATTCAAGACCAGCCTGGGCAACATAGGGAGAGCATGTCTCTATAGATAATTTTTTTTTTTTTTTAGCTAGGCATGGTGTCACATGCCTGTGGTCAAAGTTACTTGGGAGGCTGAGACGGGAGGATCGCCTGAGCCTGGGAAGTCAAAGCTGCAGTGACCCATGATAATGCCACTGCATTCCAGCCTGGGTGACAGAGTGAGACTCTGTCTCAAAATAAAAAGAAGAAGAAAAAAAGAAAACACAATTAAGGAAAACATTTTTATTTTCCTAAATGCTTAATATATGGATATAAAGCCTTTTTCCTGGAACTAATAGGAAAATGAGAAAACATGCAATCAGACACTGTAGAATGAACTACATTTGACCAAAGTTGTTCCGCTTGTGTTCATTTGCATATAAGCATGCAAAAATCAAAACAATTTGAGAAGTCATACGCATATGACTTTAAAATTCTCTGTTAAGAGGCCATGAAGATGATTCCCTCTACTTTTGTATGTTTGAAATCTTTGATTACAAAATGTTAAAGACAGGGGAAAAGGACACACCACAAAAATAACAGAAATACGTGCATTAGTAAACCTAGAATATACTATATGGATTAAGGAAATAAATGGATCAACAATACCATTAGCATAAAAACTATAACTTTAACACAAGCACATCATGCAGTATTCTCAATTATCTGTATCTTCCCATTTATTGGAGATCTACATACTCTATGAACGAGGCATAGTTCTTATCGCTTGTGTATTTATACACATTTTCCCACTGAAACGGAGGGTGGATTTTAAAGTATTAATAATTCTCCAATCTTTAATAATTTCATCTGTTTATAAGGTCAGAAATAGAATATTTCAGAATCTAGACTTACAAAGTCAGAAAAATTTCAAAAGAAAATAGCATGAATTCAAAACTTACAGTCTTAACATCATTTTCATGATGAAAGATATACTCAAACAAAGCCTGTGAAGAAAAAAGTGTCAAAACTACATTAGATGTTTTTTAAATTTTATGTTAACAAAAGCACTCTAAAGCCTTGGATTTATAGATAAAAGGGCCTATCCATCTTTTGTTACAATCACTCATTTTAAAATATTACTATTTACAACTGATTCTGGTTTTAGCAGACTACAAACTAGAATGCTCAAAGAATTAAACATTTTTTTCATATTGTATATTTTATTAGAAAGACAAATGAAAAGTTTATTTCTTAAAGACCAACTTCAGGATTGTCGTAAAACAGATGGAGACAATTCTTTACACTCTCTACATATATTATTCAGTGATTATGATATTAATAAGGACAATTTAGACATAAAAAAACTGGAAGTTTCTACTGAAACAAAGTAGAGTACAAGAGTAAAGCGAGGTGTTTTTTGCTTAATTTTTAAAGCTATTTCTCCTTAGATGGTATTTATAGTAACTCTATGATTCAGAATATTCAGGTTTCTTCAGCAGGATGCTACTCGGCCAAGCTGGACATTGGGAACACCTGGTGGTGGGTCGCAGATCAGACCACTTAAATTAAATCAAAGTTGGGGAGATGGCAAAGGCCTGATCTTATATGTTTTAAAGCCCTCAGATAACTCACATGGACAGCCAGGGCTAAGAACACTTATTTCCAATATTTCACTCAACTCCTCTAAACAAATAAGCATTTACTCTTATTGGCATTACCTTTTTCCATAATACCATCATACTACTTTCCATAATACCACTTGCAAAGAGGCTAACATCCCTAGAAGATATCAAGGTTACTAACAAAGAAGACTTGGAGGCAACCAATTTTTTTAAAAAATGAAGACAAGGCCTTTCTTTAAAAAAAAAAAAACAAAAAAAAACCTATAACAATCCCTCCATTTTTTCTGTTATAAAGAAAGAAAAGTTAAGAATGCAGTTGGTGCTACCACTGCCATGAAAAGGATGTTATAGCATCAAAGACAGTGTCATAGGGTCACCCTAGACACCCCAAGCAATATGCCTATATTAAAAATGAGTCCTGGTGGGTCAAGGCAAGCTCAGGGCCAAAGACAGGAAAACCTGGCATTATTTCTACGACATACTAAAAAAGCACAAAATCTAGTTCAGGCTAAATCTAGTAACAGACCAGGTCTGTCCTGGATGCATCTTAATTTAATTGAGAAAAATGCTTTCATTGACAGACTCTCTGGTCAAAATATAGCAATGGTATCAACCAGGCAGACAGTCCCTTCAAGTAAGTGGCCTTAAATGGTCGGGAACCAGATATTCCATGTGAGTTGCTTTCAATACTCCACTCTCATAAAAGAAAGGGAAGTAAGGATAGCTTTACAATTTTACTAAATGAAGTCAACTGGATTGCTGCCAAACAAGAATTTAAGAAAAAAAATCAGCAGCATTATTATAGGCTAATTCCCTGTCTACCAAATGGCATCTTTTTTTCAGACTTAAACTTAAGTCTGTACAGCTAGTGTCCATTTTAATTTTCTCTAGTGTTTGGTATTTAGTAAACACGTATGTTAAACACCATTAGAACTGAGATTAGGAATGACCTCAGCACTTATGCTCAGAGATTTCAGCTAAAAACCTGAGCTAGGCTTAAACCAGTTTCCAGAAGATAAGTGCTCCTGTCTCTGAATTATTGCAAGCTCACCCTCAAGGTTTATATACTGAAAAGGTCATGGACACCTTCCTTTATTTTTCTCTTTCTCTTTTTCTTCCTCTCCTTCTCTTTCCCTTTCTCCCTCTCCCTCTGCCTCTCATTTTCTCTTTAATTTGAAGGAGCACTTAATCTTTGAGTAGTAATAATTACTAATGTAGTTGGCATGCTGCTATGTGGTTTGAGTAATCCTTATTGAGATGCCTGATAAATTACTAATTAAGAGTACATAATTTTTATCATTTTTTGACAGTCCTAAAAAGCTACAAGGATAGAAAATTATTTCTCTGAGAATAGTCCAAGCTAAAAAAGAAAAAACTACGTACATATACAGATGACTTCTTAAGCTTCATTCTACAAAGATGATGCTGCATAACTGCTTTCTTTGTTATAAATTACTACTCTTTATCAAGGGAAAAGAGTTTCCTATAACAATGGTATATGTACTTTATTTCTGACTGACTTTTCTTAACTCAATTAACTCAAAGACTAAGAGTAATTTTACATATTAAACATTTCCACTTCAATAAAGACGGCCTTTCCTTCACAAGTTTTTATTCATTTTCTAATTTGTCATTATCATCATACATGTAATATTACTTTATAACTCAAAATCATTTTAAGTACATACCTTTGCCAACTTAGGTTTCTGGGAATATTTTGTTAAATTCAGTCTAGATAAATTTATAAATGGTCCATCAGGACTTGTAAGCATGGAAGCCTACAGAAGAAAAACAATAGAACAAGAGATCTGAAACTTTCTCTTGAAACATAAACAAGTTTAATATGCATAAAAATATAAAAGCAACATAAAATAAAAACAACCACCTTCAAAAATCTTCCATATAATTCTCCACTATAACAACAGGGGAAAATGATGTACTAATGTATAAAGCTACTTTGGTAATACCAAAGTCATACAAGGCTATGGGAAAGCTGATAGAATTTACCGTTCCCAGCCTGACAAATCTTCCGGAGGAGCTGGTGATAGGGCGGGCTGTGTAGGCGGTTCTGGGGGTTCTGATGGCCTGTTCCATAGTGCCTGGCCTTCCACTCTGTGTGCTGGGCCTGAGGAAACCTGTAATGGGTCTTCCAGCTTGTGTGATTGGCCTGTGAAGATTATAAATTGTTATAATACACAGAAGATCATTTGAGGAAAGACTTTCTCTCATACAGTCTGATCAACATTTAGTGGCAGAGGATACGAAGCAGAAGTACATACCTAACGGCCTGACTAGATCCTCCTGTCTGATTAGTTCCAGGGAGTTTCAAAGACGTTCCAGGGCCTAGGAGACAGGATGGCTAATTCAATTTATATATTATCAATTAATCTGTAAAAACTGTAAGCTAATACAGTTTTCAGAACTGTGCTGGCCTGGTGAAAAAGACATTAATAGCAAGAAATATATTTTAGGGAAATGTGTTTTAGACTAATATTTAATGAGTACCTATCATGTTACTTATGTCATCACATTTAATCTTCACACTAAGTCTGTAAAGCAGGTAGTATTAACCCATTTAACAAAGGTTCACAGAATTAAATAAACAGGTCAGCCTATTAGTAGGGCTGGGATTTAAACTCAAGACTAACAGGCTCCAAAGTTCAAAATAATGGTTCTATCCTCATAGTTCAATTATTTCTCATATAAACTTCTTCCAATAAAACATAATTTATTCACAATATCTAGAATTTAGATATTTTAACTCTAAAAGAACAAAATAATGGTAAAGAAAGACATTTTAACATAAAAATATGTATTTTTTTTCTCAATTTCTATTTGAAGGTTTAAAATAGCTATTACCTTCCAAAAGATATAAATGACTAAGAACTATAATTACCAGCAAGACCACCGAATGTCCTGGTTATCATTCAATACCATTTTTTTTAAGGCTAGTCAAGTGAAGCAGTGGGAGTGGAGAAGGAACAAAGAAACCTATAATGGGTTGTGATCAAGTAGTTGTAAACACCACTGCACTCGGACCAGCCTTTATCCAATACCATTTGTACCACCACATCTGCAAGCTGGGGACTGTGCCTCTGGGTCAATCCCAACAGACACTCACAGCCCAGCATATCACCTCATTACCTCACATTATGACTTAGAGCAAATCATGCTCAATTATAACAATAAACTGATGTTTTCAAAGGATCTTTTTTTAAAGTCCTCTTAGAACACCTCTGTTGTTTGGATACTTCCCAGATAAACAATATTCTGATATATTAGACAAGTAGTTCAAATAGAATGTATTTTTATAAATTTTTTCCATATGATCAGCAGTTGAACATAGATATAAATTATTTCTAAAATGCATAATATAGCTTGTATTAGAAAATTGTTATACATCAATCTCATACCTTAAGTTTAAGATAACTGAATTGTGGGGAAAAAGCCTTTGTACTATAAGGCAGAACAGAAACTATTTACTCGAAGTAATTTTTTTTCATCATTTTTGTTTCATGTATATAATGTTTCTATATATAAAGTGTAGAAATACATAGGTATATACATATATCCCTCTTATACATAGTATTCTTCCTCTCAATGGTATTTCATTAACTTAACTGAAAACCCAATACTTACGTGGAACTTGAGCAATAGCATTTTCATCCAGCATCATTTCTGCAATTCCCTCCTGATCTACATCAATTTCATCTATGTACACCATTTCTGTTAGTGCTCTTGCTTTTAAGATCCAAGCTGCCTAAAAACCATGGATAAATAAAACACACATTAAAATAGCATTAGAAATACTACACGGCTTATAGAATAGCCATCCTTCATTGTTGTTATTTCATTTTGTATTAAACATGTTCACCTCTTGCTACGTTATTCTAATTTAAAGGGCCATGTCAAAAACTAATACAAGAAGGCATTATTATTAATGAAGAAACAACCCACGCATCAATTACATAGTAAATAAAAGTGGGGTAATTACCTGGTAGTCTTCTAACACCCCTTTTTAGAAATAAAAAGATAGATCTTTAGAGAAAATTTTACCAAAATAATAATTGGAAAACAAATGAATAAAGCTACAACCACACTGTTCTTTCTGCCTTCCTTCTTGAAGGTCAAGTCCTTTATTATAAAGCCTTCCCTGAGGTTCCAGTTCTAAACCTATTACACGCTCTTGTCTTTCTCACAGAGAGTTCTCTTTATGCCTCTATTATTGCCCACTTAACTATATTTGAAAAACACTCTATTTATTTGGGTATATGTTAGCTCTTCCGTCCCCAGAATGCAAGCTTTTATACCTTCTTCACTTTGGAATTTTCCATAATATCTGTGGTTTTTGTAGACAGTAGGTATTCAAGAAATGTTAGGTGAACTGAACTAAGATCAATTTACCCAATTTCAATAATGAAACAACACTGGTTGCTTTGTGATCTAGTCAGTAGAAAACCTGCTAGATAATGAAAAAAAGGGAAAAGGTAATTAAGAAATATAACTGGAAAATATTTTATCAGCCTTGCTTTACTTTGAAAAATTCAATGTAAACATGTACACAATTAAATTTCTTATTAAACATATGAAATTATTTTACCTGAAATTTCTACCTTTCCTTTACTACAGAATAGAGGCAGAAAACAATAAAGCTTGGTGTCCTGTGGAGGATTTGAAAAGAAGGCAACTCTTGAAGCTGCAGCACAGAAGTGACTCTAGAGCCTAAAGGAAGTAGCAGCAAAGGAAATTTGGGGAGGGATTAGGCTCAGTATACTAGGAATATATGGCTGTGAAGCAGGCTCAGTGAAGGCCAAGGGACTGGAAAGGAACAGGTGAGAGCTACAGGAGGTCCAGAAAGTTCCCACGTAAAGAACTCAAGATGCATTCAGTATGTATATTCATTGAGCACCCCCTAATGAAATACCATCAGGCTAGGTTCTGAGAAGGAAACATGAGAAGATTAAAACACGGATCGTAATTTCCCTGAATACATCACCTATTGGATGAAATGACAGGTGACAAGTGTGTGATTTTATAGAAGCTGGAAAGCAGAGATCCTTTTGTGAGCTCAAGTAATTGGAATGCACACTATGAACATTTTTTTAAAAAGAAAAAAAAAAGAATAACGTCATGCGTTCATTTTAATGAGGATAAAGATGGCTGCCTCTACAACATATTTAGGTTCCCAAAGTGAAATTACATTTGGTTAGATGATTAGCTTTTGGCTTGCACTTTTCTGCTTGAGGTTTACCGGATTATTTAAAAATTTAGAACAAAGTGTTTCAAATGTTATGTATGAATTTAACACAATTGGATGAGTAGAATATGGACTCAAAAAACTAACTTATTTGTAAAAAAAATTTTTTTAAATTCCTACTGGAACTCCAATTGGAACTGTGAGAGCCACCAAAGTATAGAAAAAAAAATCTCAGGTTTTCACTCATCAAAGATCAGGAACAATACCATATGTATACAACTGCTCCCAGGCGTTGCGGAAGTCCTCAATGACTTGGGCTTATGTTCTAATTTAACTTTAAAGATGGAAATAGGCAATACTGATTTATATTAAATCTCTACAGGTCATACTGCCCTGCAAGTATCTGACAGCTTTGATTTTTCAAAAGAGCATTCTTCGCTCAGCACTCTCTGGTGGACAAGAAGGACTGCAGCATTTTCTGCTGGAACAGCAAAGCACCACATGAGCTCTGCTTGTTACTGCCATATTACTAGGGAGCACCTACTGCATGCTACATCCTGGGTATACAAAGAGGAGTATATCAGAGTCCTAGTTCTAACTGGAAAGAATTTCCATGTAATGGGAAAAATGTAATAACAAAAACGAAAAACAAAAAGAAGTATGTGATAGAACAGAGGAAATGTGTCCAGCTACCTGGGAGTGGAAGGAAGGGTAGAAGTGAAGAACTGGGACCAGTGGACAGCCAAAGTGGACAATAGGCAGGCTAGCTAGAGAGCCTATGGCATGTTTGGAAACTCTAGGAGAATTGAAGAATCAGGGAAGAGGTCAGAGAAAAAGTCAGGAGCCAGGTGATGGATCCTGTATGCCACAGTGAGGTATGTAAATTTTTATTCTGATAATGAGAAGCTAATGAGGCTTCAGAACTATGATTTGGAGTCCTACCTAAATCAAGCTTGTTTATTTATTTATTCATTTACTTTCTGAGACAGAGTTTTGCTCTTGTTGCCCACGCTGGAGTATAATGGCACGATCTCAGCTCGCTGTAACCTCTGCTTCCTGGGTTCAAGTGATTCTCCTGCCTCAGCCTCCCAAGTAGCTGGGATTACAGGCACATGCCACCACGCCCAGCTAATTTTCTGTATTTTTAGTAGAGATGGGGTTTCACCATGTTGGTTAGGCTTGTCTTGAACTCCTGACCTCAGGTGATCCACCCTCTTTGGCCTCCCAAAGTGCTTAGATTACAGGTGTGCGCCATCACACCCGGCCTTAAGTCAAGTTTTAAACATCAAGTTTTATCATTATAGTAGCATTTAGCATTTATATAGTTGGTTATTAATATATTTTACTTTTAACTATTTTCAAGTTCATATTGTTATTCCATAGTCCAATCCATCATGATTCTTGACATCCATCCCCCAACTGACCTCTTAAATATTAAAGAGTTACAGATTTTTTATATTAGGCTAAGCAAAATATAGAAAAGAAAATCCACTCTTCCTTCCCTGCAATATGAATAAATACTTCCGAAATCAAAGTCAAATAGGAATGTTTTTTTGAGACAGGCTCTCACCCTGTCTCCCAGGCTGGAATGCAGTGGTGCAGCCTCAACCTCCACAGTTCAGGTAATCCTTCCACTTCCCACCTCAGGTCTCAGGTTCCAGAGTAGCTAGGACTACAGATGTGTATTACCAAACCCAGCTTTCTTTGTTTGTTTGTTTGTTTGCAGAGATGGGATCTCACTTTGTTGCCCTGGCTGATCTTGAACTCCTGGCCTCAAGTGATCCTCCTGCCTTGGCCTCCTAAAGTGCTGAGTTTACAGGTGTGAGCCACTGCGCCAAGGCTAGGAATATCTTTTTAAAAATTTTATTCCATAAGAATCCACTCTTTCAAAGAGATAAATAAATATTAATTTAATTTGTAAAATATAATTCTTAAGAAACAATGGTATGAATTTTTGATATTTACAGCTCTAGAATAAAATCTACTTACATTATTCAATTTTAAATTTTATCAGTGTTTGAGAAAATTAATCTTCCTGAGTTCTCTTCTGTTCTAACAAAAAATGACCTTGAAAATCACATATCACTGCTTGATTAAACATCAGACTGTTTTCAAAGAACTGCTCCTGGCAATGTGAACAATTCTTGAGATTTTAATGAAAACAGCAGATGGAGCTTTGGCTTTAAAAAAAAATAATTTTTTTTTTTTACTTTGGAAACAAGCCAAGTATGTTTTACAGTCCTAAAATCCTCTGCCTGCTTAAAAAAAAAAAGCCAAAAAAAAATTTAAAACTAATCAGTGATGAAAATAAAATGAATAACAAAGCACACACAGTAACTCCAAACTACCCCTTGAAACTAAACAAAAATATAAAGTTGCCTTATCAGATATGTTTACTTATTAATAAATGGGAGAGTCACATAGTTTAAAAAAATAGTTTATGCAAATTTATTTAAATATTTATGTATTAGAAGCACCATAATATCAATAAAAATAAGAATTGATGCTTTAGGAACTCTGTTTTTTAAGGGAAAAGCACAGATTCCCCAAACTAAATGAATAATCGTATCAATTTTTCCCTTTATATCTGTGAAACACAATCCCATCTCATTCACCAACTGAGTTAGTCTACAGGACATTACTCCTGAGGCAGATACTTGCCAGCAAACATCAGGAAAATATTGACTCACTCATTCCATCCACTGTGACATTAGTTCAGTTTTAGTTATAAAAATAAACATATGAAGGGCTTAAAACTCTGCTGACTGAGCAAAGCATGTTTAAATTATTCTGTTACTCTTAATACAGAATGCAAGGCCAGTAGTTTAAAGCATGTAAGAAACAATTTTAGGTTATTATTAGAATAAGGCTATGAAAGGAACAGTCTGTCTGACCTGATTTAAACATCATAAGACTCAGTAACTATTGACACTCTGCCTACTCTATGAAAATGAAAACTTAGGCACAAGATACTGAACTGTTATTGTATATAGCCTCATTCCTTTTGAAGTTGTAACAATGTGTAAAAATAAGAAATTCCAAAAGTGTAAATAGTAAGGCCAAAAGAATCTAGTCAGCCTTGTTCCCTTTTGTATCATCATACAGTGGATAATTAAGTCTATACAAACAGAACTGGAAAATAATGCCAAATACAGATTTTTCATGAAGTCCCTGTGCTAGTTTAAAGCTCTTAAATGCCATTTATAGTTTTAAAACCATTCCTGCAATGCAAATTTTTGATGTTTTAAATTTTAATCAAAATCTTCCAAATTTTCTGAGAAAAAAATCCATAGTATTTATAACTTTGATCCTTCTTGAATGACCTGTACCAATATTATGCAAAAAAAATAGTTTTGCCCCATCTATCAGTTTGAAAATCAAGATTATGAACATTCAAAAGACAAACGTCAGCCTTTTAAAGAACACAGTGCCATATTTTAACCTATTTACAATGTGTGTTTAATACTACACAAGCCTCCATAAGAGTACTTTGTAAACTGCTTTCTATTCTAAAAAGTTTGCTGATTACTCATATGAACCCCTAATAAGGTTCAAGTCTTTTATTTACCTAAAGAAACCCTGTTAACATTCCATCTCCCTTGGCAGGGCAAACATGGCAACATTTAAGCTCTCTGATTTATAACTCTGCACAACTTCTCTCCTTAGTCCCAGACTCATTGGCAACTCTCTTGGACTAAAAGTATCACTGGCCAGGTGTCCCCTCCTCTCTCCTAGGGCTTCCTCCCAATTCATTCCCTTATGTCTTATCCAGTTAGCAAGCCTCTAGCTGCCTCCCATCCTTACCCAAACTGATTTGGTCAATGTGACTGTCTGGGCAGTGTCCTTTCCTTCCTCCCTCACCGTGGCAGGCTCCTCCCTTTTAGAGCCACCAGGTCAGTTAAAACCAAGACCTTCCCAAGCAGAGTCCACCCTTGACTCAAGACATGCCATCCCATCCATCACAGTCTTTCAGACATTTGTCATTCCACTGACTCTCCTACTCCCTTTCTAAGCCCTTGGTTCCCCTCACCTCCTTCTTTATTTTTCTTATGCTTCTAATCCATCTTGGTCATTTCCATTTAAGCTCCAAGTCCCAACGAATAGAGCGCATTATTAGTTCTACAAGGCTATCAATATACACAAAAGTATTGAAAATATAATCATTTATTTACATAAGAAGGCACAGATGTCTGATAGATATGGCTAATTTTATAAACCCACAGGAAGATATGCAGCAGATTTTCTAATCTATAGCAACAACTAAGCAATAGCAATTAAAGAATTCTCTAAACTAAAGGTTGCAGCTAAACCTTTCTTTACCTGATGCACTGGCAATTCAGGATCTGGTTCCTGGAAAGCATTAAGAAGGCAGTAAACAGTTTTAAGAAATACAGTTTCTAAAATAAAAAGTCTTAATGACCAGTCAAGTATTTGTAGGTGAACTCTAACTCATTCAATAAAAATCCAAAAAATTAACTTTAGTCTTCCTACAGAAGTGTTCTCAAGAGTTGTGTAAAATGAATACACATTGAAGAATGCTTAAATTTTCAATGATCGGAAAATTCTAATTAATCTAACCTCAATCAAAGTGCAAAGAGAAGATACTTTACTTATTTAATGAACACACAATATATCAGAAATTAAGAATAATTTCATAACTATACCAAGGAAATATCTCCTTTTATTCAAAAATAAGTTCATGGTGGTTAAAACATTCAGACTTTAATCACTTAAAGAGAAGAAGGAAAATCACACAATACAAACCCTTGTATTCCTCATAAATACAATGGGATTCATGACTAAAAATAAGTTAATTCTGACAATAATATCCTCCAAGAAATGTTTATAAATAAACTACATAATATGCATTAGTGTCAGATGCTGATAAATTCAGCTTCTGAGTTTTTCTGTACAAATTAAATAGAAATCCATTGGTTTAAAAAAATCAGACTTATAACAAATTTATTTATAAAACATCTATACTTACATGTCTGTCTAGTCAGCAGCATCTGTTGAGTACTTAATCTGTTTTACTGGGGAAAGTACTAAGAAACAGAAAAAGGAAAGAAGATCCTTGCTTTCTACAGCTCTAAATCCAAAAAGAACACCTCAAGTATTTTTAAAGAATATATTACTCTTACAAGCAATGTGCAAACCATATGGTCACCATGCAAGGACAGGCAATTTATTTAACATGATAAAATGGTAGGAACATGAGAGGAAAAGGTTAAGTTAGGCTAGAATATGAGGGCCCCAAAGGATGGGAGTTACAGAAGATGTGGCAATCAACTGAACCGAACACAAAACAGCAACTAGAGAACACATAGCAATTGGAGGTTTTCAACTCCAGTGCGCCTACCAAGGATGTGGAAAAAGTACAGATTTCCTAAACACAATCCAAACTTAAGGAAACACACCAATCCAGGGAATGACATGCCAGATGAAAGAAGTAAGGCGTTCTTTCTTTCTTCTATTTACTAGTATACATATCTCTATAGCCCATTATCTCATTTGAGTCTCATAACAACCATCTGAGGAAAGCAGGGAAGTATTATTATCTACTTTATAGATAAGGAAACAAATTCAGAGACGTTAAGTAATTTAAGGTCATACAAACGGTTGAGGGAATCAAGTGCTCCTTCTTGCCAGTGCCTCTTGGAGACTTAAAAAAAAAAAAAAAAAGAGTTGGACATAATAAGGCAGGAATGAAAGGTAAAGTTTAGGAGAGATACAAGATAAATCCAATACATTATAGAAAACTGGGGGAGAAAGTTTACTGGAGGTGATTGTAGACAATGCTTGAAAAGGAAAAAACAGCTAAAGGAGACAGAAGCCACTGAAACTGGATGCTGTGATTTGCCAAGGGCAGGTAGATTCCTCCAGTGACACAAAATGAAATCACTAGTCCAGCCTCAGAGGATTTCTGCTCACTGAGGAAGGTCTTCACGATCTCTCTGTCTTGTTCTTCTGGCCTTCAGGGATACATTTAGGGCTGATCATGTGGATGAAGAGTATGCAGGGAAATTATGGGAAATCATCAACATGAAGGTCAGAGGAGAAAATGAGAGGCCTCATGAGTAGGGAGGTGCAGAGACAGGTGAGGGATTGCGTTGATGGAAAATGGAGACCAGGCCTACGTGGGTACAAGGCCGAGAACACATTAATTTCACAACATTCTAGTCAGGGAGGCATCTAAATTACAGTACAATGTGTCAAACACTGTACACACATTATCGTCAAACACAGGTGACTTAGGTGAACAAAAGAAAAGCAGAAGACATGGAAGATGAGAGAGTCAGAGAAGGGGGAGATTATTCTGGAAATTATTGAGTGCCAATGATTTGTGAACTATATTTCAACATCCTTTCACCATCCATTTCACTGGACATCTTCCTCACAAATGCTTTCCAGATTCCCAGCAATCCTTTAAGAAAAATATAGATGACAGAATCCTGCATGCAAATATCTGTAAGTGTACAGACAATAGCAGCTAACATTTTTTTATCACTTACCACATATTCATGAGCCTTATAACAACCCTCTGAGATATAGGTATATTATCATCACTATTTACAAATGAGAACACTCTGAGAGCAAGGTCGTGCAGGACCTGTGAGCCCCAAAATTGGGGCTTAGCCCAGGAGGGTACTTGGCTTTGCCAAGGAAATAATTGTAGGGTGAATCAGTGGTATTAGACAGCACTTTTATTGACTGGTACTGCTCCTTACAGAGTAGGGCTAACTCATAGGCAGTATGGCCAGAATCAGCAACTATGGGCTTTTGGCAACTGTGTTTATACTCATGAAAACCCACTTTTGGCGGGGCGCAGTGGCTCAAGCCTGTAATCCCACCACTTTGGGAGGCCGAGACGGGTGGATCACGAGGTCAGGAGATTGAGACCATCCTGGCTAACACGGTGAAACCCCATCTTTACAAAAAAATACAAAAAACTAGCCGGGCGAGGTGGTAGGCGCCTGTAGCCCCAGCTACTCAGGAGGCTGAGGCAGGAGAATGGCGTAAACCCGGGAGGCAGAGCTTGCAGTGAGCCGAGATCGCGCCACTGCACTCCAGCCTGGGTGACAGAGCGAGACTCCATCTCAAAAAACAAAAAACAAAAAACAAAAAGCCACTTTTAATTACATGCAAATTAAGGGGTGGGCCAATGCAAATTAGGGAACAGGTTATTTAGAACTTTCTAGGAAAGGGGCAGTAACTTATGGGTTGTTGCCATGGAAAGGGGTGGTAACTTCTGGGTCATTGCCATGGCACTTTTAAACTGTCATGGCAGCTGGTGGGAGGGTGTTCTGCTGATGAGCAGTGAGGGCAGAGAGGGGTCACTTTCCTTGCCATCTGCTGGTTTCTTCACTTTATCCTGTCTAGACCAGATCCTGTTTTGGTCAGCAGTGTTGTGACCAGAAGACAAGTCCTGTTGGTCTCTTACCTCAAAGGTATAGAGGCAGTATTTGAACCTAGACACTCTGGGTCCAGAGCAGGACTCTGCTGAGTATGTGGGATGACAGCAAGGATGGAACACAGACTACCGTAGGATGTGGAGAGACCAAGGACAGGCATGGATCTCTGGAGATCCATCAGGAGCAGGACTATGAAGGAAAAGAGTCAGAATGTTTTAATTTGGAGATAGGGGAAAACTCTTTTTAAAAAATCACTGAGCCTTTCCTCTTTGGGTCTCTCTCAGTCATAGTCTTGTGATTTAAATTAATCCACCCATGCAGCTTCACTTATTCTAGCAAGCGATTTATACGGGTATCAACGCAGTTGAGCAGAAAGCTCCAGGCTTTGCTGTAGAGTCAGAAGACGTGGGCTAGGCGTGATCCTCAGGGAGCCACTTAGCTGCATGACCTTGACAAAGTCATATAATCTACATTACCTTCTCAAATTAAAGCAATAGTACCCACCTCACAGGAGAATCTTAAGGACTAAGAATAAAACCTTGCGTTTTTAAGAAAACTTCACAACTTTTAGAGTTCTTTCACATATATTATCATACTTTTTCAAGTATAAGCTTAACAGAAGCACCAAACCATCTATTACTCCCCCTTTCAGAACACAGAACTGATGGAAGATCAAATTAAAACTTCCTCTGACTCTCCCTCAAAGTAGGTAACAGGACATGGAAAGTAGAGTGCCACTTCCTAGAACGAGAAAATACCCATTAGCATCAACTTCAAGTCACATCTGTTTGCTTCCTTCCTTCCACCCTAGGGTTCAGCATTTTCTTAGCTTGTTTCTGTTACTTTAGGGAATTAAATCGCCAGATAATTCTGAATGCAACTTTCTAATTACCACCAGTACTTATGCTGGCTAACGAGTCTCCTCAGCTCCATGCTTAAATTGCCGAGTCATTATTCAAAATTTAGTAATAAAAGAAGGGCGAAAAAGTTTAAGAGAATAGAGGAATTGATGGATTTCAGAAGGTTAGAGAGATCTAGTGACCACACAGCCAAGTGGGAGTGTAATCTGTGTAAGTCAGCAGGAATATAAATTCATAAAATGACCTGCCCCACAGTGTATACAATCAAAGGATTAAGTCTGGCTAAGTCTCCATGGCTCCAAAGAGGAAACCAATTAGATAATCACACGACATGTTCTTTGGCTTGGATCACCAGATCACCGTCTCAACCAACTACTCACATATAGCTCATTGGGGAGCCCTGGTTTCATATCTTTCATCTAAGCCAGTCATTTTCAGCCATTTCTCCTCCTTCAAACCATTTACAATAATAACCCCCTCCTCTCTGTAACATCTCTCATTATAAGCAGAGATTGGGGCAAAGCGAGAATGTAAGTTAGAAAAAAGTCTTTCTCCCATTCTGATACACAGTTCATGGGTCCCACCCTCAGAATCACCGATTTCAATAATCTGAAAATCTACCAGACACCTACCCCATTAATGAAAGCATATTGTCTTTTAAAAATCCCACGGCCTGAAAAACCTTAACGTTTTATTAACTGTTTAATTATAATGGAGCTAAAAACCAGGACTGGTTTTATTTAAAGCCATGAATCTGACATATGGAACACAAAGAACAGTAAACAGATTAAGCAACTAATCAGGATGACGATCAACATGAGTCGCAGAAGCAAACGTTCGCTCTAGGTCACAGTGCTGTACGGAGAGGACTGTTTTGCATTTCCTCTTTTTATATCTTACAACTTTTAACCACTTTTTCAGTCACAATTTAAAGAACACTTTGAAAAAGATAAAGCTTCTCTATGAATTGGTTATTCCTACTATATTTAATCAAAAAAGGGAAATTATAATAAATTAATCAGTTATCTTTCTTTCTTTATTCTTAACAGATCTGAACTTTAATACCCTTCATGCTTACAGATCCTGGCTGGCCTCTGTCCCTCACTATTCTGCATCTAGAAAAAGCAGTTGAGAACCCATGTTCTTCAAGAACAATTCCCCATTACCAAACACCATATTATTATATTTAATCTACCCTTCAGTTCTTTTGTAGCCAAATTAAAATGTGTTACTCTGAAGAAACAAGCTATTGCATGGTACATCATACCTCTCTGGCTAGCCTGACTATCAAAAATAAAATCCAGAAATCCTAATAGAAAATACAAGGCAATAATTCAAGACTTTTGATGATTCTACACCAAAACAGTATCCCTTAAAGGTGAAATAAATGCATACAAAATAGTCTTAGAGGTGGGCTTCATCTCAGTATGCTAATGTATCAGGACCAAAATGTTCTTTTTGAAGCTCCCTGGACCAGCTTATAAAAAGATTAACAAATAACAAATCATTTTTGAGAGGTTTTACGCATCTGGGAGAAAAATAAACAAAACCAAAAGTGAAAAATGACATCATTAAAAACAAAATATATCTTTTGTAATGGCGAGGGGAAAATGTAAGAGCAAAAACGAATTCATTTGGCACTCAGAAGAAATATTTTAATTTCTGGGCCCCTCTATGTGTCCAGGAGTTTCAAAGTCACTCCATACTATAATCAGTTTGGTGGCACAGAACAGTAATTCAAACAGTTACAGAGGAAAAGTACTCTCAAATGTGGAAACCTCAGTAAATGCCCAGGAGGCTAAAGGGGCATGAAGGTGAACCAGTTAACTGCAGAGCAGAGGACCATCTACTCCCGCTCTGGTCACATTTCTGTTAGCTTTTCATAGATGGTGAATCTCTCCATCATTTAACTTCCTCCACCGAAACAATGAAAGCACTGTAAGAAATAGCAATGATGATCATTACTATTAGAAACACTCTCCTGAAGGAACCCAGGAGGAATTTTAAAAGCTGATTTTTAAAAACTGACCCTCAAAACAAGAATTAAGAATGCCCATAAGGAAATTATATTTATTTGAAAAGGTAAGTGTCCATTGAAGAACCTGTGGTGCTGAGAATTAAGGATGGGGCAGGGGAAGACAAAGATGATCAGGCAACTAGGATGATCTTCATAGAGGGGAAGCTGGCACATATGAACAACTCCATCAAAACCCATATACGAACATGACTGATGCACTCATTCCGCAAATACATAATAAGGGCCCCCGTGTGCCTGACTGCGTCAGGTGCTTGGGATACCATACAGACTTGCCATCTTGGAGTCATTTTCTAAGGAAAGAGAATTTTCAAGCTTGTAATCAAAGGAACTTCCTTAAGCTTCCTTCCTAAAGCTTTTCATTAATCGTGTCAACACTCTAACATAAATATTAATTTTTTTAATTAAGAAAAAGGCAGGATTTCTTCAAGCTTGGGAAAAATCATTCTGGGAAATATTTCCAACATGAAATAACAACTGGGTGCAAAATACAGAAACTGGTGCTACGAAAAACATAGAGTAATAACAGTACAGTGTTTAAAGTTAGGTCAAAGAACGACTAACATGAGTAAGCCCAGTAAACTTTTCAATAGCCCTACCTAGTATCAAAATCCAACTTTGGTAACATAACATCAAGTTAAACGTCTATTCCTGGTAAAATGCTACTCATTATTCTGGCAATATATACCGTTCAACCATAATAAACTACCTCAACAAAACAAATAAACAAATAAAACACATAAAAATGATTAGAAAGGAAAATAATATCAAGTTTCCTCCAGATCTGGTACTGATTCTCTTAGACCTACTCTGATATTTATTGGAGCTGAACATATCAACCCTTGCTCATAAAAATAAAACAATAACTTTTTTTTGAAACTTCTATTCAGGTCTGGTCACATATCGAATAAGAGATACACAATCTGTAGTAAGCACTCAAGGAAAGGTCATTGAGATGAATACATATAAAGTCCTGATATCTCAATTCATTGGTGCAATACTGAATGTCACTATGAACTCAAGATTAGAGGGTCTTAACTATTAATAAAAATACTGCTGCTTCGCCTACATTTCCCAATGTACCAACATCTTCCCACGATAACAGTGAAGATATTTGACCCTTTCCCTGGGCCAAAAAAAAAAAAAAAAAAGGAATCCGGTGGTCAAATAAGTTTCAGAACTATTTAATTATTTGCATTAATCAAAAATAGGCAAAACTAGTTTCCTTTTCTTCAAAACTACTCAGAGCCTTTAGGGTACATCCTGAATCTCCAAGAAGGAACACACATTTCCCAAATGTATTTAATGAGGAAACTTTTTCTCACTGAACAGCTCTTGGGACTACTGTTTTGTGGAACACAGAATGAAAACTACCCGAACTCAATGGAAAAATGAAAACAGCACATAATGTTCCTGCAAACCGTTTTGCCTAGAACAATATCTGGCACATCAAAGTTTCTTTTTTTTTTTTTGAGACGAGTCTTGCTCTGTCGCCCAGGCTGCAGTGCAGTGGCGCGATCTCGGCTGACTGCAAGCTCCGCCTCTTGGGTTCACTCCATTCTCCTACCTCAGCCTGTAGCTAGGACTACAGGCGCCCGCCACCAGGCCTGGCTAATTTTTTTGGTATTTTTAGTAGAGACGGGTTTTCACCGTGTTAGCCAGGATGGTCTCGATCAGATTCCTGACCTCGTGATCCGCCCACCTTGGCCTCCCAAAGTGCTAGGATTACAGGCGTGAGCCACCGCGCCTGGCCACATCAAAGGTTCTTAACAAGTTTCTGTTGTACCAATGTAAAGGGATCAATATTTTGTCACGATTACCAAACATATTTGATTGTGTATTTTTTAAAGCAGTATCTTTGAGATTACTATGCCAAAAAACACACTTGGGGGACGGGCGTGGTGGCTCACGCCTGTAATCCCAACCCTTTGGGAGGCCGAGGCGGACGGATCACGAGGTCAGGAGTTCGAGACCACCCTGGCTAACACGGTGAAACCCCATCTCTACTAAAAATACAAAAAATTAGCCGGAAGTGGTGGCACGCACCTGTAGTCCCAGCTACTTGGGAGTCTGAGGCAGGAGAATCGCTTGAACCCAGGAGGCGGAGGTTACAGAGATCCGAGATCACGCGGCTGCACTCCAGCCTGGGTGACAGAGCGAGACTCCATCTCAGAAAGAAAAAAAAAAAAAAAAACTTGGAAAAATGCTTGTCTACAGAAACATAGTCCTATTAACTGATGCGAACTAACAACAGAACCTAGCTTTGCATTACCACTAACGTAGGCTGTTCTAAGAGAGATGTACTATCTGAAGGACAAAATATTCATCTCAGCAGGTTATCATCCATCATCCATTTGCTGGGAGCTAAGGCAGAGCCTAGTAACAGCATTCACACTCAGGCCTCCGCTTTTGTAACTCCCTTCAATTTTCCATTTTTTTCTAACATCTCCAAGGCAACACCACTAGAGGAAAAGCTAGGGAACTAGAACTATGTAGGTATATTCCACATTTACTAAAAGCACTGACAAACTGCCACAGCGCTACTTCTGTTCTCCCATTTTCTCCTTTTTTGCCTATTCCAGGAGCTACCTGCCCACCAGAATTGTACCACTCACGTACATTGTATACCACCTTTTCCAGTCGCTATACACATTAGTTTATTTAAGTTCTCTTTTTATCAGTGCCATCATTCCTTCTTGTAAGGAGCCTTTCTTTCCCATTTCTTCCTCCTACAATTATAGCTTCCCTTGTCCAGGTAATTTTTTAAATAATGAACGTATCTTTCTCCCTCCTAGATTCTCATTCCTCTAACTTGCATATTTGCCTCAAGCTAAACTGATGGCCTCCTTCACTCTTGGACAACAGTCTAAAGCTGAAGTGGGAGGATCACATCCAAAAGGAAAAATGCAGCTATGTTAACAGGAGGTGGAGAGTCACAGATCTTCGTTTATGCATACTGTTTAGAAATTAATAACGCACACGCTGAGAGTTTAAAGCCCATCAATATGCAAGTATAAATGAATTATCAAAGTTCCTCGTCAAAGTAAAATTCAGGGCTCTCACTCTGGGACACGTAGGGGAGGTGAGGCTGAAGATTGTGAGGAGGGGGCGGTCATGGCACAGAACTTGCTATCCCTGTGGACGTGGTGGACAGCGGACCCGCTAGCCACAGCTCCACAAGGTCTCGCTCCGGGCGCCTCCGAGGGCCGAACGGTCAGCCCTGCCTCGGGCCTTCCTCCCCGGCCTCCCCACCCAGGGCCGGAATATGCCCCAGACCCCGCAGCCTCAGCGTCAGGATGCACAGGCTGACGGGAGCTGGCCGGTACCTGGTCATAAGGGGACTTCTCCAGCATCTGCGTGCACAGATCGGCGCAGAGCTGGAACTTCCTGCGCCTAAAATAGCTCCAGGCCAGGAGCAGCGGCTCCATCTCCGAGCCCATGACTGCCGGTGCGGCCAGCGAAGGCCCAGCGCTTTAGGAGAGCAGTGGGCGGGGAGCGAGGAGCTGGCGGCGTCAGGCTCTGCCCGGCAACCCGCGACGGCTGGGGCCTTGTCCGAGAGGTGTCTGCAGCGCGCCTGAGAACAGGAAAAAGAAAAACCACCGCAAGCAGAACTCGGCTACAGGGCTTGACTAAACTTGGTTGCAAAGAATTGTGTACTTTTAAAGGCTACAGGTTTCATTAATTTTGAGAAGAAACCACCGCGGCTAAACAAAAAGGTAGTGACTTAGACACCTGCCCCTGGGGTCCTCCGCCCTCCCAGGAGGCGCAGTTGCCTAGCAACCGAATGCTCTGCCGGCCCCGCAGGTCCAGAAAAGTCCCGAGTTGATCTCTGTCCGGTGTCTGTCCTACTTCCATTCGCTCGTTTCTGTCCCTCTCGCTTTACCTTCTGATTCTAGAAACACAAACAAGTGAACAGCTTCCACCGTACCATCCCACCCATCAAGACCTAAAGCCCTAAATCCTGAAATTCTCCACTCTATTTCTCGAGGTCCTTCCCCACCGAATCTCAACGTCTGAACTGCAAAGGGCTTGCTTTTACTCATTTTACAGATGAGAAACTGAGATAGACTCAGAGAAGAGAAATTATTAAAATTGCATTGAGTTAGGGAGCTGGAACTACAATCTGATTGACTACAAGTTGCTAATACATTTGTTAATTTGACTCACATGGTGATTCCGGATTGTAAATTGGTGACAGTTTTACCAAACTAGATAATGTGTGCAAAAGATAATAATAATTTTTAAAAAGAGCTTTGTGAAACACCGTCTCCTGGCACTTGCTGTTTGGCAAGTGTTTACTTGTGCAGAGTGATTTCTTCAAAAACAATTCTGACTTTTCTCTAGAAATTTGCACAGATGACAAATATGCTTAATGGCAACGGTTTTGAAAAGAGAGATGTGACCAGCTAAATCCAGGTAGGCTTTTCTCAAACTACTGGGGTCTGAGAAAACATTAGACATTATATTTAATCCACATATTTATATTTTTCATAGATATTAAAATGAACCTTATGCTTCTAAACTAAGAAATTTATTGTTACCTTTTCTTCTCTACTAAGCAGTCTTTCTCGAATTGTTGTATTTTGGAAGCCAGTAATTATCAGGATTGTGATTGTTATAGTTACGTGTATTGTCACTGGTCTATTTGTGTTGCCCTGGAACTGCCGGTAGAAATGTAATTTCCCTAAAAGTCCTAATGAAGCAGCCCATGGTTTCTAAGTGTCAAATTTTTAAGAACGCACATGCCAACAATTGACAATTGGGCTCAGTATTTCACAGGGTCTTTTTGTTTTCTGGTACACTGTAAGCAGATTACTATATAAGTGATTTTCAACCCTACTAGAGAAAGTGAAGCACAGAGAAACAAGCCCTTTTAAAGGGTCGGTTTCACAAAGGGTGCTAGATCTCAGTTCATAGATCCTTATCTTTTACTCTTTAGCATATAATCAGATGTTCTACATAAACTTTTTTAAAGAATAGTTTTCTATTTACAGAAAAGTCACAAAAATAGTAGACAGTTCCCATATACCCAGTTTCTCTATTGTGTGAGATATTGACATTTGTTTTTGTGTAAGATGATACATTTGTTACAACTAAGGAACAACAATCAATGTTACATTACTATTAACTAAACTCCACAGTTTATTTGGATTTCAGTACTTTTCCCCTAATATTATTTCTCTATTCCAGGATCTCACTTAGGGTACCACATTAACATTTAGTTATCATGTCTCCTTTACCTCCTCTGATCTGTGGCAGTTTTTTAGACATTCCTTGTTTATGATGACCTTGGCAGTTTTGAAGAGTGCTGGTCAAGTATTTTGTAGAATATCTGAGAAGTTCTGTAAAATAGAGATGTCCCAATTCCAGCCCTAGAAATACTGACTTAAATTGTTTGTTTGAGGTAGGCCTGGGGCATCAGTTTTGTTTTTTCACATGTCCCAGGTGATTCTGATGGGTAGCCAGGATTAATCACCCATTACGTTGAGTTCTAGTCATGTATCTATTATATAGAGATTACTGCCAACTTCCTACAGAGAAATAATATTTTCGTAAGTGGGGAAATAAACATGCCAGTAAACGTATAAAAAAATGTGGAACAGATGAGGCATTAAAATATTTTACTAGCATATAATGTATGTTAACTTCTTTCAGAAGGCTAATTGTTTTCTCTCACAAAAGTCAAATGAATGAGGAAAATTGTAGGATATTTACCAAATTACAGGATGTTCAACATGTCCAAATGTAGCATAAAATCTGTCTTTTAAAAGGATATAAAAATATGTTATTTTAATATGTAAATATGTTTATGGTTCATTGATTTTATGAATTTATAGACAGACTTACATCTTTTAATAATATCTAACTGATAAAGCAGAAGCCGTTTTTTAAAGATATGCTAGTAATAGGAAGAATGGACAATGTAACAATTGCTGGTGAAGGGAGTAGATAAGAGTTACTAGGACCATTTTCCTACTAGAGAAAGTGAAGCAGAGAAGCCCTTTAAAAGGTTCAGTTTCACAATCAATGCTAGATCTCAGTTCATAGATCCTTATCTTTTATTCTGTAGCAACTAGATATTTCTTTAGGTTAATCAGTTTTAAATCAAATACCTAAGGTAATTTAACTTTAAATGCCAAAGGTTAAATTTTCTTAAATGTTAAATTGGAATTATTCCACACATCTAACATAACCCAAAAGAAAAACAAAAGTTATAAAATGAGATATTCTCTTGGTCAACAAGTATTTGCCCGGGCTCTGTGCTTGGTGGTAAAAATGCAGAGATGAACAAGACAGATCTCCTGGCCCTAGAGTACTTATACACAAAGAGTAATTAGCATGAAGAGCACTGGACTTAAGGTCAGACTTAGCAGCTGTGTTTTCTCAGGCAAATTAGGAATCAGTTTAGGATGGTGATTAAGAAGTGGGCTCTTAGGCCAGGCATGGTGGCTCAGACCTATAATCTCAGTACTTTGGGAGGTCAAAGGCAAGAAGGATCACTGGAAACTTGAGCTCAGGAAGTCAAGGCTGCAGTGAACCATGATCGTGCCATTGCACTCCAGCCTGGCAGCAGAGCAAGACCCTGTCACTAAAAAAAAAGCGCTCTGGAGCCAGATGTTTTATATTTGAAACCTGACTTTTTTTCATGCCCTTGGAAAAGTGGTGGGGACTTTGTGGAAGGGACTTACTGGCCCTGTGCCTCAGATTTTTTATCCATAATGTAACATACATTTGCTGTATTATTTAAGAATTTTCAATTCTGCCCTAAAGAATAGGAGAAACAAATGGGATAGATGAAACTTACCTGTAAGTATATGTTACATCAACTCATATGTTAAGTACAGATAATAAGTACATCATTAATGCATGAAACATGTTAAACATAGAATAAATAGACATTTACTTCTTAAACATATGTTAAAAGGACAAAACAAATAAGAGTGTTACTTGTAGATAGAGATGGAAAGCAAAATAAACCTTAAATATTCATAAAGCATGAATCAGTCTGGTCTACCTCAAACTGACCACCCATTGGTATCATCCATTCTAACCCATTTGTTTTGTGCTTAAAATGTATAATGCTGCTCGTAAGGTCATCGCTGAGCTATAGGTATAGCCACACATACCTACCTCTGTCTTTTTATTATTTTTATTGTTTGGGGACAGGATCTTGCTCTGTCACCCAGGCTGGAGTGCAGTGGCACGATCATGGCTCATTGCCTGCTCACTGCAGCCTCAACCTCCGGGGCTCAGGTGATCCCCCCACCTCATCCTCCTGGGTAGCTGGGACTACATGCATGCACTATTATGCCCAGCTAATTTTTTTTTTAATTTTTTTGTAGAGACGTGATCTCGCCATGTTGCCCAGGCTGTTCTTGAACTCCTGGGCTCAAGCACTCTGCCTGCTTCAATTTTCCTAAGTGTTTGAATTACAGTTGTGAGCCCCAGCACCCAGCAACCTCAGTCTTTTTGATAGAGCAAGCGTAGATTGGCATCCTGAACCTTCCATCTCTGAACATTCTTACCTACACTCTGGTTCTTGTAACCATGCCATCTTTGGAGAGGGCAGATGAGGCAGAGAGAGAGGCAGAACATATGAACACTGAGTGACCCACAGTAGTGTGGTCCTTTCACCTGCCTGATCTAAATGTGTTCACCTACCCAATCTCTTTCCCCTCGCTTCCTGCTTTTTTCTACAACAATTCAGTCTCCATAGTGACTGTCAAAAATTGCCAATGCTGACTATCTAGCAAGTTGTCATGGCAGGGTATTGGAAAAAGTTTTCAATTAGCAATAATGTAGGATAAACCTCACTGGCTACCATATTTCCACTGTACAAAGCTAAGACTGTGTGTTTTAAATTGATTTAACAAACTAACTTATTTGACCATCTTAATCTGGCCTATGAGCCAGACTATAATGATAAGCCATCTTAATCTGGCCTATGAGCCAGTATTGGAAAAAGTTTTCAATTAGCAATAATGTAGGATAAACCTCATTGGCTACCATATTTCCACTATACAAAGCTAAGACTGTGTGTTTTAAATTGGTTTAACAAACTAACTTATTTGACCATCTTAATCTGGCCTATGAGCCAGATTATAATGATAGTGATAATGATAGTAAATATTTTATGGGATGATTGTGGAGAGCACATCAATGTAATTCAACTAAGTCACAATTACATTGTCTTTCAAAGAACATAGAAACACATTGGGTGGGAATCAGTACTGTGTGCAACCAGGTAGCTCCTCTATTTTCAGTCAGACTGAAACAGGAATTAAAAGAAATTAAAGAATGTGTAAGCAAAAACTCAATTGTATGTAAGAAAACCCAATTCCCCCTGAAGAAGCGAAAGAGCAGGAGTCCTTTGAAATTAACTGCCTATTTTTCTGTGGCTAGTGAACCTTGTCTCTCCCTTTCTCAGGCATTGTGAAGACTGTTTCTCTAGCTGTGCAGCTGCAAGGTCACTAGACAGATAATCTCAAGTCATAAAACATGTTGTTCCTTGAAAAGTAAGAAATAATGTAATGCATGTCTCAAGTGAATAACTGTCTTTGTTTCTCGCTTCTGTAATATGCTTTCCCCTGCACAGATCTCCTCCGTCCCACAAAATGCTTAAAAGGTAGCTTGACTCTTTGTTCGAGGCTCAGTCCTTTGGATGTTAATCTGACGGGGTTGGTGCACCTAAATAATTAACTAATTCCTCCTCAACCCCTCGGTGTCTCTGATTCCTTAATTATCCCACAGCGAGACAATGTTTATTACATGCTAGAGATAGAACAGTTTGAGGAATTACCAAAGAGATGGGAGTTGTTCTCATTTTCCAGGTTCCTTGAGGAAGTTCTTGGAGGAAGTTTCTTGAGGAATTCCTTAAGGAAGTGCTTGATATATATCTATTGATACTGATATTTATGCCAAAAATTATTTTAAATACTATGAGATGCCAGAGAAATAGGCTGAAGTGTGCATATAAACAAATAAGTTTAATAAAGGATGATGGGAGCCATGATGGAAACCTGTGAGAGAACGCAGCTATGGACGTAGGCCCAGAACTGAGTGATTCTGCTTGTGTGTGGGGTTCATAAACAGCTCTGCAGTCAGCCGCTGAGGAAAAGCTTCCCAACAGCATGCAATCCTGTGGACAGAAAAGGAGGGGTGGAAAAAAAAAACAAGACTCAAAAATTCGCTGAAGCCAGATCATCAAGAATATGGAACACCATGCAGGGAAGTTTGGGTTTTAGCACATATTCAGTGAAAAGCCACCAGAGAAGTTTTACCAGTGAAATGAAACAACTTGATCGACTAAAAGTGAAGGCAAGGAGACTGGTTAGGATACTATTGCAATAGTCCAGATGTGAGTTGCTGGGAGTAATGGGGATGGACAGAAGAGGCCAAAACATGTTCATGAAATAGAGTCAACAGGACTTGGACACTGATTGAATATGGGGAGGGCATTTGGCTAAGGAAAGAAAAGAAGCCAGGATAACTCCCAGCTCTCTGGGTTGTGCATGTATGGATAGGGGAGCCAGTCACCAAGATGAGAGTGAAGGAGACAGAACAGGTTGGAAAAAAAAAGAGATTAAATTCATTTTGGGATATAGTGATTTTAAGTGTCTCTGGGACAGCCAGATGGAGATATTCTGTTAGTAACTAGAGTTAGAAGCCAGTCAGAAACAATGGAGCGAGGTCGGGGATGGAGATTAAATTTGAGACTCATATTATTATACAACTGCTCATGGAAAGCAATAAAGAGGATGAAATCATCCCATGGAGAATTTGTAGAATGAGAAGAGAGCCAAAGACAGAAACCCTGCAGATACCCAACATTAAGGGCAGGTAATGAGAAGAGGAAAAATAAAACATACTCAGAGAGAGTGGCCAGAGATGTAAGAGGAAAACCAGGTGAGTGTGGCATCATAAAGCCAAAGTACAGACAGAATTTCAAAAAGAAGAGGCAGTTCAACCATGTCCAATTCTGAGAATTCATGGAAACCAAAAGCTTAAAAAAAAAATTCACTGATTTGGCCATTAGGTATCTATTTGCAATATTTGTCAGAGTCGTTTCAGGGAGTCAAGAGTGAAAAGGAACAGAAACCTGAGTGCAATAGGCTGAGACAGAAACAGACCTAAAGAAAGAGATATGTGAATGCAGCTTATTCTTTTGAGGGACAATTACTCATGCAAATGATTTTAAAATACTTGCAAAGCCACATGCATATGCTTGAATTCATAGAAATTTTCTACATTTTGGACATTTTACCATGTAATAGATTCTCTCTGTAAAGCTTTTAAGATTATCAAGTTCTATAACAGGCAGTTACATAAACCACTGATTCTGGGCTAGAGATTATTCCCTAAAGCAAATGTGGTCTGAAGTAACTCATTTACCATATTTTTGCTCAGGAAGAAGTGATACTTTTATACTTTTGGGCTCTGTATGAAAAAGTGAACTCATTATTACAGGAAAGTCATCAGAATCAAAATGGTGTCATTTGTGTTAAAAACGAACAAAATCTTGACAAATAGAACAGAGGAAGGCTATGAGGAGAGGGTTCTCATGCATGAGTGCTTCGTAACCAAAACTATCACAAAAGACTACAAAAAGCACAACATTGCACAAAGATCATCACAACCTTACACAAAAAATACTTCTGTGAGGACATCTGCCAGCCAACCTTGACTGATGCCACCCTTGTTACAGATCCTTGTTATGGATCCTTTGAAGGAGAATCACTTCAAAACAATTCTGTAAACCTCTTTATTTTTCCTTTAAAAACCTTTATCTTCCTTTACCTCCCTGTACATGCATATAGTTTACTATGGCACGCATATTCCCATTGCAATGTCCTATTCCTGAACAAATACCATTTTCGTTTAGAGAACATCTAAAAGAGGTTGGCAATTAACACTCACTTGTCATTTAAAAAGCCATAGAATGGCCAGGTGCATGCCTGTAGTCCCAGCTATTTGGAAGGCGGAGGTGGAAGGATTGCTGGAGCCCAGGAAACAGTCTCAGCAACACAGTAAGACTTTGTCTCCAAAAGAAAAATAAATAAATAAATAATAAATTAAATTGAAAAAAAAAATTTAAGGCCATAGAATGAAAAATTCTCAGAAATATGTAGCCAAATGTTTTTTGATATTACTTACATAAAGTAGTAATAAATAATATAAAACTATCTACCATTAATTTATTTATTTTCATTTTTATTTTTTTATTTTGAGATGGAGTCTTGCTTTGTTGCCCAGGTTGGAGTGCAATGGCATGTTCTCAGCTCACTGCAACATCTGCCTCCCAGGTTCAAGCTATTCTCCTGTCTCAGCCTCCCGGAGCTGGGATTACAGGCGCCCGCCACCACGCCTGGTTAATTTTTGTATTTTTAGTAGAGATGAGGTTTCACCATGTTGGTCAGGCTGGTTTCGAACTCCTGACCTCAGGTGATCCACCCGCCTCAGCCTCCTAAAGTGCTGGGATTACAGGAAGAAGCCACTGTGTCTGGCCCATTTGTTTAGCTCTTAGTCTGGGTAGGTTAGACACAATACGAGGTTCCACACATGCTCTTAAATCTTCCTGTTAACTCTGCAATCTAGCTATTGTTACTATCCCCATTTTACAGATGAAAGGACAGCAACTTAGGTTTAGTTACTTGCAAAAATTCCTCCAGCTAGTGAGTAGCACAACCAAAATTTGAACTCATGTTTAGTCAAAATCCTGCACCCTCAACCAACTGTACACTTCTAACTACACTTGACTTCTCCCTACTCCTTCTGAACTTCATATAGTGTCTTTCCACATGCTGTCTAATATCTGCAGTGTCCTTATCTCCTCCCCACATGCCTTTTTTTTCTTATTGGTGTAGATCGATTCAGGCCAAATTCCCACTCTACTGTGAATCTTATGGATGCTCCAAGGGCCTCTGTGCAAGATATCATTAATACTCTTATTATACAACTAGGCTGGGAGCAGTGGCTCACATCTTTGGGCGTAATCCCAGCACTTTGGGAGGCTAAGGCAGGCGGATCACTTGAGCTCAGGAGTTCAAGACCAGCCTGGCCAATATGGCAAAACTCCATCTCTACAAAAAGTATAAAAATTAGCTGGGTGTGGTGGCACACGCCTGTAGTCCTAGCTACTCAGGAGGCTGAGGTGGGAGCATCTCTTGAACCCTGCAGGCAGAGGTTGCAGTGAGCCAAGATCGCGCCGCTGCACTCCAGCCCAGGCAACAGAGCAAGACTCCATCTCAAAAAAAAATAAAATAAAAATAAAAATAAAAAAATAAAACTTATTGTGCTACATTGTAATATCTGATTCCCTTAGTAGACTTTAATGTATTCGTCCAGCACATGGCACATGACAATAATCATTTTACAGACATTTGTTGAATGAATAGTTGAATGAAGCTCAATACATACTATACTTCTATACTAAGTGCAAAATTGAGAGTTATATTTTAAATGAATAATGTAATGTTTGAATGTGTACTTTGTCATCTATATAAATGCTTAGGGAACCAATTTTAACCATTTAAAAACATGGTGCTGTATAACATTTTTTAATTAAAATGCCAAAGCCTTTGAAGATTAGTCTTTGTAAGTGTAGTTAACATAAACATTTTTGAAAATTCTTTTTTTTTTTTTTTTTTTTACACAGGGTCTCACTCTGTTGCCCAGGCTCAAGTGCAATGGCACAGTCTCTGCTCACGGCAATCTCTGCCTCCGGGGCTCAAGTGATCCCCCCACCTCACCCTCCCAAATAGCTGGGACTACAGGCACCGGGCCATCATGCCTGGCTAGTTTTTGTAGAATTGAGGTTTTGCCATGTTGCCCAAGCTGGTCTTGAACTCCTCGCTCAGGTGATCTACCCACTGTGGCCTCCTAAAGTGCTGGGATTACAAGCATGAACCACCGCACCCAGCCAGATAGTTTTCTTTCTAGAAAATTTTGTTATATAGGAAATCTCTTGTTTTTAAAAATATTTATTTTGTATTCTGTAATTTATTGGACACTTTGATTCAGTAATTTAGAATACTACCTTCATCCTCTACTAATTCTAGTATATACTGAATCCTATTTCTGCCTTGTCTCTTCAGTGCCATTGATATGAAGGTTAGTATTTATGACTGTACAACACAGTTTTAATTTCTGTAGCTTTGTTTTCAAATCTTCACATTTTTTTCAAGTCTTACGCCTATGTGAGCCTTTATTCATAGAAAAACTATTTTATGCCATAAAGTAGTCACAATCCAATATTACTGGCATTTCAAATACTTGGACAAAAATTTTTCTTTATCTGGTGAGAAATACATACTTAATAATATTCTGCTACTACTATAGTAATCTCCAAATAAAAAAAGTGCTATAAAACTAGCAACCTCCCTGAAAATAAATAAAATGCTTCTCAATTTTTGTTCATAATTTGCTTTATATTAATCTCAAATTACTGACCAATTGCCAAGATCTGTTTTCTGCTAGAGCTCTCCAGTGACGTCGTTACCTGTTATTTTGACAAAGGTCTTAAGAAAGTGAAAATGAAATTATTAAACATCTCCTTTGATTCTAATTTTCTTGTTTCACAGAAAACTTCACAGTCAGAATTTCACAGGCAATTTCACATTCACTAAGGAGATCTATCCAGGTGTTTTTAGGAATATTTATCAATTCCCTCTGATTCATATCATACAAGACAGGCTAAAGAGTTTTAAACTAAGCATATAAAGAGAGCTGATTACACTGAATTGCTTTTTCTATCAAGCTTCTTGTACTCTGAAAATCAGGTTCTGAAGTCTGAAAATAAATTAATTTTCAACAACTGAAGTAGGCTGAGAACTCTGTTGGTATAAATTCTATTTATGTGACAGCCACCTCTGGCGCCACTTTATCCTGATGTGATTGAACATGATATGAAAGAGTGCCTTATTCTTATTCAGTGGCAAAGAGCCATGGCTGATTCTTTTAAATACTTTTTAAAAAGAAAAGTAGACCTAGACTTTTTTTTTAGCTGAAACAATGACATTTTAATCAAAATAAAATCTACCTCCCCTGTAGCATTTATATGTAAAACAGTTAAAGACCTTTAACTTTTATTTTTATTTTTTAGACAGGGTCTTACTCTGTCACTTAGGCTGGAGTACAGTGGTGAGATTATGGCTCACTGTGGCCTCTACCTCCCAGGCTCAATTAATCCCCCTGTCTTGAGCAGCTGGGGATGCAGGCATGCACCACCACGCCCAGCTAATTTTTCTTTTTTTCTTTTTTTTTTTTTTTTATAGATAGGGTCTTACTCTGGTGCCCAGGCTGGTCTTGAATTCCTGGGCTCAAGCAGTTCTCCCACCTCGGCCTCCTAACGTGCTGGGATTATAGGTGTGAGCCACCACGCCCAGCCAATCTTTAACTTTTATTGGGAATCCTGATATAAGTATTTTAAAATATAAAACTTCTTATGAAAAGATGCAATATAGAGGCCGGGTGCGGTGGCTCACATCTGTAATCCTAGCACTTTGGGAGGCCGAGTCAGGTGGATCACTTGAGGTCGGAGTCTGAAACCAGCCTGGCCAATATGGTGAAACCCTGTATCTACTAAAAATACAAAAATTAGCCAGGTTTGGTGGTGCATGCCTGTAATCCGAGCTATTTGGGAGGCTGAGGCAGGAGAATCGCTTGAACCCGGGAGGCAGAGTTTGCAATGAGCCAAGATTGCACCACTGCACTCCAGCCTAGGCAACAGAGTGAGACACTGTCTCAAAAAAAGAAAAGAAAAGATAAGAAAAAAAAATGCAATATACATTATATTCTTACCTCCCTGCCTTCTACTCTGATCTGCCACAAAGACACTTATATACATATGTAAGAGGAGGACAATGAGTCAGAAAATTTCTTTGATTTGGCTACAGTACTGCTCTTTTTTTTTTTTTAGAAAAATTAAGTTCCAAAATGCTTTACCACCACCATCCAAACTCCCTACCAAGCTATCTAAAGGGCCTACATTTGTAGCTACTGGCTATTTCACCAACCATATCTTACCTCCTCAGCCTTGCTCATTCCACTTAAGTGACACTGGCCTTCTTGCTGGTCCTTGACTGCGATTAGCAGGTATTCACATTTGCTATTCGCTGACAGCTACACTCTTCCCCCAGGTATGCACCTGCCTCACTCTGCCACCTCACAAAGGTCCCCACTGAAGTGTGTCACTTCATTAAAGAGGTCCTCCCTTCAAACCATCTCCATCTCATTTTCCTTCCACATTTTTTCATCAAAGCACCTACTACCCCAGACAAAGATTGTCTCCTTGACCAAACTGTAATCAGGCTCCTTTGAGTCCTTTTCTAGATTTGGCCTCAAACTTGGGCTTCTGTGTACAATTCTTGCAGAGCCTGGTTTTACTGAGAATTATGCTATGTCAGTCAAGAGGAATCCTTCACCCTTAATAGCTGATCACGCTTGATATCTCATCAAATTCCTCATCTCCCACTGTCCCCCAGGGGATGGCTGATCACCCTAGCCTGTTAAGTCAGTTCAGCAAGAATTCCTCCTCCCTTGATGTCTCCTCTTAGTGATTCCTGTCCATCGACCACTCACCTCCCAACCCCCTGCAACCTGTTTCCTTGGCTATATATCTCCACTTGCTCTTGCTGTATTTGGAGTTGAGCCCAGTTCTATACTGTCTCTTTTGCCCGATTGTAATAGCTCCTGAATGAAAATCAGTTTTGCTCCTTTAACTACTGTCAGGCTGTGGTTCTCTTTAATATCACCAGACATATTTTAGAAGTATGATTTTATAGTTGGCCCTCCATAACTGTGAATTCCACATCTGTGGCTTCAAGCAACCATGGATTGAAAATATTTAAGGGCATTCACAGTGGCTCATACCTGTAATCCTAGCACTTTGGGAGGCTGAGGCAGGTGAATTGCTTGAGCCCAGGAGTTTGAGACCAACCTAGACAACATAGAGAAACCCCATCTTCTACAAAAAATAGAAAAATTAGCTAGGCATGGTGGTGTGCACCTGTAGTCCCAAGCTAGGAGAGATACAGAGCAAGATGTTGTCCAGAAAGAGAGAAAGAGGGAAAGAGAGAGGGAAGGAGGGAGGGAGGGAGGAAGGAAGGAAGGAAGGAGAAAAAGAAAGAAAAAGAAAAAGAGAAGAGAAAAGAAAGAAAAAGAAGAGAAAAGAAAAGAAAAGAAAGATGCAGTGACTCACGCGTGTAATCCCAGCACTTTGGGAGGCCAAGGCGGGAGGATCACAAGGTCAGGAGATCGAGACCATCCTGGCCAATACGGTGAAACCCCGTCTCTACTAAAAATACAAAAAATTAGTCAGGTGCAATGTCAGGCGCCTGTAATCCCAGCTGTGCCTCAGGAGGCTGAGGCAAGAGAATCACTTGAATCCGGGTGGCAGAGGTTGCAGTGAGGCCGAGATCCCACCATTGCTTTCCAGCCTGGGTGACAGAGTGAGACTCCATCTCAAAAAAAAAAAGAAAAGAAAAAAGAAAGAGAAGAAAAGAGAAAGGAAGGAAGAGAGAGGGAGGGAGGAAGAAAGGAAGGAAGGAAGGAAGGAAGGAAGGAAGGAAATAAATATTGGGGGAAAAATGATAGTTACATCTGTACTGAACATGTACAGACTTTTTCCTCATCATTATTCTTTAAATAACAGAGTATAAAAACTATTTACCTAACATTTACATTGTATTTGTTATAAGTAATCTAGAGGTGATTTAAATTATAAGGGAGGATGTGTGTAGGTTATGTGCAAATAGTATGCCATTTTATATAAGGAGCTTGAGCATCCATGGATTTGGGTATCTTTGGGGGTCCTGGAACCAATTATCCATGGAAATCAAGGGACAATTGTATATATTACTGTCGATTTCTGCCCTCAACTTCCTTTTCCCCACAACATAAGCATCAAGAGTAGGGTCTTTGCTGTATCTTTAGTGCCTACAATAGTACTTGGCACATAATGTGTGCACAAAAGACATTTGTTGAATAAATGGCTTTCTTTCCAATAATATTATAGTCAATACAAGTTACTAATCACTTTCAGTTTAAAGATCCAAATAATATTAGCATTTTGATAAATGTTAACACTTGATAGTAATAGATTATTTAATTGAACACAATATCTATACTTTCTCATAAAACCCTAGAAAAAACTTTCATCTCAAGAACACACACTATATACATATACATATACACAATATACACACATATACAAATATTTACCAATACAAATATAGAAACAAGGAGCATATGTCTACAACTTATAAATGAATTTGTGTGTGTGTGTGTGTGTGCATATGGAAGGGGTGGGAAGGAGAGGGAGAGGAAGAATGGTAAAGGAAATGCAATAAATGTTAATTTCAAGGAATCAAGAAATATGGATTAAAATTAAAGTATACAGGGATTCTCTTTAAGCATTTATTTCAGCCTGAAATTGTTTCTAAGTTAAAAAGTTAGAAGAGAACAAAAAACTTTTTGCACAATAAACTAACCACTGTGTCTATAGTACAATCCAGCCCAAAACCATCTTTTAGCTTGTGCTGAAGAGCATACAGTTGTCTTTTTACATTTGAAAAATTATTTCACAGGCTTCTCATAATCTAGAGGACAGATCGAGAAACACTGCCCTAACTCACTTGTTATTATCAGCCAAATTAGAGTGACCAAAACTTTTACAGAACCTTCAGAGGAATGATGCCTCTGTGGAGTTGACTATTTGCTTGCATATTGCTCTTGATGCTGTTGCTAATCAAAGATGTTTAACCAACTGTTTTTGAATTACAACACCATTAATACATTTCATTTGCTTTTTATATATTGACTGTGGATAGGTGACCTTTCTGAAATTACTCTTTAAGGATCTTTCAGATCTTGGTTCCTCTGAATGTAATCTTTTTCTTCAAAATTTTAATCTTTGGTTTTCAGTTGTTTGACCATGATATGTCCAGGATTGCTTGCGTGTATGTTTTATATATATCCTTCTTGAGATTTTCTAACCTTCTTGGATCTGTGGTTGTTACCTTTAATTAATTTTAGAAAATTATCAGCTATTATATCCTCAAATAAGTTTCTATGCCTGTTCACTCTCTTTTTCCCTTGTAGGACTCCAATTACATGTGTGTTAGATTATTTGATGTCGCAGCTCTTGAGTGCTGTTTTCTTTTTTCCACTTTATCTCTTGATTTGGACAATTTCCAATGCTCTAATTTAAAAATCACTAATTCTTTCCACAGCAGTGTCAGTCAGTAGATTGATGAATCTGTTGAAGGAATTATTTATCTCTGATATTATATCTTATATTTTTAGAGTTCCCATTTGATTCTTTTTTATAGTTTCTATCTCTGCTGAAACTTCCCATTGCTCATGCATATTGTCCACCTTTTCCCCAAGATTCTTTAACATACTAGTCATAGTAATTTTAAAGTCTCTGTAATAGTCAGGACTCTTCAGAGACTCCGAACCAATAGCATGTATGTAGGTGTATATTAAGAGATTTATTATGAGGGATTGACCCATGTGATTGTGGAGGCCAAGAAGTCCCACGATCTGCCATCTGCAAGCTGGAGGCCCAGGAAAGCAGTGCAGCTCCAGCCCAGACCTAAAGGCCTGAGATCCAGGGGAACTGATGATATAAGTCCCTGTCTGAGTCCAAAGGCCCCAAACCAGTAGCATCCATGTCCAAGTGCAGAAGAAAATAGGTGTTTCAAGCAGAAAGCAAATTTTCCCTTCCTTTGCCTTTTTGTTCTATTCAGTTCCTTAACAGATTGGATGCTGCCCTTCTTTATTGGTGAAAGTGATAGAGACAGGAGACAGCCAAGTGTCCCTGGTGAAATCCCGACTTCAAGCCTAAAGCAGCCTGAAGGCTGAAAAACCCGGACTGCTGGTCCCAGATGAAGCCCGTCCTTTCCTGACTGATTCTCTCTGAATAATGCCCATCTGCACAATGGGAGGGCAGGGTGGAGCCTCAGGAATTTTGTGCCATTTGCAGAGGGGAGGAGCCTGGTCTCTTCAGTTCCTGGGTAATGACCTGGGATTCAATCTGTGAGGCAGGAGATCTGCTAGCAGGACTTTCTCTTGCTTTGCTGAGGGTTCCTCTTTCCTTTTTTCTTTTCACCCAATAAACCCTGCCCTACTCAACCTACAGTGTGTCTGTGGGCCTAAATTTTCCTGTTGTGTGACAAGAATCTGGTTGTTTTCTACAACAAAAGCAATATTCTTTATTTAGTGTACCAATTCAAATGCTTATCTCTTCTGGAAACACCCTTACAGACAGAAGTTGTTGGAATAATCAAATAGGGACTGTGATGATTAATTTCATATGTCAACTTGACTGGACTATGGGATGCACAGATAACTGTAGAGTAAAAATAGTGTTTTACACTAGTGTTTTACAAAATAATGTTTTACACTAGTGTTTACCAAAACAAAAAATAGTGTTTAACAGTTATCTGGGCATCCCTTAGCCCAGCCAAGTTGACATATAAAATTAACCATCACAGTCCCTATTTGATTATTCCAACGACTAGTCATCTCTGAACCTGGTTCTATTGATTGCTTTATCTCTTCACAATATCCCCCCCACCCCTGCCTTGCTCTCTGTGTGTCTTATAATTTTTTAGCATATACCAGAACACTGTAGGTAGAAGAATAGCAGAGGATGAGGAGCATAGCGCTGTTTATACCTGGAAATGGGTATGCCTCTTCCCTTTCAAGCAGTTAATCTGGTCAGGAGTTGAACTAGCTTTGGGCTTTATCGTTGCTATTGTTACCTTCAGTGCACCACAAGCTTCATATTCCTCCAAAAGTGAGCTGTTGTTACTTTGCGCATGTATCATGTCTGGGGTGCTGCAGGATTATTCCCAGTGCTTCTGCTCTACCCTCCACTTTCATTAGTCTGTGCAGGGGCTGTGCCACAGTAGGGAGGGAGAGGTTTTCTCTATGTTCCCCCTTCCCCAAGAGCAGACTCTTGATTCTTGTTACTCAAGCTAAGATTGTGGTGGGGGCAGGAGGGTGTTCTTGGTTCTTTTGGTCCAGCCTCTCAGGCTTAGGCAGAACTGGGAACCTGGGCCTGGGGATAGGCCTTTCTTGGTGTTCCTGCCATCTCCTCATGATAGTCAAATGCTACCTTGTAACTCTGTTTGATCTTGTTTGGGAGAGTTTTTCTGCTTCCATCCTAGCAATAAACAGACCTCTGCTTTGTATTGGTGTAGATTCCTGAGTCCCAGAGGATATTTTCCCCTCTCTAGGCACCAACTGGTTTTGATTCTACCCCTTACCTACAAGCAGGGGATATTTGCCTGGGGCAGGCTTTATGAGAAGAGTCCAGGAAAGTAGGTGGAGATTAGCGTCTGTCCCCCAGTGACAGCTGATTGCCAATCAGGCATGTATGCTTGTTCCACTAAGCGGGGCTCTCTCCATTTTCCTGCTCTGACCCCAATCTTTCTGATGAAAGCCCTCGAGGAGCTTACAGCTGGTGGGCAACACTGACATTAAAGAATTATACAAGCAAATATAAAGCTACAACTTTGATCAATATTCAGCAAGAGGAACCCGTTGTAATGAGATTGTGAGAGGGGAATGTGACCTCTTCAGGAAGGTCAGGGAAGACTTTGCTGTCCAGTGATAATTGACTCAGGTATGTAGGCTGGTACAAGTCAACTAGTTGAAGTGTCCTGAATGAGGGGAGCATTTCCAGCAGCTGAGGATCAGCATGTAAAAAGTCCCGGTCGGGCTGGGCACTGTGGCTCATGCCTGTAATCGCAACACTTTGTGAAGCCAAGGCAGGAGGATCGCTTGAGCCCAGGAGTTTCAGGCTGCAGTAAGTTACTATAGTGCCACTGTCTGGGTGACAGAGCAAGACCCTGTCGGGAAAAAAAAAAGTCTCTATGGCAGGGTAATATGGCAAGTACTAGGAACTGAAAGAAAGTAAGAAGTTCTAGGATAAGAAGGCCCAGTGAGTACAAGGAGGGTATAAAATGAGGGTAAAGAGACAGGAGCAAGACCATCATGGACATTTTTGTCTTGTTAAGAATTTTTGTCTTTATCTTAAATAGTGGGAAGGCATTGGAGAATTTCAAATTGAGGTTGATGGGGAAAGGGATGTAATTGCAATTAGATTTGAAAAAAATAATATTTAAGCAACATATAATTCAGATCTCCCACTTTTGTATTTTATATATGAATGCCTTTGAATGATATAAGTTTTGTCATATTTTTAAAGAAAAAATTTTTGAAGATAAACTAGGGTATACGAGAATGGATTACAAATAAGGGAGTCACATTTGAACTGCTCGGTGACATTCCAATATTTTATATTGGCAAGTGACCGCCCCATACTTGTAATACTGTAAGTTATAATTTAGAAGAAATTTTAAATGAATTTATCTGGTCCCATCGTATTGCACTGTATTATATTGCAGATTAAGTTATGAGCAAGCCTATATTCAGAAACATTTATTACAAGTATATTTACTTTTAAATGGTGGCAAAATATGTAAATCAAGTATTATTAAATGCTTATAGGGGTACACAGAATAAAATAAAAACAAATATTGCAAAATGTAAAGATACGTTTAGAAATAATGTTTCAATTGTTGACTAATAAAACAACAGTTTTATTTCCCAGTAGAGTCCGTGATTTTAAAATATATGTGACATTTCACTACTATCATTGTCTTTTTTTTTTTTTTTTTTTTTTTTTTTTGAGACAGAGTCTCACTCTGTCACCAGGCTGGAGTTACAGTGGTACAATAGTGGCTCACTGCAACCTCTGCTCCTGGGTTCAAGCAATTCTCCTGTCTCAGCCTCCTCAGTATCTGGGACTACAGGCATGCGCCACCATGCCCAGCTAATTTTTGTATTTTTGGTAGAGATGGGGTTTCACCATGTTGGCCAGGATGGTCTAGATCTCTTGACTGCGTGACCTGCCTGCCTCAGCCTCCCAAAGTGCTGAGATTACAAGTGTGTGTGCCACCACCCCCAGCCTACTATCCTTGTCTTTTATGCATCCTGACTTTATCTTCTTTTATCACCAATTATCACATCTCCTCTTTCTAGGAAGGTACTATCTAGAATTAAATTGTATTTGCCTCTCCAGGAAATATCCTCCTACATCAAAATTAGCTTTTTATCTCTCCATACATATTTTGCAATTAAGTTTCTTTCTTTTTTCACAACCTATGCTAAATCTACTTTTATTTGCTATCTTTCCTACATCCATTTTTTTAAAAAGTAGTAAGTTTTAATGATGAGTAGAATTCAGAACTGTATCTTTTAATAAGAGCATGTTTACTCTATAATTCTTTTGTAATTTAAAAAATATGGTGTTTACTTGAATTAAAATATGTATATGTAGTTATATATATTTCATTTGTTTATATATTTTTTCACTTGTTTTTAAAGATACTTATGTCTTTATTTCATTTTCATCTTTGGAACATAAATTTCTCAAAACACAGACTATGCATTCATTTTTTTTATTACTCCCCCATAATGCCAAGCCTAATGATTCACATGTGGGCACTCAATTTATGTTTTAAAATGACTATGGTGGTGATTCTTTACCTTTTACTTTCTGTGACATGCTTTCAAGTAGTAGAATTGTTGGCAATGTCCTTGAAGGAATTAGAAACATGAAGGAACTTGAAACAAGTCAGCAGTAATTACAGAATAATCACCATTATAATACATAATAATGTCTTTTAGTATCTTTGCAAGCATCTACAGTTACTACATTCTCAAATATTGCATAACTGTTTGAATGGAATCTTTTATGTCCCTGAAGGTGTTAATTTATTGAGCAAAGATTTCTCATGTTTTCCTTTATTAGACTGATGTCAAGATAGATTTCTTACTAGTAGTTTAGCTTTACTATGGCTATCTACTATGTTGCATTACCTGCCTAAGTCAATATTCTCAGTTGCTGCAAAAATAAATTTTACATATTCATCATAACTTAGTAGGATTTCCAGTCAGGAAATAAACACGTGGTTGCAGTGTGTTGGATCTGTGTTAGGATAGTGTTCTGTAGGTCTCTCACCTTTCTCATATCTTGCAAGCACAGGTACTTGCTGCCTTGGTTCCAGACTGTCTTTCAAGGATATTTGTGTAGTGAACAGTGATGGAAGATAAAGATAGTGTGATCCTCCTCTCAAACAGGGACAGATTTGTTTATTGTCCCTATAATAATGATGACATCTCCTTCAGGGCAAAGGTCAGACAGGTTTACTGCCCATTATAAAACACTTAGGTTCCCTAAGCTTGGTTGGAATTCCTGTCCTGTAATGCAACTCACTGTGTGTGTAGGTATCACCTGGCCCTCTGCATGTTGCCCTGTAAGAATTGGGGTTCAGGGATCCAGTGGTCAAGAAACCACAGAAGAAGCTGAACAATGAAACTTGGAAGTGTGGGTATTAATTCCAACTCCTAGAGAGATGAACTTTAACCAATGGGAAAGAGGGAACAAGAGGAAGCTGGATGAATAAATTCTCATCCTCCTTCCCATGGATTACTCCATGGCATGATTTGTCCTTGCAGCACATTGAGGGACATCCTGTGTGCCAAGTGGATGTGCCTGCCTGGTGACCTGCTCTGTCTCTTCTGGCTTCGGAGAAGATGGTAGCCAGGGAGTAACGTCACTTTATGTCACTTCGCATCGCTTCACAGTTTTCCTCCCCTCACTTCCTTTTCCTTAACCTAACTGCCCTGGGCTTGCCCTACCCAATTAAAACATCAGTGCCTTAATCATTGCCTCAGGCTCTGTTTTCTTGAGACTCCAGACTAAGGTAGTGGCTAAGTAAAGAAGGAGAACTATAGATTCTGAAAGAGTAAGTGGCAAACACATGCTCTTGAGAACACACATCCTGGAAGCAGAAACAATTTCCTAAAATCCTGTAAGTGCTGCTATAAAGGTATGTATGATTGTATAAAATATATTAGGGACTGGCTGGGTGCAGTGGCTCATGCCTGTAATCCCAGCACTTTGGGAGGCCGAGGTGGGTGGATCACCTGAGTTCAGGGGTTCAAGATCAGCCTGGCCAACATGGTGAAACCCCTTCTCTACTAAAAAATACAAAAAATTAGCTGGCCCTGGTGGTAGATGCCTGTAATCCCAGCTATTCGGGAGACTGAGAGAGGAGAATCACTTGAATCCAGTAGGTGAAGGTTGCAGTGAGCCGAGATAGCCCTACTGCACTCCAGCCTGGGTAACAGACCGAGACACCATCTCAAGAAAATAAAATGTACTAGCGACTTAAATGAACACTGATTAATTCTGGAGGTTGTGTATGGGGATGTCACAGCGAACTATAGAATAGAGGTGTGTATTTGATTTCTAGGGCTACTGTAATTAAGTACCATAAACTGAGTGGCTTCAACAGTAGCAATTTCAACAATAGAAAGTGTTGGCAGTGTTAGTTCCTTCCGAGGGCTGTGGGGCAGAATCAATTTTATTTTCTTCTCCTAGTGTCTGGTGGTTGTGCCAGTTCTTGACAGTCCTTGACTTGCAAATCTCTGCCTTCATCTTTACACAGTTTGCCTTGTGTGGGTGTCTGTATCCCAATTACCCCTTTGTCACATTGAATTGGGGCCCACCTTACTCCAGTATGAATTTCATCTTAATTTAAGGAATTGTAATCTGCCATGAAATATTTTCCAAATCAAGTCACATTCTAAGGCAGCAATCCCCAACCTTTTTGGCAACAGGGACTGGTTTTGTGGAAGACAATTTTTTCATGGACGGGGTGGGTCAGGATAATTCAAGTGCATTACATTTGTTGTGTACTTTCTTTTATTATTACACTGTAATATTTAATGAAATAATTATACAACTCACCATAATGTAGAATCAGTGGGAGCCCTGATCTTGTTTTCCTGCAACTAGACAGTCCCATCTGGGGTTGATGGGAGACAGTGATAGGTCATCAGGCTATAGATTCTCTTAAGGACCGTGCAACCTAGATCCCTCTTACGTGTGCAATCTATTCACAATAGGGGTTGTGCTCCTATGAGAATCTAATGCCCCTGCTGATCTGAGAGGAGACAGAGCTCAGGTGGTAATGAAAGCAATGGGGAGTGGCTATAAATACAGATGATGCTTCGCTCACTTGCCTGCTGCTCACCTCCTACCATGCAGCCTAGTTCCTAACAGACCACAGATGGGTACCAGTCCGTGGCCTGGGGATTGAGGACCCCTGTTCTAAGGTATTGGGTGTTAGGATTTCAACCTATGAATTTGGGAGGAACACAATCCAACTCATAATAAGGCGGTCCATTTGGGCTGGACCTCAAAGATTCTGTAGGAGTTTAACAGGCTGACAGTGGATGGTTGAGGGTATGGCACAACATGGAGGCTGCAAATGTATACACAGTTCTTGAAAGGCCTGGTTAATTTTAGGAATTACCAGCAATCTAGGATGTCTAGACAGCAGGGCTAGTTCAGAGCAGGGAGGAACTGGCTGGAGGTGAGTCTGTTAAAAGAGATGGGAGGCATTGTGTGTCACATGAGGAGTTGGTACTTTATATAGCAATTAGATGCTACCCAATGTTTGTTTAAAATTACTTTCTTTTTTTTTTTTTTTTTTTTTTTGAGACGGAGTCTCGCTCTGTCGCCCAGGCTGGAGTGCAGTGGCCGGATCTCAGCTCACTGCAAGCTCTGCCTCCCGGGTCACGCCATTCTCCGGCCTCAGCCTCCCGAGTAGCTGGGACTACAGGTGCCCGCCACGTCGCCCGGCTAGTTTTTTGTATTTCTTAATAGAGACAGGGTTTCACCGTGTTAGCCAGGATGGTCTCGATCTCCTGACCTCGTGATCCGCCCGTCTCGGCCTCCCAAAGTGCTGGGATTACAGGCTTGAGCCACCGCGCCCGGCCTAAAATTACTTTCATTACTTTTCCCTAACAATAAAAGCAATGGGTGTGTGTAACTGAGATGTCAGTTTTGACTTCACTACTGCTTGGAGAGTTTAACGTGGCTTGAACTCCAAGTTTACCAGTTAGAATCCAGGACTTCCCTGCCTCCTCCCCACCGACTTTATTATTCTCTTCTTGTGGCATTGCTTCTGCTACATCAACTCACATGAGAAGCCCATTTCTCCAGTTTCCATTTTAAGAAAGAACCCACCTAACATTTCATGAGTTTAGAAATGTTATGTAAGATTTGAAAGGTTTTGGAGAGAGCTACATGGCAGGACTTGCAATTTTGCCATCTCACTTTCATTCCTCCTTCATCTTCCTGGAGCAACAAATTCTTCCTCATTCTGCCTGCAGAACAGTTTTGTCCACATTTGGTTCCTTTAGGATCTAATTTTCTATGCCAAGCACTCATTCAGGTATTTTGTTTTTTCTATACAAACATAATTCTTTTCCCATGCAGAATGCTGAAAAACAAAATTATCTCATCTTATTTTTTTGTGTGTGTGTATTTTGAGATTGTGTGTGTGTGTGTGTGTGTGTCTGTCTGTCTGTCTGTCTATGTGTATTTTGAGATAGCTCACTCTGTCACCCAGGCTGGAGTGCAGTGGCACAATTGGCTCACTGCAGCCTTGAACTCCTAGGTTCAAAGGATCATTCTTGCCTCAACCTCTCTACTAGCTGGGATCATAGGCCTGTGCCACTACACCCAGCTGCTTTTTAAATGTTTTTGTAGAGACAGTGTCTCACTATGTTGTCCAGGCTGGTCTTGAACTCTTGGGATCAAGTGACCCACTGCCACAGCCTCCTAAAGCATTGGGATTATAGGCTTGAGCCACTGTACCCAGCTACAAACACACACACATACACACACACACACACACACATAATTTTTTTGAGACAGAGTTTCGCTTTCTTACCCAGGCTGGAGTGCAGTGGTGTAATCTCAGCTCACCGCAACCTCTGCCTCCCGGGTTCAAGCAATTCTCCTGCCTCAGCCTCCCGAGTAGCTGGAATTACAGGCATGCACCACCACTCCTGGCTAATTTTGTATTTTTCGTAGAGACGGGGTTTCTCCATGCTGTTCAGGCTGGTCTTGAACTCCCAACCTTAGGTGATCCGCCTGTTTTGGCCTCCCAAAGTACTTGGATTACAGGCATGAGCCACCACGCACACCCAACACGTATATTTAAAAAGAACTTAGAAAACGTAGCAAGAATAGTCTAAAAATCACCCATCATGATTAAAGACTTAAATATAGGACCTAAAACCATAAAAACCCTAGAAGAAAACCTAGGCAATACCATTCAGGACATAGGCATGGGCAAAGCCTTCGTGACTGAAACACCGAAAGCAATGACAACAAAAGCCAAAATAGACAAATGGGTCTAATTAAACTAAAGAGCTTCTGCACAGCAAAGCACAGCAAAAGAAACTATCATCAGAGTGAGGAGGCAACCTCCAGAATGGGAGAAAATTTTTGTAATCTATCCATCTAACAAAGGGCTAATATCCAGAATCTACAAAGAACTGAAACAAATTTACAAGAAAAACAAACAACCCACCCCATCAAAAGGTGGGCTAAGGATATGAAAAGACACTTCTCAAAAGAAGACATTTATGCAGTCAGTAAACATATGAAAAAAAGCTCATCATCACTGGTCATTAGAGAAATGCAAATCAAAACCACAATGAGATACCATCTCACTCCAGTTAGAATGGTGATCATTAAAAAGTTAGAACACAACAGATGTGGAGAGGATGTGGAGAAATGGGAACGCTTTTACACTGTTGGTTGGAGTGTAAATTAGTTCAACCGTTGTGGCGATTCCTCAAGGATCTAGAACTAGAAATACCATTTGACCCAACAATCCCGTCACTGGGTGGGTATACAACCAAAGGATTATAAAACTTTCTACTATAAAGACATATGCACACATATGTTTATTGTCATACTGTTCACAATAGCAAAGACTTGGAACCAACCCAAATGTCCATCAATAATGATAGACTGGATAAAGAAAATATGGTGCATAAACACCATGGATTACTATGCAGCCATGAAAAAGGATGAGTTCATGTCCTTTGCAGGGACATGGATGAAGCTGGAAACCATCATTCTCAGCAAACTAACACAAGAACAGAAAACCAAACACCGCATGTTCTCACTCATAAGTGGGAGTTGAACAATGAGAACACATGGACACAGGGAGGGGAATATCACACACCAGGGCCTCTTGATGGGTGGGGAGCTAGAGGAGGGATAGCATTAGGAGAAATACCTGATGTAGATGATGGGTTGATGGGTGCAGCAAACCACCATGACACGTGTATACCTATGTAACAAACCTGCACGTTGTGCACATGTACCCCAAAACTTAAAGTATAATAAAAAAAATTACCCATCATATTACAAAACTGTTCACATTTTGGTATCTTTTGTTCTCGTCCTCATTATATTATATAACCGGGCTCATTCTATATATATGTTTTTGTATCTTGCTATAAAACATTTACATTCTATTATGGGAAATTTGTAATGTTGCCAAAATTTATCTGCAAAACCCCCTAATTATTGATGGTTTATAATTGGGCATTTAGACTTCCATATTTTTTATTGTCCTAAGTTATGCTGCAATAATTTTTTTTTTAAAGACAGAGTCTCACTCTATTACTCAGGCTGCAGTGCAGTGACATGATCATGGTTCACTGCAGCCTTGAACTCCTGGGCTCAAGTGATCCTCCTCCCTCAGCCTCCTGAGTGGCTAGGACTGCAAGTGTAATGCCACAATGCCTGGTTAATTGTTTTTTTTCTTTTTGTAGCAATGAGGTCTCACTATATTCCTGAACTGGAGCAATTCTCCCCCTTTGGCCTCCCACAGTACAGGGATTAATAGCGTGAGCTACTGTTCCCAGCCTTTTGATAAATATTTGAACATGAATTTCAACATGAATCCTGATTTACATTTTTTTCTTATTTCCTTGTGACAGGTATCTAGATGAGAAATTTGTGGGTCAAAGGATAAGAATATTTCAAGGCACAAGATACCAATTCCTAAATTGCTTATAGCAAATGTTGTTAAAAGAGGGGAATTGGCATGATCAGATAAATGATTTTTTTACAGCTAACTCAGGTGGCAGAAGCTAGGGAAAAGATAATTACAGCTTGGACTAAACTGTGGCAGTGGGGATTAGGAAAGTGTGGATGTAGAGATGGCGATGAGGTTTAGTAATATTTCTAAAACAGAGCCGGACTTGGTGACTAAATATTGGAGGTGAGAAACAGTAAGGAACCAAAGGTAACTGCCTACCTTTCCAACCTGCCTAACTGGGGTAATACTGATATTAAAACAGAAAGTGAAGATGGCAAGGTGTGCAGATGTGTAGGACAAGACAATTTGATTAGAGATTTCTTTGATTTGAATTATATACGGTACCAGTTTTTAAAGGCTTTAGGTGGAATCTAATAGGTATTTGAAAATATAGTTAATAGTAGGGAACATCTGCTGGTTTTACCTGCCTGGCATGTGGTGCTAGCTTCAGGAGTTTTTTGTTTTTTTTTTTTTTTTCTGAGGAGGATCTTTGGGTGGCAATCTGGTTAGAAGTATTGTCTTACAGTTGCATTTATTTACTAAACATCTGTTTTATGATTTAGATTGCAGGTGTATTTGGTTTGGTAAATGAAGACTGGGGAATGCTAAAGCACCCAAGTCAGCCCTGTGCAGCCCTGCTGGCCCCCATTCTTTCTTATTCCGGTAATACCATTTTGTTTTTTTTTTGTTTTGTTTTGTTTTTTTTTTTTGAGACGGAGTCTCGCTCTGTCGCCCAGGCTAGAGTGCAGCGGCCAGATCTCAGCTCACTGCAAGCTCTGCCCCCTGGGTTTACACCATTCTCCTGCCTCAGCCTCCCGAGTAGCTGGGACTACAGGCGCCTGCCACCTCGCCCGGCTAGTTTTTTGTATTTTTTAGTAGAGACGGGGTTTCACCGTGTTAGCCAGGATGGTCTCGATCTCCTGACCTCGTGATCCGCCCGTCTCGGCCTCCCAAAGTGCTGGGATTACAGGCTTGAGCCACCGCGCCCGGCCGGTAATACCATTTTGATTTTCTTTGGGAGGATCACTCCATCCCTACTCCCCGTTCCTGTGGTTTTGGTGCACCTGGTGCTACTCTATGGATCCAAAGGCGATATATAAGTCAGCCAATCAGAGTTAACCAGGCTAAAGTCTAACAGTTTCCAGGGGAACTGCTGAGAAAAGCTCTTTCCACAGTGATTGCTAAGCGGGTGGAATAAAGAACTGGAGTGGCTGGCAGTTATTTTGCTTGTCTGGCAATGAAGTCTACTCAAAGTAGAACTGAGTTAATTCTGATGACCTGTTTTGTTGCTGTTGTTGTTTTGTTTGTTCGTTTTGTTTTTTTGAGACGGAGTCTTGCTCTGTCGCCCAGGCTGGAGTGCTATGGCGCATTCTCGGCTCACCGCAACCCCCGCCTCCCGGGTTCAAGCTATTCTCCTGCCTCAGCCTCCTGAGTAGCTGGGACTACAGGCATGAGCCACTGCGCCCGGCTAATTTTTTTTTGCATTTTTAGTAGAGGCGGGGTTTTATCATGTTGGTTAGGCTGGTTTCAAACTCCTGACCTCAAATGATCCACCCGCCTCAGCCTCCCAAGGTGTTGGGATTACAAGTGTGAGCCACTGCACCCAGCCTGATGACCCGTTTCTGATGACATCACTTGAGCCCTAGGATTCAAGTGAATTGATGCCAGTGCTAGAACTTTTCAGTCTTATGAGGCATTAAAATTCCCTTTTTATCTTAAGCCATTTGAGTGGGTTTCTGTCACATACAACCAAAGAAGTCCTGACTAATACAGTATTGGATATCAAATAAGGTTCAAGCCTGGACATGGTGGCTAATGCTGGCTCACGTCTGTAATCCTAGCACTTCGGGAGGTTGAGGCAGTAGGACTGCTCAAGCCCAGGAGTTTGAGGCTAGACTGAGCAACATAGTGAGACCTCATCTCTACTAAATAATAAAAAATTAGCTGAGTGTGGTGACACATGCCTGCAGCCTCAGGTACTTGGGAGACTGAGGTAGGAGGATCAATTGAGCCCGGGAGGTCGAGGCTGCAGTGAGCTGTGATCACACCACTGTGCTCCAGCCTGGGTGACACAGCAAGGCTCTGTCTCAAAAAGAAAGAAAGAAAGAAAGAAAGAAAGAAAAAGAAAGAAAGAAAGAAAGAAAGAAAGAAAGAAAGAAAGAAAGAAAGAAAGAAAGAAAGAAAGAAAGAAAGAAAGAAAGAAAGGGTTCAGGTTTTCAAGTATTCAAGATACAACTAAGAGGAATCCTATTGTGACTGCACAACATTCTCTTTTCTAATTAATGGTTGATAAATATGTAGGGAACAGCTATTGTAGTACCAGGCACTGTGGTAGGCTCTGCATGTATAATAGGCTGATCAAAGGTAAGACTATAGATATAGATACAGATATTTTTTTGAGATGGAGTTTCACTCTTTGTTGCCCAGGCTGGAGTGCAGTGGTGCGATCTCAGCTCACTGCAACCTCCACCTCTTGGATTCAAGCGATTCTCCTGTCTCAGCCTCCCAAGTAGCTGGGATTACAGGCGCCCGCCACCATGTCTGGCAAATTTTTATATTTTTACTAGAGACAGGGTTTCACCATGTTGGCCAGGTTGGTCTCGAACTCCTGAACTCCCGCCTCGGCCTCCCAAAGTTCTGGGATTAGAGGTGTGAGCCACCATGCTAGCTAGAAGTAATTGCATGACTTTTTTTTTTTTGAGATGGTGGCCTGCGCCACCACACCTGACTACTTTTTTTGTAGTTTTAGTAGAGACTGGGTTTCGCCATGTTGTCCAGGCTGGGGAATTTTGGTTTTTATGTTTTCTACACTTTGCCTTAGATTTCTTTATAAACCTAAGGGTAGCTAATCAGTAGACAGCACATGATTTATTTGCCTGAATTTTAGAAATATTTCAAATATCTCAAATTCCATACTAGGAACTCAAGTTTCAGGAACTAGATTACCAAAGGGGGTGATATGGTTTGGCTGTATCCCACCCAAATATCACCTTAATAATCCCCACATGTCAAGGGTGGGGCCAGGTGGAGATAATTGAATCATGGGGTGGCTTCCTCATACTCTTCTAGTGGTCATGAATAAGTCTCATGAGATCTGATGGTTTTATAAATGGAGCTCCCCTGAACAAATTCTTCTTGTCTGCTGCCATGTGTGACTTTGCTCCTCTTTGCCTTCAGCCATGATTGTGAGGCCTCCTTAGCAATGCGGAACTGTGAGTCAATTAAACCTCTTTTCTTTATAAATAACCCAGTCTCGGGTATGTCTTTATTAGCAGCATGAGAACGGACCAATAGAATACAGGGGGTATTGGAGCCTTCGTTTGGAATACTTAACAAATGTCCATTTGTTGATGTGTATAATTTTTTGTTTCTTTCTCTCACATCCTTATGTGCATTACTTTCACAGGATACAGATGATGGAATATCACCGAGCAATAAGAGCTTCATTAAGCTTTCTGATGTGAGACACTGGTAATACTGGATTATATAAAGTTGTGAGGGTAAGAACTGATCAGGCTTGCTTTTTTCTTCCTCTAGTATTCATGAATGGTTCATTTTCTAGCCACCTTTGTGCCTCAGCTGTCTCTTTTGGTTTTGAGTCGCCAGTTGAGGATGGTTTAATTAAGAACGTTTTTGCTTCACACTCTACCCTTGGGTCATTAAAATCATAATGGAAAATATGAGAAGGGGAAAATAAATCATGTAAATCTCTTATTAATCTGAGTACTTAAGTTTGTATCATAGGATCCACAAGGTATTGTGCTGAAAAATCTGAAACATAGAAAAAAGTATATTCTTCCACCTCCTTGTCTCATTAAATTTACATGTAACCAGTAATTAATATATCACAAATGTATAGCAACAAAATATTTAATCTTTTCTAAGTTCACTGCTTGAATTTAAGTAATCAACAATTTTCCTTTTTCTCACAGGGGGATTTCAAGGAACTCACTAGTGAATTAGAACATATTCTTACTAAAAAACAAAAAACGCTCTCCAGGTGACAAACGATGTGCTTTTGACCAGGGTACCCTACATGGGCCTCAGAGCCACTTCTCAGGCCTGACTTCTTCCTTTCCAGCAGCTGCCAGAAAGCTATCCTGCATTCCGCTTTTTCAAATTCTGCCCAGAATGGAAACTCTTTCAGTTTACTTTTCATGACATTTATGTAAATTCCTTTCAGATGGCCTTTATTTCTTGCATGTAAACTGCGTGTAGATTAGAAGTCATAATCAAAGCCAAAACGGTAATCCTGTCTCAAGTTAGTAACTGGCATCTTTGAGGAAGTAGACATGGGATAACATCTATTCCAATATATCTGTACTACACAGGAGTCCACCCCTTTTGGAGTCATATTTCTTGAAACGATGGTAGTTTATTTTAGCTTTTGTCAGATATCTGTCTTGGTATTTCCTATGGAAATCAAACAGTAATTTTTAGACAATAAGGGTTCATATTGGTATATCGTGAATTAGTATTTTTTTGTCGTAAATATTGTGGCTATCCTGAACTTAACACTTTTTAAATTGTGGATTTCAAATTATTTTTACAGGTATTGATAAATCTTGTTCATATTCCTGTTAGAAGAGGACACTTGGGAAACTGAGTAGGAGGGGAAATGACATAGTCAGGAATTGATTGCTCCCAATACTTTTGTTACAGGAGTTTTCTACAGGATCACAACTGAAGTTATTTAATTAAGAGTAATTGTTGGTGATGTCCCAAACAGTCATTTTTTTAAAACTCCAAGTACAATTTTTTTTTTTTTTGCAATTCAGAAATCAGATCTCACGTGTCAATTTACGATCTAAAGTCTACTTTCAGCTTTGCGGTCACTTAAGGAGACATACACTTAGAACCAGGCGCAGTGGCTCAGGCCTGTAATCCCAGTGCTTTGGGAAGCCTGAGGCAGGAGAACTGCTGAAGGTCAGGAGTTGGAGACCCGACTGGGCAACACAGCAAGACCCCGCCTCTACAAAATAAACTTAAAAACAAAACAAAATGTTTGCCGGGCATAGTAGTAGGCAACTTTACTCTTTACTACTCGGGAGACTGAGGCGGGAGGATCGCTGGAGTCCAGGAGTTGGAGGCTGCAGTGAGCCGAGATTGCGCCACTTCACTACAGCCTGGGCCACAGAGTGAGGCTCTGTCTCTAAAAATAATAATTTAAAAGCACATTTAGGAAGCTCGGCGTCATTCCAATGTCTGGGTCCGAGAGCACTATGAGGCAGCAAGACACACAAGGTATCAAGCGTAAAAAAGAGAATTTAGCATCCCGGTGTGGATTTTCCCAGGCATAAACGTGGCCTACGCTGGGTGCAGGGACCGTAAGGAACAGGCAGGCGCTTCCCGGTTGAGGACACAAAGCAGCGGGAGCCTGGGGTCGCCGAGGGTCAGCCTGGGCTTGAGCGGCTCAAAGAGGGAGGGCTCCGCGTCCCGCGCGCGTGCAGAGACGCGGTCCCAGCGACTCCGCAGCTGGACCGTGGGCCGCCGAGCTCCAGCCTCTTCTCGGCTCCGGGAGGGGCGGAGTGAGCGCGGGAGGGGGCGGGGCCACGCCAGGCCGCGCGCCCGCCGCTCGGCTCGGCTGAGCTCGGCTCCGTTCGGTTCGGGGGTGCGCGGCGCGGGTCCGCCAGGCTGTGGCTACGAGGCCGCGGCGGGGCGCGAGCGCCGCAGGTGACCGGGGCGGGGAGCTGCGTGCGCGGGCGGCGGCTGAGGAGCTGGAGGCGGGCCCTCGCTCTCGGCCCAGGCGCTACGGGCTGAGGAGACCAGGCTAGCCGAGGCGGGCGAAGGGCTCGGGGCATCCACCTGACAGCCGGCGGCGCTCGCGGCCCTCAGCATGTTCCGCGAGGCGAGGGTTTTCCTCCCGCCTGTGGGCTGAGGCGGCAGCGGCGGCCCCCGAAGCGAGATGCACCTGCCGGGCGCGGCTTAGAGGACGCGGCAGGCGGGAAGTCCCGGCCGCCAGCGGGAGGGCTTTCGTTGCCGGGCCGCCACCGCCTCCCGCCGCCGCCGCGGGCCCGAGCGGGAGCGGCGGGTGGGCGCCCCGACATGGCGGCCCGGAGCGCCCCGAGCTGCCACCTGCGGCTCGAGTGGGTGTACGGCTACCGGGGCCACCAGTGCCGCAACAACCTCTACTACACTGCGGCCAAGGAGATCGTATACTTCGTGGCGGGGGTCGGCGTGGTGTATAGCCCGCGGGAGCACCGGCAGAAGTTCTACCGGGGCCACAGCGACGACATCATCAGGTACCGGGGAGCGGGGGCCGCCGCCGTCACCCTGCGAGCTGCTCCCGGAGTTTGCACCCGCGGGTCCCTCTGGACGCCGTGACCGCTCCTGCACGGAGCATCACCCCGAGGGGAATCCGCAGCTGTCTCTCTGGTCCCGAGTCCGCCAGTTAACACGCTGCAAACGCCTTTCCCCTCTTCCTCTTCTAGGGACTCTCTCTCGGGTCCGTGCAGAAAGATCAGGTCCGCGGATCCACCGGGCACCCGGTTTGACGGCTTTGTGCCCTTTCACACTCCATCAAAATTACGCAAACTGCGAAAAGGTTATTTTTGTAGCACTTTATTCCTTTAGATCCTGTGAGAAATTTCTTATTAAATGCATTCTTAAAGCACCCGGGGTGGGGGAAATCCTTTACCTAATAAAGGACTGATGGAAGCACAGCAAGCCGTGGGCTGGTCCCGGGGAGGGCTCTCACCTCCTGGCCGTAATTATTAGTTCAGGTTTCACCGCCTGCTAGTATCAGCAGAAACCCCCGGCAACCTCCAGGCAATTCATTGGATGTTAAAATATACACACCTGAAGGCAATTTAAGGTCGGTCTTATCTGAAGAGGCTGCTAAAAAGAACTTCGTTGATTTCCAATTCTCTTCATTAAAATACTCCTAAATAAGCTACTTTTGTATTTTTTAAAAAAATTAAATCGCGATTGGGGTGCTATTTTTAGTCTTCCTTGGACAGTATCTCAAAGTTGGTCCCAGTACTTGTTTACATTTCTTCAGTGAGCGGTATATTTGAAATGTAATTTTCAATCAGTGTCTTAGAACTTTTGTGGTAAAGTCAAGAGCTTCAGAAATCATTCTAGGCCACTGATTATTGCCTCAAGCACAGCATTTTTTGTCCTTTACGGAGGAAAACATTAAAAGCAATTGAGAATGTGTTTGTGTGGTGCTCTTGGGGTTTTATCAAAGATTCTATGATTTGGGTTTGGTTACAAAATTTTTTCCCTCATGTATGTTGCACAGGATTTAAATTGGGCATTTCAAATCCAGTAGCTTGGTTCGAAGTCTTGTAGGTAAGAAGCCCTGGTACTTAAATTCCACAAATAAAGTTGTTCTTCTGTTTTGCGTCTCTGTACATCTATAATGTGTAAGAGGGAAAAGGAGGCCTAGGACAAACAAAGGTAGGGCAAGATGGAGTAAAGATAAGAAGAGCCAAAATTGGGATTGCACAATAAGGAATGAGGTGGTGCTATGTATTCAGTTTTTTGTTTTGTTTTGTTTTGTTGGACACCAGAGCACTTTTTCAGATTGTACTTAATGTATTACTTTGAAAAGGTAACTGATAAGTCATTTCATTTTTCTCAGGCTGGGACTCTGTATGGTGGTGATTAGGGTTACAGACCTATTATAATAGCCTAAATTGCTGATGGAAAAACAAAACTAAACTAAACCCATAGTAATTATTTGTCTTGTTATTTATCCCAAGAGTAGAGTTTACCCCAGTGTCTTGTCTTTTTCCCTAATCCTTTCAAGTCTCTCTTCTTTCCCGTATGTTAGGTCTCCCAAAGTACCAGGCATAGTAGCTTTACCTAATTGCAGCAGCCTTCACTGAAGCCCTGCTTCAGATAATTTAGTCTGTTAGGTTGAATTCAGCTGGTGGAGTAAATGTGAAGGATTTTGAGGTCTTCTCGAGGTACACTTGTATTGTTTTTACTCCTTGGGGGTTTTGAGAGCAGTACAGCACTAAGGTCTTCTGAAAGTAGACATGATTTATTTGGTGAGGTAAATTACATCTTGTTCTTCTGGCAGTAATTAGAAGCTGTATTATATGTCACACCGCTTAAATTTCATAATTATGTTTCAGTAAACTCTAAGGAAGGTAATGCTTTGACTTTCTTTTGGTACAGTTGCACAACTCATACAAAACAACAAACATACTCGAATTTCTCATAGTTGAATACATGCTTATGATTTTATCCAAATGATACATCTTTAATGTATAACAATGAAAATAAGTTTCCTGAAAAGTTTCAATGAGGTAGTAAAATCTGAATCATACAGCATCTTGAAATTGAAATTGGTGGCACAAATTTAATACAATACTAAGAATATAATTTAGGAATCAGTGAAAGGGCTCTGGACATTTTATTTCAAATAGTAATGACAGATCATATTTGTGAAATAGTTTGAGCAACTATTAAAACCTCTGAATATTTTTTCAGTTCATTGTTTGACTTGTGAGTATAGAAACAACTCTGGTAATTTTTAAATTATGTCACAGCAGAAGATGTAATGTAATTTGTAATTCACAAATGTGATGCATAGTGAAAAACAATGTTGCTGTAACCTTAGCCTTAGTAATAAAAAGTCAGTGCTGTTTTCATCATCTGTTTTGTTTCCACCTTTGTCTGAAACTTATGTAAAACTTATTGGTCAAATATTACTTAGTCTGAGGATAGAACTCTTCCAGAATGAGCAAATCATTGTCCTCAGGTTTTGAAAATGTGATTGCAATGTTGGTGGTAAAGACTGAATCATGACTAGTCTATCATTTGCTTACTCGTTCTCTGACCATTTTATTATCACCGAGGATTGCCAGTGGTGGTGCCACATGACATCTCATCATTTTCTCAGTGTTGCTTGTAGTTCTCCATCTTCTTTTTGCCGTCTACCTGGGTATACTTCTCTAGTCATTTGTCTTTTAGTTATATTTATCTTAGTAACTGATTTATATAGCAATTAGTTTCAGTGTCAGAAATAATACAGGGCTTTTTGGGTCACTTTTTTGGTCTTTTTCTCAAAATTCTCTAGTTATTTTATTATAAAATCTATAAATCTATAAAATCTATATCTACAAAAACCTCTAGTCTAGATTTAAGACTAAGTTATAAAATAAACCACTACCAGTTTTAGCATAAGATGCACATCTAGATCTTGGTCTATATTTTAAAACTTTTGCCAAGTTGTTAAAAGAATGCGATAGCTTTTTTTTTTTTTTTTTTTTAACTGAGACAGGCTCTTGCTCTGCATCACACAGGCTATGGTGCAATGGTGCAATCGGTGCTCACTGTAGCTTTGAACTCTTGGGCTCAAGTGATCATCCCACCTCAGCCTCCCAGGTGGCTGAGACCACAGATGTAGGCCATGTTACCGAGCTATTTTTTTTTTTTCGTTAACGATGGGGTCTCTGTATGTTGCCCAGGCTGGTCCTGGACTCCTTGGCTCAAGTGATCCTCCTACTTCTGCCTCCCAAAGTGTTGGGATTACAGGTGTGAGCCACCGTGTGCAGCCAGAGTGCAATATCTTTTCAAATTTATTATTCTAGGTACTTCCCATCAGCAAATTTTTGCAAGATTGTTCTTAAGGATATTATTGACAGTTTTTAAATCATCTATACCAGTGAAGACCATTAGTGGAATATAATTAACTTGGGGCATTTTGTTATTTGATTCTGCTCTCCTTATGGGAGTAATCAGGGCCTATTGTTTATGTATTATGTAGTTGTAGAATTTAGAATGCTTTTTTTTTTTTAAACATAGTCAAAGTGTCTCATGAGTTGGTGATGAGCTCAAATGACAATGCATCTGAAATATTTTGAAAAGTATACCATACTATATGGTTGCAGGTTAAAATAATAACTGTTCATTGCTTCTATGTATGGCTTTTTTAAAAGACAAAATGAAGGGTGTAGAAGCTATTTTCTTTATTTGTGGTAAATGTTCTTTAGAAAAAATACTGACCAAGCCTTATTGTAATCTAGCAAAAGTGGTTTTTGACTGCTCAGTATTTATGGTATAGAAACTTAATTTATTCAATACAAGTCAAAATTGTAATTGGAAAAGCGATTCCAAATGACATTTCCATGGTAGATAGATTTTTTTGTGTGTTTATATGGGTTCACAGTAGCAACTTTTTAAGCTCTGGTAGGAATTACTGGAAACCTACTTGTGGTCTACTTAATGCTTCCAGGTACATGTTCACGATTTCCCAGACCTGGCTTATCTTCAAAATAGTTTGAAGAGCTTTTCACCAGTTTCTAGCCTTTTGCTCAAATGCACGAAGTCAGAATTTTTTAAGGTTGGAGCCCAGGAATCTATTTCTTAAAAAGTGTCTCAGATTATTCTGTTTGGGAAACACATTGCCCCAACCATGCCTAGAATTCTTAAGCAGTTTGAGAAATGGGCACAAACCGTCTCCTCAAACCTGATTCCAGAATTTTCTTAAGCACTGTGCAATATGTAGAAGTAGTGCTTCAAAAAGTATTAGAAAACATATTTAATAAAATGTCCCTGTGCTTAAGTAACTAGAATTAGATGGACGTAGCATTTATTTATAGACCATGTAACAATTATATTTGGTAAGATTTCATTTTATGTGTTGCAATATCAAAATATTTATGCTTTTTAAAATATTGCATAATTTAAGGGATAAAATTAAGAGATATTTTCCAGGAAAAGTAGGAATTAACTAGAATAATAGTTGAAGTTGTAATAGATGTGTATTAAGTATATATTCTTTAGGGATAAGCCAGATTATTAGATTTACATTTAATAACTATTTTCCTTTATTTTATAATGTCTTGTGTGCAAATATGCAGACAATTAATAAAACATGTTTTGGATATACATTAAGGAAAACGTGGAATAATGAATTATTAGAAGCTATTAAGAACTTTTATTTCAAAGTTTTCTCATCCAAGAAATATTTGTTGAGCTTCTGTTTTGTCCAAGAATCCCTGACTTAAGATACTCAGAGTTTAGACACAATCAAATACTCAATGAGAATATGTATATTAGGAATAGCACTAATGTCCCTGTGATATGGTATGTACATGGGGTTATAAAAAGTTCACAATGATGTTTCTTATAGAATATAATACTTAAGCTAAGTCTTTAAGGACAATAGGGAGAAAGGGTCATCAGAAGAAATGAAAGAAGGTATAGCATTCTGGGAAGAGGTAACATTGTGTGCAGTGGTTTTGTGTTATGAGAGAATATTTGAAAAATTTGCGTATACTCTCTTCAGTTTGTTTTCTCCCATTTACTCTTGGCTTTGTTCTGTTTCACCATAGCAGTTCTTGTTGAGGTTACCAGTGACCACTGGCATTGCCAAATCCAGTGATTATCAGTTCTCATCTTATTTGATTTTTCATCATGATTTGACTTAGTTGGTTCATTAGTCCGTTTTCACGCTACTGATAAAGAGATACCTGAGACTGGGAAGAAAAAGAGGTTTAATTGGACTGACAGTTCCACATGACTGGGGAGGCTTCAGAGTCATGGTGGGAAGTAAAAGACAGTTCTTACATGGCAGCAGCAAGAGAAAATGAGGAAGATGTAAAAGCAGAAACCTCTGATAAAACTATCACATCCCGTGAGACTTATTCCCTGCCATGAGAACAGTATGGGGGAAACTGCCCCCCGTGATTCAAATTATCTCCCACTGGGTCCTTCCCATAACACATGGGAATTATGGGAGTACAATTCAAGATGAGATTTGGGTGGCGACACAGAGCCAAACCATATCAGTTGGTTGCTCACACCTTCTTAAGACCCTTTCTTAAGTGGCATTTGGCCCATGTCTATTTCTTGGTTTACTTGTTCTTTCAGCATATATTTACTGAACACCTATTATTTGCCAAAAACTATTCTTATCACTAGAGATATGGCAGTGAACCAAACAGATAAAATTGCCCACCCTTATGGAGCTTTTATCTACTGGGTGGGGAGATACAGAATAAAGAAGGTAAATTTTATATATGTTTGTAAAATTTTATATATGCATGTATATATGTATAGTTTGTAAGGGCTAAGGAAAACAAGGTGAGAAAATGCGATAGAAACTATTGGGGGCTGCCGTGGTGGCTCACGCCTGTAATCCCAGCACTTTGGGAGGCCGAGGCGGGTGGATCATGAAGTCAGGAGATTGAGACCATCCTGGCTAACACAGTGAAACCCCGTGTCTACTAAAAATACAAAAAATTAGCCGGGCGTGGTGGTGGGCGCCTGTAGTCCCAGCTACTCGGGAGGCTGAGGCAGGAGCATGGCATGAACCTGGGAGGTGGAGCTTGCAGTGGGCCAAGATCGCGCCACTGCACTCCAGTCTGGGAGACACAGTGAGACTCCGTCTCAAAAAAAACCAGAAAAAACAAAAAAAAACCAAAGAAACTATTGGGAAGAGTTTAGATAGGTATTTAGATAGGGTGGCCAGGAAGACCTCACTGTAAAGGTGACACTTAAGTAGAAAGTAGGAGGTGAGGTAATGTGCTATGTGGATATCTGAGGAAAGGACATGTTAGGCAAAGGGACTGTCAAATGCAAATGCCCTGAAGCAGAATGCCAGTGTTTTTGAGGAACAGTAAGAATGTTCCTCTGCTGGAGCAGAGTGAACTTGAAGGAAAGTAGTAAGAAATGAGGTCTGATGAGCTAATGGTGGTGAGGGCAGATTTTGTAGAAGTTTATAGGCTGATGAGAGGATTTTCACTTTCCCATCTGAGAATGGAAGTTATTGGAACTATGTAATCAAAATAGTGACATAATTTGACTTATGGTTTAACAAAGTCACTCTGGCTCCTATATTGACAACAGACTGAAGAGGGAGGGACAGGATGGAAGCAGGGAGACCACTTAGGGGACTGTTGCAGTAATCCAGTCAGGAAGTATTGGTGGCATGGACTCGGGTGGTAACAGGGAAAGTAGTGAGAAAGAGTCAAATTTTGTATATGTTTTGAAGTTGAGGTAGCATGATATATTAATGGATCACATATAAATCGTGAGAGAAAAGAAAGGTCAATGATGATCACAGAATTTTTGGTCAGAACAATTGAAAGAATGGAGTTACTGGCTACTGAATTGGGAAACAGTGTTGGAAAAGCAAGTTTTATATTTTGGACAGAAGGAAAGATCAACAGCTCTGTTTTATTTTACTAAATTTTTTTGTTTTTAATTTTCGTGGGTACATAGTGTGTCTATTTATGGGGTACATGAGATGAGATGTTTTGATACAGGCAAGAACTGTGGAATAATCCTATAGAGAATTGGGTATCCTTCCCCTCAAGGCTTTATCTTTTGTATTATAGAGAATCCAGCTGCAACTTTTTAGTTATTCTAAAATGTACAATTAAATTATTGACTATAGTCACCCTGTTGTGCTATCAAATGCTGTTATTCATTCTAACTCTTTTTTTGGACCCATTAACTATCCCTACATCCCCTTAAGTCCTCCACTACCCTCTCCAGCTTCTGGTAATGTCCTTCTACTCTCTATGTTAATTAGTTCATTTGTTTTGATTTTTAGATCCCATAAATAGGTGGGAACATGCGATGTTTCTCTTTCTTTGCCTGGCTTATTTCACTTAACAATCTCCAGCCCCATCCATGATTTTGCAAATGATAGAATCTCATTTTTTTATGGCTGACTAGACTCCGTTGTGTATATATACCACATTTTCTTTATCCATTCATCTGTTGATAGACTATTATGTTGCTTCCAAATCTTAGCTATTGTGAACAGTGCTGCAACAAACATTGGAGTGCAGATATCTCCTTGATATCCTGATTTCCTTTCTTTTGGGTATATGCCCTGCAGTGGGATTGCTGGATCATATGGTAGCACTATTTTTAGTTTTTTGAGGAACCTCCAAACTGTTCTCCATAGTGGTTATACAAAATTACATTCTCTACATCCTTGCCAGCATTTGTTATTGCCTGTCTTTTGGATATAAGTCATTTTAACTGGGGTGAGATGATATCTCATTGTAGCTTTGATTTGAAATTTTTATTATGGCTTCGATCTTGTTATTTGTTTTATTTGTTATTGGTCTGTTCGGGTTTTGGATTTCTTCCTGCTTCAATCTTGGTAGGTTGTATGTGTCTAGGAATTTGTTCATTTCTTCTAGATTTTCAAATTTAGTGACATAGAGTTGGTCATAGTAGCCACTAATGATCCTTTGAATTTCTGCAGTATCAGTTGTAGTGTCTTCTTTTTCATTTCCAATTTTATTTGTATCTTCTTTTTTTTTCTTAATTGGGCTAAAGGTTTGTCAATTTTGTTTAACTTTTTTTAGAAAAATAGCTTTTTGTTTCATTGAAATTTAGTTTTTTAAAATTTCAATTTCATTTATTTCTGCCCTGATCTTATTTCTTTCTACTAATTTTGGGTTTGGTTTGCTCTTGCTTTTCTAGTTCGTTAAGATACATCATTAGATTGTTTATTTGAAGTTTTTCCTCTTTTTTGATGTAGGCACTTATAACTTTAAACTTCCCTTTGAGTACTGCTTTTGCAGTATCCTATAGGTTTTGATATGTTGTGTTTTCACTTGCATTTGTTTCAAGAAATTTTTCAGTTTCCTTTTTAATTTCTTCATGGACCCACTGGTCGTTCAGGAGCATATTGTTTAATTTCCACATATGTATTTGTATAGTTTCAAAAATTCCTCTTGTTATTAATTTCTGGTTTTATTCCATTGTGGTCAGAGAAGATGCTTGATATTATTTCAATTTTTTTCAACATTTTAAGACTTGTCTTATGACCCAACATACAGTCTATCCTTGAGAATAATCCATGTGCTGAGGAAAAGAATGTGCATTCTGTAACCATTGGATGAAATATTCTGCAAATATCTATTAGATCCATTTGGGTTATAGTGCATAGTAAGTCAGATGGTCCTTTGTTGATTTTCGGTCTGGAAGATGTGTCCAGTGCTGAAAATGGGTTGTTGAAATCTCCAGCTATTATACTTGGGCCTGTCTCTTTCTCTAGCTTTGATAATACTTGCTTTGTATATCTGAGTACTCTAATGTTGGGCACGTATATATTTAAAATTGTTATATCTTCTTGCTGAATTGACCCCTTTGTCATTATATGGTGACTTTGTCTCTTCTTATAGTTTTTTGTCTTGAAATCTATTTTTTCTGGTATACTTAAGTATAGCTACTCTTGCTCTTTTTGGTTTCTATTGGCATGGAATATCTTTTTCCATCTTTTTATTTTCAGTCCATGTGTGTATTTATAGGTGAAATGTGTTTCCTGGATCAATGGAAGATCCATTGATCTGTTCCATTGAACTTTTCCAATGGATCTTCCATTGATCTGTTCATCCATTCAGCCACTCTATCTCTTTTGATTGGAGATTTTAGTCCTTTACATTTACACTGTCCTCCAGACTGTGGCCGTCTTCTCACAGCTCTACTACGCAGTGTCCTAGTAGAGCTGTGTCGGGGGTCCAACCCCACATTTCCTTTATGCACTTCCCTAGCAGAGGTTCTCCATGAGGACTCCGTCCCTGCAACATACCTCTGCCTGGACATCCAGGTGTCTTTCTGTTTTTCTTTCTTTCTCTTTCTTTCTTTTTTTTTTTTCCCACGGAGTCTCATTCTGTCTTGCCCAGGCTGGAGTGCAGTGGTGCAATCTTGGCTCACTGCAACCTCCAGCTCTTGGGTTCAAGGGATTCTTCTGTCTCAGCCTCCTGAGTAGCTGGGACTACAGGTGTGTGCCACCACACCTGACTAATTCTGTATTTTTAGTAGAGACAGGGTTTCATCATGTTGGCCAGGCTGGTCTTGAACTCCTGACCTCATGTGATCCATCCATCTTGGCCTCCCAAAGTGCTGGGATTACAGGTGTGAGCCACTGTGCCTCATCCAGGCATTTTCATACATTCTCTGAAATCTAGGCAGAGGTTCCCAAACCTCAGTTCTTGTCTTCTGCACACTTGCAGGACCAACATCATGTGGAAGCTGCCAAAGCTTGGGGCTTGCACCCTCCAAAGTCATGTCCTGAGCTGTATCTTGGCCTCTTTTAGTCACAGCTGGAGTGGTGAGGACATAGGGCACCAAGTCTCTAGGCTGTACATAGCAGAGGTGCCTTGGACCTGGCCCCAGAAACCAGTTTTTCCTCCGAGGCTCGGAGCTTGTGATGGGAGGGGCTGCCGCAAAGGTCTTTGACATGCCCTGGAGACATTTTACTCTTTGTCTTGGCGAGCAGCCTGTGACTCCTCATTCTTATGCAGATTTCTGCAGCAGGCTTGAATTTCTCCCCAGAAAATGGGTTTTTCTTTTCTACTGCATCATCAGGCTGAAAATTTTCCAAACTTTTATGCTCTGCTTCCTCTTGAATGCTTTGTTGCTTAAAAATTTATCCCACCCGATACCCTAAATCATCTCTCTTAAATTCAGTGTTCCACAGATCTCTAGGGTGGGGCAAAATGCTGCCAGTCTCTTTGCATAGTAAGATTGATCTTTACTCCAGTTGCCAACAAGTTCCTCTTCTCCATCTGAGACCACCTCAGGGTGGACCTTTTTGTCCATATCACTATCAGCATTTTAGTCAAAGCCATTCAACAAGTCTCTAGGAAATTCCAGACTTTCCCACATCTTCCTGTCTTCTGAGCCTTCCAAGTCTTTAGGAAGTTCCAAACTTCCCCACATTTTCCTATCTTCATCTGAGCCCTCCAAACTGTTCTAGCCTCTGCCAGTTACCCAGTTACAAAGTTGCTTCCACATTTTTGGGTATCTTTACCAATCTAACAAACTAAAACAACTGAATTAGTTTGTTCTCACACTGCTAATAAAAACATAAGCAAGACTGGGTAATTTATATAGGAAAGAAGTTTAATTGACTCACAGTTCTGCAGGGCTGGAGAAGCCTCAGGAAACTTACAGTCATGGCAGAAGGGGAAGGAAACATGTCCTTCTTCACATGGTAGCAGCAAGGACAAGTGCAGAGTGAAGACGGGGAAAAGCCCCTTATAAAATCATCAGATCTCATGGGAACTCACTATCATGAGAATGGCATGAGAGTACGCGTCACCATGATTCAGTTACCTCGACCAGGTCCCTCCCATGACTGGAGATTATGAGAACTACAATTCAAGATGAGATTTGGGTGGGGACACAGCCAAACCATATCAATAAGAAATGCAGAAAGGGGATAAGGATATACAAAATAAGTGACGATTTTTAGTAATTATAATTAGTGGTAGTGAGAGGTGAAGCCAGCTGGGCTTCTGGGTCAGCTGAGGACTTGGAGAACTTTTCTGTCTAGTAAAGGATTGTGAACACACCAATGAGTGCTCTGTGTCTGGCTAAAGGTTTGTAAATGCACCAATCAGCATCGTAAAAATGGACCAGTCAGCACTCTGTCAAGTGGACCAAGCAGTGCTCTGTAGCATGGACCAATCAGCAGGACGTGGGCGGGGCCAAATAAGGGAATAAAAGCTGGCCACCCAAGCCAGCAGCGGCAACCTGCTTCGGTCCACTTCCACGCTGTGGAAGGTTTGTTCTTTCGCTCTTCGCAATAAATCTTGTTGCTGTTCACTCTTTGGGTCTGCACTGCCTTTATAAGCTGTAACACTCCCTGTGAAGGTCTACAGCTTCACTCCTGAAGCCAGCGAGACCACGAACCCACCGGGAGGAACGAACAACTCCAGACGCGCTGGCTTTAAGAGCTGTAACACTCACTGCAAAGGTCTGCAGCTTCATCCCTGAAGTCAGTGAGAACGCGAACCCACCAGAAGGAAGAAACTCCGAACACACCGTCTTTAAGAACTTTAACACTCACTGCAAGGGTCCACAGCTTTATTCTTGAAGTCAGCGAGACCAAGAACCCACCAGAAGGATCCAATTCAGGACACCGTTGTATCATTGGCATTGTTATTCTGAGTCTGTGGTGTGTGCAAGGTGGGATAAAACAAATCAGTAATTTTGGGACATTCTAATTTATTAATCTATTATATTTGAGAACCAAAATTCTCAGGATGGAAGAAGAAAAATCAGGAGTAACTGTCAAGAACTGTGAACTTAACTGCAGTTTTACCCTACTGGAAAGTTACTAGGAACCTACCACAATTTCTTGGATGCTGACGGAACACATCAGCTTCTGGGTCAGAAACAAAAGGGTTTATCACTTCATATATGCATAGCAAACAGCATGAGCACTGTGTTTGTGTCTGTAATCTTTGCCCACCTAAACCCACAGGGTGATATACAGGAGCCTAAATTGTGAGTTTGCATCACAGCTAAGTAACCTGGGGTTTATGGAAACTGAATCTTTTATAATAGGCTGCAAACAAACCTGCTTGTGATAGTTAGTTTTCTGTGTCATCTTGACTAGGTTATATAGTACCAGATGATTTAATCAAACATTAAGTGAGCTGTGAAGGTATTTTATAGATATGATTAACATCTTATCAGTTGGCTTTCAGGAAAGGAGATTATTCTGTATAAGGGGCCCCACTCAGCCAGGCACGGTGGCTCACGCCTGTAATCCCAGCACTTTGGGAGGTTGAGGCAGGAGAATCACCTGAACCTGGAAGGTGGAGGTTGCAGTGAGCCGAGATCATGCCTCTGCATTCCAACCTGGGTGACAGAGACTCCATCTCAAAAGGAAAAAAAAGAAAAGATTGCAACATCAACTGCCGCCCTGCCCTGTGGATTTTAGACCTGTCAGTCCCCACAATCGTGAGCCAATTCCTTGAAATAAATCCCTTTGTATATATTCTATTAGTTCTGTTTCTCCGCAGAACCCTGAGTGATACAGTGTCCTTTGCGCTGGAGAGAGAGACGTTTTTTATACTGAACAGTAAACAAATCTACCCTTTGTCCAGAGGGAGATATTATCTTTATTTTTCAAGTCTGTTTGCTGTACAAATATCCTTCAAAAAATAGTCTAGAACAAAGTTAATACCTTTGCATTCAAAATTTTAAGAAACATGGGCTCGGTGCGGTGACTTATGCCTGTAATCCCAGCACTTTGGAAGGCTGAGGCAGGTGGATCACTAAAGGTCAGGAATTCAAGACCAGGCTGACCAACATAGTGAAACCCCATCTCTACTAAAAATGCAAAAATTAGCTGGTGTGGTGGTGTGCTTTTGTAATCACAGTTACTTGGGATGCTGAGGCAGGAGAATCTCTTGAACCTGGGAGGTAGAGGTTGCAGAGTGAGCCAAGATTGCACCATTGCACTCCATCCTGGGCAACAGAGCAAAACTCCATCTCAAAAAAAAGAATTTTTTTTTTTTTTTCAGAAACATGAGACATCCATGGAGAATTATTTCCTCACAGTAACATAGAAGTAAAAATTTTGTAGTTCTGAATTTGAATTGGAAATGTCCATATGAACTCACAATGTATCATATATGAATATGTTTTTTTACCTAGTTCTATCCACTGAAAGTTTACAAAAAATGTGACAAAGCCAGTATAGATAGCAAGTCCCAGACTCTGGTCTTAAAATTCATTCTTCAAGATAAAAACTAAGGATTCCTGGAGAAGTAGCTGATTCCTGGTTTGCGCCTAGAATATCTTGACATCAGAGAGTGCAGGACATATAAAAGGCTAGTAGGGTGACACACAAAGTTCCAAGGAGCCAATACGAAGTGACTTCTACATGGGACAATTTGAGTTTTTTAATTAGGGTAAGAATTGCAGTCTAATTCAAGTTCAAGGTAATTGGTCACCTTCTAAAGATGACAGAGAACCAACTCATTTTCTTGGGAATGACGTAAATAAAAGGAAAGACGTGCCATTATCACTTGTTAGCCTTTATTATATAAACTGATGATACTATTGGACATTAAGTAATTAGCCATACGTCACATAACTTATCAGTGGCAGAAGGCAGGATCTGGTTCAGTTCCTTTCTGTTGAGTAAATCTATATTTCTGTACTATATTTAAACTTCTGATATGATACTCATAGTTTTACTTTATGGCTTCAGGAGAAAAGATCTTAGGAGAATGCTTTAATCAGTCAAGATAGACTAAATTTTGGTATGGTAACAAATATCCCCAAAACCTGGATCGCTTAATAATGAAGGTATATTTTTCATACCCGTTATTAATTAGTTTTCCTAAGGGTTCTGTTCTTTGTGGTTAGTCTTGAACACAGACTAATGGAGCAGTGATTACCTTGAGCATTGACGGTTGCTTGTGCCAGAAGAAAAGAGAGCTCTAAATATTCTCACATATCCAATTTACAATCTAAATACTTTAGCATGGAAGTAACATTCATCACATAGGCTCCTAACTCATTTGAAAGAAACCCCAAAAACTGATAACATTGTTTCAACCAACCACAAAGAAGCCCAAAAATGAAATCATGTTATATGCTTAAAATGGAGAAAACCTAAATATCTTTGATAAACTGCATTATTGATCCCTGAAATATTTAACTTACCACTTTTTTTGTTGTTGTGTTGTTTTGTTTTGTTTTGTTTTTGAGATGGAGTCTTGCTCTGTCGCCAGGCTGGAGTGCAGTGGCACGTTCTCGGCTTACTGCAACCTCCGCTTCCCTGGTTCAAGTGATTCCCCTGCCTCAGCCTCCTGAGTAGCTGGGACTACAGGCACGCGCCACATCGCCCGGCTAATTTTTTGTATTTTAGTAGGGACAGGGTTTCACCATGTTTGCCAGGATGGCCTGGATATCCTGACCTCGTGATCTGCCCACTTCGGCCTTCCAAAGTGCTGGGATTACGGGCGTGAGCTACCTTACCGGGCCACTTACCACTTCTTATCCTTCCACAGTTCTATGTCCAGAAACAGAAAATAACAGAATTGTCGATATAATATATACCTAACTGGGCAAACCACAATGGCTTCTGAGAAAAGTTGTACACTCAAATTGAAGTTTTCAACTCTTGTATACCTGAAGAGAGCCCCAAACATGCAGGAATCCATACAATATTAAGCAAATCTTTATTGTTATTGATAAGTAAGAACTTACTCTTGCTCTTTTGTTACTTGTTTTCTTGTTGTTTCATTGTCTTTTATTCCTTCTTTCCTTCAGGTCTTATTTTAGACAAGGTTATGTTCTCTGGTGATATGATTTAGTTTTCTGCTTTTTATTTTTTGTGTATCCATTTTATGTCTTTTGGTTTGAGGTTACCATGAGACTTGCAAATGCTATCTTATAATCCATTATTTTAAGCTGATAACAACTTAACACTGTTCATATAAACAAACAAAGAGAAAACTAAAACTCTGTGCCCTAACTTGGTCCCCTCATTTTTAAAAATTTGTTTTATTTTTTGAGACAGGATCTCACTCTTTTGCCCAGGAAGGAGTACAGTGGTGCAGTCGTGGCTCACTGCAGCCTTGACTTCCCAGGCTCAAGTGACCCTCCCATCTCAGCCTCCTGAGTAGCTGGGACTACAGGTGTGTGCCACCATGTGCGGCTAATTTTTTTATTTTTTGTAGAGACGAATTTTGCCATGTTTCCCAGGCTGGTCTTGAACTCCTGGGCTCAAGCAATCTGCCTGCCTCAGCTCCCAAAGTGCTGGGATTACAGGCATGGGCCACTGTGCCTGGCCTATCCTCCTGCTTTTTAACTTTTTGTTATTTCTATTTATATCTTATTGTACTGCCTATGTCATAAAAAGTTGTTGTAGTTATTATTTTTATTGGTTCATTTAGTCTTTCTAGTTAGTATAAGAGTAGTTTACACACTACAGTTGCAATGTTATAATATTCTGTGTTTTTCTGTGTACTTACTATTACCAGTGAGTTTTGTACCTTCAAAACTCACTTGTGATTACTTATTGCTCATTAATGTCCTTTTCTTTCTGATTGAAGTACTTCTTTTAGCATTTCTTGTAGGACAGGTCTGGTGTTGAAATCCCTCCGCTTTTGTTTGTCTGGGGAAGTCTTTGTTTCTCCTTCGTGTTGAGGGATAATTTCACTGGATATACTATTCTAGGGTAAACTTTTTTTTACTTCAGAACTTTAAATATATTATGCCACTCTCTCTGGGCCTGTAAGGTTTCCACTGTAAAGTCTGCTGCGAGATGTACTGGAGCTCTGTTGTGTGTTGTTTCTTTTCTCTTGCTTCTTTTAGGACCCTTTCTTTATCCTTGATCTTTGGGAGTTTGACTATTAAATGCCTTGAAGTAGTCTTATTTGGGTTAAATCTGCTTGGCATTCTATATCCTTCATGTACTTGGATACTGATATCTTTCTCTAGGTTTGGGCATATCTTTTTCTGTTGTTATCACTTTGAATAAACTTTCTACTCCTGTCTCTTTCTCTAGCTCCTCTTTAAAGCTGGTAACTCTTTTATTTGCCCATTTGAGACTATTTTCTAGATCCTGTAGGGGTGCTTCATTGTTTTGGTTGTTGTTTCTGTTTGTTAATTTTTGAGACAGGGTCTTGCTGTGTCACCCAGGCTGGAGTGCAGTAGTGTAATCTCAGCTCACTGCAACCTCTGCCTCCCAGACTCAAGTGAGCCTCTCACCTCAGCCTTCTGAGTAGCTGGGACTACAGTCATGTTCCACTATGCCCAGTCAATTTTTTTTTTTTTTGGTACAGACAGGGTTTTGCCATGTTGCACATGTTGGTCTTGAACTACTGGGCTCAAGCAATTCACCTGCCTCGACCTCCCAAAGTGCTGGGATTACAGGTGTGAGCCACCATGCCCAACCCATTTCATTGTTTTTTATTTTTTCTTTTGTCTTCTCTAACTAAAATAACCTGTCTTCAAGCTCACTAATACTTCTGCTTGATCAATTCTGTCATTAAAAGACTTGGATGCATTCTTCAGTATGCCAATTGTATTTTTTCAGCTCCAGGATTTCTGTTTGGTTCTTGTAAATTATTTCAGTCTCTTTGTTAAATGTATCTGACAGAATTCTGATTTCCTTCTCTGTGTTATCTTCAATTTCTTTGAGTTTCTTCAACACAGCTATATTTTGAAGTCTCTTTCTGAAAGGTCACATCTCTCTGTTTCTCCAGGATTGATCCCTGGTAGCTTATTTAGTTCTTTGGTGAGGTCGTGTTTTCTTGGATGGTGTTGATGCTTAGATGTTCTTTGGTGTCTGGGCATTGAAGAGTTAGGTATTTATTGTTGTCTTCACTGAGCTTGTTTGTACCTGTCCTTCTTGGGAAAGCCTTTCCAAGATATCCGAAAGAACTTGGGTGTTGTGATCTAAGTTGTATCTGCTTTCGGGGGCACCCCAAGCCCAGTAATGCTGTAGTTCTTGCAGACTAATAGAGGTGCCACCTTGATGGTCTTGGACAAGATCCAAGAGAATTTTCTGGATTACCAGGCAGGCACACTCTTACTAATTTCTCTTACTTTCTCCCAGACAAATGGAGTCTCTCTCTCTTACTTTCTCCCAAACAAATGGTCTCTCTCTCTCTCTCTCTCTATCTGTATATATTCTGAGCCACTTAAAGCTGGGGGTGGAATGACATAATCACCCTTGTGGCCACCATCACTATGATGGTGCTGGATCAGACCTGAAGACAGCACAGCACTGTGTCTTGCCCAAGGCTTGCTGTAATCAGTCCCTGGTTACTGCCTATGTTTGCTCAAGGCCCTGGGGTTCTACAATCAGGTGGTAAAGCCAGCCAGGCCAGTGTGCTTCCTTTCAGCGCTGTGAGTTCCCCCAGGCTTGGGTGGGTCCACAGGTACCATCCATGAGTCAGGGACTAGAGTCAAAAACCTTAGAAGTCTACCTGGTGTTCTATTGTACTGTGGATGAGCTGGCATTCAAACCACAAGACACAGTCCTTCCCACTCTTCTCTCTAAAGACAGAGGAGCCTCACCCTACAGCCACCACAGGCCATGGAGAGTACTACCAGACTACTGCCAGTGTTCCCTTAAGGCTCAAGGACTCATAAGTCAGCTTGTGGTGAATGTTGCCTAGTCCGGGACTCACTTTTCAGGGCAGTGGGCTCCCTTCTGCCCCAGGGCAGGTCCAGAAATGCCATCCAAGAGTCAGGTTCTGGAATGGGGGACCCCAAGAGCCCACTTGGTGATCTACCTACCCCTATGGCCATGCTGGTACCTAAGGTACAAGACTAAGTCATCTTTACTTTTCTCTCTGCTTTTCTCAAGCAAAAAGAGTTTCGCCCCATGGACACCACAGCTGATAATGTACTGTATCCTACCTGAAGCCAGCAAACCTCAGAGGCTCACTCAAGACCCTTGATATAGTACCCGGGTATTTCTACTGGTTATTCAGGGCCCAAGGGCTCTTCAGTTAGCAGATGGTGAATGCTGCCAGGAGTAGGTCCTTCCCTTCAAGGCAGCAGGTTCCCTTCTGTCCCAGGGAATAAAAATGTCGTCTGGTAGCTAGGGCCTGAAACAGGGGCCTTGTGACTTTGACCGAGCAACTCTGTTTTAGAAGTGTTCTGTTTGAGATTATCTAATAAACAATCAAGTGGGGTTTTAAATTAGGCAGTTGAACATACATGTCTATAATTCAGGGAAACTATCTGAGCTGGTATAGATTTTAATGTTATCAGCATATAGACAGTATTGAAAGCCATGAACCTAGATGAGACCATTGAAGGAGTGAGTTTAGATAAAGGATCTAAAAAATAGATTCCTGTGGCACTCCAACATTTTAATGTAGGGGAAATGAACAACTGACAAAAATGTGGCCAGAGAAACATGAGGAAAACCAAGAGTGTAGGATCATGGAAGTCAAGTGAAGAGAGTATTTCAGGCAGAAAGGAGTAATCAGCTGTGTCAAATAAGATGAGGACTGCTTCACCTTAGTGAAGTTTTGCCATAATTATATTGTAATCATAAGACTCCCCAAAAGACTGTGTATGCCCAGGAAAGGCAGAGCCGGAAGAAGATGAGAAAATGAGTCATGTCATTTTTGGTACACAAAACTAGCCTCTTTCAAGATTTGTTCCAATGTATAACTATTATGTATTCATAACATTTCTTAAAAACAGATTTGTTCCAGCAGTTTCTACTTTACTTGGTTATTAAAAAATGACACATAGCTGGCAGCCCTAGATTCTTGCTTCTGAAAAGTGTGGTCTTCAGACTAGCAACATTAGCATCATCTGGAAAGTTATTAAAAAACACAAATTCTCTGGGCTCACTCCAGATCTACCAAATTAGAAACTCTAGGTGTGGAGCCCTAGAGTAATCAGTTGTGTATTTTTTTGTTTGTTTGTTTTTGTTTTCTGTTTTTTGTTTTTTTGAGATAGAGTCTCACTCTCGTCGCCCAGGCTGGAGTGCAGTGGCACGATCTCGGCTCTCTGCAGCCTTCACCTCCTGGGTTCAAGCGATTATCTTGCCTCAGCATCTCAAGTAGCTGGAACTACAGGCACCCGCCACCACACCCAGCTAATTTTTGTACTTTTAGTAGAGATGGGGTTTTATCACATTGGCCAGGCTGGTCTTGAACTCCTAACCTCTGGTGATCTGCCCGCCTCGGCCTCCCAAAATGCTAGGATTACAGGCATGAGCCACCATGCCCGGCCCCAGTAGTAAGTTTTTATCACCTCCAGGTGATGTTAATATAGTCTAAAGTTTGAGAACACTGCTCCAGATTCCTGATTCTCAACCCTGGCTGCTTAATAGAAAGTTAAAAGAAAACAAACAAAATAAAACCACCAGTGGCCAAGCCTTACCCAAAGAAATTGTGATTTAATTTGTTTAGGTTGGGGTCCAGGTATTGTTTATTGTTTGCTTCCGTTTTTAATTTTTAGGCCTCTCAAACGATTGTAATATGCAGGCAGAGTTGAAAACCACTGCTCTGGATTTAATAGTAATCCACGTTCAGCTGCTGGGCTAGTAGGAGTCAACCTGAAAAAAAACTTAGGACCTAGCCAAATCCATTCATTTACTATTGTGCATTATATAACAATGTGGGTAAGTACTGGGACCCCCTTAAATACTTTGTGCTTCTTGCCTAAGACCCTCCCACGCTGGATATTCCTTGTTTGGAGATTTATTACCAAGCAAAATTTTTGTTTTCTGTTGGTGGATCTGCTCAGTATCATCATGAGCTGAAAACACTGAAAGACAGATATCCTGCATCATCAGTCCAGAAAAATGCTCACTCGCGGCGGACCTGGAAGGTCATAATTATGTGCATTCTGGATGATATCAAGTGAGGTGTACTGGTACCCAGTGCCTCAGGTGATGATTTCAGCAGACTCGTGGAGTAGCTGCAGTGGGTTTGGCTGAATTTAAAGGCAGATTGGATTGTTAAAAGATCAAGTGAAACATAGTGCCTGCCTTGTAACACTGGAATGCAGATACCTCTGAAGGAGTAAGCATGAGGAGAAACATGAAATACTTAGAGTAATGGACAGAGTATGTTGGGATGACTAGGGGTAGGTAGGGAAAGCTTCTCTGAGCAAGTTACATTTGCCCCAAAGCATGAATAATATGAATGCGGCAAAGATTTGGGAGGTCCAGACAGAGACTTTGATAGCATAATGAACTTGGCCATTTTAAGGGACAGAAAGGCCAATGTGGCTGGAGTATAGTAAACAAGAGGAAAAATGGTAGAAGCAAAGGTTTGATAAGTCAGTGAGTGCATATCTTTTTTTTTTTTTTTTTTTTTGAGATGGAGTCTCGCCCTGTCACCCAGGCTGGAGTGCAGTGGCACGATCTTGGATCACTGCCACCTCCGCCACCCAGGTTCAAGCGATTCTTTTGCCTCAGCCTCCCCAGTAGCTGGGATTACAGGCACGCACCACCACACCCGGCTAATTTTTTGTGTCTTTAGTAGAGACGGGTTTCACCACATTGGCTATTCTGGTCTTGAACTCCTGACCTCGTGATTTGCCGGTCTCGGCCTCCCAAAGTGCTGTTACGGGCGTGAGCCACCACGTCTGGCTGAGGGCGTATCTTACAAAGGTTTGAAAGTGCCATCTTAGTTCAGGTTCATTCTAATTCAGTAGGAAGCTATTGGGTTTTACTGAGGTAAATGATGAGATCAGATTTATGTAATTTTAAAAAGATCACTATGGCTATGTTGAGAAAGCTCTAAAGGGAAGCAATAGAGGAATAATGGTAGGTAGCCAGAAGGCTACTGAAGTAGTTGTGATGTAAGATGAATGCTGGTTCAGATTAAGATTGTAGCAGAAATGACGGTGATGATAGAGCCAGTAGGACAGGCTAATAGAATGCATGAGATGAGTGAGGAAAAGATAAGTAGTGAGGATGAAATTTAGCTTCTTGGTCTGAGCAATTGAATGGATGATGATACCATTTACTAAGGCAAGGAGGAAATCAGATTCTCTTTAGGATGTATAGGAATGTATCCATTGTGCTGACCTAGAGATACAGGGTTGGGAGTTATCACCCACCGTCTGTATGCATTTAAAGTTGTGGGATTGGATGAAATCACCTGGGAAAGGAAGGGAAGATAGCCAAGACAAATCCCTCATACTTTAACATTCAGAGGTGGGGTGCAGGAGATAATGCCTACCAGTGGAGACAGAAAAGGAAGGGCTGATAAACTGTGAAGTCAGGGAAGCCTGGAGAGGAAAATCTTTCAAAAACATGAGTGGTCAGTTATGTCAAATACTACTGAAAAGTAGAGGGGAATAAGGACATACAGTTTATCATTAGATTTGGCAATGTCATACATGACCTGGAAAAAACCGTTTCAGTGAAGGAGAAGAGATGAAAGCCTACTTGAAGTATGTTGACACAATAAAGGGAGTGAAAAAGATGAGACACCTCTTTTGAGAAGTTTTGCTTTGCATGAGGAGCACAGAAACGGGATGATGGGTAATTGGTCAAGGGAGTTGTTTTTTAATGGTATTGAATGGTAATAGGAATGACTCAGTAGTGAGGAAGCAATAATTCCAGAAAGCATAGTTCTAGGAGTAAAGTACTTGAAACTAAGGAGAATGGGACCTAGAACACAAGCAGGGAGTTCAAGGAGTATAGACATAAAGAGAAGTCAGAACCTGCCAGTACAGTTAGTTTAGTGAATTTCGTGGGAATGAAGTGTCTCTTTTAATTTCATCTATATTAATCATTAAGTACAAGACAGGCTTATCTGCTGCAGGCAGAAGTTGATAGTGGGGAACTGTGCTCATGTGGAAGTTCGGAGGTTGAGAGAGGGATGCGTATTTATCAGCTAAGTGTTTAATAAAGTTGTCTACTAGTGTACAGTGCTCATTTGAGAGGTGTGAGATAAATGTAAAGGAACATTGATATATTTGCATATAAGAAGGGAGATTTATGAAGAAGATAATAGCTCACTTTGTTTGTTTAACATGTTATTTCCTTACAGTTGTGATAAATTTAGAGATTAAATACTTAAAGCAACTTAATATGTAGTTGTGGGATTTGATGACAGTGCTTATACCTAATTAATTTCCATTACTCAGCAATATTAATAGGAAGAAGAACTTTTACAAATCTGTTCTTTCCATATATTTCAGATGATAGTGTCACAATATGGATTGTTAAATGTTTTAGAATGGGAATATACCTTCAGATGATTACATCTGTCATTTGTCTCCCAAATTAATCCATAAATGTTGAGTTTCACTATACGTTCGGCAATATACTAGGCATTATGTGGATAAAACTTAACTATAAGATATTAAGATATTAAGTTGACCTGAAGGATACCTGAACAACACTCATGCTTTCATTCTCATTAAGAAAATTGGACCAATCAGAAGAGAATCTTCAGATTCCAACTGTCCAAAAGTAATACATTCAGCTCCTATCCAATATTAATCCTACTGCTTGTGTACTAGATCCCGCTCTCTTTTCCCTGTTTCAGAAACATTCTCACCTTAACCTACATCAGCATTTTTTCTCTGTACTGAATGATCTTTTGTCAACAAATGATGTGAAAAACAACTGAATATCTCTTATGAGGAAAAAATGAACCCCAGCATATACCTCACCATATATAAAATTTAAAATGTGAGAGGTAAAACTATAAAATTTCTAGAAAAAGCATAGGAAATAGAACACAAAAAGCATGAATTATAAAAAGTAAAATTATAAATTGAACCTCATTAAACTAACATCAGACCTCTGGATAACTGAAGACAATGGCAGGCAGGGAGGTAGTAACCTCCCAAAGTCTCTTCCTCAGACTTTCTGAGCAAACCATAGCCCCAGCATTACTTAAACAGAGAATAGCAAAACTGCAAAATGACTGTAAGTAAAAAGAGAAAAAGAATCAAATTTCAGCCGCTGTTACACGAACGCTCTTTCCTCTCCGCTGCTGCTGAGCTTTGTCGCAAACAATGAACCTAAATGACTGAAAAACAGCGTCTTCACAGTATCTTAACTGTAAGGATAAAGACAAAAAAAAAAAAAAAGCTGCACATAATGCTATAATCTAGTTAGTAAAATTGTTCTCCACAGGGCTACCAATTCTGAACTGTCTTTGTGTCTACTAAAGTAAATAGACCTTAGATTATGAGAGCCTACTTTCTCACTCTTGGAGTAAGAAGTTGTAAATAAAGGGAGAAGTCTTAAATGAACCCTGTGGTTTTGGATTAGAATCTGAAGTGTTGATACAAATTCATGATTTTTAAATACTTACAGAATTTATCTATGTGTACAGACTATAGAATGTATGCATGGGTTCGTATACATAAATATATTTACTAGTTCTGTCTGCTGAGACAGCCCAAAAGCACTAGTCTTCCAATAACAATGATTACTTCTAGCATCCAGATCTTGTTCTATAAACACCAGTGTTCAATAAAAGGAACTAGGGCTTCCTAGAGAAGTAGTTGATTATAGAGCTAGGGCAGAAAAAATATTGGAATATTTTGTGGCACAAGAAAGTAAGCGCTCAAAAGGAGATGATGGCTTATTAAAAGAATATGGAAGCTGACCTCAAGATCTTCTGAAGGCCAAAGATGGAACAATTTGAGCTACAAAATAAATAATGGTAGTATTGAATTTTAACTCATAGAATAAAACAGAGCTCATCAAACAACAGACTATAGGCTAATCTGGCCTGCCACCTATTTTTGTAAATAAGGTTTTATTGGAATGCAGATATGACTATTTGTTACCTCAGTATTTTACAACTGCTTTTTTATTACTGCCCCCTAAGGAGCCCTTTTAGAGATTGTCTTTCCCTAAACACCTGTATTAGTCCAGTCTCATACTGCTATAAAGAAATACCTGAGACTGGGCCATTTATAAAGAAAAGAGGTTTAACTGGCTCACAGTTCTGTAGGCTGTATAGGAAGCATAGCAGTTTCTGCTTCTGGGGAGGTCTCAGGAAGCTTCCAGTAATGGCAGAAGGCAAAGGGGAGGCAAGGCACTTCACATGGCTAGAGTAGAAGGAAGCGGGGTGGGGAGATCTCATGAGAACTCAGTATCATGAGAACAGCACTGAGAGGATGGTGTAAACCATTCATGAGAAACTACCCCATGATCCAGTCACCTCCTATCAGGCTCCACCTCCAGCGCTGGGGATTACATTTCAACATGAGATTTGGTTGGGGACACAGATTCAGCTATATCAATGCCCTCACCCACTACAAAATTTTAATAGCACAGATATGCTGTATATCAGTTCCTGTATTGAATGTATTTCTGTGCTTTATGCAATCAGACCTCTATGCATTTAAGAACTAATTTTTGCCCCTTCAGAGATGATATTGCTCCCAATGGGAATGCATGGTTTACGTATTATCTATGGCTGATTTAGTGTTATGATAGCTCAGTTGAGTACTTGTAACAGAAACTGGCCCACAGAGCATAAAATGTTTACTGTCTAGCCCTTTCCAGAAAAAGTTTGCTAACTTTTGAAGTAAAATATTCATGAGTTCAAGCTGATATAAATAGATGGGTTAAATAAATAAATAGGAGAGAAAAGATAACTTCCTTGTAGTAGAATTCTAATTAATAAATGTTGGAGAAAAGAGGGAAAAAAAAGAATCACATTATGGGCCAGGCGTGATGTCTCACACCTGTAATCCCAGCACTTTGGGAGGCCCAGGCGGGTGGGTCACCTGAGATCAGGAGTTCGAGACTAGCCTGACCAACATGGTGAAACCCCGTATCTACTAAAAATGCAAAAAATTAGCCAGGCCTGGAGGTGGGCACCTGTAATGTCAGCTACTTGGGAGACTGAGGCAGGAGAATCACTTGAACCCAGCCAGTGGAGGTTGCAGTGAGCTGAGATCACGCCATTGCACTCCAGCCTGGGTGACAGAGTGAAACTCTGTCTCAAAAAAAAAAAAAAAAAAAAAAGACAATCACATTACGGAAATATTGTAGTAGTAAACGTTACTGACAGAATCTGCCAATAGATGCTAAAATTAGTGGATGAAAGTTTGAGGAGAGAAATAGCATTTGCATAGTCTCACACTATCTCCCCTAGCATACTTAGTGACTACAAAGAAAAACTTTGTAGTATCTTTACAGTGTCATGTTCTATTTAACCAAGAGATCGAGGTAAACATCATCAGTAATAATACATGTTGACACCCTAAACCTTCTGATATGATATGCAAAGAAGAACGAATGTAATTTTTGTGGTATTTTTGCCCAAAATGCATAATCCCACTTTAATCATGAGAAACCATGACAGATCCAAATTTGGAGACATTCTCTAAAATAACTGGTTAGTACTCTTCAAAAGTTTCCAGGTTATGAAAGGAAAGGAAAGTCTAAGAAAGTATTATAGAGACTGGAAGTTGCTAAGGAGGAATAGCAGTTAAAATGCAGCATGGGATGCTGGATAGGATCTTGGAACAGAAAAGAGACATTAGTGGAAAAAATGGTGAATTTTGAATAAGGTTTTTAGTTTAGCTAATGATATTGTACTCATGTTAATTTCCTTCTTCTTCCCGATTACTATAATATGGTTATGTAAAATGTTTGTATTATAATGAAGTCTGATGACAGATATAAGAAAACTGTACTATTCTGTAACATTTTTATAAGTCTCAAATTAGTCCAAAATAAAACACTTCTTAAATAAATTAAAATATTTTGCTCTTTTAAATATACCATTAAGAAAATTAAAAAGGCAGGCCACAAGCAGACACACATATGCAAAAAAAATACACTTGAGAAAAGAACTGTACCAAGAATATATTAAGAACTCTTACAATGTAACAATATTATGACAAATAACCAATTTAAAAATAGGAAAAATGCTTTTTGTCCAGAGGCAGGCCCAGTTGTGGGAAGTACATGATAGTATGCAGAGGTTAACATCCTAGACTCTTAGCTCCAGTATAATGAAAAGGGACCCCTGGGAGCTGGAGATTATGGGGGAAATTATAGGGGTATGGAGCTCAAGAAGGGCATCTTCATAAGGCTATAGTTGGCTCACTTCTGTGTTGCACATGCAGGAACGGCCTGCGTATCAGAGGCTTTGAGAACTGACCGACAATCATCCAGGTTTCAGATTTGCCCCTGCAGTTTGTGTACATGTGGTAGCACTGCAGAGACTTTAAAACTGAACTAACACTGGAACCCCAGAAGGAGGGCTGGGATATGTGCCTTGAACCTAATTGGATTCCTTGCCTGCTGAAATAAACAAAAATATCAGCATTCTCTGGAAGATTTTAAGAGGATCCAGAATTTATAATATAATATTCAAAATGCTCAGGATATAACTCAAAATTAGCATATAAAAATTACTAAAATCTCAACAGTTTATACAAGAAAAGGCAACAGTTGTCAGCCCCAGGATGACCTAGGTGTTGAATTTATGACAGAATGTAAAGCATTTGTTATAACTGCATGCCATGAAGTAACTATTCTTAAAACAAATAGAATGTTGGAAGTTCTCAGCAAAGAAATAGAAGTTGTAGAAAAATGGAATACTTAGAACTGAAAATATAAAAATATAAATAATTCTCCAGTGGACTCAATTTCTGAGTCTGCATGGTAGCCAGACTGGCCCCAAAGATATCCATACTCTAAATCCTGGAACCTGTGAATTTTTTATGTTAAACATAGCACACATGACTTTGCAGATATAGTTAAGGTAGGGATGGACCTTAAGATATTGAGAGTATCTTGAATTATCTAGATAGTCCCAGTCTAATTATGTGAACCCTTAAAAGCAAATAATTTTCTTTAGCTAGAATGAGAAGACATGCAGCAGAAGTCAGAAAGATTCAAAGCTTGAGAAGAACTCAATGTGCCATTGCTGATTGGAAGATGGAGGTGGTAACATGATGAGGCATGCAGTTGGCCTTGAGGAGGTGAGCAGTTCCTTCTTGACAGCCAGCAGGGGAGTTGAATTCAGCTAATGTTCTGAATGAAGTTGGAAGCTGACTCATCCCCAGAGACTCTAGAAAGTAATTTAATTGTGTTAACACCTTGACTTTTGGCCTTGTGAGACTGTATGCACAGGACTCAGCTGAGTCACACTGTAACCAGATTTCTGCCCTGCAGAACTGGGAGGTAATAAGCTTGTATTGCTTTAAGATGCTAAATTTATGGTAATTTGTCACATTAGCATAGAAAGCTAATATAGTACTGTTGTTACAAACTAGTATGTTACAGTTTTTTTGGATGCCAGCAAAGACATGAAATTCCTAGGTTAGAGACAGAGGACTTTATTATTCATGGCATAGCAAACAGCATGAGCTAGTCACGACAGAATGCACATCCTTTTCAAGTTCTAAAACATTTACCAAAATAGGCTATATATTATAAAACAAACCTTAACAAATTTAAAAGAATTGAAATCATATAGAGTATGTTCTCTGACCATAATGGAATCAAAATAAAAATCAATAACATAGAACAGAAGGGAAAGTAGAAAATATTTTGACCTGGAAGAAAATGAAAATACAACATATCAAAATTTGTGAAATTCAGCCAAAGCAGTGTTTCAAGGGAAATTTGTAGCATTAAATGCATTAAATTTGAAAAGAAGAATAATCTCAGGTCAATAATGTAAGAGTCTGACTTAAGAAAATAGAAATGGAAGAGCAAACTCAAAAGCAAACAGAGTAGGAAATAATGAAGACAAATTAGTGCAAACAGTGAAACAATAGAGAAAAATCAAACCTAAAGCTGGTTCTTTGAAAAGGATCAAATTGATAAATTTCTAGCTAGGCTGACCAAGAATAAAAAGACAAGACAAAAATTACCAGTATCATCAGGATATCACTACTGACCTATAGATTTTAAAAGGAGAATAAGGGATTACTATAAACAACTTAATTTGACAACTGAGATGAAATGAACTATTCCCTTGAAAGATATAAGCTGTCAAACTCACAAGAAGAAATGATTCCAATTCCACACAATTGCTCATAGAAAATAGAAGGGGAGGGAGTACTTCTCAGCTGTGTTTATGAGGCTGGCATTGCTCTAATACAAAATCCAGACAAACATTTGAAGAAAAGGAAACTACAGACAACTGTCCCTCATTAATATAGATGTAAAAATCTCAACAAAATAAGGTAATAAGCAAGTAAAATCCATCAGTAGGATAAATATATCATGACCAGGTAGGGTTCATTCCAGGAATACAAGGCTGGTTCAACATTTGAAAATTAATCAGTGTAATTCACTATATAAATCACTAAAGAAGAAAAACCAGGTACTATCTCAGTAGATACAGGAAAAGTATTTGACAGCATTTAATACTTATTCGTATTTTTAAAAATGCTTAGCAAACTAGGACTAGAAGGCCACTTCTTTAACCCGACTGTAAAACCATCTGTAAAAAACCTACAGCTAAGTTTGTGCCTAATAGTGAGAGACTGAATGTTTTCCTTGTAAAATCAGGAAAAAGACCAGAGTGTCTATTCTTGTCCCTTCTAAGTAAACATCCTGCTATTGAGGATTTTTGCATGGATGTTCATCAGGGATATTGGCCTGAAGTTTTCTTTTTTTGTTTTGTCTCTGCCATGTTTTGGTATAAGGATGATGCTGGCCTCATAAAATGAGTTAGGGAGGATTCCCTCTTTTTCTATTGTTTGGAAGAGTTTTAGAAGGAATGGTACCAGCTCTTCTTTGTATCTTTGGTAGAATTCGGCTGTGAATCCATCTGGTCCTGGGCTTTTTTTGTTTGTTTGTTTGGTAGGCTATTAATTACTGCTCAATTTCAGAACTTGTTATTGGTCTGTTCAGGGTTTCGACTTCTTCCTGGTTTAGTCTTGGGAGGGTGTCTGTGTCCAGGAATTTATCCAGTTCTTCTAGATTTCCTAGTTTATCTGTGTAGAGATGTTTATAGTATTCTTTGACGGTAGTTTGTGTTTCTGTGGGATCAGTGGTGATATCCTCTAAATCATTTTTTATTGTGTCTATTTGATTCTTCTCTATTTTCTTCTATATTAGTCTGGCTAGCAGTCTATCTATTTTGTTATCTTTTCAAAAAAAGCTCCTGGATTCATTGATTTTTTTTTGAAAGGGTTTTAGTCTCTCTCTTTCTCCTTCAGTTCTGCTCTGATCTTAGTTATTTCTTGTCTTCTACTAGCTTTTGAATTTGTTTGCTCTTGTTTCTCTGGTTCTTTTAATTGTGATGTTAGGGTGTCGATTTTAGATCTTTCCCAGTTTCACCTGTGGGCATTTAGTGCTGTTAATTTCTCTCCAAACACTGTTTTAGCTGTGTCCCGGAGAGTCTGGTATGTTGTGTATTTGTTCTCATTGGTTTCAAAGAACTTATTTATTTTTGCCTTAATTTCATTATTTACCCAGTAGTCACTCAGGAGCAGGTTGTTCAGTTTCCGTGTAGTTGTGTGGGTTTGAATGAGTTTCTTAATCCTGAGTTCTAACTTGATTGTACTGTGGTCTGAGAGACTGTTTGTTATGATTTCCATTCTTTTACATTTGCCGAGGAGTGTTTTACTTACAATTATGTAGTCGATTTTTAGAATAAGTGCTATGTGGTGCTGAGAAGAATGTATATTCTGTTGATTTAGGGTGGAGAGTTCTGTCGATATCTGTTAGGTCAGCTTGGTCCAGAGCTGAGTTCAAGTCCTGAATATCCTTGTTAATTTTCTGTCTCATTGATCTAATATTGACAGTGGGGTATTAAAGTCTCCCACGATTATTGTCTGGGAGTCTAAGTCTCTTTGTAATTTTCTTTCTTTTCTTTTTTTTTCTCCCCCGAGACAGCGTTTTGCTCTTGTTGCCTAGCCTGGAGTGCAATGGCGTGATCTCGGCTCACTGCAACCTCTGTCTCCCAGGTTCAAGCGATTCTCCTGCTTCAGCCTCCCGAGTAGCTGGGATAATAGACATGTGCCACCATACCCAACTAATTTTATATTTTTAGTAGAGATGAGGTTTCTCCATGTTGTTCAGGCTGGTCTCGAATTCCCGACCTCAGGTGACCTACCCGCCTCGGCCTCCCAAAGTGCTGGGATTACAGGCGTGAGCCACCACACACGACCTGTCTCTTTGTAAGTTTCTTAGAACTTGCTTTATGAATCTGGGTGCTCGTATATTGGGTGCATATACATTTAGAAACTATCATCAGAGCAAACATATGAAAAAAAGCTCATCACTGGTCATTAGAGAAATGCAAATCAAAACCACGGTGAGATACCATCTCATGCCAGTTAGAATGGCGATCATTAAAAAGTCAGGAAACACTGGATGCTGGAGGAGGTTGTGGAGATATAGGGACACTTTTACACTGATAGGAGTGTAAATTTGTTCAACCATTGTGGAAGCCAGTGTGGTGATTCCTCAAGGATCTAGGACCAGAAATACCATTTGACCCAACGATCCCATTACTGGATATATACCCAAAGGATTATAAATCAATCTACTATAAAGACACATGCACACGTATGTTTATTACAGCACTGTTCACAATAGCAAAGACTTAGAACCAACCCAAATGCCCATCAGTGATAGACTGATTAAAGAAAATGTGGCACATATAAACCATAGAATACTATGCATCCATAAAAAAGGATGAGTTCATGTCCTCTGCAGGGACGTGGATGAAGCTGGAAACCATCATTCTCAGCAAACTAACATAGGAACAGAAAACCAAACACTGCATATTCTCACTCACAAGTGGCAGTTGAACAATGAGAACATATGGGCACAGGGAGAAGAATATCATACACCGGGGCCTGTTGGGGGGTAGGAGGTAAGGGGAGGGATAGCATTAGGAGAAATACCTAATGTAGATGACAGGTTGATGAGTGCAGCAAACCACCAAGGCATATGTATACCTATGCAACAAACCTGCCTTTTCTGCACATGTATCTCAGAAATTAAAGTATAATAATAATAATAAAACAACATCCTGCTAGAAGTTCAAGCCAGTGCAATCAGACAAGAAGTAAAAAGAAAAGGCTTATAGAAAGAAAAGGAAGAAGTAAATTGTCTCTATTCTTAGACAACGTGATTGCCTACATAGAAAATTCCAAATAATTTATTTTTAAAAAACTCACACAAAAATTACTACTCCTAAAACTCAGTGAATTTATCAGGTTCGCAAACCAGGTCAACATACATAAATCAGTTATGTTTCTACTGACTAGCAATGAACAATTGAAAACTGAAATTTTACAGCAATACTGTCTACAAAAGCTCAAAAATATCTGTATAAATTTTACAAAATCTATGCAAGGTCTATGTTATATACTAAAAACTATAAAATGAGACAGAAAACAAAGAATACCTGAAAAATGGAGGGAGGGCATACTATGTTTATGGATTGGAAGACTCAATATAGTTAAGATGTCACTTCTTTTCAAAGTTCTTTACAGATTTAATGCAGTTCTAATCATAATCCCAACAAGATATATAGGATATACAGCTGATTCTAAACCTTATAGGAAAGATGAAGTAATTAGAATAGCCAAAGCAATATGGAAAAAGAACAAAGGTAGAAGATCCACAGTATTTAATTTTAAGGCTTATTATCAAGCTATACTCATGAAGGCAGTGTGGTATTGGTGAAAGTATAGATACATAGGTTAATGGTGTAAAATATAGGGTACAATTTGTGGAAAAGTAATATGGATATGGTCAATTGAGTTTTGACAAAAGTGCCTGGGGAATTCAAAGGAGAAAAGACAGTCTTTTCAATACATGGTGCTGAAAAGTTAGGAATCTTACATAAAGACAGCAAAAGAAAAAAAAAAAAAAAAAACCTAAAAAACAAACAAAAAGCCTGTAACATACATTGCATTTTATACAAAAATAGATTGTAGCTTTAAATGTAAGACAAACTATAAAAGTTTTAGAAAATATCAGAGGAAATCTTTATTACCTTTGGTTAAGCAAAAGCATGGTCCATAAAACAAAAATCAATGAACTAGACTTCAGAAAAATTAAAAAATGTTTGCTCTGTGAGAGAAACAGAGAATGCAAAGAAAAGCTACAGTCTGGGAGAAAATATTTGCAAGTCCCATGTTGGACAAAGGGACTTATATTGAGAATATATGAAGTACTTTGAAAACTCAAAAATTTAAAGACAACCTAATGAAAATGGCTAGAAGACTTGAACAGATCATTGTAAGACCAGTTAGTCCATGTGAATGGTCATCAGAAATTCAAATTAAAAACACTGGCAACACCAAATATTAGTGGGAATGTTAAGCAACTGGAACTTTCTTACATTGCTGGTGGGAGTGTAACATGGTACAACTACTATGGAAAACTGACAGTTTCTTATAAATCTAAACATACACCCACCGTATCCTTTTTCTCTAACTTTGAGTACCTCTGTTCTATTGTATGTAGATTTTGTAGTTAAACTGTGAGGACCTGCATAGTTTTTCTCCCCAGACTTTTTTTTTTTTTTTTTTTTTAAAGAGATAATGACTTGCCCTGTCACTCAGACTGGAATACAGTGGCATGATCACAGCTCACTGCAGCCTTGAACTTCTGGGCTCAGGTGATCTTCATGCCTCAGCCTTCTGAGTAACTGGGACTACAGGCATGTACCATTGCACCTGGCTAGTTGTTTTATTTTTTTGTAGAGGTGGGGTCTGGCTATGTTGCCCAGGCTGGTCTCGAACTCCTGGCCTCAAGCGATCCTCCTGCGTCAGCTTCCCAAAGCACTGGGTTTACAGGCACAAGCCACCACACTCAGCCTTCCCCCCCCCCCCCCCCCCCCCCCAGTTTTCAAGCTTGGGGAAATTTCCCTCACCTTACTTATAGTAAATATATGCCCTTTTTGAAGGTGAGAAAACAAGATGAAGATAAAGAATTTGCTGAGAAGCCTGTGAAGAGCAGAGACAGAATTTTGAACCCATGTCTGTCTAACCTCAAAGGTTTTCTTTGCATAAATCCTTATACTTAAAATATGTATGCAGACGGTAATGTCAGTATTTTTTCACTTTTTAAAAACTGAGATGATTCACAAAATATAAAATTTATACTTTAAGTGCACAATTAAGTGATTTTTAGTATAGTCACAAAGTTCTGCAACTATCACTTCTATCTAATTTCCGAAATTTATCACCCCTAAAAAATTCCCAAGCTCATTAGCAGTCCTTATCCATTCCCCTCTCCTTCCAGCACCTGGCAATCACTAATCTACTTTCTTTAAGGATTTGCATGTTCTGGACATTTCATAATGGATTAATATGAGATGTGGCCCTTATATATCTGTTTTCCTTCACTAAGCATAATGTTTTCAAGGTTCATCCATGTTGTAGCATGTATCAGTGCTTTATTCCTGTTGTCATTTTTATTGTATGGATACCACATTTTACTTATTCATGATTCAGTCAAACATTTGGATTGTTTCTACTTTTTGGCCATTTGTGAATAATGCTGCTGTGAACATTTGTGTACAAGTTTTGTGTGGACATATGTTTTCATTCCTTTTGGGAATACAGCTAGGAGTAGAATTGCTGAATCATATGGTAACTTTGTTTGACCTTTTGAATAGCTACCAAGCGGTTTTCCAAATAGGCTGCATCATTTTACAATCCCATAATCAATGTTTAAGGGTTACACTTTTTCCACATCCTTGCCAATACTTCATATTTTCTGTCTTTTAAAATGTAGAAGTGGGCCAGGCGCAGTGGCTCATACCTGTAATTCCAGCATTTTGGGAGGCCAAGGCAGGTGGATCATCTGAGGTCAGGAGTTCGAGACTGTCCTGGTCCACATTGTGAAACCTCATCTTTATTAAAAATACAGAGAAGTTAGCTGGGTGTGGTGGTGCATGCCTGTAATCCCAGCTACTTGAGAGGCTGAGGCAGGAGACTTGCTTGAACCTGGGAGGCAGAAGTTGCAGTAAGCCAAAATTGTGTCATTGCACTTCAGCCTGGGCAATGAGAGCGAAACTCTGTCTCAAAATGTATATACATATACACACATATATATGTGTATATATATGTATATTTATAGAAGTGGACTGGGAGCAGTGGCTCATACATGTAATGCCAACATTTTGAGAGCCTGAGGTGGGAGGATCTCTGAAGTCCAATAGTTTGAGACCAGTCTGGGCAACATAGGGAGACCCCATCTCTACAAAAAAAAAAAAAAAATTATCCAGATGTGGTTGCACCCACCTGTAGTCTCAGCCACGTGAGAAGCCCAAAGCAGGAGGATGAGTCTTGAGTCTGGGAGGTCGAGGCTGCAGTGAGTGGTGATCGTGTCACTGTACTCCAGCCTGGGTGACAAAGTGAGACCCTGTCTCAAATAAATAAATAGAAAGGAGAGAAAGAGAAAGAAAGGAAGAAAGCAAGAAAAGGAAGGAAGGAAAGAGGGAAAGAAAGAGAAAGAACAAAGAAATGGTATATTATTGTCATTTTGATTTGCTTTTCCCTACTGACTATTGATGTTAAGCATCTTTTTATATGCCTTTTGTGTATCTTCCTTGGGGGAATGTCTGTTAAAATCCTTTATCTATTTGAAAAATTTGATTATTTGTAGTTTTATTGTTGATTTGTAGGAATTCTTTATATATTCTTAATACAAGTCCCTTATCAGATATGTGCTCTGCAAATATTTTCTCCCATTCTCTGGGTTGCGTTACTGTGTTCTTGATGGTTGTCCTTTGAAGCATAAAAGTTTTTAATTTTGATTCAGTCCATTTTATCTGCTTTTTCTTTTGTCACTAATGCTTTGTGTTATATCTGAGAAACCACTGCTTCATTCACGATCAGTAAGATTTATGCCTATATTTTCTTCCAAGAGTTTTAACAATTATTTTAGCCTCTGATCCATTTTGAGTTGACATTTGTATATGGTTTGAGGTATGGGTCAAAATTTATTTTTTTGTGTATAGATATATATTCAGGTGTCCCAGTACTCTTTGTTGAAATGACCATTTTCTCCCCCATTGAGTTGTCTTGGCACCACCCTTGTTGAAATCAATTGACCACAAATGTATGGGTTTACTTCTGGACTCTCAAGTCTGTTTCATTGATCTGCATATCCTCATGCCAGTACCACACTGTCTTGATTACTGTAGTTTTGTAGTAAGTTTGTAAGTTTCAAAATTGGAAAGTGAGTCTTCCAACTTTGTTCTTGTTTTTCAGGATAGTTTTGGTTATTCTGAGTCTTTCTGAATTTTAGAATCAGCTTGTCAGTTTCTTCAAGAAAGACAACTAGTATTTTGACAAGGATTGTGTTGACTCTGTAGATCAATTTGAGAAGTATTGCCATCTTACAAATATTACATTCCTCTAAGCCCAGAAATGAGATGTCTTTCCATTTATTTAGATCTTTTAAAATGTCCTTCAGTGGGTTTTTGTAGTTTTCAGTGTACAAATCTTGTACTTTGTTTAATTTATTCCTAAATGTTTTATTCCTCTTGATGCTACTGTAAGTAGGATTATTTTCTTTAATTTTTTTATTGTTCTTTGCTAGTGTATAGAAATACAATAGATTTTTTATGTTGATCATATATCCTGCAACCTTGCTGAATTCATATTAGCTCTTCATTTTTTGGTTGTTTCTTTGTGGATTCCTTAGGATTTTCTGTATATATGATCATGTCATTTGCCAGTAGAGATCTTTACTTTTACTTTTTGTTCCTTTTCCTGGCCTATTTTTCTTGGCTAGAATATCTAATACCAAGTTAAATGAGTGGCAAGAACTGATATCGTTGTTTTTTCCCTTTACTTAGTGGGATAGCTTTCAAGGTTTCATCACTAAATATGTTATTAGCTTTGGGTTTATGTAGATGTCCTTTGTCAGTTTGAGGAAGTTTCCTTCAGTTTCTAGTTATATGTTTTTATGAAGGGATTGGATTTTGTCAAATAATTTTTCTGTGTCTATTGAGATAAACATATATGGGAGTTTTTTTGACCTTTATTCTGTTAATATGCCATATTTGTTGATTTCATATGTTGAACCAACCTGGTATTCCCACTTATCTTCTCTCCCATTGATTACCCCTTTAGTATTCCCTGACTTGTTGAATACCACCCCAAACCATTCAAATACCCAAGCCAGAAACCCAAGAGTCATCTTAGCCCCCTCTCTTCCCCTTGTCCCCTGCATCCAGTCTGTTAATTTTGTCGTCTTTATTTACTTTAGAGACAGAATCTGGCCCAGAAGCCCAGGCTGGAATGCAGTGGTGCAGTCATAGCTCATTGCAGCCTTGAACTTCCGGGTTCAAGCGATCTTCTCACCTCAGTCTCCCAAGTAGCTGGGAATAGAGGTGTGTGCTGCTATGTCTGGCTCATTTAAAAAATTTTTTTTTGTAGAGACAATGGCTTAATGTGTTTCCCAGGGTGATCTTGAACTCCTGGCCTCAAGTGATCCTCCAGCCTGGGCCTCTCAAAGCACTGGTATTATAGGCATGAGCCATTACACCCAGCCTTGATTCTATTTTAATATCCTCCTAATTTTCCCCTTTTAGTTGATTCTCCACCCTGATGCCATGAGTGATTTTCTTTTTCATCTCAAGGGCAAATGTGATATTCTAAATTGACATATAGAAAAAAATTATCAAATAGAATTTATATTTTCCCCGCCTTCTGCTGATGTACATAAGCTATTACCAACTGCTAGGTCTTTGTCTTGTTTCTAGAGACTCATAGATTATTTTCTGCGAATTATGGGTGACTTTTCTGTTTCTTAAATGGAATTTATAATTTAAGAATTAGTGTTGGGCCGGGCGCGGTGGCTCAAGCCTGTAATCCCAGCACTTTGGGAGGCCGAAATGGGCGGATCACGAGGTCAGGAGATCAAGACCATCCTGGCTAACACGGTGAAACCCCGTCTCTACTAAAAAATACAAAAAACTAGCCGGGCGAGGTGGTGGGCGCCTGTAGTCCCAGCTACTCGGGAGGCTGAGGCAGGAGAATGGCGTAAACCCGGGAGGTGGAGCTTGCAGTGAGCTGAGATCTGGCCACTGCACTCCAGCCTGGGCGGCAGAGCAAGACTCCGTCTCAAAAAAAAAAAGAATTAGTGTTATAGTAGCAGGGCTACTAAATGCTGTATTTAGACATTAAGATTTGGTCTAACTTTATCCAATGAAAGGAATAGTAAAATGGGAAAGAAGGCTTGAAAACAGGTCAATACTAAATGAGGAAAAGGCTACCAATTTGTTGCTGTGATCCAGTCACTGTCTTGTGAGAGTTCTTTTCTTGAGAAGTTTACACATAGTATATTGCAGGGATCATGAAGGGTATAATTAGCTTATCATTAACTGTTTATCACATATTCTATGAAGTAGTAACTGTTAGCATGGATTTTTATGGAAGCTATTTATTTTAAATCCAAATTACTGGCTGGGCATGGTGGCTCACACCTATAATCCCAGCACTTTGGGAGGCTGAGGCAGGCAGATCACTTGAGGTCAGGAGTTCAAGACTAGCCTGGCCAATGTGGCGAAACCCCATCTCTACCAAAAATACAAAAATTAGCCGGGCATGGTGGCGGGTGCCTGTAATCCCAGCTACTCAGGAGGCTGAGATGAGAATTGCTTGAACTTGGCGGGATGGAGGTTGCAGTGAGCTGAGATCACACCACTGCACTCCAGCCTAGCTGACAGAACAAGACACTGTCTCAACAAAAATAATAATAATAAAAAAATCCAAATTGTCTAAAATGGATAAAGTCTAATGTTCACACTGGTATATATGTTTTTCATCTACCAAATACTATAAAATCTGTATAAGCAATTTTTAATAATACTACTTATTTCTTTATTTCCTTATTTTACAGCCTTGCATTGCACCCTGAACGAGTGTTGGTAGCAACAGGACAAGTTGGGAAAGAGCCTTATATTTGTATTTGGGATTCATACACTGTGCAGACCATATCAGTTTTAAAGGATGTTCATACACATGGTATAGCTTGCTTGGCGTTTGACTTAGATGGACAGGTATGTGACAGTTTTTCATTTTTTTTCTAAATTGTATGTTCAAGTGTGTTATAGAAAATGATTATACATCTATAAATATTAATTTGGACACTTGATGAAAAGTATTTGTTCAAAGGTGGAGGTGGGTAGGTGGGGTGGGTAGTTGATATATAACAATGTGGTTTTTATTTCATCATGTCAAGAACTTTCTCAACTGAATTAATTACTACCTTGAAAGCCAAAGTAATTTTGAGTCAGTGGAATATTACCTGGTTATTATAGAAATTTTTCTATATAACTCTTTTCCAGTTAGGGTATTTTGATAGGACAGATGGATGATATCTTAGGATAATTAAGTTTCTTAGAAAGCTATATATATTTAAACTTTATTTTTTTATTTTTAGAGACGGGGTCACACTGTGCTGCCCAGGCTGGAGTGCAGTGACATGATCATAGCTCACTGCAGCCTCATATTCTTGGGCTCAAGCAATCCTCTTGCCTCACCCTCCTGAGCAGCTAGGACTACAGGCACATACCATCATGCCTGGCTAATTTTTTTTTTGGGTAGAGATAGGATCTCATTGTGCTGCCCAGGCTGGTCTCAAACTTCTGGCCTCAAGCTATCCTCCAGTGATGTTGACCTCCCAAAGTGCTGGAATTACATGCTTGAGGCACTGCACCCAGCCTATATTTCGATTTTCAGTTACCTTAAAGGTTGTCTATTAAAATTATGTTTTTGTTGAATATAATGGAACAATTCCTATGAGTTATTTTTTATACAAAATCAAAGTTCGCAACAAAGGATATAATTATCACTCAACTGACTAATCAGTTTCTAAATTATCATCTACTTCTAGTCAATGATTTAAAAAAGTTAAACAAGCCAAGGGCTTTTTTTGTGGTGCTTTTATGGAAATCGTTATACCTAAAAATAGTTTCAAAGTTATCAGTAAAAAGTTGGATCTTGCAGGTTGTTCATTTATAATCTTTAAAAGTTTTATGTTATAATTAGACTTTAAAATCATTTTAAATTTTAGAACAATTTTAGTTACCTGCTTTTTAATTCATTAATTTTATAGATCTCAATTTTATAGAAACAAATTACAGTGTGTTCTATCCCCTTGAACATGATAACCAGTAGATGTTTTTCTATATTACTCTGAGGAATAGCTTCTTTGAGTAGCATAGGTTAATATGATTTTCTGGTAATGAGATGAGAGAGTTCCCTTGACCCCTTCATAGGACTTGTAACGGGTGTGGCTCATTTACTTGGCTGCGCAGCTCAAACCCCTTGCAGGAGTGGGGCACGCAGGTGAGAGATTGCAGGAGAGCCGGGGTGAGTGCCTTTGGGTGCTGGCTTGCCTGTGGCAGCATCTAGGGGTTACCCACAACCTCTGGAGCCCCAGAGAGTGTGTGTTACAAACAATACTCTTTAACACTGGTAGCTTAAGTGTTAAACAGCTCAGTGAAGAGTCAGTGTGACAGCCTTTTTGGGTTCCTGCACCCAGTGCATCCTGAATTCTTGTCCAGCGTCCAGGAAGAACCAAGTCACAAGAACAGATTAAAGAGTGGTGTATATGGAGGATTTTATTGAGCAATGGAAGTGGCTCTCAGCGGGATGGGGAGCTGGAAAGCGGATGGAGTGGGAAGATAATCTTCTCCTGACCATCCCCGGCCAAACTCCTCTTGATGTGCAGACACTTCACTTCTCTCCTTCTCTGCAGTGCTGTTTTGCTCCTCTGCCAGTGGAGTTTGGGGTTTTTATGGGTACAGGGTTGGGGTTGTGGTGGGCCAGAGTGATTTTGGCAAAGGCAACATTCGGGCAAGAAAACAGGAATGCATGTTCTTATTTAGGGCCAGGGGTCCAGGCTTGAGGGTGGAACCCTTGCCAGGGACCCCACCCTCTTCTACCCAGTATTTCCCTGCCTCCTGTTCATATTAGTAAGATATGACTTTCTGGTAATGGATCTATAAAGACTTAATTGTAATCTCTTATTTGGAAAAAAAAAATGTGCTTCTAGGTTTATATCACCATATAGCAGTGTTTGGCAATTGCACAAACTTAATTCATGTCCCATTTTTGCTATAATTTTTCAAGTCTTAATATACTGTTGGAATTTCATTTTCTTTTTTGGAGGAAATAATAATACTTATCTATTTCATAGGAGCATAAAATGTTATAAAACAAACCTACAAAGTTATTTTTAAAAATCACTTAAGGTGTTATGAAATTCAAGCCATTTTAATTATAAGTGTCTATAACATTAAATATAGATATTTTCTTCTTAGCTTTAAATTTACCCTTTCTAAATGTAATATATTGCATTGCTGAGGAATTTCTTTTATATATCCAAGGAGAAATCATGCCCATAGCTTTTACTAGTTGAAATTGTTTAATTTCACTTATTTTGAGCAACTTATAAGAAAAGTCTTGGGTATGTGTATTTCATTATCACAGATCTTCATGAGAACATATTACTTAAAATTTTAAGTTCATGAAAACATAATAGCTAAAGGTGTTGAGCATATACTAAGTGCCAGGCATTATGCTAAGCCTGCATTATCTCATTTAATCCTTCCAACAACCCTATGGAATAGATGCTATTATTATCTCTTTCTTATTTAAAAATTTGGTGTGCTAGAATTTTTTATGTATACTTCCAATTCACTTAATGGACACAAATAAGATTTTGTCTGGGAATAGGATCAGGGAGGAATTTGGGAAGATGGATAGAGTCTTTATCTGGTTTTCTTTCTCCCTGACTATTACTTCTTATCTTTAAAGGAGTCTTTCCTTGTCTGCTTCTTAAATATCAGTGTTCTTCAGGAGTCTGTAGCCTTTTCTTTTTACTTTACTTATATTCTCTGGGTGAGTATATAGGCCTATGACTTTAACTTCCATATCAGCTAACAGTGGCTCTAGCTTCTCAACTCTAAATATCACTCCTGAATGTTCTGTAGATATTCCATTTTATACATTTAAAACTGAATTCTCTCTTTATTCGAACTCTATCAAAAAAAAAAAAAAAAAAAAAAACCCAAAAAAATAAAAACCTCTTCCTCTTGGCTTCTGCCCTACCTCTCCAGCCTTGTCCCTTGCTGCTTTCCAGTTGACACTCCTTCCCTCCCCTGGATTGAATTACTGGCACTCTCTTGAAAGCACATAATCTCTTTAATCTTGAGGTCCTTTGTTCTGAAATGTACTTTCTATTACTTTTCTACAGACTGTCTCTGACTCTCTTTTCCAAGATATGGATTAAGCATTACTTTTGCTTGAAAACTTTCTTTATTCTCTTTCTCATCTACCAAGTTGGGGTTAAAAGAAAAGAAATGATAAAGTAAAAAATGTTAGAAAGCTTGAAGAGGAGGTAATATTTGCTTTGTCATTTCTACCTTGTCCTGTCTGTTGTTGTGTAACCTATGCATAGGGATATTGGTTTGAGCCATGATATGTTTATCAAGGCTACAGAGAAAGTGCTCTCAAGTCTCGTTTGTTATTGTCTGTACAGAACTAGATGTATTGACACTGTATTTGGATACATGGAATTTAAAGTTTTTGGCCAGTTGTGGTTTGCTGTGTGTATTTGATGAGCTGTGCCAGACAGAGGAAACATCAGTAGAAAGAACAGCAGTGCCCCTCCGGCTATTCCTCACTTGATATACTTGTCTTGTGAAATTTTAACCTCTACACAGTATTATGATAGCAAGAGGTAGATATCTTTGTTCTAGCTAGATTTTTTGCTGATGCCCTTTGGTTCCCAAATAGTAAATACTCTCAGGAGGTACAAATCATCTCCTCTTGTTCTCTGGGCTTTCTGCTAGCTTGATTTGATGGAGAGTCATAACAAACTGTATTCTGTGTCTTTTTATATAAATTATTCATCCTACCAATTTTGAAGTTTAAATAGTAGAAACTTTCTTTTCAGAAACTGTAACTGGATATTAGATGACCTTCCTCATTTGGACAGTTAGAGGGTGTAGGTTCTTAAAGCTAATTAAGGTTATGGTAAACTAATACTAATAATAATAATATTACACAAACATTTATATAACATTAGCCATATACCAGGCACTGTAACTCCTTTAAGTAGTATATATGTTAATATTCATAGTAACCGCTGTGAGGTATTTTTATTTGTCCCCATTTAACTATGGTTATAGTAAACTAATAGCAATAATAATAATGATATGAAGCAAACATTTACATAACATTAACCATATATGAGGCCCTCTAATTCCTTTAAATAGTGTATATGTTAATTCTCATAGTGACCCCTGTGAAGTACTTTTATATCCCCATTTAATAGGTGAGGAAAGTAAGGTACAGGGAGGCTAAATAATTGTCCAAAGTCACCCCTGCTAGTAAGAGATGATGTTCAAACCTAGGCAATCTGCTACCAGAATCTGTGCTCCAAACCACCGTTTGATAAACTTTCTATAATAAGTGAAATAGTAAATATTTTAAGCTTTGTGGGCCATTTGGTCTTTGCTATAACTACTCAGCTCTGCCCTGTAGTGTGAAAGCAGTTATAGACAATGAATGAAAGAATGAGTGTGGCTATATTCCAGTAAAACTTTATTTACAAAAACAGGTACAGACAAGATTTGGCTTGAGAGATGTACTTTGCTGACCCCTGCTCTAAACCAGTACTTTTCACACAATGTGTTGTGGGTTTTTCCTCACATTTTTCTTGTTATTTCTTCTTTGACCTTTCAGTTACTTAGAAGTATGTTGTTAATTTCCAAATATTTGGGAGATTTTCTGGATAACATTCTGTTACTCTAATTCTGTTTTTGTCAGAGAACATACTCTGTATTTTAATTTTTAAAAATTTATTGACACTTTGTAATCCAAATTTTTGTGATCTTCATGATGTTTCATGTATATTGGGAAAGAATATGAAAAAGTATATTCTGCTGTTTCCTTTCTTCTGTTTATGGTGCTATTGTCATTTATTTTATTAATACTTCTACGTATTTTGAAAACTACGTAATAACTGTTATTTTGCCTTAGATAGTTGTTAAAATTTTTTAATGAGAAAAATCTTATGTATTTACTACTTGGACACTCTCATATGTGTAAATCGTTTCTATTTGGTATCATTTTACTTCTGCGGGAGAAAACTTTCATTATCATATCTTGTAGTGCAGGTTTACTGATGATTCATTTTCTCAGCTTTTGTTTGCTTGGAAAAGACTTTGTTTTGATTCCATTTTCAAAGGATATTTTTGCTTAGTATACAATTCTGTGCTGATTTTTTTTCTGCCTCAGCACTTTAAACTGTTTGTCCATTGTCTTCTAACTTGCATCACTTTGGATGAACAGTCTAGGATAATTTTTAAATCTTTGTTCATCCATACAGCAGTTGTCCTTTTTTGTCTGGCTGCTGTTTAGAATTTGCCCTTTAGTGATGGCTTCAGCAATTTGTTTGCCATGTGTCTTGTGTGTTTTTTTCTGTGTGAATGATTATCCTGCTTGGGATTTGTTGAACATCTTATATTTGTGGATTTATGGTTTCATCAGATTTAGGAAACTTTCTACTATTATTTCTTCAGTTTTTTTGTTTTCTTTTCCTCTGTCGTTTCTCTCCTTCTGGAGCCATAATTGCCTGTATGTTAGACCACTTGATATTTTCCTGCAGGTCATTGAAGCTCTGTCAATTCTTTTTTTCTTTTTCTTTCTGTACTTTATTTTGGATGCGTTCTATTGCTATGTCTTCAAGTTTATTTATCTTTTCATCATTGTCTAAGCTGCTGTTAATCCTTTGGAGTAAATTTTCATTTTAGATAATGTAACGGTTTTCTATGTTGTTCTTTTATATCTTTTCTTTTTTTATTCCTGGTATGTTTAAGATAATTCTTGAGTGTCTTGAAAATGTTAATTTTAACAGCAAATGTCTCCTAACCTTAATTATCTCTGGGTTTCCTGAGCCTATTTCTATTGATTTTCCCCAGGTTATGAGTCACATTTTTCTGTTTCTTCACATATCAGTAATTTTATTATATCCTTTTAAAGTATATGGACACTGTTCTGGCAAATAGTCAAGTTCCTCATGAATCAGTTTCATCTTTGTGAAAAGCTTGCTTTCAAACTTTTATGAGGCAGCACTAGAATAGCTTTTGCTCTAGAATTACTGGTATAACTTCACTGTTAAGGTATGACACTCCCCTCCTGACCTCAGGATTCCTGATGACTGCCCAGCGAGTTCAAAGAGATATCTTCATTCTGGTTATTGAGAATTTGAGTGATTCTGGACCGTTTGTGATCTCTGAGAATTTTTTGCTTTTAACTCTCTAGTAATTGTTCTTTTTCTAGAATTTCTTCTTTGCATGACCTCATAGAGTTCATCCTATGCATGCAGAGATTAATATTCTCAAATCTTACTATAGATAGTTTTACTGGAGCTGTTTTCCTGCTCTGCAAATTCTGGCCATCTTGTCCTCTCTGAACTCCAGGCTCTGTTTGTCCAAATTAGTAAGTCTACTGGTCTCTATTTGGATTCCACCTTTCTGTGCCATAGTCTGGAAATTGCCTCCTAGATGGAAGCTGGGGTGATTATAGGACTTAACTTATTTGTTTTTCCCTCTTTCAGGGTTCACAGTGCTTTACTTCCTGTTGCAAATGTCTCAAAACATTTGTTTCATGTATTCTGTACAGTTTCTAGCTGTTTATGGCAGGGGCGGGTGAGGGAGGGTAAGTTCAGACTTTGATACGCCTTCATGGCTAGAAGTCCATCTTTTATGTTTTTAAACCTCTCTCATACTTTCCATCTCACTATCCACTTCTCTTTTGAACTTTGTCTTTTCATCTCCTGCTAATCTTGTATTTAACTCTTCCATTGAATTTTTAACTTACTTTATTTTTTGTTTCCGGAAGTTCCGTGTGCTTCTTCAAGTCTCCTTGGATACTTTTTATAGTCTCATATTCTTTGCTCATATACAGATATTTTGAATCCTTAATTTTATTTACTCACATTAAGCTTATTTTATGTTATTTATCGAATAATTCCATATCTGATGTTTTTTGCAAGGTCGACTTTGCTGTTTGTTGTGACTTGCCCATTCTCACTCATGGATTCTTATTTTGTTGTGTCTGTGTGTGTGGGTGCGGTGGTTTGTTTATTTTTTTAGCTGCTGCTGCTTCTTATTTTTTGAGACAGAGTCTCACTCTGTCTCCCAGGCTAGAGTGCAGTAGAGCGACCTCAGTTCACTGCAACCTCCACCTCCTGGGTTGAAGTGATTCCTCTGCCTCAGCCTCCTGAGTAGATGGAATTATAGGTGTGTGTCACCATGCCTGGCTAATTTTTGTAATTTTAGTAGAGACAGAGTTTCAACATGTTTCCCAGGCTGGTCTCAATCTCCTGGCCTCAAGCAGTCCTCCTGCCTCGGCCTTCCAAAGTGCTGAGATTACAGTGTGAGCCACTGTACCTGGCCTTTTTTTTTTTTTTTTGTAGCTTATTTTTATTGAATTGCTACCTGTAGGAATTCTTTGAGGGATGGATCGAAGTTGCGGTACTTCATTTAGGATTTATACTTGCTTGGGCCACGTTGTTGAAGTTGCTTGAAGACACAACCAACCCTGAAGACTAGTTTGAATTAAATTTCCTAGTTGAAGGATTCATGTTTAATGTGAATTTAGGCCAGCAACCATGTGAAGGCTGCTTGTGGTTACAAATGTTCAGGGAGGTGTTTCTCCCTCTTCATGAGTTGCCTCCCCTTCTTTAGGAAGGGGTTATTTGTTGTTTCTGAGAGGTTTACTGGGTTAATCAGAGGCGATCTGCAATTCAAATCCCCACCTTAGGTAGGCCCTCGACTTTGTCTCCTATTCTTCCTCAGGCCACAGCACAGAAATCAGGGGTACGAGTATTCACCCGATGCCTGTAGAGTCCAGTAGGTGTAGGTGTTTTCTCACCCTCCGGGTTTCCCACTGGAAATCACTTTGGTTTTGTTCTTAGATTTCTTAATTCTTCGACAGCTCAGCAGTCCATTTAAAAAGATGATTTTACATTTTATCTAGTATTTTTAGTTTTTGGTAGGAGGTATATTTAGGATATTTTGTCAATCCTACTGTTAGAAATGGAAGTCTCTGTTCTGTTTCATAATGTGAAGATCTATACATATGTGGAAACACTAACAGGGTGAAATACATTCAGCCTTTATGAGGTAAATATAGATGTGTATGTTTTGTGCTTATAAAAACCCATGAGTATAATTTATTTGCTATTTATAATTTGGTTTCTCTTTGATTTGTTTGCCTTTTTATTCCTTCCTGGACTTTGTGGACATATTTCAGCGCTTGGTTTCAGTTGGACTGGATTCAAAGAATGCAGTTTGTGTTTGGGACTGGAAAAGGGGAAAAATGTTGTCTATGGCTCCTGGTCATACAGATAGAGTAAGTATTCTCTTTTGAGATTTCTAACGAGTACTGGAAGGGAAAGACCAGAGGAGACTTCAGGGGATTTTATTCTTCTGGATTTTGTTATTGCCAGATTGGTCGTATGTAATTAAAATTTTGCAATTGGTAAATAATTGTACAGATGGAAAAACTCTTAATGTCTTAGAGTACATGTGTATTGTAGGACTTGGAAACATCATTCGATATGTATAGCATTGGCATAACACTTTTTTTCCTGTTTTTATTATACTTTAAGTTCTGGGGTACATGTGCAGAATGTGCAGGTTTGTTACATAGGTATACACGTGCCATGGAGGTTTGCTGTACTCATCAACCCATCATCTACATTAGGCATGAGACTTTTAACCCGGTGTTTGCTTCAGTAAAAACAGTGTATTTCTTTCCGGTTTTTAAAACAGTTTTATTGAAATATAGTTGATATACATAGGGATGCACATATTTAATGTGTGAAGTTTGATGGGTTTGACATATGGAGACACCCATTATTCAAATCTCAATTTAAAAATTCAGTGGTTTGAGCCTAGGGTCTGTTTAGTTTGGTTTACCACTAATTTGTTACATATGTACTATAGTTAAGGTGAAAAATGATGTTGCTTGTATGGATTTAAAATTGCATATTACTATAACATTTTTTAGAGACCTAACATTTTTAACCGACAACTTGTTAGAATATATATTCCTCATTCCAAGTTGTATATAAACAATACATCATAGCCAGCTTTTAATGAAATGTTATACTATTTTTATGGATATAGATCAAAAAAGTTATAAACTCCTAAAAGTATCTAATTTGTGTGTATGTATGTGTAGTAAAATCCTAACCTGAACCAGCACAGAGGTATGGCCAATGATTCTGTTTGGTGGGAATTTATGACTCTAAAAGTTGGGTAGAAAATTTTGTGTATATTCGCATTTTGGAGAATACATTTGATTTTTAGTAGCTGCTCAGAGAGGCCTGTTACACACACACACACACACACACACACACAAACACACAATTTAAACCATTATTAAAATGTTGGATATATTTTATTAGACAGCTGGCATGTTCTTACCTGTTTAGATCAAAGCATTTTGAACATGACTATTGGGAATTTAATAAATAGACCCATTATTATAAAATATGACATTGTCAGTGGAGTTTTTGAAAGTATTATTGTGGTTGAATATTTCAAAGTTGCATTGATGTTTTTCATATAATCTGTATTATGGTGAGTTGTTAAATATTAACTTAAATATGTATTATTTCTTCATTATCACTAAAGAGCATCACTTTTGTAAATTTTTAGAGTATACCAAAATGTAAAGTGTACATTTTAGTATACCAAAAATGTAAACCTTTTAGAGGTAGGTTGATAAGGTGTCAAAGAAACATGAAGACTACCAGAAAACAGAATAAATGAATTATTTTTTAAATGTTAGTTTTTCTTTCATCATTTGTTTAATTATGTTTCTAATTCGTATTTTATTTCACCTGGGTTTTTGCTTGTTTGCTTTTGTAACAAAATGTTTTCCATGTGTTTAGAATTTATGGAATTTTAGAAAATAATGAAGCCTGGAGACTCCTCAAAATTTAAGTATAAGTTACCTTGGACCTTGAAACACTGAAAAAATTACTGTAAAATCAGTGTTTGGATTCTTTATGTAAATAGTTCTGAGTGATAGAAAGCTATAAAGATGTTTCTTACTTCTAGGCTGTATGAGTGTCATGTTCCATTCTGAATCTCTTCTCTGTAGAAATTATGCAAGCACCTCCCTTCATGCCCTAATTCTGTTGAACCATTCTTGTTATTTATGGACCAATCTTTTTAAAAAATTAAACATAAATGGAGGTGTTCAGTTTTACTCCAGTAGTGTTTGAAGTTCATAGAAACTAAGAAATACTTTTTATTTCTTATCAGTTTCAAATTTGCTTTATTTCTCATAAGATTTTAAAGTGTGGGATTCTGATTATTATTTATTGAGTAATTTTATTTTATGATTAGGAGTTTGGGCCATTTGGTCTTTTGGACAGGATTTTTAAATGATTCTGGAAATAAGTATTTTAATCATGAATCTGATTTGTTTACAGATATTTGATATTTCTTGGGATTTGTACCAGCCAAATAAACTTGTCAGCTGTGGTGTAAAACATATCAAGGTACTAGAAGGGTCTTGTTTCATAATAGTCACGTTTAGTTCTCTGCTGCTAAGTATATATCTCACTGTTAACAATTTAGACTACTTTCAGAATTTTGATAATACTTTTAAAATGGCAATGTTTTTATTGTTCTTATGTTCAATCAAACAAATATGTATATTATTTGCTTTGAATTATTGTAAGCGATATAGGTATGAATAGGAAATTAATAAGCCACATTCCATAAAGAAATTTGTTATCCAGTGAGGCAGGATTTACTGTGTCCATCCTGTTTCTTCATGTTTCACTTACAAAGTAAAATGTTGAGAATAGGAAACAAATGAAGAGTTTTTCATTTACATAGATAGAATGGTGTGGGAGAAGCAACATGAGTAGACCTGGCTTTGTCATTTATTAGCTGTTTAAACTAGTATGAGTTATTTAATCTCTTCGAGCTTTTTTTTTTCTTCACATTTTAAAACTGTGACTGCTGTTACCATCCTCAAAGAACTGATGATTAAATAAGGCGGCAGTATATATTCAAGTGCTTGTCATAGTGCCTAACACATGGTCTGCATTCTGAAAGTGTTGCTTTTCCTTTTTCTATGTTTGCTCCCTGATTTGACCTCAGCCTTTAAATTTTTTTTTTATTTGACAAATAATAGTACACATTCATGGGTACATAGTGATGTTTTGATACATAAAAATGTATGGTGATCAGATTAGGGTAATTAGCTATCATCCCAAACATTTGCTATTTCTTTGTTTTAGGACCATTCAATATCCTCCTCCTAGCTATTTGAAACTGTCTATTCGTATTACCTATAGTCATTCTACAGTGGTATAGAGTAGTAGAACTTATTCCTCCTATCTAGTTATAATTTTGTATCCTTTAATAAATCTCTCCTTGTCCCTCTCTTAGCCTTGATGGCCACTATTTACTTTGCTTATGAAAGCTCTGGGTTTTGTTTTATAATTACAGCTCAGATTTTGAAGCCTGTAAAGTCAGTGGTGATATTCTTTATTATGTTTATACTTACTTTTAAATCGTTGGAACAAATTGGAAATAACTTGCTTTACTTCCACTGTCTGATGTAACAGTTCCTGATAACAGTTAATTCCTAGTGAATTAAGGTTCTGTGTTCACATTCTTTATTTCAATATGCTTAACTCCATCCACGTTTTCTCCAGTGCATCTTTCACTGCTGCTGCAATTCTGGATTTGTTATTCTGGTATTGATTTGATTGATGGATAGTAGTAAATATTTATTTTTGACAAATATTTAATACCAAAAAGGCTGTATGCTGGGCTTTAAGGCACATGATACAAGCACTGTGAAAGTAGAGATTTTTGTCTTGTTCATCTTTGATGGACAGTATGTTTGATATGGTACTTGATATATATTAAGTGCTTAATAAGTGATTGGCAAAGTAATTATGAATAAAGAGATCTTACTATTTTATAAGTAAAACTAAAGGCTCCATTTTCAGGTTTTTATAAAAAGCTCATCTTCTCAAACTAAATAAACTATATTTTTATACTGAGTTACATTTCTTTTCCTTTGCTAGAAGAAATGAATAGTAACATAGTTCTCTTTGCAGGCAATACGTGTGAGGAAATTAATTCCCAGAGATGATCTAGAACTTCACTGTCCAACCATACGTAGCTATTTAAACATAAATTAGTTAAATGAAATTTAAAATTCATTTCCTCAGTCACCCTGGCAGTACATTTCATATGCTTATGTATCTAGTGGTTACTGTATTGGAAAGCGTGTGTGTGTGTGTGTGTGTGTGTGTGTGTAAGTAATATTTTCATCATCACTGAAAGTTCTATTGGACAATATTGATTTGGAGTCTAGAACAATGGTTCTTAACCCTTGCTGAGCATCAAAATCATTTGGATACCTGGGCTTCATGCTTCAGAGATTCTGTCCCAGTTCGTCTCAAGTGGGAGTCCAGGCATCCCATTTTATAATTTCCCTAGGTGATTCTAATGTGAAGCTAACACTGGGAATCACTGATCTAGAAGAAAATAATGGATTCAAATTAGGACATGCTGAAAGAAAGAGAACAAGCCACTTATATACACAGAAACTGTGGAGATTTTAAGTTTAAAAAGTATAAAGTTTCATTAATTAAAGTACTTATTAGATCTTTGAATAGATAATGATCATAATTTTTAGTTATTTGAGGCTTCAAATTTTAAAATAATGTATGATAATAAATTGTGTTATTTTAAATGTTAATTACTTATTACAAAGTTGAATTTATTCTTTGGGCCTAATTTCTTCATGCAGAACTATTTAATGTATATATCTCTGTCCTGTCCCATTTTTTTGGTTTATTTTTTAGAGATGGGATCCTACCATGTGGCCCATGCTGGAGTGCAGTAGCTATTCACAGGCATGATTTATAGCTCACTGTAGCCTCAAACTCCTGGCCTCAAATAATCCTCCCACCTCAGCCTCCCAAGTTGCTGAGACTACAGGCATTTGCCACTGCGCCCACTTCCCCCCAACTCCTTTTTCTTTAAATTTCTCTCCTTGAACTATAAAATTTACCTAAATCCACCTAATAGAACAAAACCCCTGGTAATGAAGATTCATGTTTAACTTCTTATTTTCTCCCAAGAGTGAACAAATCATTCCCCATGGACATCTATCTTATTTTTTTAAGCTTTACAAGCAAAGCAATTGCTCAGCTTTGAAAACATCAAATATTACAGCTACAATAAGCTGTAGCATACTCCTTTTCCTATCTTTAATGTTTCTATCAGAGAGAGAACATTAGATTTGGTCCTTTTTCTTCTTAGTCTATTCATTGCTAACCCGTTCCCAAGTTTTTAACCTAAATTTTTTTTTTTTGGTTCTGTTTTTTCTTGAGACAGTCTCACTCTGCACCCAGGCTGGAGTGCAGTTGTGCACTCTCGGCTCACTGTAACCACTCTGCCTCCTGAGTTCAAGTGATTCTCGTGCTTTAACCTCCCGAGTAGCTGGGATTACAGGCATGCGCCACCATACCTGGCTAATTTTTGTATTTTTAGTAGAGATGGGAGTTAGTCATGTTGGCCGGGCTGGTCTTGAACTCCTGACCTCAGGTGATCTGCCTCCCTTGCCTCCCAAAGTGCTGGGATTACAGGCATGAGCCACTGAGCCTGGCTTAATCTAAGTTTTATATAGTTTTCTTTTCAGAAACCTAAGGAAAGCATAGCATATTTTAAAAATAATCTGATTAAAACCCCTTATTCTTACAGATAAGAATTGAAACCAGTGACTATAGGTATGCTATAACATAGCTTTTGACAACACTAGGATGAGAATCTGAACGTTGAATGCTATTTTATCATAAGGCAATTTCTTAGTTAATTTGTAGCTCACTGCTGTAATATAGCATCAAGGTATTGGGAATGTTTTACTTTATTTTGTAAGAATTCTCTGGTAATTTGATTATACTGTATACCTTTTAGTTCTGGAGTTTATGTGGAAATGCTCTGACCCCAAAACGAGGTGTCTTTGGTAAGACGGGTGACCTTCAGACAATACTGTGCCTAGCCTGTGCAAGGGATGAATTAACATATTCTGGTGCACTCAATGGGGATATATATGTCTGGAAAGGAATCAATCTTATACGAACAATACAAGGAGCCCATGCTGTAAGTATATTTAAGTATTTTAAATACTTTAATGTGTATTGCTTAACCTTGTCTCAGAATGACATATTACTTAACCTTGTCTTAGAATGACAGACTGCATAATATAGTATATTGTTTCTAGTCAGTTTGGTTGCTTGAAAAATGCTTTTCTAACTGAATTATATATTTGTTTTCAAGATTTCAATGAAGAAATCACTTAGACTCATTGACATTTATTACATTAGTATAGTTAGTATCTTGTTAAAGCTATTGCTTTAGTATGGTGTCTTTCTGAAGAGTAGTGTTGAAAAAAAGCTTGTTAACTTCAATCTAAAAGTATTCTAGATTAACCACACCAGAATAAAGCTAGTGCTCTTGAGGCTAATTTACCAGAGGCAATTAAATTTTTGTGTAAATAACTTACTAAACTGAAAAAGAAATCTGCTGTTTAAACTGTTTAGTGTTTTTTGGTTTGAGCTTTTTAGCAGTTGGGTCCCCTTTACAAAGTAAAGGGAGCTGGATAGCACAAAGCCGCCACGTTGTTAACAGCAAGATCTTCATGTAGAAAAGTCCTCAGTGCATTACACTTCTATTAATTGAGTTTTCCTACCCTTTGCTTTTTTACTTTTTAAATTTTTTGTTGTTGTTGAATTGTTTTTATTTCCCTTATTCATTTGAATATTAGGGTTATTAACCTTTTGACAGTCATACGTGTTGCAAATATTTCTCCAATCTGTTTGTCTTTGCTTATTATATCTTTTCTCATATGAACAAATTTAAAACTCGTGGGTGATCTGCCATGCCTAGAAAAGTCTCTCACAGCCCAAAGTTACCTAAATGTTATTCTGACTTTTTCTAATATTTTTATTTTTTATATTTAGTTATAAATGGTTATATTTTATGTTCATCTATAATTCATTTTTACATGTGGTATAGGGTTTAAATTTATTTTCTTTTATGTTATATCCATATAATTAAATACCGCCTTGGTTATATATAGTCATGCCTTGATATTTTGCGGGGATTGGCTCCAGGACTACAGATACCAAAATCTGCACATACTCAAGTCTTGCCCTGGGAAACCTGCATATGTAAAGCCCTCCCTATCTATGGGTTTTGCATCCCACAAAGGTTGCATTTTGTTCTGGGTTTTATTGCTGATGTGGAAATGTGGATTCAGAGCTGACTGTATTTATTGAAAAAAATCCATATAAGTGAGCCAGTGAAGTTCAAATCCACAAGGGGCAACTGTATTAAGTTCCTGTAGACTTACTTCTAGATTTTCTTTTGTGTTTTCTGATGTATTTGTTTATTCTTATATCCTACCAAAATATTGTTGGATTGGTTTAAAAGGGTTTCTACCTTCATATAGTAGATGTTCTTTAAAAACATTTTTTGTTAAATTATTTTATTTCCTCTTCTAGGCAGGAATTTTTAGCATGAATGCTTGTGAAGAAGGCTTTGCTACTGGTGGCAGAGATGGTTGTATTCGTCTTTGGGATTTAACTTTTAAACCAATTACTGTGATTGATCTCAGGGAAACAGACCAGGGATACAAAGGTAATAACAAAACGAATGTCTTATTACTAGGCAAACTCTAAACTTCCCAAAGATTATCTCTTTCTTTCAGTAAGTATCAATGTAAGTTTTGTAAATATAAATAAGACTCATATTTGCCTCTTTACCCTGTATGCATTTGATTGAAATTCTTCTATTAAGGAGAAATTTTGCCTGTAAAGAGTTTAGGTTCATTGTTAGGAGAAAGATTCTTTCATAAATCTAATGTCTATTATAATGGGACCTAGAGAGAGATGTGAGAGGTACTCACTTAGTATCTTTGGATTTTGAAAGTATTTTACTATTAGAATGCTAACTATAACTATTTAACAAATAAACTATTCTAAATAAACAGTTGGGGGTAAATGTTGAGGGTTGGGGAACTTTTGTTCAGGATGATTTAAATGTGGATAGATGTATTTTTCCTTCATTCAAATTTGTCAGCAATTGGGGGGCTTTTTTTCTCTTGGGGATTAAAAAAAATTGATGTAATAAAACAAGACCTTTTACTATAAAAACTACCCTCAGGTTTGTGTTTAAACCATATTCCAGTCACCTACAAGTTGTGTGACCTTGGGCTGGTAGTTTACCCTCACTGTAAATGAGAGTAAGAATAAATATATTATTTAGGATATAGGATCAAATGAATTGATATTTCTAAAATGTTTATAAGGATAACACATAATAAGCATGTCAATGTTAACTGTTACTCTATTTTCATTAGTTTTGCTAAACATTATTGTGCTTTAAAGCTTACAAAATAATTTGAGACTTTTTCTTATCTGATCCTCATAAGGACATTGTGAGGTACATGGTGTCTTTATATTGGCCATGTAACACACATGAGAAAAATGAAAAACACAGTAGCTTTCCTAAGATTACAACAGACATTGAGGAGTATGCAGAAAAAGTAAAATTCTCTCTTTTTAATGATTTTATGAGTGTATTGAAGAAATGAAATATAGACAAGTAAAAAGTCAGATTATTAAAAGAAAAAGAATACAATTCTATAAAGGTAATTTACTAATTGAGTACTTATTGAACAATGCAGACTGAAGTGTTGTAAGACTGGCTGAGCAAGTAGATATGGCTAGAGTTGTCTACAAGGGAGAAGGAAGAAGAGTACATGTCTGAAGGCTGGGTAGGAACTAGGTACATAAAAAGACAGAAATATTTCATGTAGAAAACAACATGGACAGTTGAAGAAAATGTGAATATAGATCAAGGACTTACATATTTTCTTCTGTCTCACATCTAAGATATAAAAGGTACAAAATTAACTTCAATTTAGGAATATTGGAATTATTGACACAGGATATTTTGGGTGCCACCTTGCCAGCTGGAGACCTTCATGGCTGGCAACGCCCCTGTCCAGGGCTGCACTGGGCTGCAGGCTCGCCAGGAGGTACCCTGCCCCCTTGGCCTGGCAGGCTGTGCTTGGCTTGCACTCTGGCTGGATCCTACACTTGCTGCAGGATATGTGCTCAGCCCGTGGCTGGGCCGGGTGTGCTGTGACCTGCTTCTGCCTTGGGCGTTGGCGTCTGGATGAAGGGAATGTGGTGGCACCTAAAAAACTTGGGGACTCCAGCGACCCTGAAGCCCCAAAGCGGGTGTTACAGCAAGTTAATAGCTCTTTCGGTCCTGCCCAATAAATGGGGCGTGTGGTGCCCAGTGGCTCCCTCTCCTGTTGCTTGGTGAGTAGGAGGGGAATGCTACAGGTCTAATGTCTGTACTCACTGTTGGGTGAGTTCCAAGTTCTTGTCCCACATCCAAGAAGAAAGAGGTTGTACTGACAGCTGGCAAGTGAACAAGGCAAAGAGTTTTACTGAGTGACAAAACAGCTCTCAGTGGAGAGGGTACCCGAGATGGGCTGAAGTCAGGTAGTCTCCCCTACCTGCAACCCCCCACCCAAAGGTGGGCAGTCCCCAAATATGGCTGAGTCTGGAGCTTTTATGGGCTCAGAATGAGCAATTGCATGCTGATGGGTTTGTGAGTATGCAAAAAAGGCTTTAAAAAGGCATCACTCAAAGATGGGCACAACACTATAAAAAACCAATTAGGGAAGGGTAAATATGTGTAAAGTAGGTGAAAGGTGGGGATCAATCAGAGGAAAGTGCGCCAAATGGAAAGAGATGTTCTCAGTTGGTCTGTGGATTTATCCAAGACCTGTAGCTTGGCTTTCAGGCTTTAAACTGTCTTAGGTTTGAAGGTTGGATTTCACCGGGACTTGCCCCTATCTGCATAGGGATTTGTCTGCCTCCTGCTGCTATCATTATTACAACATTATATATTAAATACAATTTACTTTTTACTAGGTTTGTCTGTAAGGAGTGTGTGTTGGCGAGGTGACCACATTCTAGTTGGAACACAGGACAGTGAAATTTTTGAAATTGTGGTGCAAGAAAGAAATAAACCTTTTCTAATTATGCAAGGGCATTGTGAAGGTGAACTTTGGGCACTTGCTGTCCATCCTACTAAACCTTTGGCTGTGACTGGAAGTGATGATCGTTCAGTCAGGTAAGCAAATTATAAAGTAATTCCATAGGCTGAGATGTATCCTTAGATAAACATAAAGAAAACATGGCCGGTCGCAGTGGCTCATGCCTGCAATCCCAGCTCTTTGGGAGGTCAAGGCAGGTAGATCACAAGGTCAAGAGATTGAGACTATCCTGGCCAACATGGTGAGACCCCATTTCTACTAAAAATACAAAAGTTAGCTGGGCATGGTGGCGGGCGCCTGTAATCCCAGCTACTCGGGAGGCTGAGGCAGGAGAATTGCTTGAACTCAGGAGGTGGAGGTTGCAGTGCACCGAGATCGTGCCGCTGCATTCCAGCCTGGCAACAGAGTGAGACTCTGTCTCAAAAAAAAAAAAAAAGAAAGCTTAAAATACTCCGATTAAAACTTTATTAGCTCATGGTAAAACAAATGAACATAAGTAGTAAGTACTGAAAATTAATAGAATTATTAGTAATATTTTTCTCTTATAAATATATGATACGGAGTTTGTTCCATATCAGAATGTGCAGAACTACTTCCTTCTTTTTAACAGGAATATAATATTTCACTGCATGGGTATACTGTAATTTATTCAACTAATCCATTACTGATGGAAGATTAGTTTCCTCCAGTTTTGTGTATTTTATAAATACAGGGCTTGCAATGAATATCATTATACATTTCTCATTTTGTACATGTGTGAATATCTCTGATAAATGTTTAGCAGTAATCAAAGGATGTGTGTATTTTAAATTTTGATAGGTAAGGCCTTACATAGAGGCAGCAACAATTTATACACCTATCATGAATATATTGCCAGTGCCTGTTTTCTCACACCCTTAACAGAACTAATTATAATACCAAAAGGTGAAAAATGATACCTTATTATATTTTGAAAATGTGTATTTCTCTTATATTGAGGGTGGTTGAGTATGTTTTTATATGTTTAGAGGACATTTTTTTCCTTGACCTGTTCAAATCCTTTGCCTATTTTCTATTAGTTCATAGATCTTTTTCTCTACTTGATTTTAAATAAGATCTAATGATATCTGTCTATATATTAAAGAAATTAGAAACTGTGTCTGGGATAGTGGTTCTCAAAATGTGGTTCCTTGACGAGCAATATCAGCATTATCTAAGAACTTGTAAGAAATGCATATTCTCAGGCCTTTTACAGGACCTAATACCAGAAATTGAGCAATTTGTGATTTCAGAAGCCTTCCAAGTGACTACAATATACTCAAAAGTTTGAGAACCACTGATCAATTTTAGGAGTTGAAATTTGTTTCCCCCAATTTGTCTTTTTTTTCTCCCTGATTTCATCTGTAAATATTTCAGTTTGTATCTTGAAAAGATATCTCAAACATCACCACGATACTCTTATCACGTAGTGTTCTGTATCTAGCTGGTATAGAAATTCCCGATTGTCTCATAAAATATTTTTATGATTTCTTAAAATCAGGATCCAAATGAGCTTCATGTATTGCGTTTGTTGGTATGTCTTTTCAGTCTCTTATTCTACAGCTTTCTTCCTTCCCTTTTTGTTCTTCTTACAGTTTATTCAGGGTTTCCCACATTCTGGATTTGGCTAATTGCACACCCATAGTGTATTTTAACATAGTCTGTGTTCCTTGTATCCTGTAAATTGGTAGTTAGATTTAGAGGTTTGATGAGATACAGTTATGAATTTTCACCAAGGATATTTCCTAGGTGGTGATGTACTCCTGCTTGATGGTATGTAATGTGTAGTCTCCGTTTTTTCTGGTAGCGACCATTGATGATGATTGTCTAGGTCAGTGTTTCCCGACCTTTTTTCATTGTCACTTTCTTACTTTTTTTTTTTATTGATCACACCCTCACTTTGAAATTTTAAGACCACAGACAACTGTGTATCTCTTTTTGTATTGTGGCCCCTTAAGAGAACACAAACCATTGTATAATATTTAAGATATTTTACCCCTAAGAATTCATTTTTACCCCCTTTCATGGAATATTACCCCCGTTGAGAATACATGGCCTAAGTCTATCATTTTAATAAGTGTTTCAAATGGTGGCATTCTAATACTTATATTTACCACTCATTATTCATTTGTTAGCTGTAGTATTTCTATAAAGAGAATTTCTTCTCATCAATTATTTATTTATCCTGGGTATAGTAAAAGCAGAAAAGTGCTTAATTCTTTCTGTATATTTACCAATTTAAAAAAGTTAGGTGGTTCCCTAGAATCCTTTCTATAAACTTTCCACATTTCTTGCCATTTTTTTCTGTAGGGTTGTTGATCTTTTTCTCCTTTTACTTTTAGCAGCTCTTTATATATTATGGATGTTAACTCTTTGCCTATAATGTAAATTGCAAGTAATTTCAATAGTTTGTTACTTGCTTTTTCTTTTTTTTTACTTCATGTAGGTTGTTTTAGGTAAGCAAAAATTCTTGTTGTGTTGTTATTTTTTATATAGCTGAATTTATCAGTATTTTCTTTCATGACTTCTAGGATTCTATCGTAAAGAAATCTTCCCAAAAATTATTTTTAAAAAATTTTCAATATATTCTTCCAGTACATTAGTGGTTATATTTTTATGTTTAACTCCTAATCTATGTAAAGCTTCCTTTAGTGTAAGGAGTAAGATGACCTAATTGTTTCCAGATAATTATTGATGTTTTTTATGGTATGCTAATCAGTCATGCCATTTACTGTCATTGTGCCAGTCTATTTTTGGGGTTTGGGAGATGGCATAGGTCATATGTCTGTAAACTTACTGTGGGGACTACACCTTACTCTGTGCTTTGCTAAGAACTATTCATAATCCTTTCATTGTAGAACTGCTGTTACCAAGTGCTACCTACCTGCTGCCAATAGGACAACTGTTTCTTTAAAAAGTAATTGTTCAGACTACTGTTTCTGTTATTGGTGGCCAATTTATTTGGAATAAAACAACTTCCAATGAAAACAACTAAAGACGTTAGTTAAAATGTAAATCACCTTAAAACCTTCCAAGAACTGACAAGATAATGAGGAGCTATCCAGCCAATTTGTGAAAGAAAATGGGCATCTAGGGGGTCATTGTGCCAAAGCTGCTTTTTGCCCCGAAGGCATTTTTCCTTTGGGTAAACTTGACCTTGGTTTATGGCTTTCTCTTGGAGCACAAGGGACAGACAAGACTGAGCATTTGCCAAAGGAGGATAGTCCAACATATGCTGCTAAAGCTATAAATTAAGCTCCAAAAAATATCTGCTGCGGATTTGTGTGGCAATGGAGACCTCACTTCTTGTTTTAAGTTTTGATAGCACAGGAGTATATAAAGCAGCTTGATATTGTTATTCAAATAGCATTAATTGTCCAAATGACTTTACCACAATAAAGTTTCACATTACATTATGCTGCTTTTGCCTTATAATTTTAGGTTGAATTCATTAGGTAACAGTATTGAGTCTTCAGTAGAAGCTAAGTTCCAAATCCATTCAGTGTTTAATAATATCACTAGAACGTGGGAGGCAGAGGTTGCAGTGAGCTGAGATCGCGCCACTGCACTCCAGCCTGGGAAACAGAGCCAGACTTCGTCTCGAAAGAGAGAGAGAGAGAAAGAGAGAGAGGGGCAATTCTTCATAATTCAGAAAAATTTCAATCTTGGTTCTGAGATCAGAAAATCAATAAAACTTTACCACTGCTAAGCCATTTAACTGCTGTGTTAGCGCAAGTCAGGATTTTCTACTTCTGTATCTGGCAAAAATTCACAGAACTGACAGTAGTTAGTTAAATCCACAGGAGCAAATGAAGTTCACCATTAACGCTATTGGTTAAAAAAACAAGAGACAGTCTTATTTTTTTCTTTGCTAAGTACGTGCTAAAGAATAATACAATGAATACGCACAGGCTTTAAACCCCTTACATTTTCATAATCTGTAAATTTCTTTAAGCCATTTTTTTCTGTACATATTTTTTCCTACCATCAGTTAGTTATAATTCATCTTAGCAGATTCCAATTTAGGTTGTATTGAATTAGTGTTTTCTCAGTGATTTTGAAAATATTCTTGTCTGTAGTTGTTTCGTGCAGACTATTCATGAAAGCAAATTCTTGTCACCTCACACTTGGCATTGACTCCTCAAATAAACAATTGAGTAGTATCTGTAACATCTGTTAACCCATCAAGAATCAAGGAAAACCACTCAAAATTATTTGTCTTGTTTTTAAATTAATTATTGGTAGGGTTCCCAATATTCTCAACTTTTGGAGCAACTGTTCTCATGGAAAGGCTGTAACAGTCTTAAGTCTGTTTTCTCTGGACAGATTTCTGAAGCTGCTGCAATTCAAAATGATTTACCATTTTCATTACCAATAAGTAGCTTTCCTTGCTTGGCTAACAGATCAACCACTCAGAAACTTACTTTTCTTGCAACCTCATTGTATTTTTAAATTTGTAAATAAATTCTGTCATGAGATATTCTGTTTTAAATTTTCTAATTTTTCTGAGCTTACCTGTGAGTTGGAAAAATTGTGATGAGTGCTTAGTCTGATAATTTATATTTGTGTCCTTTTAGCACAGCTACAGTGTCATTGCATAATAAACCTAATCTTTGCCATCTAATTCAATAACAGTATAGCCCATGCTCAATTGTGCCTTAAAAATGTAACATTCTAAGTCCGGTATGAATATACATTGGTAAACAAAAATAATAACAAAATGTTACTATATGGTAGTACAGATAGCCCTCAAAATTTTGTCAAGTTGTAACTGTGTCACTGAAAATTGTAATGTACTGAGGAGCAGTCCAAAGTGATGAGAGTGTATCATCTCTTTCCCAATATCTCAACTCTGCCTCTGTAGTGTGATATAAAGACAGTATGTAAGCCATAGACAATACGTTAAAAAAACAAAAACAAACAAACAAACAAAAAACAGGACCGAGTGTGGTGGCTCATGCCAGCACTTTGGGAGACTGAGGCATGTGGATCACATGAGGCCAGGAGTTCAAGACCAGCTTGGCCAACATGGCAAAACCCTGTCTCTGCTAAAAATAAGCCAGGCATGGTGGCACACGCTTGTAATCCCAGCTACTCAGGAGGGTGAGGCACGAGAATCGCTTGAACCTGGGAGGCAGAGGTTGCAGTGAACTAAGATTGCACCAGCACTCCAGCCTGGGCGACAAAATGAGACTCTGTCTCAAAAAAAAAGAAAAAAAAAATAAGTATACACCTATACTTCCATGAAACTTTATTTACAGACACAGAAAGTAGAATTTCAAATAATTTTCTTGTGTTTCAAAATTTTATTAAAACATTTTTTTCAACCATTTAAAAATGTAAAAATTATTCTTAGCTTTCAGACTGTACAAAAATAGGCAGCAGGCCTGGTTTGGCCCACAGGACATGGTTTGCTGTCCCTTGTGGTAAGAGCGTAGAATGTCACCAGCAAATATCATATTTAATGTTGAAGTATTGAAGATTTTCCTTTGAAATCAGGAAAAAGACAGTTATGCTCATTTTCACCATTCTGTTCAGCTATAGACTAGAAATCTTGGTCAATATAGTAAGGCCAAATGTGTATATGTATAGCATGTATATGTATGTGTATATATATATGTACGCATACACATACACACAGAGATTGGAAAGGAAAAAACAACTGCCATTCTCAGTTGGTTATATATATGTATATGATGTGTTTATATATATAGAAAAATTCAAAGGAAAATAAGATGAATTGCTGGAATTGAAAAGAGAGTTTAGCAAATTTTCTGGATATGAAAACAATATACAAAAATAGTTTTTCCTATAAAGTAGTAACAATTTTAAAAATATAATCAAAGCATTTAGAAAATCTACTTAGTTTTGGTGATCTTTTTCTAATGTCTTGGGGTAGATGCCTATTCATTAAATTGTAGCCTTTGTTTATTTATAATGTAGTTATTCTTTGCTATTTTTGGGGAGATTCGTTCCAGGACCCCCTGCAGATATCATAATCCGTGGATGTTCAAGTCCATTATATAAAATGATATATAATTTGAACATCCTCCAAAATACAGTTACTCTTTGAACAACACAGGTTTGAACTGCATGGGTCCACTTACAGGTGGATTTTCTTCCACCTCTGCCACCCCGAGATCGTAAGACAAGCCTCTCCTCTTCCTCCTCCTCAGCCTACACAATGTGAAGATGATGAGGATGTAGACTTTTATGATGATCCACTTCTACTTAATGAATAACAATTATATTTTCTCTTCCTTATAATTTTCTTAATTATGTTTTCTCTAGCTTAATTTATTGTAAGTATGCAGTATTAGTACATATAATGCACAAAAGTGTATGTTAAACAACTGTTTGTGTTAAGACTTCCAGTCAACAGTAGGTTATTAGTAGTTAAGTGGAGAGTCAAACGTTAGACATGGCTTTTTGATAGCATGGGGATTGGTGCCTCTAACTGTTGCATTATTCAAGGGTCAACTGTACTTTAAATCTCTAGATTACTTATAATACCGTGTAAGTGCTGTGTAAATAGTTGTTATACCATATTGTTTAGGGAATAATGACAAGAAAAAAAGTCTGTACATGTTCAGTACAAATGCAGCCATCATAGGCCTAACTACATTTTCCATCCATGGTTGGTTGAATTTGTAGTTGAAGAACCCATGGATACAGAGGGCCAACTGTATATGCATTTAAAGCTCCCAAAAGTTCCTCCTAAGTACTGTTTCAGCTATATTTCACAAGTTTTGATTTTAAGCAGTTTTATAACTTACTTCAAAGTAGTAACAAATCATTAAGAATTCATCTTTGTCTTTGTATTTTAGATTATATGGAAGTATAATTCTTAATTTTCAAACAATGGGTATCTTCTACCTATCTTTTTTGTTGTTGATTTCTAGCATTGTGGATTCTGAATTTGGATAGTTTTAAACACTAGACTGTATGTACATAAGGATATATACACGTGTGTCTACACACACACTCTCTCTCCCTTTGGTCAGGATAGAAACAACCTACCTAAAAGTGAAAGAATCAATGTTACTACATTGTTTAAAAATGCATTGTATTGGCTCGGTGTGGTGGCTCACACCTGTAATCCCAGCACTTTGGGAGGCCAAGGCGGGTGGATCACCTATGGTTGGGAGTTCGAGACTAGCCTGACCAACTAGAGACCAAACCCGTCTCTACTACAAATACAAAATTAGCCAGGCGTGGTGAGATGCATGCCTGTAATCCCAGCTACTTGGGAGGCTGAGGTAGGAGAATTGCTTGAACCCGGGAGGCAGAGGTTGCAGTGAGCCAAGATCACACCATTGCACTCCAGCCTGGACAACAGGAACAAAACTCTGTCTCAAAAAAAAAAAAAAAAAATTGCAGTGTATCACACTACAGATGCAGAGTTGAGATGTTGGGAAAGAGATGGTACACTCACATCATTTTGCACTGCTCCTCAGCTCATTACAAATTTCAGTGACACAGTTACAACTTGGCAGAATTTTGAGCGCTATGTGCATTACCACATGGTGACATTATTATTTATCACCAGTGCATACTCATCATGTTGAAATAAGAGGAAAAAAGATAAAATTGGACTTTGAATGTTACATTTTTAAGGCACAATGGAGTATGGACTTTACTGGTTTTCAGTTAGATGGCAAAACATTGTGTTTATTATGCAGTGACACTATAGCTGTGCTAAAAGGATACCAAAACAACAACAACAACAAAATGTAGCCAGGTTGGGTGGCACATTCCTGTAGTCCCAGCTTCTCGTGAGGCTGAGGCTAGAGGATCGCTTGAGCCCACAGGGTCAAGGTTATAGTAAGCTATGATCACGCCACTGCACTCCAGCCTGAGTGACAGTGACGTGATGTCACCAAAAAAATTAAAAGCAAAAGATTCTATCAACTTCTGTCATTTAAGCATGAACAGTTCCCATTTTCATAGTTAAGAATTTCTTGCCACAAAACAGATAGTTAAGATATCTAGATTTATCTTAATTAAGATGAGATTATTATTTTAACCAAAATATTTTTATTAAAGTATGCATTAGCTAACTATTCTTTTTTATTTTTAAAATTAAATTTTACAGGATATGGAGCCTAGTAGATCATGCATTAATAGCAAGGTGTAATATGGAAGAACCAATTCGTTGTGCAGCTGTCAATGCAGATGGAATCCATCTTGCCCTTGGAATGAAGGATGGCTCATTCACTGTACTTAGAGTAAGGTATGGTATTAGGGTAGAAATAGAAACACATAGTAATTTGCTCTTCAGTGATACAGAATATATAATGCTTTTTGTTTTTATCCATTTATCCTTTTCTCTTCCCCTTCTTATTAATATATCTATTTCAGATATTAATTTCATGAAGTATAAAAATATATTTATAAAAATAGCTTTGTCTGAAAAATAAACTCAGAAACCTTGGTTTGGGGGGTTAAGAATGCTTAATAGATTAATGGCTAAAATTTTGAGCTATAAAATTTGGGTCCCAACTACTTTTTCCTGTTAGTATAGATTTTTAGTAATGATCCCTTGCCATTTAACAAGCTGAGGCTGTTAAAATGGGTTAATTTTGTTGTTGTTGTTATTGTTGTTGTTATTATTTACAGCTTTATGCTTTAAAAAATGCTTCCATCTCTTCTTTTGTTTGAGCAATTAGAAAAATTTAAAGAATTGGTAAAGCAGTTAACATTTTGTGTTGAATTATAGATAGATAAATTCAATTGAATTCTATGCAGCCAGTAAGAAATTTGCTGTAGATCCACATATGTTCACAGGATAAGTACTTATGAAGTCTTTCTTCTCTACCTCAGTGAATGGTAAGATCCTTCGCTCAGTTGCTCAGTTCAAAAACTATTAACACGGTTCTCTCTTTTGCCTCCCCTATGTAGTTAATTCAAGAGTTCTGGAGAGTCTACTTCCGAAATAGCTCTCAAATTAATCTCCTTCCTTCTGTTCTCACCATTGTACTCTTGTGTAGGCTTCTGTCATCTACTAACTGGATTGGTGGAACAGCCTCGTAGCTGATCTTCTTACCTCCTGTTTTGCTTCCCTCAAGACCTTTCTTCACTCCACAGTGATGATGATTCCTTTTCAAACATGTTTGTGTGCTTTCCTCTTATTTCTAAAGTATGATAAAGGCTTTGTACTGTCCTTAGGATGAAGCTCATAATCCTTCACATGGTATGTAGTGGCCATCGTTCCAGTCTATTTCTCAGTACCCCAGTTTCTTTCATCTATAGGAAACTCCTTTCCTATATTACCGTGCCATACAGTGTATCTTCAAAACTTATTCACTCATTCTAACTGAAACTTTGTACTCTTTAACCAACATCTCCCCATTAGGACAGATACATTATGTTTTCTTGTACTTCTGAGCTTCTACACATGCTGATTCCCCTTTCTCAGACCGGTTTTTATAATGAGATATGCTGAGACTTTTCTCTTAAATTAACATTGTTTATTGTGGTAAAATATATAAACTTCACATTTCAAACATTTTTAAATGTAAAATCCAGTGCCATTAAGTACATTCACATTGTTGTGCAACCATCACCACCCTCTAGCTTCAGAACTTCTTCATCTTCCCAAATGGAAACTCTGTACCCAGTAAAAAATAATTCCCATTGTTCTATCTCCTAAGCCCCTGACAACCATCATTCTACTTTCTGGGTCTCTATGAAAGACATAATTTGACTACTCTAGGTACTTCATATTTAAAAAAATATGAATATAACATTTGAATATAAATTAAAGCTTTTTCCCCAGAGCTCTATAAATATGTCATATTACTTTATTTTGTCATGCTGAAACAGCTTCTTAAACAGAGATGAAAGACTATGAAACCTCCCTGTTGGGCTATCCATACTATTATAATTTGGGCACTGATTTGATCATTGATTCTAGAATCTCTGTAACTATCATCATCTAAGATTAAACGTCTGTTCTTTTTCTCATTGGTTGTTTAATTTCTTTGGAGGCTGCTCTTTAGTTTTGCAGGTTAGAAATATTAGAAACACCTGGTCATTACTTATGAATAATAATTAATATTCATGATCAGCTTCATTTTTTCTTGTCTATAAGAACTGAAAGTATTGGAAGTGCTGGAATTGGAGTGCTCACTTATAGAGGTTTTACAAGAATTTAAGATGCATGTAAAACACTTAAGAATTCCTATCATATAGCTGGTATGCATTCAAAAGTAGTGATTTTTTTTAGTTATACATTTACTTGCTCTTTCAGTTATTGAATGCAGTAGACTGGCTGAAAAGGTATTTATTCCTAATAAGGCTGTATTTTAGCACCTGAATCCAACTTGCTAATAGTATTGAAAGGGTTATTCTGATTATTAAATGCCTTTAAAGGTGAACCACAAAATTCTAACTCAGAAAATGGTCTTCTTAATCCATCTGAATTTACCTGGTTACTATTTCTTCTTGATTTGCTTTGTATTCTCCATATGGTAAAGCAGGATTCATTACTAAACATAACTCTTTTTTTTTTTTTTTTTTTGAGATAGAGTCTTGCTCTGTTACAAGGCTGGAGTACAGTGCTGCAATCTCGGCTCACTGCAACCTCTGCCTCCCAGGTTCAAGAGATTCTCCTGCCTCAGCCTACTGAGTAGCTGGGACTATAGGTGCGCCCACCACGCCCAGCTATTTTTTTTTTTTTTTTGTATTTTTAGTAGAGATGGGGTTTCACCATGTTATCCAGGATGGTCTTGATCTCCTGACCTTGTGATCCGCCCGCCTCAGCCTCCCAGAGTGGTGGGATTACAGGCGTGAGCTACCGTGCCCGGCTCATAACATATTAAAGTACCTGCACCAGGAGTGGGGTTGATGTTAGAGTTGGAAGAAAATAGAATGAATTAGAATCTCACATCATGATTCTTAAATTAGTATATAAGATGGTGTGCCAGGGTAAAGCCACAATATCTTCTTAAAACTTATCTTTTCTTCATAATAAAAACTGTTAACAATTTTAAAAGTATTTTGTAACCAGTCTGCCTTTTTAAAAATTTATTTTTGTGTAACCCCAGCTTCATTAAGGCATAATTAACGAAAACTGTATATATTTACGAAATACAACATGAGATTTTGGTTATACTTTGTGAAATGATTACATCAAGCTAGTTAATATATCCATCACCTCACATACTTAACCACTTAAAGGGTGCGAACATTTAAGATGTGTCTTAGCAATTTTCAAGTATATTCTACATTATTATTAACTCTGATCACCGTGCCACACAGTATATCTTCAGAACGTATTCACTCGTTCTAACTAAAACTTTGTACTTTTTAACCAACATCTCCCCATTTCCCACCCGTACTCCTAATCCCTGTTAACCACCAATCTACTCTCTGCTATGTTTGACTTTTTTAGATTCCAGATATAAGCGAGATCATGCAGTATCTGTCTTTCTCTGCCTGGTTTATTTCACTAAGCATAATGTACACCAGGTTCATCCATGTTGTAGCAAATGACAGGATTTTCTTCCTTTTCTAAAATTATTTTTTAAAATTTTTGTAGAGCCTAGGCCTCACTATGTTGCCCAGGCTTGTCTCAAACTCCTGGCCTCAAGCAATCCTCCCGCCTAAGCTTCTGAAAGTGCTGGGATTATAGGTGTGAGCCACTGTGCCCAGCTGATTTTCTTCCTTTTTAAGAATGAATAGTATATCTATTTCTTTATTCATTCATACACTGATGGACACTTAGGTTGGCCTGAGGGAAGGGGTGACATGAGTAATGTAAAACTGTCTTTCCCCCCTTCTTCAAATATGTCTTTCCTTATTGCTGTGTTACACACAGATTCTATAATCTCTCACCATGTTTTCTTAGCTCTTATGAACATATTTTTTATTTTAATTTTTATTTTAAGTTACAAGGTACATGTGTAGGATGTGCAGGTTTGTTACGTAGGTAAACATATGCCATGGTGGTTTGCTGCATCACCTAGGTGTTAACCCATTTATACCGGAGGTTGCAATTTTTTTTTTTTTTTTTTTTAATGAAAAATCAGACCTTGGCAATGACCTTGAGCTGTAAGATATAAATAATTCCCACAAGCTTGGCATTCCAGTAATGGAGCACCAGGCATAAATGGTTTGAGCTCAGTATGCATTAGCTATTTTTCCTAATGCTCCCCCTCCCCCACCCCACCCCCTCAAAGGCCTCAGTGTGTGTTATTCCTCTCCCTGTGTCCATATGTTCTCATTGTTCAGCTCTCACTTATAAGTGAGAATATGCGGTGTTTGCTTTTCTGTTCCTGCATTAGTTTGCTGAGGATAATGGCTTCTTGCTCCATCCTTGTCCCTGCAAAGGACATGATCTCTTTCCTTTTAATGGCTGCATAGTATTCCAAGGTATACTTGTACCACATTTTCTTTATCTGGTCTATCATTGATGGGCATTTGGGTTGATTCCATGTCTTTGTTATTGTGAATAGTGCTGCAATGAACATACACATGCATGCATCTTTGTAATAGAATGATTTATATTTCTTTGTGTATATACCCAGTAATGGGATTGCTGGGACAAATGGTATTTCTGGTTCTAGATCTTTATGGAATTACCACACCATCTTCCACAATGGTTGAACTAATTCACATTCCTGCCAACAGTGTAAAAGCATTCCTCTTTCTCTTCAACCTCACCAGCATCTGTTGTTTCTTGACTTTTTAATAATTGTCCTTCTGACTGACATGAGATGGTATCTCAATGTGGTTTTGATTTGCATTTTTCTAATGATCGGTGATGTTGAGCTTTTTTACATATGTTTCTTGGCCACATAAATGTCTTCTTTTGAGAAGTGTCCACTCATGTCCTTTCCCCACTTTTTAATGGGGTTGTTTGTTTTTTTCTTGTAAATTTGCTTAAGTTCCTTGTTGACTCTGGATATTAGACTTGTCAGATGGATAGATTGCAAAAATTTTTTCCCACTCCGTAGGTTGCTTCTTTGCCCTGATGATAGTTTCTTTTATTGCGCAGAAACTCTTTAGTTTAATTAGATCCCATTTGTCAATTTTTGCTTTTGTTGCAGTTGCTTTTAACGATTTCGTCATGAAATCTTTGCCCATGCCTATGAACTGAGTGGTATTGCCTAAATTTTCTTCTAGGGTTTTTATAATTTTGTGTTTTACATTTAAGTCTTTAATCCTTCTTGAGTTAATTTTTGTATAAGGTATAAGGAAGGGGTCCAGTTTCAGTTTTCTGCATATGGCTAACCAGTTTTCCCAGCACCATTTATTGAATAGGAAATCCTTTCCCCATTGCTTGTTTTTGTCAGGTTTGTTGAAGATCAGATGGTTGTAGATGTGTGGTCTTATTTCTGAATTCTCTATTCTGTTCCATTGGTCTATGCATCTGTTTTTATACCAGTATCATGCTGTTTTGGTTACTGTAACCTTGTAATACAGTTTGAGGTCCAGTAGCATGATGCTTCCTGCCTTGTTCTTTTTGGTTAGGATTGACTTGGCTGTACGGGCTCTATTTTGGTTCCATATGATTTCTTAAGTAGTTTTTTTTCTAATTCTTTGAAGAATATCAGTAGTAGTTTAATGGGAATAGCATTGAATCTATAAATTACTTTGGGCAGTATGGCAATTTTCATGATACTCATTCTTCCTATCCAGGAGCATGGAATATTTTCATTTGTGTTCTTTTTTATTTCCTTGTGCAGTGGTTTGTAGTTCTCCTAAAGACGCCTTTTACTTCCCTTATTAGCTGTATTCCTAGGTATTTTATTCTCTTTGTAGCAATTGCGAATGGGAGTTCATTCATAATTTGGCTCTCTGCTTGCCTGTTGTTGGTGTATAGGAATGCTTGTGACTTTTACACATTGATTTTATATCCTGAGACTTTGCTGGAATTGCTTATCAGCTTTAGAAGCTTTTGGGCTGAGACAATGGAGTTTTCTAGATACAGGATCATGTCATCTGCAAACAAAGACAATCTGAATTCCTCTCTTCCTGTTTGAATACACTTTATTTCTTTTTCTTGTCTCATTTCCCTGGCCAGAACTTCAATACTGTGTTGAATAGGAGTGGTGAAGAGAGGGCATCCTTGTCTTGTGCCAGTTTTCAAGGGGAATGTTTCCAGCTTTTGCATATTCAGTATGATATTGCTGTGGGTTTGTCATAAACAGCTTATTATTTTGGGGGATGTTCCTTCAATACCTAGTTTATTGAGAGGTTTTAACATGAAGGGATGCTGAATTTTATCAAAGGTGTTTTCTGCATCTATTAAGATAATCATATGGTCTTTGTTTTCAGATCTGTTTATGTGATGAATTACGTTTATTGATTTGCGTTTGTTGAACCAGCCTTGCATCTCGGGGATGAAGCCTACTTGATTGTGGTGGATAAGCTTTTTGATGTGCTGCTGGATTCAGTTTGCCAGTATTTTATTGAGGATTTTTGCACTGATACTCATCAGGGATACTGGCCTGAAGTTTTTTGTTGGATCTCTGGCAGGTTTAGGTATCAAGATGTTGCTGGCCTCATAAAATGAGTTAGGGAGGAGTCCCTCCTTGTCAATTGTTGGGCTATTTCACAAGAAAGGGTATCTGCTCCTCTTTGTATTTCTGGTGGAATTCAGCTACAAATTCATCTGGTCCTAAGCTTTTTTTGGTTGGTAGGCTATTTATTAGTGCCTCAATTTTAGAACTTGTTAATGGTCTGTTCAGGGATTCAGCTTCTTCCTGATTCAGTCTTTGGAGGGTGTATGTGTCCAGGAATTTCTCCATTTCTTTTACATTTCCTGGTTTATATGCATAGAGGTGTTTATAGTATTCTCTGATGCGTGTTTGTATTTCTGTGGGGTCAGTGGTGATATCCCCTTTATCATTGGTTATTATGTCTATTTGATTCTTCTCTCTTTTCTCCTTCATTAGTCTAGCTAGCAGTCTATTTATTTTATTAATTTTTTCAAAAAACCAGCTCCTGGATTAATTAATTTTTTGAAGGGATTTTCATGTGTCTGTCTCCTTTGTGAAGGTATTTTTATGCATGGATGATTCAAATTGGTATTTCTGCAAGGGAAGTAGCATTGGAATGTCCTTTTCTACCATTTTGCTGTCCTCACTTCCCACCATTTTCTGTTAAAAAATGCTCATATCATAGAGTCAAATGAAAACTTACAAATATTTTAAAATAGAAAATTATATATACACATATGGAACTTTGACTTATAGTAAGCTACATTGTGTTATCAACAGCAAACTCCTCAGAGGCACCCATTCCTTCTCATGAATAGGTAGGGAGACTTCATAATAGTGGAAGAGCTTGATTAGCAAGGCTAACAAATTATGCTGAAGATGGAGTAAGGTTTCCTACAGGGTATGGGATAGACTATTAATAATTGTAAATATATAAAATTGCCATTTTGTTTATTGATTGATTGAGACAAGGTCTTGCTCTGTTGCCCAGGCTGGAGTGCAGTAACACAATCACAGCTCACTGCAGCCTCCAACTCCTGGGCTCAAGCGATCCTCCCATCTCAGCCTTCCAAATAGCTGTGACTACTTGGAAGTAGCCACCATGCCTAGCTAATGTTTTAATTTTTTGTAGAGATGTGGTCTTGTCATTTTGCCCACTTGATCTCAAACTCCTGGGCTCAAGCAATCCTCCTACCTTGGCCTCTGAAAGTGCTGGGATTACAGGCGTGAGCCACCATGCCCAGTCAAATTGTCATTTTAAATTCTACCAATGGCTAGCCACTTTTCTGTCTCTGGCAGTGTTAGTACCACATTTTATCAACTTTAAAAGGGATTGTGATAGTTTTTGCTGAAGAAATCACACATTCATTTAAATTTTTTTTCAAATTATTTATAGTTTTTCTGCTCTGCTTCTTGGGAGTAGTGAGTTCCAAAAGTTGTCTCCTGGCTTTAAAAAAGTAACTCTTTGTGTACGTCCATTATTTTTTCACATCAAATGGTTGGTTGCACCCCCACCAGAGAGCCCTATTAGAACATGCTCAGTGTGTCCCATATTAAGTTTCATGCCTCAAACCAAAGTGTCTCTCTCTTACATTACATTTCTACTTTCTTCCCTTTCACAGGAATATTTCTCATAAAACCGTCTAACTTTAATCTCTCTTTTCCTCTAATTAACTTATCAACCTCTATCCTCTTTCCTATATGGCTTTTACTTTCAGCTTTATGTTGAAAAATTGTACCCTATGTCCCTAAAACTAGGAGACATTTTTCACTTCTCATTTAGCTTGAATTCCCAGCAGTATTTGATTCTCTTAACCACTTGCTGCTTCTCAAAATGCTTTCTCCCTTGGCTTTTAGGTGTTTGTTCTCTTTATGTTTTCAGCTTACTTCTCTAGCCCCATTTTCTTCATAGGCTAATTAACTTTTGCCCAGCAAGTAAATATTAGAGTTCCTCAAGGCTCAGGCCTAGAGTTTCTCTTCTTTTTGCTCTATATTTTCTCTATATTTTCTAGGTAGTCTCATTCTGCTAGTCTCATTCTGCCTCTGCCATCAGTTACCATGCATAGCCTGATGACCCCGGATGCACAGCTCCTGCCGTTGTCTCAAAACTTGAGCTGTGCATATCCAGTTACTTATTTAACATCACTTGGATGTCTCAAAGGCACCTCCAACTCAGCATTTCCAAAACTGAACTCATGATATCCCTCCCAAACTGATCGTCTGTCCATGGACCCTATCCTAGTGAATGGCACCATTATCCATGTACCTAAGCAAAAACCTGGGCGTTTTCCTTGATACCTCTTTCTCCTGAACCTAATATCTGTAATCCATCACCGCCATATCCTGTTGATTTTGCTTTCCTAATTAATTTTCTAGGAACATTTTAATTAAGGTTTGTGAATAAGATCAGAATTGTATCTTTAACCTATAGTACATATTATATCCTATAATAGTATGGAATATTATACTACATTGTATTTTAAAGAAGCTCACTTTTTTCTGAAGTCTGAGAAACCATCATCTGCAGTAACCTTCTAATTGGTCTTGATCCTATTAGTATGCTCCTTTAATTTTTTTTTTTTTTTTTTTTTTTTGATATGGAGTCGCGCCCTGTCGCTCAGGCTGGAGTGCAGTGACGTGATCTCGGCTCACCGCAACCTCTGCCTCCCAGGTTCAAGTGATTCTCCTGCCTCAGCCTGCCAAGTAGCTGGGATTACAGGTGCATGCCACCATGCCGGGCTAATTTTTTGTGCTTTTAGTAGAGGTAGGGTTTCACCATCTTGGCCAGGATGGTCTCCATCTGACCTCGTGATCTGCCCACCTCGGCCTCCCAAAGTGCTGGAATTACAGGCATGAGCCACCACACCCAGCCTAATTTGTTTTTTACCTTGGAACCAAATCAGCGATCTGACTGGTACATCTTATCCTAGCTTAACCTCACAAATTAAGGCCAAAAATCTTAACAAGACATATGAGGCCCCCTTCATGATTTTCCCTCAGCCTCCCTCAGCAGACTGAGTTCACACCAGAGTCCCCTTGCTTGTGTCCATTCAACTACAGTGGCCGTCGCAAGCTGAACTTGAATTCTTTCTCTTGCCATCAGCTCTTTCACATCCTATTGTCTCTGCTGAAACATGGGTCTTTACCTCCAGTTCCTCTCTTCTGCTGAGCTAAATCTCATTCATTCATCGGAATAAAATGTAGATGTCATAGCTATCTACTCCACTTCCTTTGATATGTCTCCCCAGAATCACTCAGTTGGAAATGGATTCTTCTGTTGTATGCTCTGATCAACTCTGTACCTTTACTTTGTGATGTATTATGAACTGTTCATGTATGAGTATTCCCAGGCTTTTGCCTCCCTCTGCTTCTTAAAAGAAACCATAGTAATCATATATTAGTCTCCCAGAAGACTTAATTCAGAATGTTTTTTAAAAATTAATAAATTTTCATCTAATAGTTGTCATCTTTCCTTTAAATTTGTCAGAGAAACTCTTCGTGTGAGAGAGTAGTCATATAATTCATAATATTGACATGGCAATATTATTCATACTAAAAAACCAATCAGTCAACCAGAATCTCTCTCTGTTATCTTCTACCGTGTGTGTGTGTGTGTGTGTGCGCATGTGTGTGTTGGTGAGCAGGGGGCATGTTAACAGAAAACCTTGGACATAAACCATTCTTCTCATTAATTGGGAGCAATTAAGTCTCTAGAACAAAAATGCTATAAAAAATACCAAAATACTTCTGAAGAATTTTCCAGAAGCATTTTAATGAAGATCATGAAGGTGATTATAATTATAAAATTTTAAATAAAGGAGGCATAGAAAGTCAAAGCTGCCAAATAGTGTCTTAGACTTTTCTTAAAAATCTTATTCCATATAGGGAGGAAGGAATGGATGGATGGATGGATGGATATGGAGCAAAGGGCAATAAGGTATATGGATTTAATGTTAACTTGAAGGAGTCCCTGGGAAATGCATAGGCAGCTGTATGAGTCTATGCATAGGAAGAGGACCCTGCAAAGAGGCAAAAGTGATGTTAACCAGGGAAACTTTAAAAAAAAAAAAAGTACAGAAGGTTCGAAGAATGCAATCTTGGATTTATCTTGAGGCTCATTTTTCTATTTCTGTTTCTAACACTACTTTGATTAGGGTAATCACTACGTACTATAATTAACAGGCCCACAGCTGTATAGTGACTCAAATACAACTGAAGATTAATTCTTGCACATGTAACAGTCAGAAGTTGATGAAGGCAAAATTTATCTGGAGAAAAGTCTCTGACACTGATTGGAAATAAGAATTTTTACTTCCTCCTATCTTTTTTCCCTGCCTCTGCTTCTCCTCTTCCTGCCCACAAACTCCACAACTTTGGAAACTCAGTGGTGTTTTACTACATATTTTTCTATTTTTTGGCTGTTACTAATATCTGTATTATTTTGGATACTCCATAAGAAGTCATCATTGAAAAAAAGTTCCACTTCACTGCTCAACATGGTCCCTAAGGGAGGAATGTGTGTTCTATTTAAAAAGGTCAAAAAAATTAACCAGGTACGGTGGTGTGCACCTGTAATCCCAGCTATTCGGGAGGCTGAGGCACGAGGTGAGAATCGCTTGAACCTGGGAGGTGGAGATTGCAGTGAGCCAAGATTGTGCCACTGGACTCCAGCCTGAGCAACAGACCCAGACTCTGCCTCAATAAAATAAAATAAAATAAAATAAGATAAAATAAAATAATAAAACTGAAGTAATATAGATGAATTCATCCTTTATTATTTCTTGAATGTAATTTTGCATATTTAGCTCCTTACAAAAAAAATTGTTTGAAAATTATAGTGTTTAAATTAAACATTTTTCATAAACTCCATATTTACAAAGAACTTCTTTTACCATAAAAATTTGTTACTTTATTTCCTTTATTCTTTGTTAACTCCAGAAATTTAGTATGGATCTCTAAAGTACTTAATTTAGAAACTGAAATTCAGCATTTTCCTGAACATTTGGCATATATTGTTTCCATGTATTTCTGTTCAGCAATGTATTGTTCCTGAATTAATACTACTTGTGTTATTTACGTTTATTTTTATAAACACTTGATACGGCTTCATAGTCATTTTAGACATGTTTGAAACGGAATTAATTCTGTTGTGACTTCTGTTCATGTAGTCTCATTTTTTCTTTTTAACAGAGATATGACGGAAGTTGTACATATTAAAGATAGGAAGGAGGCAATTCATGAATTAAAATATTCACCAGATGGAACTTACCTTGCTGTTGGATGCAATGACAGCTCAGTTGATATTTATGGAGTTGCTCAGCGTTATAAAAAAGTTGGCGAGTGTTTGGGATCCCTTAGTTTCATCACTCATCTGGACTGGTCTTCAGACAGTAGATATTTGCAGACAAATGATGGAAATGGGAAAAGACTTTTTTATAGAATGCCAGGTAACAATTTCTAGCAAATTATAGATTTGTAGTGCCTATACAATATTTTAGAGTTTTACTAGAAGCAGATTTTAAGTTACATTTGACATAGGAAATCAAAGAAGATCTGAGCTGGTATTTCAGGCATTGTAGACTTTTCTGTAAGGTTTTTTCCAACTTTATTGAGGTATAATTGACATTAAAAAATTGTATATATTGAAAATGTACAATGTAAAGTTTTGATATACATTGTGAAACAATTTCCTCAATCAAGCTAAATGATGTATCGGTCACTTCACATAGTTACCATTTGTGTGTGTGTGTGGTGAGAACATTTAAGTTCCACTCTCTTAGCAAATTTCAGATACATCATACAGTAACAGCATTATTAACCATAGTCAACACACTGTGTATTAGATCTTTTGAATTTATTCATCCTGTATAACTGAAACTTACATCTCCTTATATCCACCCCCACCTGGCCCCCACTTCTACCTCTCCCAGTCCTTGGCAACTACTACTATAAATCCTTTGGTTCTTAATTAAAACTCCTTTGGCTGGAGGATCTAAAACAGATTCGCTTTTTATTGAATTCCATACCATGATCATAGTGTATGGTAAAGTACCACTGTATCTTAGAGAGTCAAAATGCCATTTTTGTGGGTGGAACTAATTAAGTGAATATAATTACTGGAAATGTGTGACCAATAAATTATTTGTTTTTTGTGTTTATCTCAAATAAACTTTGCAGGCTGGGCATGGTGGCTCATGCCTGTAATCCCAGCACTTTGGGAGGCCACAGTGTACCGATAGCTTGAGCCCAGGAGTTTGAGACCAGCCTGGGCAACATGACAAAACCCCACCTTTACTAAAAATACAAAAACTAGCCGGGTATGGTGGTATGCACCTGTGGTCCCAGCTATTTGGGAGGTCGGGACGGGAGGGCCATTTGAGCTTGGGAGGATGAGGCTGCAGTGAGCCGTTATGTTGCCATTGCACTCCAGCTAGGTAACAGATCAAGAGGCTGTCTCAAAAAAATAAATAAACTTTGCAAATATTAATAACTAACAAACTAACTTTGAAAAACAGAATTTCAACCAAAAATTTTAAAAGAGAAGAATAGGCTATGTGCAGTGACTCATGCTTGTAATCCTAGCACTTTGGGAGGCCGAGGCGGGAGGATCTCTTGAGCCCAGGAGTTTGAGAACAGTCAGGGAACATGGTGAGACCACATCTCTACCAAAAAGAAAAAAGAAAGAGCAGGGTGTGGTGGCATGCACCTGCAGTGGGAGGATCATTTCAGCTGGGAGTTCAAGGCTGCAGGGAGCCAAGATCATGCCAGTGAACTCCAGCCTGGGTGAAAGAGCAAGACCATGGCTCTAACTAAACAAATAAGTGAATAAATTAGCAAGTGAGTGAGTGTGTGAATGAATGAGATAAAAGCAGAATCATCGAAATATTACCTCTTAGTAATTTTTTTTTTTTTTGAGACAGAGTTTCGCTCTGTTGCCCAGGTTGGAGTGTAGTGGCATGTTCTCAGCTCACTGCAGCGTCTGCCTCCAGGGTTCAAGTGATTCTCCTGCCTCAGCCACCTGAGTAGCTGATATTACAGGTGCCCGCCACCATGCCCAGCTAGTTTTTGTATTTTTAGTAGAGATGAGGTTTCACCATATTGGCCAGGCTGGTCTTGAACTCCTGACCTTCAGTGATCTGCCTGTCTCGGCCTCCCAAAGTGCTGGGATTACAGGTGTGAGCCACTGCACCCAGCCACTGCATAGTACTTTATTTGTTGTGATGCTTAGGGAATTAGTCACTATCTTCCAAGAACCTGTTACATAAAATAAGCTGCATAATTCAATGAATGCATCTCCCCAAAAGTTTTTCATTAACAGTCTACCTAATGTAAATATATTATCCTACACTCATCCTTTCTTCTTGGTCTTTTCTAGTTCTCTCTTTTTTTCCTCAACTATGTATCTTAGGCTTCTTTTTTAATACCTGATTTGCCACTTTCTCATAGCTTTTACCTTTTTTTTTTTTTTTATAACTTACCCTGTTATGACTAATCTGTATCATTTTTTAAATAGGATTCAGTTTTCTTCTCCACATAAGGGAACCTGCTAAGCTAAACATTCAAGGCAATGTCTGTCTCTGAATCAGTATAATTTTTGTAGTAGCTTTTTATAAATTTCTTGCATTTAGTTTTCTTTTCTCTTAACCCAAACTTACCTACCTATTTATGTATTTTCTTCTAAGTGAGGTGAGACGATTCATTAAATTTTGGAATTTACTATGTTCTCAGTACAGTTTAGGCTTGAGAAAATCAAATGAAATAACTTCTTAAATTAAGACTCTTTGATTTATTTTTAGGGGGAAAAGAAGTGACAAGTACAGAAGAAATAAAAGGTGTTCATTGGGCTTCATGGACATGTGTTTCAGGCCTTGAAGTAAATGGAATTTGGCCCAAGTATTCAGATATCAACGATATAAATTCGGTAGATGGAAATTATATTGGCCAAGTTTTAGTTACAGCTGATGACTATGGAATTATAAAATTATTCCGATATCCATGTTTAAGAAAAGGTACCTTTTCTTTCAAAATATTGTTAAGTAACCTCTCTCTCACAGAAGACTTTTATGTTCTTGCAGAAAATTAGGCTTGAGATAAAGGATTTCATATTTTTTAAATTTACACAGATTGGTAAAGGGTTTCATTTTGCTAATTCAAAAATTATTGTCATATGCTACATTTATTTTGGTCATGAAGTTTTATTAGAAAATTCTTTTTGAATTCATATGTTATGAATGCATATGTTCTTTATGAATGCATATATTCTTTATGAATTCATATGTTGTTATGAATATCTCTTTCTTTTCAAAGAAACATTTTTCTTTTCACTTCCTGAATTCCTTCATAGAGTCAGACTATACAATGATGGTTTTGTGTGTGTGTGTGTGTGTGTGTATATATATATGTGTGTGTATATATATATGTGTGTGTATATATATATACACACACACACACACACACATATATATATATAATTTTTTTTTTTTTTTGAGACAGGGTCTCGCTCTGTCTGTTACCCAGGCTGGAGTGCAGTGGCGATCTCTGCTCACTTCAGCCTCCACCTCCTGTGTTCCATCAACCCTCCTGCCTCAGCCTCCCAGGTAACTGGGATGACAGGCATGCACCACCACACCCAGCTAATTTTTGTATTTTAAGTAGAGACAGGGTTTCACCATGTTGGCCAGGCTGTGTCTTAAAGTCCTCACCTCAGGCGATCTCCCTGCGTCAGCCTCCCAAGATACTAGGATTACAGGCGTGAGCAGGGTCTGATGTGGTTTAGCTTTGTGTCCCCAGCCAAATCTCATTTTGAATTGTAATTTCCGGGTGTTAAGGGAGGAACCTGGTGGGAAGTGATTGGATTATGGGAACAGTTTCCCCTATGCTGCTGTTGTGATAGTGAATGAATTCTCACGAGATCTGATGGTTTTATAAATGGTAGTTTTTCCTGTGATCTCACGCACTTCTCCTTCATGCCACCCCGTGAAGAAGTTGCCTTGCTTCCACTTTGCCTTCTACCATGATTGTTGTAAGTTTCCTGAGGCCTCCCCAGCCATGCTGAGCTGCAAGTCAATTAAATCTCTTTCCTTTATAAATTACTCAGTCTGGGGCAGCTCTTTATAGCAGTTTGAAAATGGACTAATATAGGGTCTTATCATTTGGTTATTTTCTACATGTTTTATATTATCACCTCTTTTTCTTGGATCTCTTCTAAAATGATACAAATCATTCTGTTCGTAGACCTGGGATAATTAAATAAAATGCTCTATTAGGTATCATTTATTTATTCCATGCCTATTTCATAAAGTATTTGAGTCAGCTCATAACAAGTCCATAAGTACTAAAGTAACTATACAAATAGAGAATCAGTATCAAGGGAAATACAAATAGAAGTACCATATTCAAACTAGATAAAGAAAATGACAGTAGTCAAACATCAAATTTAATTCTGAGCTTTGTGGAAACCAAAAATAAAGCAGGGCACAAATAGTTTTCATTCTACATTTTAAAAAAAAGCATACTTACTTCTCTAGCAAATCAAAGTTTCTTTGGAAAATTTTTGAGGAACTTTCCTGTGGTATGGGACTTTATATTAGATGTAGTGAATGTGTATTCCTAGAGCATCAACGCCTGTAGCAGATGCAGTAGTGATTTTTCACCTGGCTTGTTGATACAAGTCGTTGGGCAAACATTAAAAATGTGGCTTAGTAAAGGTGATTTTTGGAAACAGCTAAAGTAGTTCGATTCAAATATATAATCAACTGATGTCAAACTTAAGGGCTTAATTTTTCCAGAAGCCCAGGCTGGTGTTTCCGTTGTGCCTCTAAGGTAAAGTGATGAGTTTAAGATCTTGCCAGCTTGCCATGTTGTTGATTCCTGCCTGTGAGATGTCAGCTTCCTAGGTGCATGTGAAGATATTTCACTAAGTATGTTAACAAAGGTGTGTTAGTCTGTTTTCACACTGCTATAAAGAACTTCCTGAGACTGGGTAATTTATTTTTTTAAAAATGAGGTTTAATTGACTCACAGTTCCTCATGGCTTGGGAGGCCTCAGGAAACTTATAGTCATGGCAGAAGGTGAAGGGGAAGCAAGGCACGTCTTACATGGCAGTAGGAGAGAGAGTAGGAACAATGGGGGAACTGCTGAACACTTTTAAACCATCAGATCTCATGAGAACTCACTCACTGTCACGAGAACAGCATGGGGGAACTGCCACCATGATTCAGTCACCTCCCACCAGGTTCCTCCTTCAACACATGGGGATTACAATTTGAGATGAGATTTGGGTGGGACACAGAGCCAAACCATATCAAAAGGCTGGTTAAATCTCTAACAGTTAAAGTACCCTCTTTCTGAGTCCCACCACATAGCCAGGACATGAGAGTCACCAGGCACAACAAATTTTAAGATGGTACTTGCTTGGTTATAAAGTGTGAGATTCAGTAAGAGTCATGATGATCTTACTCTTAGACGTTGCTCCTACTTAATTGTTTCACGTACTGCCCTCTATGCAAAAACAAAAATACTTTAATCTTCTGAGTTTTCTTAGTCAAGTGAATAGGATTTATTGATTGTTTTTATCATTTGCAAGAGAGAATTTGGTATTATTGCACAGTAATTTTATTTCATTTATAAAATGTGTAGTAGTTCTTTGAACTGCTGTGCGAATATTTTACCAAAGCCTAAGAATATTAGTCTTGTTTTGAGAGATTATTCACTCCTTCAAGGACATAAGTATAAATTGCTCCTCTTTTTTGTTTCCCTTTTGTTAGATTTTTTGTTGGTAATTTATTTTCTAGTAAGGGTGATTTTTATTTCTAGGCACTTGTGAATCAGCTTGAGATTGTAGCTAGGTAAGTGGGAAAGACAGAATACGACTACTGCATTTTTAATGGATTAATATAAGTATTTTAAGATTTCATGTTTTGCAGACCACTTGGGCCAAAAAAGATTATGTATGTATTGAATTCACATAATTACATACCTTGAAGTTAGCAGTATTACTAGAAATATTCTCTTTCTTTTAGAGTAATTATTAAGTTGCATTGCTAGTCCAAGTTAAGGTTAGAAAAATGTAGCTGATGTATTAATGTGTTTTACATATCCACTCAGGTCATATTCATTAGGTGACTTCTTAGAAGTGCAGCATTTACAAAATGTGGATTTTAAATAATAGAATTAGTTTATGTTATAGAATCATTGTAATTGAAACAAAAAATATATGAAGTTAGCGCAAAGAGAGAATGATCGTATGAACCACATATACCCTACATTTTCTGCACTCTAATTTCAGCCCAAAGCATTCCACCTCCTTCGTATTTTTTTCTTCATTATCATCCTCTTTTTCTCTAGTTTCACCTGCTCCTGACCATAATCTCTCTGAAAGAATCGAGGACTCTTTCTAGGCAGCAGCATAGGGGCTGTGGTGGATGGTGAGCAGGTCAGGGAGAATGGAAAGGTGAGGGCAGGGTTACATTAGCCCATCACCTCCATCACTGTTAATAATGACCAAGACCCTCTCTGTACTTCTTATTGGCAAATTAAAATTTATATTTGGAGAAAATATCATTTAGATTCCAGGAAATTCATAGGAAAAACCAAATATCTTACAACAACAACAACAAATTTATAACAGGGACTTATTCGGTGCTGTTTTCCATTTGTTGCATGTAGCTTTAATGCCTTTTTTTCACTGCTGCAAAATATTGTGTTGTAAGTTTATGCTGCAATTTATGCATTTATTCGCCTGTCATTGGACATTTGGGTCATTTCCCATCTTTTGATATTAAATGCAGGTTTCTTAAAGTAGTGAAATAACTAGGAGTGAAATTTCTGGGTCATGGAGAATGTGAACGTTATAAGAAAATACCAAATTATTTTCCAAAGTGGTTATACAATTTTACAAAGCCTGTTGATTCAGCACTTGATATTGCTATACTTTCTAACTTTTGCAAATCCAGTTAGTGTAAATGATGTCACATTGAGGTCTTAATTTCCATTTGTCTGACTACAAATGAGGTTAACCATCTTTTAAAATATGTTTTGGTCTTCTGTGTTTTCTTCTCTGTGAAACATGGGTTCATATCTCTTTCCTGTGTTTCTATTGGGTTATTTCTTTTATTGATCTGTAAGAATTACTTTATATACTCTTCTAATACAAATGCTTTGTAATTTTTATAGTTTGCAATTATCTTTTCCCAGTTTGTGACTTGCCTTTTTGTTTTCTTGATGTATTTTCTTGGCCAGTTCTTAATTTCAGTGTAGTTAAGTCTATTTCTCTTTCTTTTCTTATAGGTAGTGTAGTTTTGTGTATTAAGAAATTGTTGCTTTTACTAGGGTCAGAAAGATATTTTCATATATTTATATATTCCCATATCTAGAAGTTTAATATCATTAAAACATAGTTAAATGGAAAAAGTCTTTTGTCATATTGCTACAATATATTGAAAATATTTAGTTAATATTACCCTTGTGTGAAAATACACATTAAAACACATTAGGAAAGAAATGGAGTCATTGAAACACAAATATTTTAGTATATTTCTTTATCCTTACCAAGAATTTTCATCTTCTTTTAAATTAGGAAGCTTCTATGATCATTATAGCTTGTCTTGATAAGTTTTTTCTCTGAGATATTCGTCCTAATTGATGATATACTGTTTAGGCCTTAACTATTCTTATTATTGAATCATTTTTATCATAGTTTTCATAATCAAAAGGCACCTTGTGAGCATATAATCCAATTTACGTTTTAAAATGAGGAAATGGAGTCCAAAAGAGGTTTGGTGGAATGCTCACACTTCTGTGCTATTAAATGGTCAAACTGATGCTCAAGCACTAGTCTTTTGATTTCAATTCTGATATTCTTTAAGCTACATCAAACTTTTGCCCTCTTCTGTGCATTATAGGAGTTGGAATCATGTTCATGCCCTCAGTTTCCTTCACTACTCTTTCCTTCGTTACAATCTAGCATTCCAACTCAAATGTCCAAGCAGAGCAAAAGGAAATGTAATCTTTCCTTTTCCGTTCTTTTTCTCTGTCTTCGAATATCTAATGAGTGTTTGCTATATACCAGGCACCAGGGATATACATTAAACAAGACACCACCGTTCTCTTCAAAGACCTTATAGTTTTAATGGAGGAGTGAACAAGTAAATAGTCTATTACATTTCAGTGTTATATAAGTATAATCACAAAGAGTAATCACAGAGAATTCTGGAAGCATGTAACTTGGTCTTGGTGAGTCAAGGTCACTTCATGAAAGATATGATATCTAGGTTCACTTTTAAGATACCCATTTATCGGAACAAATTATTAAAAATTAAACTGGTTATTTAAAATTATTAATACAGTCCCATTGACTAAAAATAACTGATTTCCCTTAGACTTATTTTACAACTTTCTTGTTTAGTTGCCTTGTTTTATCCAAGAGGGTCTTAAAGTTGGGAAGGGACTTACAGGATTATTTGTACCTCTCTCTATCACTCAGTGTAGTCAGAGTAGATGCTTTAACTCTTTAATTTGCCCTGACATAACAAATTAGTAGATCTTAGAACTTGGAATTTTATTTGTTCGAATTTCTGGCTTTAACTTTTAAGACTCTCTAATGTCTAAGAGTGCTTGAGGGTTGCATCAAAGGTAGTAGTAGTAGTCAAAGCTCTCTTGATAGGCAAGTAATGCATTCCTATATAAGAGCCCTTACCTTATAGGATTTGCTGGGTTGAAATATGGGAAGTTAACTTAGTGACTTATATTAAACTACATAAAAAATTTATTCCTGAAATAACAGTATTACTATTAAGCAGCAGTAAATTATAACTTTAGATGAGTTTTGATTCTATTTTATGTGTTAATTATGATAGTTATCTTAATGACCAAGATGAAAGTTTTTCTCCAGAATTTTGTTGATGGGGCTTTGGCATCCTGATGTACAAGTCTTCTATAACTTAATATAAAATGTTCAAAACAATATCAAAATGAAGCTAAGCATCATTGTATCCTGTGTACTTTAACAAGAATATGTATATAATGCCACATACCAGGAGGAGGAGATAGAGAATATATTCTAAAAATATATTCCTGTAAGATATAGTGGCTCATGCCTGTAATCCCAACACTTTGGGAGGCTAAGACGGGAGAATTGCTTGAGCCCAGGAACTGGAGACCAGCCTGGGCAACATAGCAAAACCTTGTCTCTGCCATAAATAAATAAATAAATAAATAAATAAATAAATAAATAAAATATATCCCTGTTGCCACAGAGATTTTTAAGAAAATGAACCACAAAGTTAAATGATTCCTTTGTTATTGGAGAAATTGGGTGTATACCACCTTAGCCAAATGATACAGCTTGACATCTCTAATGATAGAACTGACCGTATCCCCTGAAATGACATATGCAAAAGGATGTAACATTGCCCATACCCAAAACACATCACCTGAATCTAATCATGAGGAGGCGTTAGACAAAACCCAAATTGAAAGATATTTTTTAAAATATCTGGATTTAAAAAATGATTTTAAAGGACATTGTTGGAACAACTGGGCATATTTGACTTTGATTAATATGATGTATTACATTGATTGGCTTTTTAATGTTGAACCAAACTTGCATTCCTGGCATAAATCTCATCTGATTATGTTGTTTAATCCTTGTTATATGTTGCTGAATTCAGTTTGCTACTATTTTGTTGACGACTTAAGTCTTAAAAGGATCCTCTGGCTGCTTCGGTTGAGAATAATGGGGGTAAGGTCGAGTTGATTAGTTCTTTGAATTTCACTTAAGCCCAAATGCCTCAGGCCAAAACATTCAAATGTTTCAGTATAAAAACAGTTGATTCCCAGGTTTTTCTCAAAGTGGTAAGATAATGCCTCACAGCCTTTGTGGTTCCTTGTGAATCAGCAGAGGAGATATTTACATTCCTTGATACAGATTCATTCATTTGTTCAATTTTTGAGTCAGCTTATTGCCCATTTGTTCATAATTCAGTTAATAGAAGGATGATACAGTGGTTCATGTATAAAAATTGTTTGAAATGATATTTTGTTTAGCATTTTTTTTATCAATTTAAAGATATATTTTTATTATAGGAGCCAAGTTTAGAAAATATATTGGCCATTCAGCTCACGTAACTAATGTCAGATGGTCACATGATTATCAGTGGGTTATTTCTATTGGTGGAGCAGATCACTCTGTCTTTCAGTGGAAATTTATTCCTGAAAGAAAACTGAAAGATGCTCTTCACATAGCACCCCAAGGTGAGTAGTATACATTACCTAAGCAATTTCCCTGTCAAATAATTCTTCAGTAACCCCCAAATAACAATTTTATGTTAAAGTATAATCTAGCCTCATAAGCTAACAGTATAGTTTGTTATTAGTAGAAATTTCAAGTTAAAATATTAGTTCTATATGTTTAAAGTTAGATGTCATAGAGTGTGGAATATAAAGTAATTTTGATTGCATTTTAATCTATCAAATAATGAGTGAAGAAACAATTACATTAATAGCAAAACAAACATTGAATATATCCTCTGGGAGATGGGTATCTAGATTTTGTAAATGCTTTTATTGACCAAAATTATCTAATGTCAATTCATCTGTTGCATATAGTATTTTTAGCTATTTTTCATGTTAATTATAGGTTATATTCACTTATATTTGCACAGACATTTAAATTTGATGTAGCGGTCATTGGGGAGCCAGTGAAGGGATTTAAAGGAGCTATTGAGTTTGCAGTGAGTGGAGAGGAAGATAATCTGTAGTACAGTTTACTGACATCTGTGTCACTTGAATAGGTAATTTCATTTGATTGTTTTATGGCTTGTCTCCATGTCAACTGACGTAGCTCTTAATCATTAATTTTCCAGTGCTGTTTTGAAAATGAATCTTCTTTAAACAAGTAACATTTCATTTTTAAAAATTACAGAAAGTCTGGCTGACTCTCACAGTGATGAATCAGATTCAGATCTGTCTGATGTTCCAGAGCTGGATTCTGAAATTGAACAAGAGACACAGCTCACCTACCGTCGACAGGTAATTTTCTATATCACACAGTTTTTCTCTGAAAAGTCCAATTTCTTCTTTATCTTGCTCCCCGTTAGTCATCTGTTGTTATCTTTTGTGTCTTTAATTTCCCAAGCAATGTATGATTATATTAGTTTTCCGACTGTCAGTGTTAGAGTACTCTTGTGTAAAATTTTTTTATATTAAATGGTTGGTATATTAAGTATGCTTGCCTTCTATTTGCCTATAGGATTTTGTCATAGTATACTCACATTTATTCCCTTAACAGTATTCTTTTGTGAAGTATAAAAATTTCCTGGAACACTAAATATCTGTTTGTCAGTGTGATATGTAGAAAATGTGAATTTGTTTGTTCTTTCCGAGGGAGTAAATTTCATGAATTACCTTTTCATTTAAGACTATTATTAAAGGTTGTTTTCTGACAATGTCTGAAAGTTATATTGAGAGTATATGAAAACCTTTATTAATATATATTCTAAGAATATTTCTACTTATGTACATTTTTTAAAGGTTTACAAAGAAGATCTACCTCAGCTTAAAGAACAATGCAAAGAGAAACAAAAAAGTGCTACTTCTAAAAGAAGAGAGCGGGCTCCAGGAAATAGTATTCGATTACACTTTGTTCATGGGTATAAAACAACTATCTTTCATTTATATGTTTGAATTTTGGTTCACACTTACTAGCTTAACATCTCTAATGATAGAACTGACTGTATCCCCTGAAATGACATATCCGAAAGTATACAACATTGTCCATGGGGAAAACACATCACCTGAATCTAATCATAAGGAGACATTAGACAAAACCAAATTGAAAGATATTTTTTAAAATATCTGGATTTTTTAAATGATTATAAAGGACACTGTTGGGACAACTGGGCATGTCTGTGCTTTGTAACTTTAAACAAGTCACTTAACCTCTCTGCTTCTTTTTTTGTGTCTGTGAAATGGAGATAATAGTAGTACTGTGTTAGTCCATTTCACATTGCTATAAAGGAATACCTGAAGCTGGATAATTTATAAAGAAAAGAGGTTTATTTGGCTCAGTGTTCTGCAGGCTGTACAAGCAGGGCAGCAGCCTCTGCTCAGTTTCTGGTGAAGCCTCAAGAAGCTTTTACTCGTGGTAGAAGGCAAAGGGGGAGCAGGTGTGTTACGTAGTGAGAGAGAGCGCAAGAAAAAAGGGATCGAAAGGGAAGGGGGTTGCTGGACTCTTTAAGTAATCAGATCTTGTTTGAGCAAATCAGGAGATAACTCACTCATCACCAAGGGGATGGCATAAAGCCATTCATGAGGGATCTGCCCCCATGACCCAAATACTTCCCACCAGGACACTTCCCAGTATCCCACACTGGGGATCACATTTCAACAAGAGAATTGGACAGGACAAATATCTGAATCGTATCAAGTACCTACCTTACAAGGTTCTGATGAGGAGTGAATAAGGCAATGCCAGTAGTGATTTACAACATTATATGGCACATAATAAGCAATATGTAAGTGTTTATTAAATAAAAAAATAAATCTTATGAAAGATTCATATTTATGGAAATGGACCTCTTTAAACAATTAAGTAAAATGTAAGAGATAATCATCTCCCCTTAATATGTCTAATTTGGAATGATATTGTAACTTCTTCTTGCATGAGCATTTTTGCCTAAATATTTTAATTTCACCAAAATATAGGTTCTGAATTCTCTTAGAACATCCGTCAAGACAGGTCTCACATTTCATCTTGGCAGAAATAGATTTTCCAATCTGACTCTTTTCTACCTTTCACCCAGCATTCATTTTCTTACCTGACTGATAATACTTATCAAGAATTTTAAAAAGGATTTATTAAGTAAAAGTATTTTTTCTCCAGTGTTAAAATGGTCAGTAGTTTTTATGCAGTTGTAGTTTATGAATTGGGTTTCTTTGAAGTGCAAAGCAAGGTTGCTATAAATGGACTTATTTTGACCATTTAAGATTTGGCTGCTTTGTCCTGGATGAATATAATATTTTTAAATTGTTGTTTAAACTTATTTTTGGAATATATGTTATATTAAGGTGTATAAAAGGGTACAGTTTGAAAATCTTTCTCCCACCTCTGCCCTCCCAGCCATCATTTCCCCTCTCTGCAGATAGTCACTATTACTTAGTTTCAGAAATACTTATACAACAATTACGAATATATATTCTTTTCTATACCTTTTACTTGTAAAAAGCAATTGTTTTATAGTATACAATTTTAATATTATACTTACGTAAATAGTAGTATACTATACATACTATTCTCTACCTTGTTTTTTTCACTCAATATTATACCTTAGATTTAGCTATTTGCAGTCTGAGCAGTTCATAAAAGTTTATTGGATCAGAGATGGTCGTATTTTTTAATTGTTCAGGCTGGGCATGGTGGCTTACACCTGTAATCCCAGCACTTTGGGAGGCCAAGGTGGGTGGAGCTGAGGAGTTCGAGACCAGCCTGGGCAACATGGGAAAACCCCATCTCTACAAAAAGTACAAAAATTAGCCAGGCACAGTGGCACGCAGCAGTAGTCCCAGCTACTTGGAGGGCTGAGGTGGGAGGATCGTTTGAGCCTGGGTGGTCAAGGTTGCAGGGAACTGTGATCACACCATTGCACTTCAGCCTGAGTGACAGAGCAAGACCCCATCTCTTTAAAAAAAAAAATTGTTTCATATCCTGTAAAACTGGAAATTGAATGATTCACTCAAAGGGTACCTACTTCTCCCCTGTATAGTCTGTATTGATCAGATAAAAGACCAAAATTAATTACATATGATTTGTTTTCTATATTAGTTACAGAGGTTATGACTGTCGAAGTAATCTGTTTTATACTCAAATTGGTGAAATTGTGTACCATGTGGCAGCAGTGGGTGTCATTTATAATCGACAGCAGAACACGCAGCGTTTTTATCTGGGTCATGATGATGATATTCTCTGCCTAACTATTCATCCTTTGAAAGACTACGTGGCAACAGGCCAGGTAGGTTTGAAAGACTGACAATGAGCCAGATAAGCTACACCTTTGTTTGAGTTTAAATAAATTAATCATATATCTCTTTTGTGTTCTAGGAAATGAAGAGTAAAGAATTCTTTAGAATGGGTTTTATTTTCAGATTATAAATAAAATTTACCCCAAACTTTTTTCCTACAGTTTTACTTAAAGTTTTTATTGTTTTAATTTGAATTATTTTAATTTAAATTTGGAACTCATAGCTCTGGCTTCTTTTTTCTGTCATGATATTAATTTTTTAAATTAGTGAGTAAAATTAAAGAAAACATAAAGACTAGAAATCTGGTTTCTTTAGGTTGAGTTACCTAAAACAGTAAATAATTTAACAAATGTCCTGTGACAAACCGAAGGACTATGTCTCTTTATTTTACAACCAGGATAGTAATCTATTCAGGTTTACCAAAGTAGAAAGCACAAATATTGAAATAAAAAACCCTGAGAAAATCTTAACTGATACCTCTCTATATGGATTTCTTAGAGAAGGAAGGGAAGAAATGAAGTTTATAGATTCTTACTATATGTAAGTATTTTACTAGTTTATTGATGTATATTTATTCTCACCTCAACCTTGTGAGAGTAAAATTATTTCCTTCAGTCTGCAAATGATGAGGTTTAGGTTTGGAGAAATTAAATAATTTGCTTAAGATCAATCAGCTAATAGGTAGTAAAGCCTAAAGCCTTCAGTTTGTCTGGCTTTAAACACTGTGTAAATATACCTTTTAGCTAGGATATGTGGAAAAGGGGTCAACTTGCATCCTCCTATATAGCTTTCCTGAAAGGAGAGAAAACTCCTCCCTTTTTTCTTTCTGCCATTCTTCTTCCTTTCTTTGTGCCTCTCTTTACTTGCTCTTTCTCTCCTTCCTTTCCCTTTCCTTATTCCTTTCTTTCATTCACTCAGAAACATTAATCAAGCACATTCTGTGTAGCAAGAAATGTGCTAGAAATATAAAGATAAATAAGACAACTTCTTGCCATGGTGGAAACTCATATTCTGAGTTGTGATACAGTGTCCTAAGTATAGATCAGAGAAGCTTGTCTTATCTATATTTATGACAATACCTTAGCACTATTGATGTTTTGGGGCAGGTAATTATTTGTTGTGGGAGGCTGACCTATGCATTGTAGGATATTTGGCAGCATCCCTGGTCTCAACCCATTAGTGTCAGTAACACCCACTTCTCTGAGTTGTGGCAACCCAAAATATCTCCTGACAGTGCCCAGATGTCCCTTGGAAGGCAAAATCACCCTGTTTTTAAATGTAGAAATATGTACAATGTCTTGTAGCAATGTAATGAAGAACTAATGATTAATTGTGTCCAGTAGAATCGAAGAAACCCTCGTAGAGATGATGACATTTGAGCTGAGTTGTTTACTTGGCAGAGGGGAAGTTGGGAAAAAGCATTCTAAGTGTATTACAGCATGTGTAAAAGGTAAAAGTAGAGCAAAAAAAAAAAAAAAAAAGCCCAGATTATTTAAAGAACTATACATAACCCACAGTGTTCAAATCTTAGAATACATTATGGACATTAGTGGAGGAACTAATCAGGAGGGTTAGGTGGAGGTTAAAACTACCTGGTTATCCCATATATTAACACAAACTGGGTCTTGGATGCACAGTTGTATTTAATGTTTTACGATTTAGCCTTTCCAGTGCAGGCACTTTCTGAGAAACCTTTGTCCTCATTTGGGGCATTTTCTTGTCAGGTTTTTGTGTTTGTTTTTGTGGGTATTTGCTTCATTCCACTTCTGAGTTTTCAGGTAGACAGATGTGATTAAAAACTCTGTTCTAAGGTGTTTATTGTAGTGGAGTAATGGGTTTGCAGTAATAAGTCATACTTTTCCACCGAAGGGGAGGGTTTGGGAATCGAGACTAGATAAAGTTAAGTTGTTGGAAGAATTCCTTGATTGGAAATTTTACCTTTGTGTTTTGATGCTCTGTTTCCTGAAAATAACTCAGGGATGCTCCAGGTTTGTCCATCTACTGCTTTGATTCCTTGGATCTCACCCATTCTTTCACTTTAAGAAAAAATAATAATAATTGTTGCAGAGGTCTCTGTATTTTGCAGCTTCCCTTTTGTAGGAAGCACTTTTCCCAAATAAAACAATTTTTAAAAAAGCAATTTAGATGAAAAATCTAGAGAGTTTTTGCCTTTTGGAGAATTAAATACAAAGAATAACCCCTTGTCAGGAACTGTAATCTTAAGTGGAAATGAAAGAACGTGAAAGAAACTTACCTGGAAAGTCGAGTAACGTGACTAATTGTACTATCATTTAGAAATTTTGTTTAATTCAGCAAATACTTGTTGAGTGCTTCCTATTCAAAAGCATTAAATGTTGTAGGGGAAACACAAAGATAACTCGGACTGGCTGCCACTATCGGGAGCTCAGAATGTAGTACAAGAATTGGACAAATTACTCTGTGTGTATATGTGTCTGTGTGTGTGTGTATATATATAATTCACTAAAAATACACTGATTTAGATGTCCTGTGGGAAACTCAGGTTCAGTATGTCTAAAACAGAGATAAATAGCATTAGTCTTCCCTTCCAAACCTGTTCATCCTTTTATGTTTCCTTCTTAGGACATAGTACTGTATTAACTTGGTTGCCTAAGCCTGGAAGTTAATCTTGTTCTTCACCCCTAAAGCTAGTCAGTCCTCAAGTTGCACCCATTCTTTCACCTGAAAGATTTATTCTTTATCTTCAATATTCTTTTTATCTTTAATTTTTCCATACCTCTACTGACAATCAGTGCTTCACAGTTTCTGAAACATTACTATAGCCATTGGTCTCCTGCTTAAGTTTTTTCCTCTATCCATTTTCCCCGTTCAGTAGTAATCTTTCTAAAAGTCTTAAAATTCTTCCATGTTTATTAGTATTAATAGCTTGTAGGCTGTCTAAACAGCTGTCTAAATAGCCACAAGCTCTAAATGGTAAGGGATGAAAAGGGGAGGTTGGAGAGTCAGACTTGGTTAAATGCAATTCAAGGCATAACATCAATGCAGAATTGGAAGTTGACTCCCAATGCAATTAAAGGCTTTTAACCAAATCTGACTCTCCAACTCCCCTTTTTATCTCTTACCATTTGCCTCTTTGTAAACTATTTTCTTGCCTTAGAATTTGTCCAACACGTATAATGCTATTTCACATCTTTTACTTAGTTCCTTCATCTTAGAAAACTCTTCCTCTTCACTTGTATTCAACCTTCCAACTTTAATTTCTGCTCCTTTTAAGACTTAGGCTAAGCCTATCTGAGAACTCTCCCAACCTCTCCATTCTCCCCTTCATCCCTGAGTGAGGTGCGCTAAGTGTACTTTAATAATACTCAATATTATACTAAATACCGTCTATACCTCATGGAATATGATATTGAAATCCAAGCTTTTCCACCTATTAGCTACTGGCAAATTACCTAACCCCTCTTTGCCTTTGTTTCTTCATCCTTTAAAATAAGGATATTATCTGTTCCTATCTCGTAGAGTTGTTGTGATTGATACATGAGTCAGTCTTTGTAAGGTGCTTATGGAACAGTTTCTGGCACATAAATCACTTCTCAGTGAATGTTAGTCATCATCATAATTTCCAGGTGAGATGTCCACCAGACAATTGAAAATGTAAGTCTTGAATTCAGAGGAAAAGTAACTGTTCGAGAGAAGGACTTGGGGAGATATTTATTGTTTAACCACTGAAACTATAGAAATGAGATATCTCAGGGCAAAAATGAAGAATGAGAAGACTGGAGAATTAAAGACCACCTTGGGAGAGGTTTGTATTTAAGTAACAGGTGAGGAAATTGAGAAGGAAACTCACTAGTGGGAGTCAAGGAAGCTGGGCGCTGTGGCTCACGGCCTCTAATCCTAGCAATTTCGAAAATCGAGGCGGCAGATCCCTTGAGCCCAGGAGTTCAAGGCCAGCCTGGGCACATAGTGAAACCCCATCTTTACAAAAAATACAAAAATTAGCCGGGCATGATGGCACATGCCTGTAGTCCCTGCTACTTGGGAGGTTGAGACAGGAGGATCACTTGAGCCTGGGAGGCAGAGGTTGCAGTGAGCCAACATCATGCCATTTCACTCCAGCAGGGCAACAGGAGTGAAACGCTGTCTCAAAAAAAAATAAATAAATAAATAAAAAATAAGGGTGGGGGTGGGGATCAAGGAAACCAGAGAACCAGAAGAGAGTAGTACAGTAAAACCATCAAAAGCATCAAATTCTGTAGAAGTTTTTATATAAAAAGAAAACTTAAAAGTTACTTTTACTACTATGTACCCATAAAACATGTTAAAAGTTTTCTAAAAAGTTACTGGTAATGTTTGGCTGAATAACTTAGTGAAATATTGGCTGATTGCAGTGTTATTTGTTGTATCTTTTTATAAAATCAATCTCGGCCGGGTGCCGGTAGTTCACACCTGTAATCCGAGCACTTTGGGAGGCCAAGGCGGGCAGATCACCTGAGGTCGGGAGTTCGAGACCAGCCTGACCAACATAGAGAAACCCTGTCTCTACTAAAAATACAAAAAATTAGCCGGTGTGGTGGCGCCTGCCTGTAATCCCAGCTACTCAGGAGGCTGAGATAAGAGAATTGCCTGAACACAGGAGGTGGAGGTTGCGGTGAGCCGAGATCGCGCCATTGCACTCCATCCTGGGCAAGAAGAGTGAAATTCCGTCTCAGAAAAATAAAAATAAATAAATGAATAAAATGAATCTCTAAATTAACTATAATTGATAGTTCTATTAATTATTTCAGGAGTTGTCTCTATATACAAAGATATCTCTTTATACTTATGGTTAAAGAAAGTGACTACTTGAGTCTAGAGGAATAATTAAGAATTGATAGTTTACCTGTGCATTAGTGAACATCATAAACCAAGTTAAAAAATAAGTGACAGAGTGCTGCAGTAAAATTACCTTTTCAGGTCTGCTGACATGCTTGGTACTTTAACCCCCTCTGAATATTTGTTTACCCCATTATTTTAGTCTAGAATTCTTTATATTCAAGTTCTGTACTTTCTGAAGGCCCACCTCCAGTACCTTCTCTTCCATGGACTCTTTCTCCACAGCCTTTTCATGTTCATTAAGCATCTATTAAGAGGTGTTTGTCTTTAATTGATAATGTCCTGTTTTCCCAGGAGTTTGCAAAAGTTACCTGAATGTCTTATTGCTCATTGTATTTAGCATAGAAACAATAGATGTTCAGTAAGCATTTATTATCTTTATTGATGAAACAGATGATAAAAGTCACATAGTTCTAGTTACATCATTCCTAGAAACACTGAACTTAGCCTCATTAGCTTTTGAACAAGTGTAAGAAAAAAATATCAGTAACATGTATAGTCTGCTTTAAATTTTTATTTAATAAATTTCTGTGGTAAATAAGTCAAGCTGTAAAAATCTCTCATTTTATTTCCTTTTAATAGATATGGATATTAATTGTATATAATAACATCTATAATTCTTTCTATTTTAGGTTGGTAGAGATCCCTCAATACATATATGGGATACAGAGACCATTAAACCATTGTCCATATTAAAGGGCCACCACCAATGTGGTATTAGTGCTGTTGATTTCTCAGGTAAGGCTGTTTGCTATCTCAGTAAGAATGAACAAAATGCAGAGGCAACACATAGCGTTTTAATCTAACTTATTGTTACCTAAGCTTGTCCTTTAGCTGTGACATTCACAGTTTTTATCAAATGTGTATACTGTTGTCCTTATCAAACACTATGAAAGTGTGGATTTGCTAGCTAGTTTATAATTATAACTTAATGAGTATAGTTTTAATACCTATTAAAATTTGCATGTTTCTAGTAACATAAAAATGTTTATCTACGTAACAACCTAAATTCATCTCAGTTACCACAAGTAGTTTGTATCTCCCACATTGGGCAAGCACTGATCTCACTGTTTTATAGCTAGAGTAAACTTTGAAAATGTTTAGGGTAAAAGGCTAGCAAAGAAAGAGTTGAGAACTGAAATACTTATTTTAGACATATTTATACAGTGACAATTTTAAGCTGTCTTGTAAAAATAATTTCAGATCATATTAGCGCTTTTCTGTTTATTTAAAAGTTTGACAACTGCAGATAGGTCTACAGTGAAAGGTAGGGTGTGAATTGGGAAGAGGGAGGAAATACTATTAATAGAGAATTCTATATTAAGAAACAGTGAATTAATGCTTTTGCTGCTCTGACTGAAGTGATAAATTATCCATAGTAGAGTTCAGAGGGAAATATATATACATATTCAAAGATTTGCTAACAGAAACTAGAAAACGAATTGCGAACTAAGTGAGTCACCAAGAAAAATACCACTGGAGCAATGAGGAACTAATTGAGCCTTGCAAAGTGTGGTAAAGTGGGAAATATTTTCTTGTGGTCTGAGCCTTTACAGCCTATAAACATGCACACCCATAGGATATTCACTGATCATTTGTCTCAATGATTTGTCTAATATGTTCATTATGTATTGCTTGATACGATTGACCTTTACTAAAAGGAGTCATATTAGTGGTAGTATGTTGTTGTGACTTACATGTTTTTCATTTGATTAACTTTTCATTCTTACTCTAAGTTCTTATATTACAGTAGATTTCTTATGGTGAATTTAATTAAAATAAATATTTTCTTCATCCCTTTGTTAGTTTTCCCTTTCCTTCTATTTTTTAAATCTCTTTTTTCCATTTTTCTTATCTCCCTCCTCCCATCCCAACCTGATGGATAGATAAGGAAAAGGAGGTCAGATGCAATGAGAGCAGATACATTTAGAGGATTTGAGAAACTTTTATTCTCCCTCCCTCATAAATTCTGGTTCTTTTTATAGCTGTATGCATGCCTAGCATTTAACATTATTTTATCAAATTTTAAATATAGGATGTGGGTTTAGAATATATACTGAATGTTTTCTCTCTTCTGAATGTTAATAGTTAATAGTCAGTTTATCTCTCTCATTAATTTTCCACAGCGGATGGGAAACGTTTGGCGTCAGTTGGCATAGATGATAGCCATACTATTGTGCTGTGGGACTGGAAGAAAGGAGAGAAACTTTCAATAGCAAGGTAGGAAAAATCTTGATATCACATTTGCAAAATACTAGAATTACTTTGGACTTAAAAATTTTTAAATTAAAACAATTTTGAAATCAAGCAAATATGTAACTTTTTATTGCTTCCATGTTTGTTACCATTGAATAAATAATATAATCATAGTAAATGATTTCAGAATTTCTTTGTAGATTTATCCTTTGTGAACCCACTTTTAAATATAACTATAATATGGCATTGGATATAACTATCTGAAATCTCCATGTACAGGTAGAGTGTGTTCTACTGTATGATAGAGCTGTTGGAGAGCATGATCAAATGCTCACATTATATATTAAAGTGAAAAAAGATACATATGCATATATATCACAAAGAAGTTATAGGTTTTTATTTTCTTTTTTTTTTTTTTTTTTTTTTTTTTTGAGATTGTGTTTCCCTTTTTTTCCCCCACTGGGGTGTGCAGTGGCCGGATCTCAGCTCACTGCAAGCTCCGCCTCCCGGGTTTACGCCATTCTCCTGCCTCAGCCTCCCGAGTAGCTGGGACTACAGGCGCCCGCCACCTCGCCCGGCTAGTTTTTTGTATTTTTAGTAGAGACGGGGTTTCACCGTATTAGCCAGGATGGTCTCGATCTCCTGACCTCGTGATCCACCCGTCTCGGCCTCCCAAAGTGCTGGGATTACAGGCTTGAGCCACCGCGCCCGGCCAGGTTTTTATTTTCTTATATTTTTCTTCATTTTCTAAGTTTTCTATAGTGAGCATATATTTTTTTTACAGTAATATTAACAATGCTTTAAAGGAGGAACTAGTCAACAGTGTCAGAGATTTTAACCTCCTCTTTATTAAAGCAGTGTTAAAGCACTTTAAATATATAGATAAATGCTTTTTATGGAATATATAGATAATGCCCAAATTAACAATAGTTTAAGAGGAACTTTGTAGTTGGAAAGGCTATCTTAAGCTATAACAAAGTATTGTTTTAAAATTGCCTTTAACCCATTCGTGCCACAAAATAGCATTCCCTATGCACAGTACTGTAGTAGGTATTGTAGATACTGTCTGAAAGAAGTTCAGTTTTGACCATATCTGTCTTTTGAGATTCTCTTGAGCAGAATTACCATATTAAAATGATGACAAAAGAACAAATACACAAATACACAGTCCACATCTGAGAGATAAGTGGGAGAAAAATATTCAGTAAATAGAGTAATCGAGATAGGGTATGGATTAGGCAAGAGATTAGTACAGGAATGATGAATCTTTAGAGCTAAAACATTTTGATGTTTATTTCAGAGGAAGTAAAGATAAGATTTTTGTTGTAAAGATGAACCCCTATGTGCCTGATAAATTAATTACAGCTGGAATTAAACACATGAAATTTTGGCGTAAAGCAGGTAAGAAAGTGCTTCTTTTTTATTCTGTAGAATTTTAAGAAATTATTGCTTTTGAAAGTAATTTAGCTAAGTGCAGTGTGTACCCTAGACTGCATCCTGGAATAGAACAGGAACATTAGGAGAAAAACTGATGAAATCTGAATGAAGTCTTGAGTTCATTTAATAATAATGTATCAAATATGTTGGTTTCATAGTTTCAGTAAATGGTCTATGGTAATATAAGATGTTAACATTGGCTGGGTACAGTGACTCATGCCTGTAGTCCCGGCACTTTGGGAGGCTGAGGTGGGAGGATCACTTGAGCCTAGAGGTTCAAGAGCAGCCTGGGCAACATAGTGAGACCCTGTCTCTACAAAAAAATAAAAAATTAGCTGGGCGTGGTGGTGTGTACCTGTGGTCCCAGATTCTTGGGAGGATAAGGTGGGAGGATCACTTGAGCCCAGGAGGTTAAGGCTGCAGGGAGCTGTGATCTCCCACTGCACTCCAGCCTAGGCAACAGAGCAAGACCTTGTCTAAAAAAAAAAGATATTAGCATTAGTAGAAACCAAAGTGTATGAGAGAATATTCTGTAATTCCTTTGAATCTTTTTTGGAAATCTAAAATTATCTAAAATAAGTTTATTTTTTTAAAGTAATTTACTGTTGTATTGATACATTTTAAACAAATAGAAGATTTATTGCCATTTATTAGCTGCATTTATGTAGTTGATATGGTTTGGCTGTGTCCCCACCCAAATCTCACCTTGAATTGTAATAATCCCCACGTATCAAGGGCAGGGCCAGGTAGAGATAATTGAATCATGGGGGTGGTTCCCCATACTGTTCTTGTGGTAGTGAGCAAGTCTCATGAGATCTGATGGTTTTATAAATGGGAGTTCCCCCTGCATAAGCAATTTTGCCTGCCACCATGTAAGACATGACTTTGCTCCTTATTCACCTTCAGCCATGATTGTGAGGCTTCCCCAGCCATGTGGAACTGTGAATCAATTAAACCTCGTTCCTTATAAATTACCCAGTCTTGGGTATGTCTTTATGAACAGTGTGAAAACAGACTAATACAGTAATATTCATACTTGCAAAAAAATTCAATATATGAGATTAATCAAATTATGTCCAGACTTTTTCTTCTGTTAAAGACATGTTCTGTAGTCTAAACTGAAAAAGAAAATATTTTTAAAAATTACTCATATGCTATAAAATGATATAAAAGTGGAATGCTATATTACTTTAGTCATTTGTAACTATAAAATAAAAAATGTCTGTTTTCTAAATAGTATACTTATAAATTCCAGCAATGTGACATCAAAATCTCAATAAATTGAAACTGTTTAGAGAAAATATGTGAATATAGGAAGAAGTAAAACGTTATTAGAAAAGAATAAACTTAGTTAAGACATTTCCCGAGTTCAAGTAACTTTCAAGTTGTAAATTACATGGGACATGGATTAATTTTCAGTCTTGGGGCCGGGCGTGGTGGCTCAAGCCTGTAATCCCAGCACTTTGGGAGGCCGAAACGGGTGGATCACGAGGTCAGGAGATCGAGACCATCCTGGCTAACACGGTGAAACCCCGTCTCTACTAAAAAAAATACAAAAAAATAGCTGGGCGAGGTGGTGGGCGCCTGTAGTCCCAGCTACTTGGGAGGCTGAGGCAGGAGAATGGCGTGAACCCGGGAGGCGGAGCTTGCAGTGAGCTGAGATCCAGCCACTGCACTCCAGCCTGGGCGACAGAGCGAGACTCCGTCTCAAAAAAAAAAAAAAAAAAAAAAAAAAAATTTCAGTCTTGGATTTAACACTTTATCAAAAACTCATCAGATGACAGCATATGCATTTACAAAGTAAAAAGAAGTATTTTTACATTTGTAATTTCGTTTCCATATGCTTAAACAAACTTTTCATTTGGGCACCTTAGTCACTGGTAATTGCAAAATCACAGCAAATAATACAGTTGCACCTCACAGCATCAGAAAGTGTCACGGATTGGTTCCAGGATTCCCCAAGGATACCCAAATCCATGCTGCTCAAGTCCCTTGTATAAAGTGGTATAGTATTTGCATCTAATTTATGCACATCCTCCTGTATATTTTCAGTCATTTCTAGATTACTGATAATATCTAATATAATGTAAATGCTATGTAAATAGTTTGTTATACTGTTGTTTAGGGAATAATGGCAAGGAAAAAATGTCTGTACGTATTCAGTATAGATGCAACCATCCTTTTTTTCTTTTTGAAACAGAGTCTTGCTCTGTCGCCCAGGCTGGAGTGCAGTGGTATGATCTCGGCTCACTGAAACCTCTGCCTCACGGGTTCAAGTGATTCTCCTGCCTCAGCCTCCTAAGTAACTGGGATTACAGGTGCCCGCCACACCACGCAGCTGATTTTTGTATTTTTTAGTAGAGATGGGGTTTCACCATGTTGGCCAGGCTGGTCTCAAAGTCCTGACCCCAGGTGATCAACCTGCGTTGGCCTCCCAAAGTGCTGGGATTACAGGCATGAGGTACCATGCCCGTCCCATCCTTTTTAAAAGGAATATTTTCAATCCACATTTGATTAAATCCACAGATGCAAAACCTGAGAATATGGAAGGCCGATTGTACTTAGTATTTCTGTCCTCAAAAAGAACTATGAATTTGTTTGAAATAAGATTTCAAGAAGGTAAATAGTTTTGCAATGAAAATACTTCCAAATGAATAACTTTCTCTCTTAAGTTTGGTTAGACGGTTGAAGGTTGAACATTTTAACCTTCCTTACTTTTGGGGTTCTGATCCACAGAGTTCATTAACCAATTGGGAAGTAAGTATCCACTTACTTAACCTGACTAAGTATTGTTAACCCTCTAAATGCATAGTTTTAGGTAAACTAGGTTGAAGGAGATGACTTAGACTTGAGGTTAACATGGGGCTTCTTGCCTCCCATTCCAGATCTAGGCTTTGAGAATTTCAAGTTTTGAATTCTTAGTCTCTCGCCTAAGGAATTTGAACTCTATTCATGGTAGGGACAGAGGGATGGGGAGCCACTGAAAGTCTTTGATGCAATAACAACATAACCTGATTACATGACCTCGTGTAACAGGAACGTGTTATCCTGTGTGTATCATCGAGAAAAGCCAGCTGTCAGTGCTCTAAACCAAAGGTGGCAAACTTTTTCTGTAAATGGCCAGATAGTAAATATTTTAGGTTTTCTAGGCCAAAGGACAAAATCAAGAGTATTATGTAGGTCATTATAGAACAAGAGAGAAAACTGTCCTGCCCTGCTTACCCTGTTTGCACCCAGTTGCCATTAGACATTCTGTCTGCCAGGGAATGGGCCTGGCAGGTTGTGGTGGGGAGTGAAACTATAGTGAGCTTCACTCTACCCCAGTGACACATAGATCCTAGTGTGTCCTTCTGTTCCTGGAGAGCCCAACCTTCTGAATTTGGGCAGCTGACCAGTACTCTGTTTTCCAGTTGCTGATCAATTTGTCATCTTACTTCTATGCTAAACCACCTCTAAACAGTTGTTCCTATTTTCAATTTGCAATTTATGTTCTCTTTCTTTCTCTTTAGAAAAGTCTAATCTAGTTTTTTTCACCTCACCACTCCACCCAGCTGCTCTTACAAGGTCACTAATGACTCTGCCTTCTATGTTGAGAAAAGACAGTCTTCTGAATACATTTGGAATCTGACCGCTTTTCGTCATCTTCTATGATATCACTTTGGTCTGCCACCTTTACCATTTGCCCAGATGATTGAAATAGCCTTCTAACTCCTTTCATCCTTGACCTCCCTTGTATCTATTCTCAATCCAGAAGTCAGAATGAACCTCTTAATAAATCAGTTGCCAGATCTTGTCATTTCACTACTCAAATGTTTAAAGTTGGCCATGTTTACAGTGGCCTGCAATACTGCCTTTGACCTCTCCAACCCCATTTCCCATTACTGTCTTCCCTTCTTTGCTACTCCATACTGGTCTCCCTGGATGTTACTTAGCGATTTCAGTCTTGTACTGGGGCCTTTGCCCGTGCTGCTCCCTCTGCCTGGAACACTCTTCTAGCATGGCTTGCTCTTGCTACCTCCTTCAACTTTTCATTTAGATACATCTTGATGAGGCTTACCTTAACCACCCTACTTAAAATGGACTCCTCCCGCTTCCTGTCTCCTTTTTATGCTTACATTTTCTCCAAAGCACCCATCATCATCTAACACACTGTATATTTTACTAGTTACATTTATTGACTGTCTCTCACCATGAAGCTCCAAGGAATTTTGTTGTCTTGCCTCTTTTGTTCATAAGTCTATCCCTGGTACATTGAATAGTGCCTAGCATGTATATTTCTTTTTTCTTTCTCTTTTTTTTTTTTTTTTTTTTTTGAGACAGGGTTTTGCTCTGTCACCTAGGCTGGAACGTAGTGGCACAATCATGGCTCACTGCAACCTCTGCCCCTCAGGCTCAATCTATCCTCCGGCCTCAGCCTCTCAAGTGGCTGGGACCACAGGCGCCCACCACCATGCCCAGCTAATGTATTTCTTGAATGAATGAAGGAGGGAAGGAATTTGTGAGTTCAATTGGGAAAAACGGGCAAAAGATATCAATAGGATTGATGACCAATAAAAATATGAAAATATGATCAAGCATAATATTCACAGAAATGCAAATTTAAACCACAATAAAATTCAGTTGGTGTTTCATATTCCCCAGTGTGACAACACAAACTGTTCCCAAAGGTGGGAAACAAGGAATTCTTTTCACTGTTAGTAGGGATGTGCATTGGTATATAAACTTTGGAAAACAGTTTGGCAAGAGCTGATCCCTCTCTGATCTATATGCTATGCCTTTTGCACATTACTCTATTACTATTCCCAGGCATTCCTAGAGAAATTCTTGCACTCGTGTAGAAGAGGCCTTTACAAGAATGTTTAAAGCAGCATTGCTTTTAATAGCAAAAACTTGGAAGTAACTTAAATGCCCATTAATAGGAAAATGGATAAACCATGGTATGTTTATATAATGGAATGCTATATGGTTATGAAAGTGAGTTTTCTAACATGTCAACAACTCTATAACAAATCATTGGTGAATAAAGCAAGTTGCAAAAGAATACATACAGGATGATATTTATAGAAAAATTTAAAACATGAAAAAATATGACATTGCTTAAAAATTCACGAATATGTTATATATAAAGGAATGCATGAGAAGAATCAGTATCACATTCACAATAGCAGAGGGTGAAGAAGGGAGATGAGATTGGCATGACATTTCAGTTACTCTGGGATCTTTTTGTAGGTCAGTGGATGTACAGGCATTCATTGTATTGGGGTTTTTAAATGCCTTTTTGTATTCTTAAATATGTCATAATGAAAACTTTTAAAAACATCATCAAAAGTGCTAAGGACTGATTAAAACAGACTTAGTCCAGGTCTTTGTTTATCTAAAAAGTTACGGTCTTAATGCAGATATGCAAGGTGTTACCCGCATCACTGATTGAGACACCTGTATTTTTCAGTTCTCCTTACTGTTGCATGCCTTTCTATTCAAACAACAACAACAACAGTAGAAAAGGAATTTTGCTTCTTTATAATTGCATACATTTTGAAAGTGGTACTTTCATAATATTTTTTGTGAACTAGGGGGAGGATTGATTGGAAGAAAAGGCTACATAGGCACACTGGGGAAAAATGACACAATGATGTGTGCAGTGTATGGATGGACTGAAGAGATGGCTTTTTCTGGAACATCCACAGGAGATGTGTGTATCTGGAGAGACATCTTTCTTGTAAAAACAGTGAAAGCACATGATGGGCCAGTGTTCAGTATGCATGCTTTGGAAAAAGTAAGTAACCTAAAGAGATTTCAAGTTAAACATAATCTGTCATGGAGAGTAAAGCGTTTTCAGAAGTAAAGGAACACTGCCTTTCTGCTTGGCTGGACTATCCAGCAGTAGTCTGTGGGCTAGGCTCATCTTGACTTTTCTTTGTTTCTCTTTTCAAACTCCTGAACACAGAATGAAATAGGTCTGCAGTGTTTTGTTTTGAGACAGGTCACTCTGTCACCCAAGTTGGAGTGCAGTGGTGTGATCACAGCTCACTGCAGCCTCCAACTCCTGGGCTCAAGAAATCCTCCTGCCTCAGCCTCTTGAGTAGCTGTGACTACAGGCAAGTGCCACCTGCTCCCATCTAATTTTTAAAAATTTTTTGGTAGAGATTATGTTGCCCAGTGTAGTCTCCAACTCCTGGGCTTAAGCTCTTCTCCCACCTCAGGCTTCAAAGTGTTGGATTACAGGCATGAGCCACTGTGCCAGCCAGGTCTGCTGTTTTTTTTCTTTTTTCTTTTTTTAAAGTTTAACTTCATGTTCTTAAGCTCATGCTATGTGTCAAAAACCAGCTGTTTATATATAATCACCATATCCTATCAGGTAGTTACTATTATTGTTTTCTTATTTTAAGGATGAGGTTATTATGTAGACTCTAGGAGGATATATGTAACTTTCTGAGTGGTAATCTGAGGTATAGTTACAGATTTTAGAAACTATGTTTCTAAAGCCCCATCCTAAAAGTAAAATGTTTAGTGTCACTGTAAATATTATTGCGGATTCCATGTAGACGGTTTAAAAAACAATGGATTCTTATGCTTATTCCTATTCTTTACAAGCTGTAACTTTTGGCTATATTCTTTTTTCTAGAAGTTTTCAATATAAGGAAAAAGGCTACTATTTAAAAAAATATTTAGATTTTTATTAACTTGGACCTTTTTTTTTCATAGGGGTTTGTAACTGGAGGAAAAGATGGTATAATAGCTCTTTGGGATGACTCTTTTGAAAGATGTCTCAAGACCTATGCTATAAAAAGAGCTGCATTGGCCCCGGGATCTAAAGGTGATTTGAGACTTATGGGAGATTTTTATAGGAAAAAAGATTAACTGCTTATTAATATGCTTGATCACTGAGGTGGAACACATGGCATATATTTTTCCTTCTTGTTGGGCATCAGCATTAAGTGGAAGAAATCACTTAATGATACCAGAATCATTGCCATCTTTTCAAAAATCTATTTTCTGTGATGCACATGGTAAAATATTTGTGAAGTACAAGATTATGAATCCTAATTTTTAACATTAATTTTCCAAAGAAAATTTCCATGTGAACATCACATTTATCACCAGTCAGGAACTTGTGTCCAACTTTGACATTTTGTTTCACCTTGGCATTTTGTTGACCCTGCTTCTCTAGCCTCACAGGCCCTTTTTCCGTTTGCCATTTGTTTGTTTGTTTGTTTGTTTGTTTATTTATTTATTTAAGAGACAGGGTCCTGCTGTGCTGCCCAGGCTAGAGTGCAGTGGTGCAGTCATAGCTCACTGAAACCTTGAACCCCTAGACTCAAGTGGTCCTCCTGCCTCAGCCTCCTGAGTAGCTGGGACTAAAGGTGCCTGCCACCATACTCAGCAAATTTTCAAATTTTTGTACAGCCAGGGTCTCTCTATGTTGCCCAGGCTGGTCTCAAACTCAAGTGACCCTCTAAACTTGGCCTCCTGAAGCACTGAAATTACAGGCATGAGCCACTGTGCTTGGCTTTTTTTTTTTTTTTTTTTTTTTAAGAGGAGGAAGGGTGCAAGGGCAGTATTAGGCCCAACTCCCTGTCCGCTGACCATCCTCCGGGCTGTGGGCCCAGAAGGTGCATTTTCTTTTGAGCACATTTCTTCCTTTAAGGCATGGCATCACACTCTCCCTGACCTCTGGGCCTTTCTACATGTTTTTACTTTTTCCTAAAACATGTCCTTCCTCTTCCCTCCTACCCCCTCCAGTTACTTGACAACATACTTATTTTTCAAATGTCAAACCTGATCTTTTTTCTAGGATGATTTCCCCCACCTGTACTCACCTCCTCTTGAAAAAGTTCAATTCCACTGCTATGTGCTCCTATTTCAATATGCTCCTAACACAGGGTCTGTTATCCTCATTGTATGCTCTGGAAGGGCAGGATTTGGGTCTATCATCTTTACTAATGTGTTGCTGAAGCCTCCCTAGGACAAGTAGACATAAATATAGTCGGCCCTCTGTATCTAGGGGTTCCATATCCTCAGATTCAACCAACTGCAAATAGAAAATATGCGAGAGAAAAATAAAAGGTAACAATAGAACAATAAAAATAATATAAATTAAAAATACAGTATAACAGCTATTTACATAGTATTTACATTGTACTAGATATAAGCAATCTAAAGGTGATTTAAAGCATATGGGGGCCAGGCGTGGTAGCTTGCGTCTGTAATCCCAGCACTTTGAAAGTCCCAGGTGGGTGGATCTCCTGAGCCCAGGAGTTCAAGACCAGTCTGGGCAAAATGGCAAAACCCCATCCTGGAAAAAAAAAAAAAAAGGAATGATGTATGTGGATTATATGCAAATACTGCACCATTTTATATGAGGGACTGGAGCATCCATAGATTTTGGTGTCTGTGGTGGTCCTGGAATCAATCCCTGAAGGATACTGAGGGCTGACTATGTATCTTGAGTTGAATTAAAATTACTAATAAGAAGATTGTAAATACTCTAAGAGGGGCAGGAGATGGATGAGGAAGGGCTAATATAAGAAGAGGTAAACAAATAGTTGTCAGAATGGTAGGAGGAAATCTGAGAATAGAATCATAGAATTATAATACATAGGTGGTACTTATTTTGAGATTACTCAATTGAATGGGGATAATGTAGTACATTTATTAGAAAAAATACAGGAGAAAACCTTGTAATATGATTTTCACTGTCAAAGTAGCTTAATTGGCAATATATACACCCTTGTATTATAGTAACTGTATGTCTAGAAGAACATCTTCATTTAACATTTCAGGTCTTCTCTTGGAAGATAATCCATCTATACGTGCCATATCCTTAGGACATGGTCATATTTTAGTTGGCACAAAGAATGGTGAAATACTAGAAGTGGATAAAAGTGGCCCAATAACACTTCTGGTTCAGGTAATTTTAAATGCTAATTTGCTTTTTTTTCTTTACATACAATTGATTATTTCAATATATAAGAGCCAAAAGTTGACAGTGATGAAAAATAATGTTAAATTAGGGAAATATTTGTTAATGTATACAGAAAAAAATCAAATTTGGTTATAGCTAAATGATTGGGTATCAGTAAATATACATATTCTTATATGGAATAATTGCCAATATTTTAAGTAATTTCTTATCACAAAATAAGGGACCAATGAAAAGAAAAACCAGTTGTAATTAATTTAACCCAGTCTGTTTTTAATTTTATTTATGTAAGGTATATTTGTTGAGCCTAAGGCAATTATTTTTCTCTGAAACTCTTTATTAGGTCATTCTTAAGTTTCTAAGAAAAAATAAAAATGAATATGTGAATGTATGCTAAAAGTTTATTGTTGAAAATTAAATATCAGTGAAAAGATATAAATAATAAAACAATCCAGAAATATAAAAATTATGTGATAGAGATGTAAAATTAAAAAGCAAGATTAGGTGCTGGTTATATGATCCTTAACATTTCCATCAGGAATGCTGGATTTGATTTGTAGATTTATATTTCTTCTATGTATTATATTTTTCTGGAAAATAGGGAAATAAATTAATACCATAAAACAGTAAATGAAACAGGATACATCTTGTTGAAAAATTGTCCTTATGCAACTCTACATAGCAACACCAAACTTTGGCTTGCCTTTTTACCCTGAAAAACAATTTTCTTTCTTAATACAGACTTATTTCTTCTGCAACCCCCACTTCACTGTTACAACACCAATGAGCACACCTAGATGAGAACACTGGGCAGGCTTTAATGTTAATGTAACATTTTGATGGGTCAAGGAAAATTTGTAAACAGATGATGAAATGTTATATGTTAAATTAATTGGTGTCTTACTGTTTAATTTCACTTACATAATATGCCTTTGAAGTAAAAAGATGGTGAGGTCATGGTGTTTAACATGTTTGTGATGTCTTGGAAAATATTAACACAAGTATGCTTTTACAGATGAATCCAAATATGAAATTATTAAAAACACAGTTTCTTAACTGTGAAAAAAGATTTAGAAGTCACAAATAATGTCTGTTACGAGAAAAACTTTAGACAAAATAAATTTAACAGAGTTAATCTGCACATTAAAAGAGGGCTGGCTTGGTGGCTCATGCCTGTAATCTCAGCATTTTGGGAGGCTGAGGCAGGCAGATCACTTGAGCCCAGGAGTTTGGGAAGATGAGGTGGGCAGATTGCTTGAGCCCAGCATGAGCAACATAGTGAGACCCTGTCTCAGAAAAAAAAAAAAAAAAAATCATGAATTAGGCAGCACTGGAAAAGGCTCAGAGAGATCCACTGTAGCAGTGTGGGCAGTGAGATTTTATAGGCTGAGTCCGGAAGTAAAACAAAAAAAAAATGTATTTGATTGGTTAGAATGGAAAGACCTCACTTAGAGATTGGTTGGCAGATTCTGATTGGCATAGTCTCTAGTTTCATTTCACTGTTTACATTGGGCTTTGGTTTGCTTACATAGGAACCTAAAGCGCCGAACCTTTGGCCTCCCAGTTAAAATTTTTTAAAATGTCCTGTTGTTTTTAGTATTTATTGTAGAGTTCAAGATTTCAATTGTCTTATTTTCTTCTTGAGATTGGAAACAAGATAAGGATCCCAGATCACACCATTATTGTCCAGCATTTTGTGTGAGGTCTTAGCCAATCCAGTAAAACAAAACACTAATTAAGGTGTATGTGTTGGAAAGGAATGGACAACAGTATTGGTATTTTTGGGTGTTATAACCCTATGCCTTGAATATCAAGGGAATAAACTGAAAAAATATTAGAACTAATTAAAGAGTTCTGTAAAGTGATTAGATGCAAAATCCACTTATAAAAATCAATAGTGTTTCTATACACTAGCAATAACTAGTTAGAAGATATGATATTAAAAATGCTACTTGCTGGCTGGGCACCGTGGCTCACACCTGTAATCCCAGCACTTTGGGAGGCTCAGGCAGGTGGATCACAGGTTTGAGACCAACCTGGCCAATGTGGTGAAACTCCGTCTCTACTAAAAATACAAAAATTAGCCAGGCATGGTGGCAGGTGCCTATAATCACAGCTACTCAGGAGGCTGAGGCAGGAGAATTGGTTGAACCTGGGAGGTGGAGGTTCCAGTGAGCCAAGATCGTGCCACTGCACTCCAGCCTGGGCAACAGAGCAAGATTCCCTCTCAATAAATAAATAAATAAATAAATAAATAAATAAATAAATAAATAAAATGTTACTTGCACCAGGTGCAGTTGCTCATGCCAATAATCCCAGCTACTCAGGAGGCTGAGGTGGGAGAATCACTTGAAGCCGAGTGTTCAAGATCAGCCTGGGCAACATAGTGAGACCCCCCCCACACACACACCTCTAAATAAAATAAAATTAGCTGGGTTTTCTTGCACACATGTGTAGTCCCAGCTACTCAGGAGGCTAATGTAGGAGGATCACTTGAGCCCAGGAGTTCAAGGGTGCAGTGAGCTATGATTGCACCACTGCATGGCAGCCTGAGTGACAGAGGGAGACCTCATTTCTTTAAAAGAATGGTGTTCACACACACAAAAAAATACAGTAATGGGGAATAAATATAGCTAAAAATATACTCGACCTGTGTTAAAAGAACTGTAAGATTTTACTAAAGAATAAAAGAAATAAGTTGTATAAATTTAATCACAATCAAAATATTAGATTTTTTACAAATTCTGGAAAGACATTAAAAACCATATAGAAGAAAAAATATTCAAGAATAGTTAAGAAAACTTTGAGAAACTCTCCATGCTAGAAATAAAAATATTATAAAATGATAGTAATTACAAGTATAGGAATATATGTACCCTACAGAAGTGTTTACATATATTTAACAACAACAACAACAAACTGTACAGTGTTTGTAGCAGCATTATTCCATGGATCACCTTGGGGAGTAAGTGCCATCATAACATTAAGTCTTTCAGTCCATGAACATGGGATAAGCTCCCTATTTAATTAGATCTTCTTTTAACTTTTTCTGAGTGTATTGTAGTTTTCAGTGTATAGATCTTGCACTCATTTTGTTAAATTTATTTTTAACTTTCATTATTTTTAATGCTGTTATAAATACAATTGTTTTCTTAATTTTGATTGTATATTATTCATTTCTTGTATATCAAAATGCAGTAGATTTTCACATTAACCTTATAACCTGTAAACTTGCTGACCTCATTTATTAGTTCTGATAGTTTTATAGTGGATTATTTAGGATTTTCTGTATACAAGATTATGTCATCTGTAAATACACGTAGTTTTACTTCTTCTTGTCCAATCTGGATGCCTGCTATTTCTTTTTCTTGTCCCATTGTCCTGACTAGAACCTCCAGTACACTGTTAAATGTAAGTGGTGAGAACAGAACATCCTTGTCTTGTTCCTGGTCTTAGAGTGAAAGCATCTAGTCCTCCACCATTGAGTATAATGTTAACTTGGGTTTTTCATAGATGCTCCTTACTAATTTTAAGTTGAGGAGTTACTACCCTTTTATTCCAAGTTTGAGGAGCATTTTCATCATAGATGGGGAGGGATTTGTCAATTTTTCTGTGTCTATTAAGCTGATCATGTGGTTTTCATTTTTAATTCTGTTGATATAGTATATTACATTCATTGATTTTTTATGTAATGTCAATCTTGCATTCCTAGGATAAATCCTACTTGGTTGTGGTATCTAATTTTTTATATGTATTGGATTTGGTTTGCCACTATTTTGTTGAGGATTTTAGCATTAGTATTTATAAGGGATATTGGTCTTTAGTTTTCTTGTCATATCTTTGATATCACAAGAAATCAGGCTTTAATATCAGGGTAATAATGACTTTATAACATAATTCAGGAAGGGTTCCCTCATCTTTGTCTCTTTCCCAGACCACACCCAACTGTTAAACTCCTTTAATTGCTAGCTTATTGCTCTATTGTTTTCAGTTTTCAACATTTTCCTCAGGTATAAATTGTGCCACAGGCTAAACCAATCAAATTCAGGTTCCTTTAAAGGGATACTTCCCAAGGTTAGTGTTTGAGGTTTGTTTCTGACTCTAAGCAGGCTCCTCCCAGCTAGTTCTCTTGGACAAACTAGCTGGCCTACAGTTTAGCCTATATTTCCAGTGAGCCTACCAGTCTCCTCCGAATTACTTTTTATTAGATTTTTTTTTACAAATTCTGGAAACATATTAAAAACCATATAGAAGAAAAAATATTCAAGAATAGTTAAGAAATTTTCAAAACAATTTTCACCATTTTTGAGAGCATACTTACGCATGAGCTTTTTCACACTCCTCTGTAAGTGAAGTCAGTTCGTTTGAGAAGAGATTAGGAGCTATCTGGTTTTCTGGTTGTCTCTCCCTCCAGGCAAAATCTCTGAACTAGGGCTCTGGAGTTGAGAGTGAGGTCAATGGAATCCTTATCTTCGAGTGTCTCAGGCTTTAGGCCCTGAGTACTTGGTAAGGGGAGAGGGGACAGTGGACAGTAGTCTCAGCTGTTCCTGAGTTACCACCAGGACCCCATTATTCTCAGAGGCACCATATCCAAAGTAGAGCCTCCATCTGGAGGAGGGGCTGGGCAGAAGCTATGTCTCATCTGTCAGCTGAGCTCAGTAAGAATTTAGCCTCAGCAACAGGAGACTGAGGGCAGGATGAGAAATGCTGACATCCTGCCCTGCCTGGGAAGATAGCGCTCTGAGCGGGAGATCTAGGGAGGGAGAGCCTAGTGTTCTTGGTTGCATCAGTCTCGGAGTTTCCATCTAGATAAAGAGAGAGGAAGGGAGTGGATCTCAGTTTAAATACCATAGACTCTCACTGTTCTTAACAAATTTTAGCAGATTTTCTTGAATAAATGTTCCTTCCTTTGTTGCATCTCCTTGGAACTATTTTCAGAGACTTTAAATGGTTGTGTTTTTTTTTAATTGATTTTTACTAGTTTCACTGGTGAGCAGGTCTGTGGAGCTCCTCATTCTCTGATGCAGGAAAGTGCCTCCTGTGTGGCAATTACTAACATTCCAGAGCAGCCGATTCCTATTCTCTCCACCCAGAGAATGTTTTAGGATTACAAGCTAACTTTAATTGTCACTTGATTATATTGTAATTGTGGAGCTAAAGTTGTTACAGAGATATTTTATTGTGTTTCCCAAAGATAAACAGAAAAGTTTTGTTAGACTTACTCACTATTCAGTATCCTATCTATTTTCACATATTATTGAATGTTATCTTTAGCTTTATTCTAAATAAAACTGTGTATAAATACACACACACGCATACACTAAATTGATCCTATGTTTTCTTTATAGGGACACATGGAAGGAGAGGTGTGGGGTTTAGCTACACACCCTTATCTGCCCATCTGTGCTACTGTAAGTGATGATAAAACCTTAAGAATATGGGATCTCTCTCCTAGTCATTGTATGTTGGCTGTCCGGAAGCTGAAAAAGGGTAAGAGGCTCTTAGACTTGAACATAGGTTAAGCTGTCACGTTTTCTAACCTTTACAAATATAAGAAAGCAAGACTAGGCACATTTTAAAAAGACTTTAAATATGTTGAAATATTTATTCAACGTCTACTTGCTCATGGTGCCACATAGAGAAATGTAATTGTACTCAGTCTTTGCTTTATGGGACCTCCTATCATCATGCCTAAACTGAGCAAATTTCCAATAACTTGTTGAATAAAGAATATAGGAAGTAAACAGAAGCTAAGTTTTTCTCTCCTTTGTGACTATGGATTATACATAATTTAGAACTGGAAACTTTTCTAAGGCATAGTGGGGACTAAAAATAAAATCAAAAAAGAACTGGAAACTAAGAGGGTAGACAGTTGAGGGAAGGATATTGTAAATAGAACTTAGTCCATTTGTAGGAGGCAGATGAAGCTGTCAGGTAGAGAGATGGGCAAGGCTCAATTATAGGAGCAAGGCCGTTACTATTAACCTAGGGTAGTTGAAGATATATGGGCAGCTTCGAGTTTCTAAGCAAAATGGCAGGGAATATTATAGGATGAGGATACTATAGGAAGAGTGCTAGTTGCAAAAGTTAGGAATAGTTACTGTAAAAAATATGATAGCAAGGCTGGGCATGGTGGCTCACGTCTGTAATCCCAGCACACGTTGGGAGGCCGAGGCAGGAGGATCACTTGAGCTCAGGAGTTCAAGACCAGCCTGGGCAACATGGCGAAACTCTGTCTCTACACAAAGTACAAAAATTAGCCAGGCATGATGGCACATGACCATAGTCCCAGGTCCTTGGGAGGTGGAGGTGGGAGGGTCTCTTGAACTTGGGAGGCAGAGGTTGCAGTGAGCAGAGATCATGATCAACAGATGAAGGCAAGGATTATCTAACCACAGTAAAGGCCAGTTTGAAGATAGGTAGCATGAATTGTAATTATTCTATTGACTTAAAAGTCATGGTCTATTCTCTTTTAGAGTTACCGTTAAGTATTTAATATATAAACAACTAATAATCTAAAGTTTATCACAGTCTCTAGAACACTTGAACTCTGGTCACTGTCCTCCCCTTTTTTAGTTATTGATGTCCAGCTTTGAATTTTTTTACCCTCAATAACCCCCTTCAATTGTCATTATTATTGTTTTATTCAGTCATTGTTTATTCAGGATTTTTTGTGCTTATACATTTCTTTGTTTACCTTTTCTTCTTAGATATCATACTTTTTGCTTTTATCATTTTCTTTTTCCTACCTTAGAGTTTCTTTAATGAAAGATTTGTTAGAAATTTACTTAGCTCCTTTTGTCTGAATCAGTGGTTTATCAAGGGCAGAATGGTGGAAGTGGTCTATCCTGGCAGCAAAAGTATTTTGTCACTGACATCACTGTTCCTAAAAAGCAGATTAATTTTTATTCAGTTTTATTATTATTATTTAAAAGTTCTCTATAGGCAGCATATTGACACTTAGAATAAACTGTTACAACCACCCTGACCTTAGTATACCACTAGTCTGAACATATTTTGATTTTTTACTCTCATTCTTAAATGCTAATACAACTGCTTCTGGAGTTCTTGGTTGAAATATATGAGTCTTCTTGTTTCCACTTCTCTCTTTTACTTTATTCTGCAGTTCTGTGGTTTAATAACATCATGCATGTCTCTGAATTCATGTACGCTGCTTAGGATTTGTTGTGCTTTCCGAATCTGTGGATGTATGTCTTATATTAGTACTGAAAAATTGTCTGCTAGTGTTAGTGGCTCCTTCTAGGACAAGAGCTTTACGTTAGGTTGTATAGAAAATTCATGATTCTATATTTTTGTTTTTAAATATTCTTCGTAAGGGCCAGACATGGTGGCTTATGCCTGTAATCTCAGCACTTTGAGAGGCCAAGGTGGGCAGATTGCTCGAGCTCAGGAGTGGAAAAATCCTGTCTCTACAAAAAAATACAAAAATTAGCTGGGCGTGGTGGTGTGCATCTGTAGTCCCAGCTACTTGGGGGGCTGAAGCAGGAGGACTGCTTGAGCCCAGCAAGCCAAGGCTGCAGTGAGCCATGAACACGCCACTGCACTCCAGCCTAGGTGACAAAGTGAGACCCTGTGTCAAAAACTTATATATATTCTTCTATATTCACCTTTATTTTAATTTCTATCATTGATTCAAGAGGAAAACAGGTGGATTTTAACTTAAAAGGGATATGTGTGGTTTTATACTGGTTAATTGTAACAAGATCACTAAAGTCATGCCGGATTAAATATTATAAAACATAGTATCTCTTTGAATCATTCAATAAGCAAATACTGTTTTCCTCAACAAATGAATGTACGTCTATTATGATCCTGAGACTTAACATTTTATAAAAAATAATTCACTATAGTTAAAGTAGCTTGTCATAGGAAAATTTCTAGCAAACAGCTCAATTTTATGGCAATCAGTTAAAGAAGTATAAAAATGCAACATGGCTTAGTGATTATGATTTTTTTTTTTTTTTTTTGAGACAGTGTTTTACTCTGTCACCCAGGCTGGAGTACAGTGGCACAATCTCTGCAACTTCCACCTGCCAAGCTGAGTGATCCTCCCATCTCAGCCTCCTGAATAGCTGGAACTGCAGGCATGCACCACCACACCTAGCTAATTTTTGTATTTTGTGTAGACATGAGATTTTACCATGTTGCCCAGACTGGTCTCTAACTCCTGGCTCAAGCCTGCCTTGGCCTCCCAAGGTGCTGGGATGACAGGTGTGAACCACTGTGCCCGACCTAATGTTTATATTCTTAATGTTCATGAAGTAAATGCTTTCTAAATTTTTGCCAGCCTTTTGCACTTTTCTATATAATGACATATTGGAAAGTTTCTTTTTTTTTGAGATGGAGTTTCACTCTTGTTGCCCAGGCTGGAGTGCAATGGCGTAATCTTGGCTCACTGCCACCTCCATCTCCTAGGTTCAAGCTATTCTCCTGACTCAGCCTCCCAAGTAGCTGGGATTACAGGCAGCTGCCACCATGCCCAGCTAATTTTTTGTATTTTTAGTAAAGACACGGTTTTGCCATGTTGGCCAGACTGGTCTCGAACTCCTGACTTCAGGTGATCCACCTGCCTCAGCCTTCCAAAGTGTTGGGATTACAGGTGTGAGCCACTGCTTCTGGCCATACATATTGGAAAGTTTCTGTTAAAAACTTATATCCTCCAGATTTAAGTTTTAATTATAATCAAATCTGAGTTTTTTTTTTTTTTTTTTTCGAGACAGAGTCTTGCTCTGTCGCCCAGGCTGGAGTGCAGTGCTGCGATCTCAACTCACTGCAACCTCCACCTCCTGGGTTCAAGTGGTTCTGCCTCAGCCTCCTGAGTAGCTGGGATTATAGGCACCCACCACCATGCCTGGCTAATTTTTGTATCTTTAGTAGAGAAGGGGTTTCACCGTCTTGGCCAGGCTGGTCTTGATCTCCTGACCTCATGATCTGCCCACCGTGGCATCCCAAAGTGCTGGGATTACAGGCGTGAGCCACGGCACCTGGCCAATTCCGAGTTTATAATGGACTTTCTGTTTTTTAATTCTACACTATTAGTCCTCGTCTTGCTCATCTCATGTTTTCTGTCTGTCTCTGTGTAGCATCTGTGTAATTTTTTAGATCTTTATTCTAGTTTTTAATTCTTTTTATAGCAGTTCATTCCCATCTGTTTTTAACCTACCCATTAGTTAATTTTGATAATTGTCACTTTTATAACTTCTATTTGTTTTCAAGTTTGCCTGAGATATTTTAATGTCATACTTCTTGTTTATATTTTAGATCTACTCTTTTCTATCTTTAATCTTAACTACCCATTTCAGATAAAGAATATAAAATCTAATTATCTCCAAGGATCTCATTATGCCGTGTTTTTCTTCCCATTCTTTGGATGTTTTCTTGTTTGTTTGTTTGTTTTTTTTCTGCTGACTCCCTCCTAGTGGTCCACCTTCTTGTGCATTTTAAATTTGTATTGTAAGTTCATGTTTGATTGGGCTTTACCTGTGGGAATCCCATGATGTCTGCATCGAGGGTGTGTGCTTCTGTAGAGATTATGTGTTTCTTTCTTCAGGTGTCTTGTGTGCTACCATCAAGAACCACTGAAAATTTATTTAACTGGGATTACATAAATCATGTAATTAGTATAAATTTGAATCTAAGGTTTGCGAAAGCCACCCTGTGTTTGTGAATTCTCAAGTATGATTTTTCCTCCTCTATGGAGAACCCAGGCCAGGTTAGATAAGCTTCTTTCATAAAGTCTTTATTGCCAGACACATTTTTAAAAAAAGGTTTCTCTGTTTTTCTCCTGAGATATGGTTGTAATACTAGAAGAAAATGACAATATGCTGTTTGGAGAATTTTTGCCAAAAAAAAATTGCATGTAATTAAATATCTGTATTTTATTTCTTACGATATTCATGAGTCAAAAAAATTTAAAGTAAAATTAGTGAAACTAAATATATAATTTAATGTTTAGTATATTGAAATATAAAAAGACAAAATCATAACAATGTAAGTATAGCTGTGCAGTATTTTAATTATCGATAAATTATTACCAATAATTTTTTACTAGCTAATTTTTGTATTTTGTGTAGACATGAGATTTTACCCTGTTGCCCAAGCTGGTCTCTAACTCCTGGCTCGAGGTGAAAAATGAAGAAAGTTTCAGCATAAAACACTGAAATAAAATAATTGATGTTTCTTTTAAAGCAACCTTGAAGAGCAAAGTTTATTAATGATATTATTGAGTTGAAAAGTAATTAATTTTGAGCAAATTTTTCCAATGACCTAAAAGGCCCTTACTATACACTACACTATACGATACACTACTCTATACACTAGTCAGAGTAATGGTGAAAAAATAAGTATAATCCAGTTCTAAATTTCCTGTGACTCTTTTATCATCAGATAATACTATCTCTTGTTTGATGGCTTCGAGTACTTTTTTTTGAAACAGGTTTTTTTGTAGGGACTATAGCACCTTTATTTTTTTATTTTTTATTTTTATTCTTTGAGATGGAGTCTTGCTCTGTCACCCAGGCTGGAGTGCAGTGGCGTGATTTTGGTTCAATGCATCCTCCACCTCCCGAGTTCAAGCGATTCTCCTGCCTCAGCCTCCTGAGTAACAGGGTCTACAGGTGTGCACCACCATGGCTGGCTTATTTTTGTATGTTTAGTAGAGACGGAGTTTCACCATGTTGGCCAGGCTGGTCTTGAACTCCTGACCTCAAGTGATTCACCCACCTCAGCCTCCCAAAGTGCTGAGATTAGAAGCATGAGCCACCATGCCTGGCTATAGCCCCTTTTTTGATAGCAAGCTATAATATTTATTTTAAAGAAAACATTTCCAGGTTATATTGTCTTTAGATTTATGATTTGTAGAAGGAAATTATAATTCATTACTATTGTATTTGTTGTGAGTTGAGTTGTGTCCCCCTGAAAAAATATGTTGAAGTTCTAACCCCCCAGTGCTTGTGAATGTGTCCTCATTTAGAAATAGAGTCTTAGCAGATATAATCAGCTTAAGGCAAAGGCATACCAGATTTGGTTGGGCTCTAAATCCAATGACTGATATCCTTATAAGAAGGCCATGTGAAGATATAGGGACACAGACACACTGGGAGAATGCAGCATGATGATGGAAGCAGAGGATTGGAGTGATGTACCTATAAACCAAGGAGCACCAAGGATTGCTACAACCACCAGAAGCTAGAGAGAACAAGGAAGGATTATTCCCAAGAACTTTCACAATAGAGCATAGCTCTGCCAACATCTTGATTTCAGATTTCTAGTCTCCAGAACTGTGAGAGAATGAATTTTTGTTGTTTTAGGACACACAGTTTATGGTAATTTGTTACAGCCTCTAGGAAACCAATACTGTGTTCATATTCCAGTGTTCAAAAAGTCTTCAAACTAGAGTAAGAATTTTTCTCACAGTATCCATTTTGCTTAGTTGACCATTATCTCTGTGAAACTTGAGGGAAGAAAATTTTTCAAAAAACTATATAACCCATGTTTACTCTGGATGCTAATGATTCAGAGATAACATTTTTTTTTTAAATTTGGAAATAATGGTATTAGATTATCACTATGAGTATTTTGGAACCTAAAATTAACATAAAAATTTGAAAGCTAGTACTGTAATGAGTACAATTAATGTACATCCCTTCATGAATTCCAGTTTTGTCTAGGAGGTTCAGGTGCAAGACTAGTCTCCTATACTGTTAGGGCAGATGTGGCTTTAAAAATTTTTTTTTATTTTACGTTATTTTAAGTTCTGGGATACATGTGCAGGATGTGCAGGTTTGTCACATAGGAAAACATGTGCCATGATGGCTTTTGCACCTGTCAACCCATCACCTAGATACTAAGCTCCATGTGCATTAGCTGTTTATCCCAATGCTCTCCCGCCCCCCTGCCCCCCAACAGGCCCCAGTGTGTGTTCCTCTCCCTGTATCCTTATGTTCTTATTGTTCAGCTCCCACTTATAAAGGAGAACATGCAGTATTTGGTTTTCTGTTCCTGTGTTAGTTTGCTGAGGATAATAGCTTCCAGCTCCATCCATGTCCCCACAAAGGACATGATCTTGTTACTTTTTATGGCTGCATAGTATTCCATGGTGTATATGTACCACATTTTCTTTTTCCAGTCTATCACTGGGGGGCATTTGAGTTGATTCCATGTCTTTGTTATTATGAATAGTGCTGCAGTGAACATATGTGTGCAAGTATCTTTGTAATAGAATGATTTCTATTCCTTTGTGTATACTCGGTGATGACATTGCTGGGTCACATGGTGTTTCTGGTTCTAAGTCTTTGAGGAATCACCACACTGTCTTCCACAATGTTTGAGCTAATTTACATTCCCACCAACAGAGTAAAAGTGTTCCTATTTCTCCACAGCCTTAGCAGCATCTGTTGTTTCTTGACTAATCATCGCCATTCTGACTGGTGTGAGATGGTATCTCAATGTGGTTTTGATTTGCATTTCTCTAATGATCAGTGATGTTGAGCTTTTTTAAATATGTTTCTCGGCTGCATAAATGTCTTCTTTTGAGAACTGTCTGCTCATGTCCTTTGCCCACCTTTTAATGGGGTTATTTCTTGTGAATTTTTTTTAAGTTCCTTGTAGATTCTAGATACTAGACCTTTGTCAGATGGACAGATTGCAAAAAATTTTCTCCCATTCTGTAGGTTGCCTTATCATTCTGATGATAGTTTCTTTTGCTGTGATGAAGCTCTTTATTTTAATTAGATCCCATTTGTCAATTTTTGCTTTTGTTGCAATTGCTTTTGACATTTTCATCATTAAATCTTTGCCTGTACCTGTGTCCTGAATGGTATTGCCTAGATTTTCTTCGAGGGTTTTTATAGTTTTGGGTTTTACATTTAAGTCTTTAATCCATCTTGAGTTAATTTTTGTATAAGGTGTAAGGAAGGGGTCCAGTTTCAATTTTATGCATGTGGCTAGCCAGTTTTCCCAGCACCATTTATTAAATAGGAAATCTGGCCGGTGTGGTGACTCATGCCTGTAATCCTAGCACTTTGGGAGGCCAAGGTGGGCAGATCGCGTGAGCTCAGGAGTCTGAGACCAGTCTGACCAACATGGTGAGACCCTGTATCTACTAAAAATACAAAAATTAGCCAGTTGTGGTGGTGTGTGCCTGTAGTCCTAGCTACTTGGGAGGCTTAGGCAAGAGAATTGCTTGAACCCAGGAGGTGAAGGTTGCAGTGAGCCGAGATCATGCCACTGCACTCCATCCTGAGAGACAGAGCAAGACTCTGTCTCAGAAAAAATACAAACAAACAAATAAATAAATAGAAAATCCTTTCCACATTACTTGTTTTTTTCAGGTTTGTCAAAGATCAAATGGTCATAGATATGTGGTCTTATTTCTGACCATTGAATCTATAAATTACCTTGAGCAGTGATACAGTTTGGCTGTGTCCCCACCCAAATCTCATCTTGAATTCCCACATGTTGTGGGAGGGACCTGGTGGGAGGTAATTGAATCATGGGGGCAGGTCTTCCCGTGCTGTTCTCATGAGAGTGAGTCCAATGACATCTGATGGTTTCATGTGTCTGGCATTTCACCTGCTTGCACTCACTCTAGCCTGCCACCCTGTGAAGAAGATACCTGCTTTCCTTTGCCTTCTGCCATGATTGTAAGCTTCCTGGAACTCAGGAAGTGTGGAACTGTGAGTCAATTAAATCTCTTTCCTTTACAAATTTCCCCATCTCAGGTGTTTCTTCATAGCAGTGTGAGAACGGACTAATACAGTAAATTTGTACCAGTAGAGTGGGATGCTGCTGAAAAGATACCTGAAAATGTGGAAGCAACTTTGGAACTGGGTAACAGGCAGAGGTTGGAACAGTTTGGAGGGCTCAGAAACAGACAGGAAAATGTGAGAAAGTTTGGAACTTCCTAGAGACTTGTAGAATGGCTTTGACCAAAATGCTGATAATGATACAGGCAATGAAATCCAGGCTAAGGTGGTCTCAGATGGAGATGAGGAACTTGTTGGGAACTGGAGCAAAGGTGACTCTTGTTATGTTTTAGCAAAGAGACTGGTGGCATTTTCCCTCTCCCCTAGAGATTTGTGGAACTTTGAACTTGAGGGAGATGATTTAGGGTATCTGGAGGAAGAAATTTGTAAGCAACAAAGTATTCAAGAGGTGACTTTGGTGATGTTTAAAGTATTCAGTTTTCAAAGGGAACCAGAGCATAAAAGTTCAGGAAATTTGCAACCTGACTGTGATAGAAAAGAATATCTCATTTTCTGAGGAGAAATTCAAGCCAGCTGCAGAAGTTTGCATAAATAATGAGGAGCTGAATGTTAATTCCCAAAACAATGGGGAAAGTGTTTTCAGAACATGTCAGAAGTCTTCACGGCAGCCCTTCCCATCAGATGCCTGGAAGCCTAGGAGGAAAAGATGGTTTCACGGGCCAGGCCCAGGTCCCACCTACTCTGTGCAGCCTAGGGACTTGGTACCCTGCATTCCAGCTGCTCCATCTATGGCTGAAAGGGGCCAAAGTACAGCTTGGACTGTTGCTTCAGATCAGAAGCCCCAAGCCTTGGCAGCTTCCATGTGGTGTTGAGCCTGCAGGTGCACAGAAGTAAAGAATTGAGGTTTGGGAATCTCCACCTAGATTTCAGAGGATGTATGGAAATGCCTGGATGCCCAGGCAGAAGTTTGCTGCAGGGGTGGGGACCTCATGGAGAACCTCTGCTAGGGCAGTGCGAAAGGGAAATGTGGGGTCGGAGCCCCCATACAGAGTCCCTACTGGGGCACTGCCTAGTGGAGGTGTGAGAAGAGGGCAACCATCCTTCAGACCCCAGAATGGTAGAACACCAGACAGCTTGCACCATGTGCCTGGAAAAGCCTCAGGCACTCAATGCCAGCCCGTGAAAGCAGTCAGGAAGGGGGCTATACTCTGCAAAGCCACGAGGGCGGAGCTGCCCAAGACTATGGAAACCCACCTCTTGCATCAGCATGACCTGGATGTGAGACATGGAGTCAAAGGAGATCACTGGAGCTTTAAGATCTGACTGCCCTGCTGGATTTTGGACTTCAATGGGGCCTGTAACCCCTTGGTTTTGGCCAGTCTCCCCGATTTGGAACAGCTGTATTACCCAAAGCCTGTATTCCCATTGTATCTAGGAAGTAACTAACTGCTTTTGATTTTACAAGCTCATAGCTGGAAGGGACTTGCCTTGTCCCAGATGAGATGTTAGACTGTGGACTTTTGAGTTAATGGTGAAATGAGTTAAGACTTTGGTGGACTGTTGGGAAGGCATGATTGGGTTTGAAATGTGAGGACATGAGATTTGGGAGGTGCCAGGGTCAGAATGATATGGTTTGCCTGTATTCCCACCCAAATCTCGTCTTGAATTCACACGTGTTGTGGGAGGGACTTGGTGGAAGGTAATTGAATCATGGGGGCAGGTCTTTCCTGTGCTGTTCTTGTGATAGTGAGTCTCACAACATCTAATGGTTTTATCTGTCTGGGATTTCACCTGCTTGTACTCACTCCATTCTGCTGCCCTGTGAAGAAAGTGCCTGCTCCTCCTTTGCCTTCTGCTATGATTGTAAGTTTCGTGGGGCCTCCTCAGTAATGCAGAACTGTGAGTCAATTAAATCTCTTTCCTTTATAAATTACCACGTCTCTGGGGTTTTTGTTGTTGTTGTTGTTGTTTTTGAGATGAAGTCTCACCTTTTTAGCCCAGGCTGAAGTGCAGTGGCACAATCTGAGCTCACTGCAACCTCTGCCTCCCGGGTTCAAGTGATTCTCCTGCCTCAGCCTCCTGAGTAGCTGAGATTACAGACATGCACTACCATGCCCAGCTAATTTTTGTACTTTTAGTAGAGACAGGGTTTCACTATGTTGGCCAGGCTGGTCTTCAACTCCTGACCTCAAGTGATCTGCTCGCCTCAGCCTTGCAAAGTGCTGGGATTATAGGTGTCAGCCACCACACCCAGCCAGGTATTTCTTCATAGTGGTGTGAGAACAGACTAATACAGGCAGTATGGCCATTTCACAATATGGATTCTTCCTATGTATGAGCATGAAATTATTTCATTTGTTTCTGTCCTCTTTTATTTCCTTGAGCAGTGGTTTGTAGTTTTTGAAGAGGTCCTTCACTTCCCTTGTTGGCTATTTTCCTAGGTATTTTATTCTCTTCATAGCAATTGTGAATGTGAATTTATTCATGATTTGGCTCTCTGTTTGTCTATTGTTGGTATATAGGAATGCTGGTAGTTTTTGCACATTGATTTTGTATCCTTTGACTTTGTTGAAGTTGCCTATCAGCTTAAGATACTTTTGGGCCGAGATAATGGGGTTTTCTAGATATATGATCATGTCATCTGCAAACAGAGACAGTTTTACTTCCTCTCTTCCTATTGGAATACACTTTATTTCTTTCTTTTGTCTGATGGCCCTGGCCAGAAATTCCAATATTGAATAGGAGTGGTGAGAGAGAGCATCCTTGTCTTGTGCTAGTTTTCAAGGGGAATGCTTCCAGCTTTTGCCCATTCAGTATGATACTCATTGTGGGGTTTATCATTATTATTTTGAGGTATGTTCCATCAATATCTAGTTTATTGAGAGTTTTTAACATGATGGGATGTTGAATTTTATCGAAGGTATTTTCTGCATCTAGTAAGATAATCATATGGTCTTTGTCTTTAGATCTGTTTATGTGATGAATTATGTTTATTGATTTGTGTATGTTGAACAAGCCTAGCATCCTGGGGATGAAGACAGCTTGATCGTGGTGGATAATCTTTTTGATGTGTGCTGGATTCAATTTGCCAGTATTTGATTGAGGACTTTTGCATCAATGTTCTTCAGGCATATTGGCCTGGAGTTTTCTTTTTTTGTTGCATCTCTGCCAGGTTTTGGTATCAAGATGATGCTGGCCTCAAAAAAATGAGTTAGGGAGGAGTCCCTTTTTTTCAGTTGTTTGGAATAGTTTCAGAAGAAATGGTACCAGCTCCTCTTTGTACCTCTGGTAGAATTCAGCTGTAAATCTGTCTGGTCCTGGGCTGTCTTTGGTTGGTAGACTATTTATTACTGCCTCAATTTCAGAACTTGTTATTGGTCTATTCAGGGATTCAGCTTCTTCCTGGTTCAGTCTTTGGAGGGTGTATGTGTCCAGGAATTTATCCATTTCTTCTAGATTTTCTAGTTTATTTGCATAGAGATGTTTATAGTATTCTCTGATAGTTGTTTGTATTTCTGTGGGATCAATGGTGATGTCCCCTTTATCATTTTTTATTGTGTCTATTTGATTCTTCTTTATTAGTCTAGCTAATGGTCTATTTTATTTATTTTTTCAAAAACTGGCCCCTGGATTCATTAATATTTTTTGAAGGGCTTTTCGTGTCTCTATTTCCTTCAGTGCTGCTCTGATCTTGGTTATTTCTTGTTTTCTGCTAGCTTTGGGGTTAGTTTGCTCTTGGTTCTCTAGTTCTTATAGTTGTGATATTAGGGTGTCAATTTGAGATCTTTCTAGCTTTTTGATGTGGGCATTTATGGCTATAAATTTCCCTCTTAACACTGCTTTAGCTGTGTCCCAGAGATTCTGGTATCTTGCCTCCATGTTCTTATTGGTTTCAAAGAACTTCTTGATTTCTGCCTTAATTTCATTATTTACCCAGGAGTCATTTAGGAGCAGATTGTTCAACTTCCGTGTAGTTGTGTGGTTTTAAGTGATTTTCTTAATCTTGAGTTCTGATTTGATAGTGCTGTGGTCTGAGAGACTGTTATGATTTCAGTTCTTTTGTCCTTGCTGAGGAGTGTTTTACTTTCAATTATGTGATTGATTTTAGGGTACGTGCTATGTGGTGCCAAGAAGAAAGTATATATATTCTATTGTTTTTGGTTGGAGAGTTCTGTAGATATCTATCAGGTCCACTTGATCCAGTGCTGAGTTCAAGTCCTGAATATCTTTGTTAATTTTCTGTCTTGATGATCTAATGTTGACAGTGGGATGTTAAAGTCTCACACTGTTATGTGGGAGTCTAAGTTGTCTCTTCGTAGGTCTCTAAGAACTTGTATTATGAATCTGGGTGCTCCCGTACTGGGTGCATGTATATTTAGGATAGTTAGCTTTACTTGTTGAATTGATCTCATTTCCATTATATAATGCCCATCTTTGTCTTTTTTGATCTTTGTTGGTTTAAAATCTGTTTTGTTAGAAACTAGGATTGCACTCCCTGCTTTTTCCTGCTTTCTATTTGCTTGGTAAATTTTCCTCCATCCCTTTATTTTGAGCCTGTATGTGTCTTTATGCATGAGATAAGTCTCTTGAATATAGCACACCAATGGGTCGTGACTCTTTATCCAGCATGCCATTCCCTGTCTTTTAATTGGGGGCATTTCGCTAATTTACATTTAAGGTTAATATTGTTATGTGTGAATTTGATCCTGTCATCGCGATGCTAGCTGGTTATTTTGCACACTTAGTGTAGTTGCTTCATAGTGTCATTGATTTTTGTACTTCAGTGTGTTTTTGCAGTGGCTGGTAACACTTTTTCCTTTCCATATTTAGTGCTTCCTTCAGGAGTTCTTGCAAGGCACGCCTGGTGGTGACCAATTCCCTCAACATTTGCTTGTCTGAAAAGGATTTTATTTCTCCTTCACTTATGAGGCTTGGTTTGGCTGCATATGAAATTCCGAGTTGGAAATTCTTTAAGAATGTTGAATATTGGCCCCCAGTCTCTCCTGGCTTGTAGGGCTTCTGCTGAGAGGTCCACTGTTAGTCTGATGGTCTCCCCTTTCTAGGTGACCTGACTTTTATCTCTGGCTGCCCTTAACATTTTTTTCCTTCATTTTGACCTTGGAGAATCTGATGATTATGTATCTTGGGGTTGATATTCTTGTGGAGTATCTTACTGGGGTTCTCTGGATTTCCTGAATTTGAGTTTTGGCCTGTCTTGTTAGATTGGAGAAGTTCTCCTGGATGATATCCTGAATTATGTTTTACAACTTTGTTCTATTCGGGTGCCCCAATCAGTCACAGGTTCAGTCTTTCTACATAATCCCATAGTTCTCAGAGGTTTTGCTCATTCTTTTTCCTTCTTTTTTTTTTTTTCTCTAATCTTGTATGTGTGTTTTAATTTCAGCAAGATAGTCTTCAAGCTCTGAAATTCTTTCCTATGCTTGGTCTGTTCAGTTATTGATACTTGTGGTTGCGTTGTAACATTCTTGGTTGTGTTTTTCAGCTCCATCAGGTCATTTATGTTCCTCTCTAAACTGGTTATTCTCGTTAACAGCTCCTGTAGTGTTTTATCATGTTTCTTAGCTTCTTTGCATTGGGTTAGAACATGTTCCTTTTGCTCAACAAAATTCATTATTACCCACCTTCTGAAGCCTACTTCTGTCAGTTCATCCATCTCAGCTTTTGCCCAGTTCTGTGCCCTTGCTGGAGAGGTGTTGTGTTAATCTGGAGGAGAAGAGGCACTCTGGCTTTTTGAGTGTTCAGCATTTTGTTCTTTGATTCTGTCTCATCTTTGTTAGTTTATCTAGCTTCAATCTTTGAGGCTACTGACCTTTGGATGGGGTTTTTGTAGGGGCTTTTTTGTCAATGCTCTTGTTATTGCTGTTTGTTTTTCTTTTTCTTTATCTTTTCTTTTTTTTTTTTTTTGAGACAGAGTCTTGCTCTGTCACTCAGGCTGGGGTGCAGTGGCATGATCTTGGCACACTGCAACCTCCACCTCCTGGGTTCAAGCAATTCTCTGCGTCAGCCTCCCAAGTAGCTGGGATTACAGGTACCTGCCACCACACCCAGCTAACTTTTTTGTAGTTTTTAGTAGAGACAGGGTCTCACCATCTTGGCCAGGCTGGTCTTGAACTCCTGACCTCAAGATCCACCTGCCTCGGCCTCCCAAAAGTGCTGGAATTACAGGCATGAGCCACTATGCCTGGCCTGTTTTTCTTTTAACAGTCAGGCCCCTCTTGCTCTTCCAGTTGAGGTTTGCTGGAGGTCCACTCCAGACCTTCTTTGCCTGGGTCCCTCCCACACCTAGAGGTGTCATCAGTGGAGGCTGCAAAACAGTAAAGGTGGCTGCCTGCTCCTTTCCCTGGGATCTTTGACCCAGAGGGTCACTGAACTGATACCAGTGGGAACGCCCTTGTATAAGGTGTCTAGCAACCCCTGTTGGGGTGGTCTCACTCAGTCAGGAGGCACAAGATCCAGGACCCACTTAATGAAAGCACTCTGACTACCCCTTGGCAGAGGGGGTGCATTGCACTGGGGGGAATCCCACTCATCCTGACTGCCCAGATTCCTCACAGTTGGCAGAGGGAAAGACTAAGTCTGCTGATCCATGGACACCATGGTGCTCAGGAGCTCTGTCCCTGGGAGACTAGAGTTCTGTCTGCAAACTTCTGGCTGGAGTTGCTGAAATTCCTGCAGGGAGGCCCCACCCAGTGAGGGAGTATGGTCAGGGTCCAACCTAAAGAGGCAATCTGGCCACCATCTGCCACAGCCTCTGTGCTGCACTGTGGTGAATTCCTCCTGGATCTAAACTGACCATTTTCCCAGGCACCTGCAGAGGAGAAATGGCAGACTGGAGCTGCAGTGATGTCTGCTGCCCTCCCCCAGGGAGCTCAGTCTTCTGAGGCAGCAGGCAGCCAAAGTCATGATGGCCGCCCCTTGCCCCAGGAACTTGGTAGTCTTAGACAGTCTCTAGCTAAGTGGCCACTGTGAATCTGTGCAGCTCTGTGCTTGGGACTCAAGGAACTGGTGGCATGGGCTCACGAGGGGGATCTCCTGATTCACAGGTTGCACAGATCCGTGGAAAAAGTGTGGTTTCCCGTGCGGGATAGCACAATCACTCACTGCCTCTCTTGGCTGGGAGTGGGAGCTCCCCTTGTCCCGTGCAGCTCCCAGGTGGGCTGTTATGGCTCCCACGTGGGCTGTAGTTCCACCCTGCTTTTCCTCACTCCCCATGGGTCATGCTGACCACCTTGTCAGTCTCAGTGAGAGGACCTGGATACCTCAGTTGCCGGTGTAGGATTCTCTTGCCATTTTCAGTCTTCTCGGTGGGAGCCTCTGATCACAACTGTTTCTAGTTGGCCTTCTTGGCCCCTCCCCTTCCAAATGTGGCTTTTTTGCTCTGGTTTTCTGCTCCCCTTTTATTGTTGGTAACTAGACTATTTTTCTTATTTTTCAACAATCTCAACTATGAATTTAAAAGGATACTTACTATGTTAATCTTTGCTTAAACTCAACTGCCACCAGAACATTCAGTGAGCTTGTGGCAAAAAAGCTTGCCAGAGGGTGCAGCCCTCAGTGGAACAGTGAGAGCAGTCACTTGGTGAAGGAGAAGCTTGCCAGAGGCAGCAGGCCAGAGCTGAATGGTCAGAACCACTGCTTGGTGAAGAGCTTAAACTAGAGCAAAAGTCATTGAACTGTGAGGACTACTGCCAGAGAATCTTACTGAAGTCTGCAAACTGCTGCTCAATCATTAGAGCCATTACAGTGATGGTGGAGAAACTTGCTGGAAGAGGCAGTTGGGGCTGCCACTGTGGTGAATGCTGTCAGGCCCCCTTCATGCCAGTGCCCTGGCTCTGTTGGTAAAACAGCACACAGGAAGAAGGGAGTCACTTCTGTTTTGGCCTTGTAGTGTCTTTCCAGCTCCCTCTACTGGCAAGCTGGTAAAAAAGTCTGTGAGGCCCAAAGTGGTGGATTTGGAAGTGAGATGCAATAAATTAATAACCAGCACAGTCTTCCCCTCTGGCTAGTCAGCATCCACAAGAACCTTTATACATACATTTGAACTTCAGTACAATCACAGAACTAACCTTATGTTTCTACCCAAAGAGATGCAGCTACCCTTGGTACAAGCGAAGTAGTTCTTACCCCTAAAGAGAGAAGACATACAGTTCCAACAGTCATTGTATACATTGCTGACTATATCAGTTATTCTCAAATTTAGTCATGGTCTTATATTCTTTTAACACAAAATTTAAAGTTAACCTCCAACAAACTCGTGTAAAATATTAAGGAGAAAAAGGAGAGAAAAGTAAAATAGTTAATATACACAAATAAAGATATACATATAACACTTACGTAAAGTTAGTATAGTCTTTATTTCTACAACTGGTCCTAAGGCTGTGGTTAACATCTATGACTTTTTTCTTGCGCTAACCATTCCATATTGTTCTTGTCCTTAGCCACAACTCCAGGTGGTTGTGATGATGTAACCGGTGGAGTAACCCAAACCTTCATTACTGAAGCATCTGAAGAAATGCCCCTTTCCCCCTGGTTGCTGTCATTTTCCATTAAGCTTTACCATTGGTCATGGAAGGAGTAAGAGGTGTCACAGCAAATCCTCTTGGTTCCAGACATAGCCCTCTTTGCTTTCATTATGTAGCAGCAACTCAATTCCACTTTGTAATCAGGATCAGTCACACCAGCCGGAAGAGTAATAACTTCATTCTTTTCCTGTTGGTTTAGTGACGTAAGGAGCCCACCATGGCTAGGTGGCAGTCTCACCTTCCAATACAATGGAACTATTGTTCAGTCCCCTAGTAGAAGCATTCCCCCTGCTCTTGGGAGCTAATGCTCTGAATCAATAGGGTTCGGAGTTACCAGGATGCAAAACAAAATTGTGCAAATTGATTATTAGATAGTGAGAAGGGCCACTCTCAGTTTCACCTTTTGATTTCCAGACCCCTGAATTCTGGCTGTGAGATAGACAGCACTGTATAATGGTTTATGATTCAGAGCTTATACTGCATCCTGTAAAACAGATACCTAGTCTTTTGAGGTATTGTTTTCCAAATGGTGCCATATATAAGTCTTCAGTTAGCCATTCTATCAGCAGCTTTCTTTGGGAAATGGGGGTATGTGATAAAACCAGTTAATTCCATGGGCACAAGCCCAATGCTACACATTCTTTGCTATGAAGTGAATTTCTTTGTCAGAAGTGTGAATTCTATGATGATAGTTAAGGCATCCTGTGTGTCCATGGATGATGATGCTAGTAGAAACATTATGAGCAGGGAAAGTAATCCAGAATTCATGTCTATTCTACTGAGTGTAAACCTTTGTCTCCTCCATAATGGAAGAGGTCCAGTGTAACTAGCATCCCATCAGTTAGCTGGCTTGTCTTCCTGGGGGAATGGTGTCATATCAGAGATTCCATTGGTCTTTTCTGTTAATAGATTAGACACTCAGCAGTAGTGACAGCAAGATCAGCCTTGCCATGAAGTCCACATTTTTGAGCCCAATCATAGACTCTACCCTTGCCACCACTGAGAGCCCACTGGGCAAGTGCTAGGTAGCTAGGAAAAGAGGCTGACTGATATCCTCAGAGAGTATCATTTTGTTCATCTGATTATTGAGAGCCTCCTCTGTATTGGATACTTCGATGAGTATTTTCTAGGACACAAAATCTTCATAGCCTGTCCCCTGAGAATTTCATCCACACGTCTATTTTCTAGCCTCCAATATTTTATTCCTGTTTCTTCGAAGTCCCTATCATTCAGTTAGCCATTACTAATGAACCAGTGTAAATCTGTACATGCGATCATCTCTCACTTCAAAGTGGAAAACCAAATAGACTGCTTGAAGTGCTGCCCACGGGGAGATTTTACCTACAATGCTGTTTTTTGGGGGGTCACTCCTGAGTGGGGCTGTAATACTTTCAAGTAGGTACCAACATATCAATAGAAACTTAAGTCTGACTCACAATTTTTTCTTCCTCAGTGAACTGATAATAAGGAACACCCATGAGGCCACAGATATAGACCGAGAGAGGAAAGAGGCATTGCAGCAAGAATTTTTTTAAGAAATTTGAGGCACCTGTTCATGTAAATTACTTGTAACTTCCAGATCTTTCAAGTTTGGTCTTTTCCATTTGATACATTGCTGCTGTGCACACCCAATCTCTGGCTTGGTTAGTCATGTAACTTTCAGTTCATGATAGGAAGCTCAGGACACATAGTTACCTGATACCCTGTAGTTAGGCATTTCCTCTCTAATAAGGGCCAGTAGCAAGCAAGAAGCTGATTCTCAAAAGGAAAATAATTATCTATAAAGACGACATAGATTTGCTCTTAAGTCCTACAGTTCTGCAGTATGATTCTCCTTTGGTAGCTTCCAGAGGATCCATAGAGCATTGCTATTTACCATATACACTTTGAGTATTATTGGATTCATTAGCCATCAACAGAAATCTCCACAGGCTAAAACATTGTGATTATCAGTACATTCCTGCTGTCCTTTTCTGTGAAAGCATCTACCTTTACAATCCAGAGGTGGGTTGGTTAAGTGCTGCTACTTGGCCTCTGCTTCTCCATGATTATCTCTGTTAAATCAGGGAGGCTGTGTCAGTGGCAACATCTCCTGTGGCAAGGGTATCCAATCTTTTGGCTTCCCTGGGCCACATTGGAAGAAGAATTGTCTTGGGCCACACATAAAATACACTAACACTAATGGTAGCTGATGAGTTTTTAAAAATCGCAAAAAAAAATCTCATGATGTTTTAAGAAAGCTTATGGATTTGTGTTGAGTCATATTCAAAGCCATCCTGGTCTGCATGCCACCCATGGGCCGCAGGTTGGACAAACTTGTACTACGGTCATTGCTGACTTATGTGTGAGAACAGTCATAGAGCTTTTTGAGATGCAGATGCTGCCCTTAATATGTTTTTCAGTGCATTAGTGAAGGGACTATAATATGTTTTTCAATGCATTAGTGAAGGGACTATTTTCTAGACTTTCTTGGGGGGTATAGTTGGGGGATGGATGTGCAGGTTGCATATGAAAAATCTATTCAAACATTCTTACCTCCCTGAGCTTTTAGATTCATTCCTCTCCACGAGGTGTCAGCCCATGGGTCAAAGCCAGCCCACCTCCTGATTTTGTAAATAAAGTTTTATTGGATCACAGCCATGCTCATTCATTTATGTATCATCTAGGGCTGCTTTCACACTATGATAGCAGAGCTTAGTATTTGTGACAGAGACCATATGGCACACAAAGTTGAAAATGTTTACTATTTTGTTCTTTAAGAAAATGTTTGCTGATCTCTGTCCTAGAGTATGCTGCAGTTTGACCCACGTTATGAGTAGTGACAGCAAAGGAGGGGTTGTGGTAATTCTTCAGAAAGATGAGCATTTCCCTGCAGGGCAACTGCCCCAGAAGGTCAGACTTCTCAGACACAGGGAAAGCAAGCTATTTGCACTCGAAAGTGAGACTCAGAATAACACAGAAATTTGAGTTTCTCAGCTTTATTTAAGTCCAACCAGATATCCCCATTCCAAGTTTCAGAGTGCCCAGTTAATACCTTAACTTTCACATAAAGAACTTGGCGAGGCTGTCAATTCAATTGACATTGTAAATTTGCAACTCACACAATTAAATTTGTGTTTAATGTTTAGTAATATCAGTCCTGTGGATTTAAGATGCCAGAGATTGTTTTAAACTTGCCATGGAAGCATTCTCTATTGAGACCACAACTCATGCTGATAGTTTAAGCACCCGAGTTTTACTTCTTTCTGTAAATGTTCCACACCGTCAGTAAAATCTATTGCACACCACAGTCCTTATCATCATCACTATGGTAATGCTAAGGGCAGCAGCCTCATGGGCTCCCAAGGTGCTTAGCTCAGTAGACACTTATCTCAGTAGACACTTTATTATAATCAACAACAGGAGATAACTTGATTAATTGTGATACCAATGTATACCTTGGGTTGTTAGCATTCCATTTCCCGTTGGTAAGGGCCCAGCACTGTGCTCAAGCCCAAAGGCATAACTAAGCCAATCCATCTTTGACGGTCTCTCTCCGGAGACCACTTCAGTACCAATTCTCTATCTGTCGAGAGACAGAAATTACCCCCAGTAATTTGAACATAAAATTTAATACGACATGTTAACTAATTAAAGGTGGTTAACTACTAAAAGGCATAAAAGAGGATTCTAAGGGGTGTCACCCATGGGCTGACACCCGATGGAGAGGAATGAATCTAAAAGCTTAGGGAGGTAAGAATGTTTGAATAGATTTTTCATATGCAACTCAGAAGTAGCAGCTCCAAGCAGCTGCAACCCATAGGACTAATGAGGAATTAACCTCATGGAGGGGAAGGATGGACCCTCCATTGACCCTCTAGCTCCAGCACATTACGGTAAGAGGGAAGAAGTCTTTTCCTTGTGATTTGCCCTTGCAGTGTCCCTCCAGTGTATCTACTGAAAACTTCAAGTCAACTGGCAAGAGAAAACATACTACAGCATCCAGTTTCAGGATCACATAGCAGGAAAAAGAAGGCTGGATTTGGAACTGAGAGGCAACCAATTAATAACAAACTCTTAACCAGTTTATGGTTGTAACTACTATCTGTGTGCAACTGTGTCCCATATTATATCTCGTCTGTTCTTCTCCCTTGAGCTCCTGAAAAGGATTCATATATTAAATTGTCTCCTTCATGTCTTCGCTTGAACTTCTCATAGGCATCTTTAACTTAATTTGTACAGAACTAAGCACTGGTTCCTCTAGTTTATCCCATCTCAGTAAATGGCATCACCACTCAAGCAAAACCATGCCCTTGATGCCTTTCACCCCACAGCCAGTTAGTCAAAGTTCTACCAGCTCTGTCTTTGAAATATATCCAAATCTTATCACCTCCACTGCTGCCACCTTGCTCCAGGTCACCATCATCCCATGACTCTCAAATCTGAGAAATCATATGTTAGATTTCTTCATTTCCAATGTATGCTTGATAATTAAATGACTACTTGTTCTCAATTTAATCTATAACTTTTCATTCGATATATACCCCATCCTTTCCTCATCAGATTTCATACAAGATACCAAAATCCTTAGGGCTTTTGAATATGTTTGCTGCAACCCTTGCTGTTAGGGTAAGTCTTTTTTGTGTTTATCAGTGCAGCACTAAACCTTATTTTTACTAATTAATGTTAACATCATTAATGACATTAATGAATGATATTAATTTTATCATTAATAATAAAATTATTTCATATATGGTTCTGAAACTTATATAGATAAATATATCTTCTTACCATTAATAATGGCCTATTATCAGATTTTTAAAAATAGTTTCGTAGGCCAGGCGCTGTGGCTCACGCCTGTAATCCCAGCACTTTGGGAGTCAGAGGCAGGTGGTTCACCTGAGGTCAGGAGTTTGGGACCAGCCTGACCAACATGGTGAAACCCCATTTCTACTAAAAATACAAAAGTAGCCAGGCCTGGTGGCACATGCCTGTAATCTCAGCTACTTGGGAGGCTGAGGCAGGAGAATCATTTGAATCTAGGAGGCGGAAGTTGCAGTGAGCTGAGATCACGCCATTGCACTCCAGCCTAGGCAACAAGAGGGAAATTCCATCTCAAAAAAAAAAAATCATTTTTATAAAGATGACTTATTTCTTAGATTTTTGTTTTTTTGGAAAGGAGCTACAAAGGTAAAACCTACTCTGCAAAAAACTTCCACGTATATAATTGGCTTTTTATGTTAATTAAAATCTCATTAGTTTTCATCAACTTAATTTCTTTTAAGGTAAATATCTGTACTTGCTTTTGTTGTATTCAGAAATGAGTTTCATTCCTGCTTAGAATTCCATACCATTGACTTCTATAGAAAACTTTCATCTGTATCTCTTGACTCCTTTTTAATATTGATTTGAGGCCATAATAAAGAGGCAACCTTTTTGAAATAATAGATTCTTTTAGCAAATACTTTTTTTTTTTTTTTTTGAGGCAAGGTCTCACTCTGTAACCCAGGCTGGAGTGCAGTGATGCAATCATAGCTCACTGCACCCTCAACCTCCTGGGCTGAAACAGTCCTCCCGCCTCAGCTTCCTGAGTAAATGGGACTACAGGTGTGTGCCACCATGCCTGTCTATTTATTTATTTACTTACATACCTGTCTTCCCTTCCCTCTTTTCTCTTCCCCCTTGCCCCTTGTCCTTTGCCCCTTGCCCCTTTCCCCTTGCCCCTTCCCCTACTCTGTCCGCTGGTAGAGATGGGGTCTTGCTATGTTGCCCAGGCTGGTCTTAACCTCCTGGCCTCAGGCAATCCTCCTGCCTCAGCTCCCCCAGAGTGCTTGGATTATAGGCATGAGCCACCACACCTGGCCCATACTTTAAAAAAAGCGGGGTGGGGGGAATTGCCTAATATACTCTTTCTCTTTCAGGTGGGAGGTGTTGCTGTTTTTCTCCTGATGGTAAAGCTTTAGCCGTAGGTCTCAACGATGGAAGCTTCTTAATGGCAAATGCAGATACTCTAGAGGACCTTGTGTCTTTTCATCACAGAAAAGATATGATTTCAGATATTCGATTTTCACCTGGTAAGAGCCATTGAAATTGTATTTGCGTATTAACTTGGGTCTGGCAGTGTATAAATGTATCATGTATAATTTTTATTAACTGTTATATTATCTGAGAACTTAACTTTTTTACTAGAGGAGGCAGTGTAGCAAGAGGTAAAAGCCCTGTTGTTAGATTGGCGCAAATATCTGTCTTAGTGCCAATTCTGTTACTAAATTTTCTGTGTGACTTGAGCCAGGATGCTTCTCTGAGCTTTCGTTTCCTCATCTATGACATAAAAGGGGCTAGATAACTGTTTTCATTATATTCTTAATGCTTTTGAAATTGCACTCATTTTACTCCATTAACTTCCATGTATTCATTATCTACTACAAACCTACTGTAATGCAGCAATTACTAATGTTAAGGCAAAATTTACTTGTGTTGGTTTAGTTCCATTTTTTTCTAAATTTAGAGGGAGTTTTTTTAAACACAAAGTATCAAAACTACATCATACATAGTTTTTGACATTTGCTTCCCACTGAACTAATTTGTTACACTAAAAAATTATTTTGTTAAGTTTAATATACTTGAAAAATGTTATCATTTGTCATTTGACACATCTGTCTTCTTATTATAAAACAACTAAGATTCCTCCATAAAGAAAAGGAAAATTAACTCTAGTTGCAGAGTGTAAAAAAGTATTTCCAAAGATAGAAAATGTCAAGCAAATATGTTTCTATTATAGGTTCTGGGAAATATCTTGCTGTAGCATCCCATGACAGCTTTATAGATATATACAATGTAATGAGTAGTAAACGAGTAGGAATATGCAAAGGAGCTACCAGTTACATAACCCATATTGATTGGGATATTAGAGGTAAGACTTTAAATAACTTAATATTTGATAAAAATTTCATTTGATTTAGTATAGCTATATTAGAGAAACAGGAAAGTGATTCAACAGATGAGTTTAAAAGAATTGGGGAAAGCAACCATTATTCTCAAAATTATTTTTTACTATTTTACATCTGAAGATGAACACTATAGAGTTGAGACTTTTTCTTTTTTCTTTTCTTTTTTTGAGACAGGTCTCATTCTGTCACCCAGGCTGGAGTGCTGTGGTACAATCACAGTTTACTACACCCTCGACCTCCTGGGCTTAAGTGATCCTCCCAACTCAGCCTCCTGAGTAGCTGGGACTACAGGCATTCACCACCATGCCTGGCTAATTTTTAAATTTTTTGTAGAGACAGGGTCTCACTATATTGCCCAGGCTGGTCCCGAACTCCTGGACTCAAGCAATCCTCCCACCTTGGCATCCCAAAGTTCTGGGATTATAGGCATGAGCCACTGCACCCAGCCTACACTTTTCAATACTTCACCTAATATCATTCAAATAATAGTACAGTAAGTGATTAGTTGTTTAATTTGTAAGGTAATTTAAATATGCAAAAAAATTGTTATGATGTATTGATCTCTGCTATATAAATTTGATATAAATAGACTATAGAAATGTTGGCCAGGTATGGTGGCTCATGCCTGTAATCCCAGTACTTTGGGAGGCCAAGGCTGGAGGACTGCTTGACCCCAGGGGTTTGAGACCAGCCTGGGCAACAGAGTGAGACCCCATTCCTAAAAAAAATGTAATACATTTTTAAAAAGAAATGTTTTTTTTTTTTTTGAGATGGAGTCTCGCTCTGTTGCCCAGGCTGGAGTGCAGTGGCCAGATCTCAGCTCACTGCAAGCTCCACCTCCCGAGTTTACGCCATTCTCCTGCCTCAGCCTCCCAAGTAACTGGGATTACAGGCGCCCGCCATCTCGCCCGGCTAGTTTTTTGTATTTTTTAGTAGAGACGGGGTTTCACCGTGTTCGCCAGGATGGTCTCGATCTCCTGACCTCGTGATCCACCCGTCTCGGCCTCCCAAAGTGCTGGGATTACAGGCTTGAGCCACCGCGCCCAGGCAAGAAATGTTAATTAAGATTTTAAAGTCATTTTTCTCATTGTCTGATATGAAATATATTCTTTAAAAAGAGTCATAATCATATAACATAAAGAACTTAATGAGTATCTTTGTATTTTAGCAGAATGCATGGCATATTACTGAGTTTAATATGTTTGGTAAATGTTAAGTATTTTAAATGCTCTCTTTTTAAGGATGTTATTGTTTCATGTATTCAGCTGTATAAATTGAGCATCATAAAGTTTTTCTAAATATAGTTAAACGATACTTACACTTTAAAAAATATTTTAACATTTGTTTCTAGGAATTTTTTACATATGCATAACCAAAGAAATCATTTTTATGTATATACATATACAAAAATCAAACCACTTATGAATTTAGTTACTTAATAATGTAGAATTATAAAAATAAAATGCTCTTACTATATGTTGACTGCAGCAGAAAATAGGTTTTATATTTAAGCTGATTTTTTTTACCATAAAACTTAAACATCATACTGATGGTATATGTATTTATATGTATTTTATATGTGTAAATATTTTTAAAAATTTTTTTTAAGGAAAGCTTTTACAGGTCAACACTGGTGCTAAGGAACAATTATTCTTTGAAGCTCCCAGAGGGAAAAAACAAACCATCCCCAGCGTGGAGGTAGGACAGCAGTGGTGCTTGTAGTGTTGTTTATGTGAATAAGAGTGGCTAATAAACTGATACCTACTTTCTATCATTTAGTTACACATGAAATCTGTTCTCAAATTATTAAAATAATGGATATTCTTGAGTTTATTGAGTCAGAATACATGGGTGAAGAAAGAAATACTGTATTAATAAAAGGAGTCAGCGGGCATGGTGGCTCATGCCTGTAATCCCAGCAGTTTGGAAGTCGAGGCAGGCAGATTGCTTGTGTTCAGGAGTTCAAGACCAGACTGGGCAACATGTTGAAACCCCATCTCTACAAAAAAATACAAAAAGTTAGTTGGGCGTGGTGGCATGTGCCTATAGTCCCAATTACTTGGGAGGCTGAGGTGGGAAGACTGCTTGAGCCTAGGAGGTGGAGGCTGCAGTGAGCCATGTTCATGCCACTACACTCCAGCATGGGTGACAAAGTGAGACCCTGTATTAAAAAAAAAAGGAATAAATCACTTGTATGGCTAGCTATGCTCTGTTACTTTCCTCAAAAGACAAGAAGTGTGAAATAGCAGATAGAAGACGTGTCATTCTAAGATTGGAGTACTGCATATCTGTCATGTTCTTAGGAATCCATATGCCTAAGATGTTTGTTGGCAGATTACTGTTTTTGTTTTTTTTTAAAAAAGAAAACAAAACAAGAAAAATTGTGTTGCATTTTGTGCCTGACAATATTAGCCTTTTTTTTTTTTCTAAACTTGACCTAGGAAGAGAGGCTTAACAAATTTAATATGAAAGTGGCTTAATGAAGGGAGGGACCATAAGTAAAAGTTCTAAATTTCTTCTAAGGGTTAGTTGGAAAACATACTTATAATGCATTATTAGAAATTTAAATGTGAACTGTAAGAATCTTACTTGATTATCCTGAAGTCAGAAACAGTTTTATTATTAACACTGTATGCTTAGCATCTAGAACACACAGTGGATATATGATTATATTCTGAATAATGCTATGTTAAAATTTTCTGCAGCAACTATTAGGCTCTGGGGAGCTATAAAACCAAGACAACTAATAATTTAACTATTTTTTCATTAAAACTTTCATTTTACTTTTGACACACATAATTACAAAGAAAAATGTTTACATTTTGGTTGTTAATATTTTAGGTTTGGATAATCCAAATTTACAGCATTGTTTTTCCTTCTTAGGTAGAAAAAATTGCTTGGGCATCATGGACAAGTGTACTTGGTTTATGCTGTGAAGGAATTTGGCCAGTAATTGGAGAAGTTACAGATGTAACTGCTTCTTGCCTCACGAGTGACAAAATGGTTCTAGCTACTGGGGATGATTTGGGATTTGTGAAGTTATTTAGATATCCTACTAAAGTATGTGTTTTTCTTTAACTTTCCTAATGATTATAAATTATGAAATGGTTAAGGTAATGTCCTGTCATAGCACTTCATTGTTATTAATTGTACATATGTAATACGTAATGTTGTAATATCAAAGGTTCAGAATTATGTTTCATATCTATAGCTTTTAAGTATTATAATTTATGATCCCATGCCTTAAGTTATATATCATATCCTATAGTGTTTTTCAGTATTGACTAATATGAATATCCCTTTTACAAGAAACATCTTGGCTGGGTACAGGGGTTCATGCCTATAATCCCAGCATAATACTTTGGGAGCCTGAGGTGGGAGGATCACTTGAGGCCAGGCATTTCAGGCCAGCCTGGGCAGCATAGCAAGACGTCCTCTCTACAAAACAGAGAAAAAGATTAGCCAGGCATTGTGGTAATGCCGGTAGTCCTAGCTACTCGGGAGGCTAAGGTGGGAAGATTGCTTGAGCCCGGAAGTTGGAGGCTACAGTGAGCTGTGGTCATGTTGTTGCACACCAGCCTGGGTGACAAAGCAAAATCCTATGTCAAAAGAGAGAGAGACATTCCTTTTATCCCCAATATTAACTTCAATAATTTTTCTATTTTTGATTAAATATATACTATTAACAGTAAATATAAACTATTTATAGTTACAACTTCAAACTTTAAGTTGTTTTAACCAATTAAATAGAAAATACTTAACGCTTGTAAAATTAAACACCATTGATTTAATGTAATGAATGACTTTTTTGTTGAAACCAAATAATACAGATTCTTTTTTTTTCTGCTTTTGTAGCAGAATTTATGTGCATTTTAAATCATCAGCATCATTTGTTAATGATTTTCTGCTTAAAATTGGTATTTACTTGCTGCTTATGTATATTAAGATTTTTGTTGTTGTTGTTGTTGTTGTTTTTGAGATGGAGTCTCACTTTGTTGCCAGACTGGAGTGCAGTGCCGCGATCTCAGCTCACTGCAACCTCTGCCTCCCGGATTCAAGCTATTCTCCTGCCTCAGCCCCCTGAGTAACTGGGATTACAGGCTTGCACCACCATGCCCGGCTAATTTTTTTTGTATTTTTAGTAGAGATGGGGTTTCACCATGTTGGTCAGGCTGGTCTTGAGCTCCTGACCTTGTGATTCCCCCACTTCGACCTCCCAAAGTGCTGGGATTACAGGCGTGAGCCACTGGGCCCGGCCAACAGGTTCTTTGACATTCTACGTACCTATGCTACTGTGTGCTGTGCAAGTACTTAATTCTTTTATCACTTCCCTCTGTTCAAACTACTGTAAAATATTAGGCTTTTGCTTAGCACAGAAATAAAATTTATATATCAAGTCCAGATACAATGCATTCCTTTCTCTTTTTTTTTTAGACAACGTCTCTCTCTCTCTCTGTCACCCAGGCTGGAATGCAATGGCACAATCATGGCTCACTGCAGCCTTGACCTCCCAGACCCAAGTTATCCTCCCACCTCAGCCTCTTGAGTAACTGTGACCACAGGCACATGCCACCATGCCTGGCTAATTAAATTTTTTTTTTCTTTTGTAGAGATGGGGTTTCCAGATGTTGCCTATGCTGGTCTCAAACTCCTGAACTTAAGTGATCCTCCTGCCTCGGCATCCTAAAGTGGTGGGATTACAGGCGCAAGTCACTGTATCTGGCAGCAATTATTTCTTAATTCACAAATTAAGTTATATATTATACTCTGGCACCACCATGAACATAAAGATAAATTTGAAATAGGGCATGAAATCATATTGTGGTATTCAGTTCCTGGTGATCTTAAGTGTGGTCATATTGAAATTTTTTAACCTGTTGTTATTACTTAGTAATACTTTGAAAACATCATTATGTATAATTAAATATTCTTCTACATCATTTTTCTGGTGCTCATATTAATATTTTTAGATCAGCATTGAAATGAAAACACGGGTTTAAAAATTCTCATTGAAAACTCAGACACCCAAGAAAATATTCCACAGATTCCTGTTTTAGATACGTATAAATGGTAGGGTCTTAGTTGTTAACAATGTGTTCCTCCAAAATATTTGCCAGAAACGTCACTTCCAGCATTCCAGATGGTGTAGATCCCTAAGGAATAGGTTCTGGGATATTGGTCTACAGATTATTTTTTCACCTTAGTGTAGCAAGAACCACACAGTCTTAGAGAAACTACCTTCTTGCCATGCTTTGATGACAGATCCCTCACAACTTTTATTAAGAGTCATTAGTCCTGCCAGGCGCAGTGGCTCATGCCTATAATCCCAGCACTTTGGGAGGCTGAGGCAGGTGGATCACCTGAGGTCAGGAGTTCGAGACCAGCCTAGTCAACATGGTGAAACCCCGTCTCTATTAAAAACAGAAAAAATTAGCTGGGCACGGTGGCGGATACCTGTAATCCCAGCTACTTGGGAGGCTGAGGCAGGAGAATCACTTGAACCAGGAGGCAGAGGTTACGGTGGGCCGAGATCACGCCACTGCACTCCAGTATCAAAAAAAAAAAAAAAAAAAAAAAAAAAACAGAGTCGTCATTCCTAGGGAATTCACAGATTTTGCTATCACTGTGTTTTGTATAAGACATCTCTCATTTTAACACCTTTGAAAAGATTTTAATATGATGCTTTGATTTGAATGTATGTAACTTGGTAATGCTAGATTTTAAAGTTGCCAGTATTTATAACTTAAACTTTTATTGTTATTTAAAAGGAAAATACATTTCTATGTATATTGCTTACAAACAAAAGCACTGATGAATTAAGATGAAAGATATTTACGTGGGTATATACATAGACGTGTACCAAACCAATTGATAGTTACTTTTTGTTAACATACTCATGCTGTACGTAGGCATGTGTATCCTTTCTCAATTATTGCATCTATTTCCAACAGTAATACATCTGCTTAACCATTATCTTTAATATATATACACTATTCCATATACATTGTAATTAACTATTACTTTGATCATCTAAGGTATTTAATTTTTTTCACTACTGTAAGTAAATACCATGGTAAGTATTTTTTTACACACATAGCATTTTTCTTAGCATAGATCCCTAAAAGGGAGATGGGTGAGTCAAATACAAGAACATGTTTATGCTTTTAATGCAGAATACCAAGTTATTTTTTTAAAGAATTTTGCCTGGGGTACTAGCATTTTGTGAAACTACTGGTTTTATATCTTGTCCTTAACAGGTTTGGGAATTGGTATCTTTTATTCTGCTGAGTTTCAGTATTTTCTCCAATTTTTTTAACACATTGCACTTGAAATGATTAATTTCTAATTATTTATTAATAAAATAAATTCAAAATCATAATGGAAATATTTAATGAAATTTCTCAGAAAGGTTTTTTGAATTTTCTTCCTCTTTAGGGGAAATTTGGAAAGTTTAAGAGGTATGTGGCCCATAGTACACATGTCACAAATGTTCGCTGGACTTATGATGACAGCATGTTGGTTACCCTAGGAGGTACAGATATGTCTTTAATGGTGTGGACAAATGAGATGGAAGGCTACCGAGAAAAAAGGCCTTGTGATAGTGAAGAATCCGACATTGATTCTGAAGAAGATGGGGGTATGTTATTTTATAATACTTGACCAAAAATATCGGGAAAATATAGCACAACTTATTTAAGCTGTAGAAGTTATAACAAGTAATAATAATATTTGAATAATTGTAGTGTTACTGTTTTTAGTCTGTTTAACATCAAAATCCATTTTGTGACTCAAGAACAACAGGTTGCCATGAATTTATGACTTAGATGTTATTTATCTACAAATGAAGAATATCTAAATTTTAAATAAGTACTGTTAAGGTAAATTTTATATTATTAAACCTCATATTTTAAAATAATTTTGATTTTCTTCTAATATACCAGTAATATCAGTTCATTATAGAAAATGTATTTTGCCATAAAAATTAAACACAGCCTCCATAATTTGACCACACAGAGGTAACACCTCTTTTAACATTTGGGGTATATCCTAAGATGTATGTAGTTAATATTTTTTTAAGAAAAGTGTGGACGTATTGAACTTATTTTTTAACCTGCTATTATTACTTAATAATACTTTGAAAACATCTTTACATATAATTAAATATTCTTCTACATCATTTTTTCTGGTTGCATATTCAAAATTTGCTTATAACAACTTAATTTATTTCATATTGTTGAACATCTTTGTATCCAGTTTATAAGATCATAATTGATCTTGGTTATCGCTTAAAGAATAACTCGTGTATTTTGACTGTAGGCTATGACAGTGATGTTACAAGGGAGAATGAAATCAGTTACACCATCAGAGCCTTATCAACAAATATTCGCCCAATGTTTGGAATCAAGCCTCATTTACAACAAAAAGAACCCTCAACTGATGAAAGGTAATAATTTAGTTTAATATTAGATGAAGAAAAATATATTGCCATTAAAAATGGAATTTATCGGCTGGGCACAGTGGCTCACACCTGTAATCCCAGCACTGTGGGAGGCTGAGGCAGGCGGATCACAAGGTCAGGAGATCGAGACCATCCTGGCTAACTCGGTGAAACCCGTCTCTACTAAAAATACAAAAAAAATTAGCAAATTAGCTGGGCGTGGTGGTGGGTGCCTGTAGTCCCAGCTACTCGGGAGGCTGAGGCAGGAGAATGGCATGAACCCAGGAGGCGGAGCTTGCAGTGAGCCAAGATCGCGCCACTGCAGTCCAGCCTCGGCGACAGAGCGAGACTCCGTCTCAAAAAAAAAAAAAAAAAAAAAAAAAAAAATTGGAATTTATTGTTTAAGTGGCTTATTTACACAAACTAAGTAACAGTGTTATTCTTACTTTAGACAATTCACAACACCTCTTAGAAAGTATGTCTTAGAAAGGTATTTAAAGTATGTCTTTAAATACCTTTTGGTGTCAGCCTGGGTGATGTAGTGAGACCTTGTCTCTATGGAAATATAAAAATAATCCAGGTGTAATGGTGTGTGTATATAGTCCCAGCTACTTCAAAGGCTGAGGCAGGAGCACTGCTTGAGCCCAGGAAGTTGAGATTGCAGTGAGTTATGATTGGCGCCACTGTGCTCCTACCTGGGTGTCAGAATGAGGCCCTGTCTCAAAAAAAACCCCGCAAAAAAAACCAAAAACAAAACCCTATTGGTGGTAACACTATGTATTAACACTAGTGGTTTAGGGAATTATACATACATAATTTGTATTATATATGTTGATATGATTCATCTTATTTGCTAACTTTTATAAATGTATGTGATGAGGTTGGAGGAGATAATAAAAACTGAATGCAATACCAAGTACTTTTTAAGAAGTATGTGAGCGGTATTGTGATTCAGTTTTGAAAAGGCCTCCCTATCCGTGTGCCTTTATTCAAGCATAGACCATCCTCATTTCAAAAATTTTCTAAAAAGTCAGGTTGTCTTTAATGGGAGTTATTGGTCTTAGTCTAGAATCAGCAAATAAAAAAATAAGGACATATGCAAGGCCATTTTATGAGGAGAGATCATTTTTTTTTATTATTATTATACTTTAAGTTCTGGGATACATGTGCTGAACGTGCAGGTTTGTTACATAGGTATACATGTGTCATGGTGGTTTGCTGCACCCATCAGCCCATCATCTATATTAGGTATTTCTTCTAATGCTATCCCTCCCCTAGCTCCCCACTCCCTGACAGGCCCCTGTGTGTGATGTTCCCCTCCCTGTGTCCATGTGTTCTCACTGTTCACCTCCCACTTATGAGTGAGAACATGTGGTGTTTGGTTTTCTGTTCCTGTGTTAGTTTGCTGAGAATGGTGGTTTCCAGCTTCATCCATGTCCCTGCAAAGGACATGAACTCATCTGTTTTTATGGCTGCATGGTATTCCATGGTGTTTATGTGCCACATTTTCTTTATCCAGTCTATTATTGATGAGCATTTGCGTTGGTTCCAAGTCTTTGCTATTGTGAACAGTGCTGTAATAAACATATGTGTGCATGTGTCTTTATAGTAGAATGATTTGTAATCCTTCGGGTATATACCCAGTAATGGGATTCCTGGGTCAAATAGTATTTCTAGCTCTGGATCCTTGAGAAATCACCACACTGTTTTCCACAATGGTTGAACTAATTTATACTCCCACCAACAGTGTAAAAGTATTGCTGTTTTTCCACATCCTCTCCAGCATCTGTTGTTTCATGACTTTTTAATGAGCACCGTTCTAACTAGTGTGAGATGGTATCTCATTGTGGTTTTTCTTTGCATTTCTCTAATGACCAGTGATGATGAGCTTTTTTTCATGTTTGTTGGCCGCATAAATGTCTTCTTTTGAGAAGTGTCTGTTAATATCCTTTGCCCACTTTTTGATGGGGTTGTTTGTTTCTTTCTTGTAAATTTGTTTAAGTTCTTTGTAGATTCTGCATATTAGCCCTTTGTCAGATGGGTAGATTACAAAAATTTTCTCCCATTCTGTAGGTTGCCTATTCACTCTGATGATAGTTTATTTTGCTGTGCAGAAGCTCTTTAGTTTAATTAGACCCATTTGTCTATTTTGGCTTTTGTTGTCATTGCTTTCAGTGTTTTAGTCATAAAGTCTTTGCCCATGTCTATGTCCTGAATGGTATTGCCTAGGTTTTCTTCTAGGGTTTTTATGGTTTTAGGTCTTACATTTAAGTCTTTAATTCACCTTGAGTTAATTTTTGTGGAAGGTGTAAGGAAGGGGTCCAGTTTCACTTTTCTACATGTGGCTAACCAGTTTTCCCAACACCATTTATTAAAGAGGAAATCCTTTCCCATTGCTTGTTTTTGCCAGGTTTGTCAAAGATCAGATGGTTGTAGATGTGTGGCGTTATTTCCGAGGCCTCTGTTCTATTCCATTGGTCTATATATCTGTTTTGGTACCAGTAACATGCTGTTTTGGTTACTGTAGTATACTTTGAAGTCAGGTAGCGTGATGTCTCCCGCTTTGTTCTTTTTACTTAGGATTGTCTTGGCTATATGGGCTCTTTTTTTGGTTCCATGTGAAATTTACAGTAGTTTGTTCTAATTCTGTGAAGAAAGTCATTGGTAGCTTGATGGGGGTAGCACTGAATCTACTTTAAACCAACAAAGATCAAAAAAGACAAAGAAGGGCATTACATAACGGTAAAGGGATCAATGCAACAAGAAGACCTAACTTTCCTAAATATACGTGCACCCAATACAGGAGCACCCAGATTCATAAACCAAGTTCTTAGAGACCTACAAAGAGACTTAGACTCCCACAAAATAATAATGGGAGACTTTAACACCCCACTGTCAATATTAGATCAATGAGACGGAAAATTAACAAGGATTATCAGGAGTTGAACTCAGCTCTGGACAAGCGGACCTAATAGACATCTACAGAACTCTCCACCCCAAATCAACAGAATATACATTCTTCTCAGCACCACATCACACTTATTCTAAAATTGACCACATAATTGGAAGTAAAACACTCCTCAGCAAATGCAAAAGAATGGAAATCATAACAAACAGTCTCTCAAACCACAGTGCAATCAAATTGGAACTTAAGATTAAGAAAGTCACTCTAAACCACACAACTACATGGAAACTGAACAACCTGCTCCGGAATGACTAATGGGTAAATAACGAAATTAAGGCAGAAATAAATAAGTTCTTTGAAACCAATGAGAACAAAGACACAGCATACCAGAATCTTTGGGACACAGCTAAAGCAGTCTTTAGAGGGAAATTTATAGCCCTAAATGCCCACGGGAGAAAGTGGGAAAGATCTAAAATCAACACCCTAACATCACAGTTAAAAGAACTAGAGAAGCAAGAGCAAACAAATTCAAAAGCTAGCAGAAGACAAGAAATAACTAAGACCAGAGCACAATTGAAGGAGAGAGAGAGAGAGACAAAAAACCCTTCAAAACAATCAGTGAATCCAGGAGCTGGTTTTTTGAAAAGATTAACAAAATAGATAGACCGCTAGCCAGACTAATAAATAAGAAAAGAGAGAAGAATCAAAAAGACACAATAAAAAATGATAAAGAGGATATCACCACTGATCCCACAGAAATACAAACTGCCATCAGAGAATACTATAAATACCTGTACGCAAATAAACCAGAAAATCTAGAAATGGATAAATTCCTGGACACATACACCCTCCCAAAACTAAACCAGAAGAAGTGGAATCCCTGAATAGACCAATAACAAAGTCTGGAATTGAGGCAGTAATTAATAGCCTACCAACCAAAAAAAGCCCAGACAGATTCACATCTGAATTCTGCCAGAGGTACAAAGAGGAGCTGGTACCATTCCTTTTGAAACTATTCCGAACAATAGAAAAAGAAAGACTCCTTCCTAACTCATTTTATGAGGCCCGCATCATCTTGATACCAAAACCTGGCAGAGACACAACAAAAACAAAATTTCAGGCCAATATCCCTGATAAACATTGATTCGAAAGTCCTCAATAAAATGCTGGCAAACCAAATCCAGCAGCACATCAAAAAGCTTATCTACCACAATCAAGTCGGCTTCATCCCTGGGATGCAAAGCTCATTCAACATACCAAAATCAATAAATGTAATCCATCACATAAACAGAACCAATGACAAAAACCACATGATTCTCTCAATAGATGAAGAAAAGGCCTTCGATAAAATTCAACACCTCTTCATGCTAAAAACTCTCAATAAACTAAGTGTTGATGGAACATATCTCAAAATAATAAGAGCTATTTATGACAAACCCACAGCAAATATCATACTGAATGGACAAAAACTGGAAGCATTCCCTTTGAAAACGGGCACAAGACAAGGATGCCTTCTCTCACTACTCCGATTCAACATAGTGTTGCAAGTTCTGGCCAGGGCAGTTAGGCAAGAGAAAGAAAGAAATGGTATTCAAATAGGAAAAGAGGAAGTCAAATTGTCTGTTTGCAGAGGACATGATGGTATATTTAGAAACCTCCTTTGTCTTAGCCCAAAATCTCTAAGCTGATAAGCAACTTCAGCAAAGCCTCAGGATACAAAAATCAGTGTGCAAAAATCACAAGCATTCCTATACACTAATAATAGACAAACAGCCAAATCATGAGTGAACTCCCATTCACGTTTGCTACACAGAAAATAAAATATCTAGGAATACAACTTACAAGGGATGTGAAGGACCTCTTCAAAGAGAGCTACAAACCACTGCTCAAGGAAATAAGAGAGGACACAAACAAATGGAAAAACATTCCATGCTCATGGATAGGAAGAATCAATATTGTGAAAATGGCCATACTGCCCAAAGTAATTTAGAGATCACTTTTTAATAAAGTCTCTGAGCTAGATGACAGATTAGGGCGCCTGTAGTCCCAACTACTCGGGAGGCTGAGGCAGGAGAATGGCGTGAACCCGGGAGGCGGAGCTTGCAGTGAGCTGAGATCCAGCCACTGCACTCCAGCCTGGGCGGCAGAGCGAGACTCCGTCTCAAAAAAAAAAAAAAAAAAAGAAATAAATTGTGAACCTGATCTTTTCACAATCAAAGGTGGTAAACAATAAAAAGGGATATGGAGCAGTGAATGGCATGGACTTCCGAAGCAAAGAGGTTTAAAGAACAAAAAAGGAAAAGGTAACGAGAAACAGTAAGAAGGAACAGAGGGAGTGGGAAGTGGGAACAGCCTTGGGAGGTGAGAACAAGGCTGTGGTGAGGAAAACTTTATTATGAGAAGTTAGTAGAACAATTTGAGGGAGAAATTCAAAATAAAAGGGAATTCATTCACAGTTGAACAGGATTTGTAGAAAATCCAAGCGAATTTGTGGCCATTTTGGATAGTGCTGAAGAGTTTTGGAACTCAGAGAGATAGAAATGACATTACAGGAAAGCTTTGTCAGAGCGATTTGAGTTTGCACCTATGGGTTTTATATTTGGGGAAAGGGGTGAAGTTAAGGTGAAAAACACATTGGTAATGGGGAAGGGGAGAACTGAGAGATTTTGTGAATGGACTGACCCTGCGTTACCAGGGCAGCTTTAGATGGAATGTTGAGGACACAGTGCCTCCTCAGCTCCTCTTCCAGGTGTCGTTTGCTGATAGTAGACCTCATATACCTCAGGTCATAGCAACGGGAGGTCACCTAAGGAAGGGGGATGGAGAGTGATCATCCAGTTTTTCATTATGTATAAAGAGGCAAAGTATTAAATTAGGAGCATTTTTAAGAAAGCACAGTATACCATAATCTAAGTACTTGTACAGAATTCCATATTCCATGTTTCAAGTAACTTGCTAGAATGCAGCATGGTATAGTGCAAAGGACATGAATTCTGGAGTCAGACAAATGGGTAAAATACTCATTTTTATCATTACTGGTTGTGTGAGTTTGAAAAATTATTCATTCTTTCTGGACTTCAATTTCCTAAGTGGCAAAATGAACATTATAATCCCTAACTTATGGTGTATTTCAAGTTTTAAATGAAATAATGTAAATCAAGAATTTAGATAGTGGGGTCTTCACCAATGACACCTTATCCCTTGGAATGAAATAAAAGTTAACTGAGGAGATACCTGGTAAATACTTAAACATTATTTCTGAAATTAAATATTCACAAAGCAATAAGCATTACATATGTATTTATTAGAGAAATACAGATAAATATGAAAATGGAATATTATTTAAATATTCTAATTAGAATATTTGAAGTAGAGTGTTTAATATGACTTAAGGAAAATTATGTCTCCTAAGTAATGAAAATTGAAAAGTGTTCTGTGGGGAGAAGGAGCTCTAGACATTCCCATAAATTTCTTTCATTTGTTATATTGATTTTTTAAAAAATTATTTATCGGATAAATTTGGTATGTCGGAAAATGTGACCTAATTTTAATCTGTAGACTGCTTCATTCACAGTAAAACACTTAAATGTAAATTTCCACCCATTGCTGAAGTGAGGCATGTTCTAATAGATGCAAATATTTTACTACTCATAAAGAATGATTAACACTGTCATAACTGTAATCTTTGATGTTAGTTTGTTTATTCTGCAGCTGTTTCCTAATTTTTCAAATTGCTTTCCTTTTTGTTCTCAATTTACTTTACAATTTCTTTTTTTTTTTTTTTTGAGACGGAGTCTCGCTCTGTCGCCCAGGCTGGAGTGCAGTGGCGCGATCTCGGCTCACTGCAAGCTCCGCCTCCCAGGTTCACGCCATTCTCCTGCCTCAGCCTCCGAGTAGCTGGGACTACAGGCGCCCGCCACCATGCCCGGCTAGTTTTTTGTATTTTTAGTAGAGACGGGGTTTCACCATGTTAGCCAGGATGGTCTCGATCTCCTGACCTCGTGATCCACCCGCCTCGGCCTCCCAAAGTGCTGGGATTACAGGCTTGAGCCACCGCGCCCGGCCTTACTTTACAATTTCAACCCTGCTAAATATTTTGAAAATGACAAGGTGTGGGGAGGGAGACAGGGGATCTGTTGGCCCCCGTGGCAGGGTCCAAGCACTGCTCTTTGCCTTAAAAAAAAAGAAAGAAAGAAAGAAAAAATGACAAAGCAGAAGTCATTGATGTGACTTCATTTTCACAAAATGAAAAAAAATCAAAGGAGATTAAAAATGAAGAGATTCATATCTCTTTTTACCAACTTAGAATATTTGTGAGGAGATAATATGGTTCATGGTTTATTTAAATAATTGCTTTTTTAAGTAACATATATTACCATCATAAATATGAAATAAAACACTTTATATGCAAAACAAGCCGAGTGCTGTGCCTCATGCCTGCAATCTCAGTGCTTTAGGAGGCTGAGATGGGAGGACTGCTTGAGACCAGGCATTTAGCACCAGCCTGGGTAACACAGCAAGACCCCATTTCTACAAAAAATAGAAAAATTAGCCAAGAATGGTAGTGCATGCCTGTACCAGGAGGTTCCTACTCAGGAGGCTGAGCAGGAGGATTGCTTCAGCTCAGGAGGTGGAGGCTGCAGTGAGCTATGATCGCACCCTTGCACTCCACCTATGGCAGCAGAGTGGGATCCTGTCTCTGGGAAAATAAATAAATGAAAAAAAATTAAAAGCAATTAAATACTTATCAAATATCCACTTAAAAGGAAAAATGGCTTCTGATGACAATTACCATTCTATTTGGTTGATACTTTTTTTTTTTTTTTTTTTTTTTGAGACGGAGTCTCGCTCTGTCGCCGAGGCTGGAGTGCAGTGGCCGGATCTCAGCTCACTGCAAGCTCCGCCTCCCAGGTTCACGCCATTCTCCTGCCTCAGCCTCCCGAGTAGCTGGGACTACAGACGCCCGCCACCTCGCCTGGCTAGTTTTTTGTATTTTTTAGTGGAGACGGGGTTTCACTGTGTCAGCCAGGATGGTCTCGATCTCCTGACCTCATGATCCGCCCGCCTCGGCCTCCCAAAGTGCTGGGATTACAGGCTTGAGCCACCGCGCCCGGCCCTTTGGTTGATACTTTTGTGGATTTTTTTCCTAAGTGATAATTTAATATTTTTTAATAAATGTTTTTGTTTTTGTTTTTGTTTTTTGTTTTGCTTTGTTCTTTTGAGACATAGTCTTGCTGTGTCGCCCAGGCTGGAGTACAGTGGCACGATCTTGGCTCACTACAACCTCCACCTCCTGGGTTCAAACGATTCTCCTGCCTCAGCCTCCTGAGTAAGTGGGATTACTGGCACGCACCACACACCCAGCTAATTTTTGTTATTTTTAGTAGAGACGGTGTTTCACCATGTTGGCTAGGCTGGTCTTGAACTCCTGACCTCAAGTGATTCACCCACCTCAGTCTTCCAAAGTGCTGGCATTACAGGCATGAGCCACCTTGCCTGGCTAATAAATGTTTTTATAACAAATATTATGTATTTAAAGTAGTTATTTTTGTCAAATTTCCAATATTTGTGAATAAAAATATTTAAATCAATGTTTAAATCAATGTGACATAAGTTAGACATTTTTGTATTTCCTTAAAATTCTGTTGACATGTTGCCTTTCTTCTGTTTGCTAAAATGCTCTATTCTATTCATCATCAAATTTTATATGTTTTCCTACTTTTTTCCCCCTTGCTCCTTTTGAAGGCAGGGAGTAGTAAGGTAAGTGTTTTATAAAAGAAAATATTTTATTCAAAAATTTACCCTTTATTTTATTCTTTATAGTATTTTAAGGTATTTATTTTCCCTATAAAACATTTCACTACATTTGTCAACAAAGCATTATGAAATGAAGTAGGACAAATTCTATGAAAGAGTTGCATTTTTAGATAGTATATATGGTTGTTATTATAAGGGTCTTCATTATGATAAATTGTTTTACATATGACTGTACAAACTACTACAATGCAAATAAATAGTTTTGGTTTTCCTTAAATTTCAGAGGCTCGTAAAAACAGACCTAACCACACGTATATTTAAGTGAAAGACTATTCAGTTTTAAACCTGTTAACACGATTTAATGCATGTTTAATCTATTCATTCATTTTAAAAGATGAAAAGAGGGTAACTATGGTATTTGTATGTTTAATAAAATGACATGTAGGAAAAGACTCTTTGGGAGTACTTTTATATCTACCTTTGGTGATATGGAAATGTCTTGAAAGAGTTTCTGAAACAAGACAGTGTGGAAATGGCTAGTCTGTTTTATAAGTTAAAAAAGGTATTATGGCTGGGCATGATGGCTCAGGCCTGTAATCTCAGCAGTTTGCAAGGCCGAAGTGGGAGGATTGCTAGAGCCTGGGAGTTCAAGACCAGCCTGGACAACATAATGAGACCCTGTTTCCACAAAAAATAAAAGTGAAAATGCATTAGCTGGGTGTGGTGGCAGCCCTGTGGTCCCAGCTACTCAAGAGGCTGAGGTGAGAGGGTCTCTTGAGCCTGGGAGTTTGAGGCTGCAGTAAGCTGTGATTGCACCACTGCACTCCAGCTTGGGCAACACAGCAAGACCCTGTTTTGGGGGCTGGGGGTTGGGGGTAAGGTATCACTAGGAAAATGCTGGGAGATAAGGAAGAAAACTGTAAACTTGAGACCAGATTGTGCAGAAACTCAAATAATAGGCACCTGTTAATATTAGATCTACAGCAGGAATCTGTCGTCTGTTTTAAGCAGAGTGGTGTGTACAAAGATATGAGTTCAGAGTATGAAGCAACCTCTAAAATGGGCCATAAAATCTTATACTATTTTAACAGAAATAAAGCACCTGGATCTAGCCTCATATGTAGAATAGCTTGCTCAGTACTGATCTCTGCATTTTAAAGGAGACTTGGATAGTTTATAATGGGCTAGAAGAAAGCACAGGAGGAAGGAAGGTTGGGAGGTCACTTCATATAAAGAAAAATTAGTTGACCAGGTGCAGTGGTTTATACCTGTAATCCCAGCACTTTGGGTTGTTAAGTTTGGAGGATCGGTTGAGGCCAGGAGTTAAAGATCAGCCTGGCCAACCTGATGAGACACCATCTCTACAAAAAAACTTAAAAAAATTAGCTGGGTATGGTGGTGTGCACCTGTGGTCCCAGCTACGTGGGATGCTGCGGCAGGAGGATCTCTTGAGCGTGGGAGGTCAAAGCTTAACAAAGCCATGATCACACCACTGCACTCTAGCCTGGGTGACAGAGCAAGACCCTGTCTCAAAAATGTCATTATTATTATTCTGGGAATCTTGTTTCAAAACAAGAAAACTAAATGGAGATACCATTGTTATCTTGGATATGAATGACTTTTTATGTAGAAGTAACCTCCCTCTCACAAGCAGTATTTATACAGAGTTTGGATGACCAGTTGTCATCAATGCTATACAATGGTTGTTCTAGACATGTAAAGAAGGTTCCTGGTCTCAGTGGGAGAATGGATGAAATGACTTTTGTGATTCCTTCCAATTTTGTTTTGATTGTTATGCTATTAAGAGAGAGAAAAAAAAACTTTTTAAAGATTACTTCTTTTACTAGCAAAATTCTAAATTCAGTATAGTCCCGAGTGACTAATTCTGCCTGCTTGGATTCACTGACTGGGGAACGCTCTTAGGTCAGAACAGGTGAAACTTAGGCTCTTTAGACAATTTCCTTTGAAGTATCTCCAGTACTACCAGCTTTTTAAATTAACATTTTAGTGCCAGTGCCCATTCTTAAAAATAAGCTTAAATGTTTTGTTTAAAATTCAGATTACATTGCAGAAAAATAAGAATGGCAAGCTTTAAAGTTCACAACATAAAATATATTGAATTCTCAGTTATTCGTTTTTTTCTTTTTTCACCTTTCTTGTGATTCCCTGTTATTAATGGAGTTTTTTTTTTTTTGTTTTGTTTTTTTTTTTTTGAGACAGAGTCTCACTCTGTTGCCTAGGCTGAGTGCAATGACGTGATCACAGCTCACTGCAGCCTTTACCTTCCAGGTCAGGTGATTCTCCCGCATCAGCCTCCCATGTAGCTGGGACTATAGGTGCATGCCACTAGGCCTGGCTAATTGTGTTTTTTATAGAGAATGGGGTCTCACAGTGTTGCCCAGGCTGGTCTCAAACTCCCGGGCTCAAGCAATCCTCTTGCTTCGGCCTCTCAAAGTGCTAGGATTACAGGTGTGAGCCACTGTGCCCAGTCTTACGCCTTTTCTTTTCTCTTTTTTTCTTTTATTCTTGTTTTTTTTTTTTTTTAGGCGGAGTTGCACTCTATTGCCCAGGCTGCAGTGCAGTGGTGCAGTCTTAGCTCGCTGCAACCTCTGTTTCCTGGGTTCAAGCAATTCTCCTGCCTTAGCCTCCTGAGTAGATGGGATTACAGGCACCTGCCACTGTGCCTGGCTAATGTTTTTTGTATTTTTAGTAGAGATGGGATTTCACCACGTTGGCCAGGCTGGTCTCGAACTCCTGACCTCATGATCCTCCTGCCTCGGCCTCCCAAAGTGCTGGGATTATAAACTGAAAACAACAGACTTTTAATATTATGCAATACAGTTGTCTGCATTAAACTTGTTAAAATATTTTATTACAGGAGGTATTTTACTAGTGTTTTCAATTCAAATTTATGTTGTAATCTTTTTCCTTCTTTATCTGCTGCTGAAAAGAGGTTCCAGGTAATCCTCTCTTTGCTGTGTTTACAAAGCCTAACTTTGTATTTTTGTCATCTCTCATATTAGCATTAATGGGATACTATGTTACTTGGTGTTCTTTACCTCTCCACAATTTTGCACATTTTTTTCCTTTGGAATTGGTACCACTGAAATGAATAGCATCTTAATTATTGGACTTACTCTGTATAAGTAACTGCTCTACTAAAACTTATCCATTCAACTTGTATAATTTTATAAGTTGTATAATTTTATTTTAAGCAATGATATACTTTATATAAATGATCTTTATAAAAATTAAAATATGGTTAATTGTTACATAGGATATAGATAAAAATTACCTGTTTATTGTCTGGGTTACATTTAAAGCTGTCAGACAGTAACATAGAATAATGTTCACCAACAAAATTGACTTGGAGAAAAAAGCAAGGCTTCTATCATTCTTTGAAATGGTCCTATCAGAAATATTTTTAAATGTTAAATATGATAAATTCAGTTTTACTTTTACTTGTGGACATCCAAAAATGTATATGAAGAAGGTTTGAAACCAAAATTTCTATAATAACTTGAAAAAATGGTTTATTCTTGAAAAGGATGTTTACTTTTTATAACACCAGTCATGCTTATATATTTTACATGCTGCCTCATATTGCTATCAACATCCCATTCATTTCTTATTGGATGTTTAAGATGTAACACATTTACTTTTATTGATGTATAACATGACAACCATTTTGAAAATGCAAGTATATTTTATGCCTTTAATTTTATGAGACTTGTTCATAAATGTTGGAGTCTTTTACATGGGAAAGTTAATTTGTATCATTTCCTGATTTAGGTGTTACAAATTGAATATTAACTTAAAATTTGGAAAGGGATTGGTGCATGATTGATTTAAAGTCAGTGTTCTGGTTATTCAGTATTTGAATAATGGTTGAGATAAAAAATAATAAACTAAATTGCATTTTTAAAAAAATTAGAGGTTCTAGAGAAGAGCTTCTACATTTAAATAATTCAGACTGTGAACTCAATACACCTGTTGGGACAGGGCACATTATAAATAGATCCTGAACAGAGAAGAGGGGCTAGATTTGAGAGCTACTGTGTAGGTAAAGTTGATAAATTTTAGTAAATAGTGAGAATAAGGGAAGAGAAAGAATTGGAAGCAATAATAATAGTAATTTCCTTTTATAATGTGTTGTATGGTTTACAGTGCTTTGTGACTATAAAATGTCTTCCTTGAGTAACCAACTGATGGCAGTGCCATTAACCAGTACTAGGGACTACTTCAGCAAGTAGAGAAGGTGAAGGGCATGAAGAAACAAATGAGTACAAATTTGAACTCACATGTGATTTATGTTGCTAACAGTGTGGAACGTTCATAAAAATATTACAAAAATTCACTTTCAAGAAGGATGTATTGAATACTTGCCATGTGAAGATACTCTGTTAGATACTTTAGAGCAGTAATCCAGGCTTTGTTGTTAATGCACCCATCAAGAAATATTTGAGTATGTTAAATTAACATTTTCACATTGTTTATAAGCAATCTACTTTTGTGCTATTATGTTATTTACATTATGATACGTACACCAAAGAAATTAAAAGTAAGGCTGTGCACAGTGGCTTACACCTGTAATCCCAGCACTTTGGGAGGCTGAGGCAGGCGGATCACTTGAGGCCAGGAAGTCAAGACCAGCGTGGCCAACATGGTGAAACCCCATCTCTACTAAAAATACAAAAATTAGCTGGGTTGTGGTGGTGCACGCCTGTTGTTTCAGTTACTGGGGAGGCTGAGGCACAAAAATTGCTTGAACCCGGGAGGCGGAGGGTGCAGTGAGGTGAGATCGTGCCACTGCACTCCAGCCTGAGTGACAAAGTGAAACTTGGTCTAAAAAAAAAAAAGAAAGAAAGAAGAGAAGAGGCTGGGTGTGGTGGCTCACTCCTGATCCTGTAATCCCAGAACTTTGGGAGGCCGAGGTGGGCCGATCACCCGAGGTCAGGGATTCGAGACCAGCCTGGCCAACATGGTAAAACCCCATCTCTACTAAAAAAAAATACACAAATTAGCTGGGTGTGGTGGCATACACCTGTAATCCCAGCTACTCGGGAGGCTGAGGCAGGAGAATCACTTGAATCCAGGAAGTAGAGGTTGCAATGAGCCAAGATTGCACACTACACTCCAGCATGGGCGACAGAGTGAGACTCCATCTCAAAAAATATATATAAAATGAATAAAAGTTGTAATATTTTCTTTCTACTTCCTGCTTTAGAAGCTCTCAAGATGAAGAGGGCAGTCTAGAGGACCACGGAATGGGTCATCTTTGGGAAGGTGTGACAAGACACCTCTCTGGGAGGGACGGTGTGAGAGGCTCAGTGAAGGCACTGAGTGCTGCATGCCTTTCCACCTTCCCACTTCTCTGTTGCAGGCCTCCGGTGAGCAGGGCCCCACCACAGCCAGAGAAACTCCAGACAAACAATGTAGGCAAGAAAAAGAGACCTATAGAGGTAAGGAAAATTCACTCTCCAGTGTTACTGAAATGTATCCAGAGTTCCTTTTTATAAAACACCCAAGTCTTATCATTAGTTTTCGTGAAAGTAAGTGTATTAAGTGCTCTTTTTTGTTTGATTTAATTCTTATGTAAGTCTGAGTTTTGGATTGATATTCTCTGGTTATCTTAATTTTTTAAATTAGTCTTCCTTTTGCTTTTTGCTTTGCTGTGAATAATACCGTAATTGAACTGTATCTCAGAGAACTCCTAAACCTCAATATATGTGAATGATCTTTTGCTTATAGAAGTACAGACACCTTGACAGTACCTAAAACTTAGTGGCTTGAATTTGTAAATTAAAGAGTTAAATACTTATACCAAATAGGAATTTTGACCCTGTGCCATATATTCACTGTACAGGGTTCATGAAGGCTATTTCTCCTTCTGTCTCTGCTTCCAACCAAAGTAATCTTCCATAATAATTGAGGAAGAAGGAAGGCTCTCCACGCATTTCATAATCCCAGTATCAGCAGCAAACAACCAAACTCTGCTAAATCAAACATAAACAAAGTGTAAAGCTGTGTGATGGTGGTTGCTGTAGCTCCCTCCCCAACCCAGTCCTACAAAGTCAATGAAATGTACATTTTCAGTTGCAGAATTATCTGCCAGACCTTTAGCATGAATTGTCCGAGACAGTATACTTAGTTTTTGTCCACCGATGATGAGGGTACTGTTTGGATTCTTCAAAGGATGTGACTTGTACATAATTTATCCTGACTCGTGTATGTAGGTCAGATATTTTGATTAACAATGAACATAAAATTGTCTTCTTTTGGACACAAAAAGTACAGTCCCTCTATGTCCCTGGGGGATAGCTTCCCCTTGGGGATGCCAAAATCCACAGGTGCTCAAATGCCTTATATAAAAAGGCATAGTAATTTGCATATAACCTCTGCACATCCTCCTGCATACTTTAAACCATCTGTAGATTGCTTATAATACCTAATACAATGTAAATGCTCTATAAATATTTGTTATACTATATTGTGTTTTAAATGTTATTTTTTATTGTTTTTTCCCCAGTATTTTCTGTCTGGAATTGGTTGAATTCTTGAATGTGTAAGGCCAACTGTACCTCAGTGTTTAACATGTGAAATCTTAAGAACTAAAGTTCTTGGGATTAGACTACCTTGTGATTCCATTTTCCTTTTTCATAACTTTATATAGAAAAGTATAGAATGTATGTTTAAGCTGCCCAAAACAGGTTATATAAAGAAGTACGACTAGTTTAATTTTGTATATGAAATTTGTAAAACATCAAAAATGCATACTCCATTTTAACTGCAGACACTAGTATTATGTATACAACAAAACAATGGTGAACATTTGGACATGAGGAAGAATATAATGGTTTTATTATTATCAATATAGGACCTTGTGTTGGAGCTCGTTTTTGGTTATCGAGGCAGAGACTGTAGGAATAATGTTCACTATTTAAATGATGGTGATGATATAATTTATCACACTGCATCCATTGGAATTCTGCACAATGTTGCTACAGGTAGGAAATCCTGATTCTCCATCCCTCTTTCACTTTTTTTAACTTATAAATTTTGATCTAGCTGCTTAAAATCTTTGTTAAAGCTATAAATAGTAATTTAAATGTAGGAGAAACCCTCCAGAATAAAAATATTTCGTATTTCAGAACTTTCTAGTAATATTTCAAGTAAACAAATTTCAGTTTTAATAGAGTATAATACAGCAGAAAAGGAATTCATAATGCAGAGTGCTCATAAGTCTATTAGAAGTAAAGGTTTTACTGTATGTTAAAACCATGTTTTATACTGAAACCATTGGTAACTTTAATTCTGTTTCCCCATAACCTCATGATGAGAATAAATGGTTTGGATGGTTGTTTCTGATAGTGATTGAATGTAGCATGTTGGGTGAGTGATTGCTGGGGCTGGGAGTGTTCTTACTGAGGCCTTGGAAAGCCAAGGAAGAAAGACTTAAGAAAGCTGTTTATCTGTGGCTCTATGATGATACCTTGTTTGACCCAAGAAGGTGAGAAAATTATTTCTTGATGTTCATTTAACTGATTGGATTATTCAGTTGGATTATTCAAGAGCAAATAATGTTCTCTTAGCATCATAGTGACATTAAGTATTTAATTTTGAATTGTTTTATTACAATTTAATGGCAAACTTCATAAAAGTCTGAAAGTTAGAAGTAAAAATAAAGGTTATCTAGTTCATTCTTGTTTTCCTCTGATAGCTTCATTCTGAATGGGTAAAGAGTAGATCGATAATGTAAATTATAATCCACCACCCCTTGTTGGTATTAACCATTAATATGATCTTTCTATTTTGGTTTCATAAAGAAAAGGATTCACCAAGATCACACAGAAATCAGTGGCAATTTTCTATTTAATAATTTAGGCCATTTAAAACATACTGGTTAGAGAGAAAAATCCTTCTTAATCGAGGTATCACGTATCTGTCCTTCAGAGAGAATGAGGAAGAGTAAGATAAGACAAACAAGAAAGGACTGTAATGTAAACTCTCATGTTTATACTTATAATTTTATTTTTACTTTTCTGATTTGTAATTAATCACCTTTCTAGTGGTGGGGTGTCTAGAGAGAGGGCAGATGGAGACTAGGCCACCTGCTTTAGTTTTTACTATATTTGGTTTCTCACCAGTTTGAGGATACATTGTTCATAGTCTAGGAAGTGGATTTGCCATAAATGATTCATTATTTTGAGGTGTGTTCCTTCAATTCCTAGTTTGTTGAAGGTTTTTAACATGAAAGAGATGCTGGATTTTATGGAAAACATTTTCCATATCTGTTGAGATAATCATATGGTTTTTGTTTTTAATTCTGTTTATATGGTAAATCACATTCGTTAATTTGCATATGTTGAACCAACCTTGCATGCTAGGAATGATGAAGCCTGCTTGATCATGGTGAATTAATTTTTTGATGTCCTGCTGGATTTTGTTTGCTAGTATTTTGTTGAGACTTTTCGCATCTATGTTCATCATAGGGATGATGGTCTGTAGTTTTCTACAAGCATATTGGCCTATAGTTTTCTTTTTTCATTGTGTCTTTGGCAGGTTTTAGTATGAGGGTGATACTGGCTTCACAGAATGAGTTAGAGAGGAGTGCCTACTCCTCTATTTTTTGGAATAGTTTCAGTAGAATTGGCACCAGCTTTTCTTTGTACGCCTGGGAGAATTCAGCTCTGAATCCATCTGGTCCAGGGCTTTTTTTTTTTGAGATGGAGTCTTGCTGTGTCACCCAGGCTGGAGTGCAGTGGCACAATCTCGGCTCACTGCAAGCTCCGCCTCCCAGGTTCACACCATTCTCCTGCCTCAGCCTCCCGAGTAGCTGGGACTGCAGGTGCCCGCCACTACACCTGGCTAATTTTTTGTATTTGTAGTTTTTAGTAGAGATGGGGTTTCACCGTGTTAGCCAGGATGGTCTCGATCTCCTGACCTCGTGATCCACCCGCCTCGGCCTCCCAAAGTGCTGGGATTACAGGTGTGAGCCACCACACCCGGCCTGGTCCGGGGCTTTTTGATAGGTTGATAGGTTTTTTATTACTCATTCAATTTTGGAACTCACTATTGGTCTGTGTAGGTTTTCAATTTCTTCCTGATTCAATCTTGGGAGGTTTTGTGTTTTTAGGAATTTATCCATCTCCTCTAGATTTTTCTAATTCTTTTTTTTTTTTAGAAGCCCACAACTAATATCATAGCCTCTAGATCTAGATTGTGTATTTATAGGTGTTCATAATCATCTCTGAGGGCCTTTTGTATTTTTGTGGGATTGATTGTAATGTGATCTTTGTCATTTTTGATTGTGTTTATTGGGATCTTCTTTGTTTTGTTAATCTAACTAATGGTCTATTGATCTTGTTTATATTTTCAAAAAAATGATTTATTTTGTTGATTCTTTGTATGGATGTTTGGGTCTCAGTATTGTTCATTTCTGCTCTGATTTCGTTATTTATTTTCTTCTGCTAGCTTTGGGGTTACTTTGTTCTTATATTTCTGTTTCCTCCAGGTGTGATGTTAGATTGTTAATTTGAGATCTTTCTAACGTTTTGAGATAGACATTTAGCACTGTAAGCTTTCCTCTTAACACTTAACATGCTTTTGCTGCATACCAAAGATTTTGGCATGTTGTGTCTCTGTTTTAATTTACGTTGAAGATTTTTAAAAAATTTTTTACCTTAATTTCATTGTTTACCCAAAAGTCATTCAGGAGCAAGTTGTTTAATTTTTATGTAATTGTGGTTTTGGGAGATCTTCTTGGTATTGATTTCTATTTTCCACTGTGGTTAGGAGAGTATGGCAGATATTTCAATTTTCTTAAATGTATTGAGACTTGCTTTATGGCTGAACATGTGGTCAATCTTGGAGTATGTTTTATGTGCAGATGAGAAGAATGTATATTCTATGGTTGATGGGCAGAGTGTTCTGTCTTTTATGTCCAGTTGGTCAGGTATTTAATTCAAGTCCAGAATTTCTTTGTTAGTTTTCTACCTTGATGATCTGTCTAACACTATCAGTGGGTTGTTGAAGTGCCCCACTTTGATTTTTGTTTTGCTTTTTTGTGGGCCTAGTATTATTCATGGTTCTCTATCCTCTGGATCCAACCTACTGCTCTGAACTCATTTTCTACCTCTTCATTTTATTTGCACACGTCTATCTTTATTCCCTTCTGCGCAGACTACTGTCATAGTCTTACAAGGTCTCTTCACTGTCACTACTACCAGATGAATCACATTATACTCATTTGATCAAAAAACTTCAGTTCCTGCTGGGCATGGTGGCTCATATCCGTAATCCCAGCATTTTGGGAGGCTGAGATGGGCGGATCACTTGAGGCCAGGAGTTTGAGACCAGCCTGGCCAACACAGTGAAACCCCATATCTACTAAAAATACAGAAAAATATATAGCTGGGCACGATGGCAGACACCTATAATCCCAGCTACGTGAGAGGCTGAGGCATGAGAATTGCTTGAACTGGAGAAGTGGAGGTTGCAGAGAGCCAAGATCACGCCATTGCACTCCACCCTGGGCAACAGAGTGAGACTGTCTCAAAAAAGAAAAAAAAAAAAGAGATTTCAGTTCCTCTCCCACTGACTTCAGAACAAATATAAAATATGACTCAATATGGCCCAAATTATTCAATGGAAAATTACTACTGGTTTCTGTGTGACTCTGGCAAATCCTTTTCTCTAAGAAACCAAAACAGAAGATTCATGGGCTGACACTCAAAATCCTCCCTAACTCTAGTCCCAAACTGCCTTTCCAACCATGTTACTCATCTTTCTTCTTCATGACCCTACACTTCAGCCAAATGAGCCTGTTATATGGATACATAACACTTTCCTGCCTTTAGGCCTCTGCTTAAAGTGTTCCTGTGCCTACAAGGCCCTTCTCCGCTGACTTTTACATTTGTAAAATCTGTCTGGGTCAGTCCAGGATTACCATATTCCCATGATGAGATTAATCTTTTCTGCTCTGAATTCCCATAGCATTTTGATCCCAACTCTCTTGTGGTACTTGGAATCTTCAGCCTTGTACTATATTGTTTATCCCTTTTACGGCTGTATCCCATTAAATGATTTTCTGAATCATTTTTCTATCCTTATGATGCTGTATATATAGTAAGTACTCAAAATATGTTTTGAATAAGCAAATAAGTTAAAGAGTAGTTTATTGTTCTGGGTAAGGGCTTTTGGCTGTTATATCTTAAAATTTTCAAACTTAATTCTCAAATTCTTTTTTGTAGGTTCTCAGAGTTTTTATCAGGAACATAATGATGATATTCTGTGCCTCACAGTAAACCAGCACCCCAAATTTATCAACATAGTGGCAACTGGCCAAGTAGGTATGTTTCTATATTTTAAAAGAAACAATTTAAAGCATTTGCTTTGTTCAAATAAATTCAAGGAAAAATCAAAATATAATTTTATTTATTGATTATTTATTGATTGTTCAAAATCTATGTATACATAAAACACTACCCAATTATACCATATTATTAGCTTCCAGGTACCTTTCTCTCACTCACTCTGGTTATCTGAGTTGGTCTTGACAATCCAGAATTTAAACTATTGTATGGTAGTTGAAATAGTTGGATTTAGTCCTTTAGCAGGAATTTCTGGTCAGCAAAAAGGTTTAATTCAATAGTATATAAAGCAGAAAAGAGGTGTTTGAAGAGGAAGTAGTAAACAAGGGAAGCTAAGAAATAACTAGACTGGATGGGGTAGAACCCTGCTTCAGCAGAGGTTTAGGCTAGAAAGAAGAGAGGACCCAAGTCTGTTTTTTGTTGGTAAATCCCTTCTGTCTTTTTCTTTTCTTTGTCATTGACCTAATTCACCAACTGTTTTGAGCTGTTTTGAAATATACCTGTGTTCTTTTACCTCTGTGAAAAACTTAAAGGCCATAACTCCACAGTCAAACTGATGAGAGGATGGCAGGTCTATTTAGGACATATCTGCCAACCTGTGATTACTAAATATGAATATGGCAGAAATCTCATACACTTCAATAAGTTTGTAAAATTCATTGAAACCAGTGTGTTTGTTGGAATTTATTGGACCTTGATGGCTAAACTAGCTTTCCAGGTCCCTTTTCTTCTTGACTAAGATAACTTATACTTTTAATATCTTCATTTTTCATGCAAGTTCTAAGTTGATAGTCAGGAATTTGTTGTCTGAGTTGCCTGGTTCTGAAGCTATGCCACATAGACCTTTGTGTTTTTCCTTTCTGTACGGTTTTCTACTTTTAAAAGTAAATGGAACATTACCCATTATACAGAAAATATTCTAATCTTTGCATATAAATACATAGGTCTAGCTTCTGTTTGTGCTAAGTTTTTGGAAAGTGAATTCTTATTTTCACTGTGCACAAGGAACAAGGCCCATCTCCTTGAGGAAGTATTACCTAAATATCTAGCTCAATGCCTCTTGGTACATAGTTACTGTTTAGTTAATGTTTATTGAATAAATTCAGTTACTCAACAAATTTACTGAACACCTGCCATGTGCCAGGTATTGTTTTAGGTGCTGGGGACATGGGCAACTTACAAAAAGGCAAAATCCCTGTATTAATGGAATTTGTATTCTGCAAATAGAATTCTAGAAAGTATGGTTCTTTCATTTTCCACCTTGACTTCTCCTTTTCTTTCCTTTGCTCTCCCTCTGTTAGGCAACTTATTTATCACTTTAGTGCCGTGGTTTTCTCTCTCAGTTAAGAAATGTCATGGTCACAAATTAATCTTTTAGGAATTTGGCCCTTTTTCCTCCTTTATTTTGAAAGACAACACTATAGGAAATATGAAATGACTAATTATATCCCTCCTGTTTCTTTCCAAGTCAAACTCTGGGGAGTACAGAAGTAAATTTTAGATTATATATGTAGCTCCATTCCTTACACCATTTGTACCCTTCCAGAAAATAGATAGCAAAAATTACTGTGACTAATTAAGATAGACTCAAGGGAAGACTAAAGAATGAGGAAAGATTTTATTTTTCTCTTCACACATTAAGAGAATTGTTTTGTTACTTTGCTGTCAGGCTTGTTTAGTACCCACAAAGCACAAAACAGCATTTACAATGTTTATTGTTCTTTCTGTTAAAAATCATATAGATCATAGAGGAATTGAAATGTTTGATTTTGTACTATTTTAGCCAGTTACATTCAAACTTTTTTCTTGGCTAGAATCTTGGAATTTTAGGGCCAAGTATATCATTTTATCCTCTCTGTTACAGTGTGCTTGAACCCTGCTGCCACTTAATACCTAAAGAAGTAAACGTTTCCCTGGGAAGCTTAGTTATAAAATGGTTCTTCATTATAGAACAGAAATCTGTCTGTGATTGCTACTCTTTGGCCCTCATTCTTGGGGTATCTAGAACATCTAATCACATTCATATGACATTATCTTCCAGTTTTGGACACAGCTAGCATATTTTCCCTGAGTCTTATCTAGTTCTTCTCTTTTATTTGTTTGTTTGTTTGTGACAGAGTCTCATTCTTTTGCCCAGGCTGGAGTGCAGTGGCGCAATCTCGGCTCACTGCAACCTCCACCTTCTGGGTTCATGCATTCTCCTGCCTCAGCCTCCTGAGTAGCTGGGACTACAGGTGCCCGCCACCACGCCCGGCTAATTTTTGTATTTTTAGTAGAGACGGGGTTTCACTGTGTTGGCCAGGATGATCTTGATCTCTTGACCTTGTTATCCACCTGCCTTGGCTTCCCAAAGTGCTGGCATTACAGACATGAGCCACTGTGCCCAGCCTAGTTCTTCTCTTTTAGAATGTCTCCTTTGGGCACCCTGCAACTACATTCCATGGAACAAGGTGTACATGAGAGCAAGGGGATTGCTTTCCATGGGGGAGCCTACTTCTCCACTGGACCATGCTTTGGGTATATGAAATCCCAGAATTCTCTACCAGATGGTCCTGAACCTACTAATGGCCCTGCATGAGCCTTTTCTCTGCGTCTGTCCTCCCAGTGGCAGACTGTACAACCAATGTGTGTACTCTTGAGGGGTGGCCAAGCTGTTCATTGTGTAGGGGTGGATGGAGTTTTAATGTAGTAGCTGGGATAACCACATGTCTTAAGAAATTTGAGCTGCCATGACAGATATCACAGAGTTTGTAGCTTAAACAACAGAAATATTATTTTTCACAGCTCTGGAGGTTGGAAGTCCAAAATCAGGGTGCCAGCATGGTCAGGTTGTGGTGAGGGCCTTCTCTGTGGTTTGCAGATGGCTGTCTCTTCTTATAAGAAAACTAATCTCACTTTGAGGGCTCCATCCTCATAACCTTCCCACCTCCTAATACCATCACACTGGGGATTAGGGTTTCAGTATATGAATTTTGGGGGAAGACAGACATCCAGTTCATAGCAGCACACATGAGCTTCCATGGCTGTTTGTGGTGTGGGATGGAAGAGAATGGGTCTGGTTGTCTCATGCTGCCCAAACTCACAGTAGTTCTAAATTGGTATCTGCCTTCCAGGTCATTATAGGAGAGTACTCATCAAGGTAAGAGGCTAGAATATATTTTATTTGGTAAGTTTTATCTTGATGGATAGCTGTAAAATATTTAGGCCGATGACATTTAAGCCTTCATTTGTACTTCTGTCCCAGACCCTGTTAACCTGGTCTCTCCAAACCAAACACTCCCAGTCTTGCAACCAGGCTTCAGGTGGCAAAGTTCCAAGCCCTCTCACCATTTGGTTTTTAATAGAACATATTAACTAAAAATGGTATTTCCTGTGTGGTCTGCTCAGCAGAGTTAAGTACTTTATTGTTTTTCCTCATGTTCCAGGTCAAGGCACTATGGACCTATGTTATCAATATGTTTTTTAATTCATTATTTCATGTGGATATAAAGCTTTACCAAAGCAAAAAATAATCACCCGTCTTCAGTGGATTCCTATATTTTTACTTTCTTTCTTGCTCTAAAGACTGCTACTTTGAAAAGTTTGGTTGTTAGGTATTTCTGCCACAAATATAATGAGCATGGGCTTTCACATTTTCTTTCTTGGCAGACTTGTACTCATATGGAAAATCTTTAGTTGAGAGAAAGAACTTTTTTGCTTTCTTGAGTTATACAGTAACTTTTGCCATCATATCTCTCAGCTCAGAGGGTTTAGATCTAATTCTTCCCTGGAGACAGATGCATTTAAAGATGCATTAAAAGATGCATATGGAAAATCTTTAGTTGAAAGAAAGAACTTTTTTCCTTTCTTGAGTTATACAGTAACCTTTGCTGTAATTAAAACTCCAGAGAGTCTATTATTAGCAGTACCAAAATATAAACCAAAATGAGGGTAATATCATCTTAAATCATATCAGTATCATTTTAAAAGTTGTTATAATTAAAAGTTTATGTAACTCATTAAATGCAAAGAAAACAAAATTTTTATCCAAAGGAACATTGAAAGATCGTACATAGAATGTTAATAAGTTTGTATAATTGAAATGAGTGCCTTCTCTCACAGTTTACTCAATCGAAAGTAATAAAACCAATTTTGTATCTAATAGTTTATAATTAATATGATATTTGGGTTTTTACAGATTTTACAGATTTATGTTATTTATAGATAATTATTTTCCATTATAGGTGATTCAGCAGACATGTCAGGTAAGGAAAACTAAACATTTTCTGCTATATTTATATTGTTTGGTGATGATAGTGCATATTAAAATTAAGTTCAAGTATATTACTCTGTTCTTGCATTGCTATAAAGAACTACCTGAAACTGGGTAATTTACAAAGAAAATATGTTTAATTGGCTCACAGCTCCACAGGCTGTACAGGAAGCATGGCTGGGGAGGCCTCAGGAAATTTACAATCATGGTGGAAGGCAAAGGGGAAGCAGGTATGTCCTATATGGCTGAAGCAGGAGGAAGAGAAAGGGGAAGTGCTACACGTTTAAACAAGCAGATCTCATGAGAACTCACAATCACAGAACAGCAAGGGGGAAATCCACCCCCATGATCCAATCACCTCCCACCAGTCCCCTCCTCCAACACTGGGGGTTACTATTCAACATGCGATTTGGGCAAGGACATAAATCCAAACCATATCATCAAGTATCTTGTTACTCTATAAAGAACTTGCGGATTATTTTTTTCATTAAGAATATATTATTTTAATGTCATGATTCTGAACTCAGCCTGTGGTAACAGTAATGGTTTTTTTGGACAAGCATGGTAGCTCACACCTGTAATCCCAGCACTTTGGGAGGCCAAGGTCTGAGGATCCCTTGAGCGCAGGAATTCAAGACCAGCCTGGGCAACATAGTGAGACCCTGTCTCTACAAAAAATTTTTAAGAAATTAAAAAAATAATAATAATGGTTAAAAAGAGCTAATATATTTTAATCTATTTTATGTGCTCAGCACTGTTTTAAGCACTTTAAATAAAAGTTTTATTTGACATGACCATGCTTATCAAGTTACATATGTTCTGTGGCAGCTTTTGTGCTACAATGGCAGAGGTGTGTAGTAGCTACAGAGGCTATAGATGACACTCATCTGTTTGCACTGCTTTTTGGTACCCTGCAGGTTCCAGTAACACAATTATAATTCACTGATTTTGAGCACTATCTGTTATCTCTTGTTATTTTATTTTGGTTTTTAACCAGTAAATCTCCATCATGTCAAAACAAGGGTAAAAACAAAAATAGTTTTTGAATATCACACTTTTAAGGCACAGTGAAAAATGGATTGTATTGTAATCAAATGAGATGACAGGCTGAGTATGGTGGCTTACACCTGTAATCCCAGCACTTTGGGAGGCTGAGAGAGGCCGACCGCTTGAGGCCAGCAGTTCAAGTCCAGCCTGGGCTGTTGCCGAGACAGCAAGATGCTGTCTCTACAAAAAACAAACAAACAAAAAAAGAAAAATTTAAAAACCTTGATGATTTGAGTTGAGATGGCAATAAATGTGATAAAAACAATAAATGAGATGATGGCAATAAAACAAAGTATTTGTTTTCTCAGAAGTGGTAACATTCAGCTATGCCAGGAGTGGATAGCTGAGGCATGATCTGGGGACTGCAGGCTTAGACCAGTTTCAGGGGTCCCAAGACTTCCCACACATTCGGCTGTTCACTAGGAGAAATCACAGGACTCAGAGGTACTTAAGGCTTTAGTTTATTACAGTGAACAGAAAAGGGAAAAGACACATGAGGTAGAATCTGGAGCATCTAGTTACAGGGTTTCGATGTCTCTCCAACACCCTTGTGCCAGGGTGCCACAGAACCTGCGTCTTCCTCCAGCAGTCAAATCCAGCAACACACATGAGGTGTTTCTGCCTCGGCAAGCCTACTGAAGTCTCAGAGTCCAGAGTTTTTATTGGGGGCTGGTCACACAGGGATAAAGACCAGCCTCAACTACCAAAATACCAGACGCCCTGAAGAAAGCAAGTGTTCAGCGCCCCAGGTGGACAAAAGAGCTTTGTCAACATGGAGAACACTTCAAACGTTCTTACACACTGGCCAAGAGCTAGCCCAGCAAGCAGGCCCTTCTGATGACAGTAACCTTGGGCCTGCTTATATTAAATCTTTCCTGCGTAAGCCGTAAAGCTGGATCAAGAAACTGGAAGGTCAGTGTGACTGGAGGAAGGCCTCTGAGATGAATATAGGGAGGTAGAGTGGTAATCTCATGCAGGATGTTGTAGCTCAGGGAGAAGAGTTTGGATTCATGCTAAGTGCAGAGTCTGTCACTGGAGAATTTTAAACAAGGGAGTGATGTGACCTAATTTATACTTTGAGAAAACCACTCTCACTACACTATTGAGAATGTAGAGGGGGAAGAGAGAAAACTGGAAAATTAGGGGTCCGTTATAGTAGTCCAAGCGAAAAACAGTTAAGCGGGGTGGCAGGAATGAATGTGGAGAGAACGAGACAAATATGGAGTGTATTCTGGAGTAAAGCCAGTAATCCTTTCTGATTAATTGGATATGGGGGTATGACAAAGTGAGGAATCAAGGCCAGTTGTTAACTTTTTGCTTGAACAGTGAGCTAAATGAGATGGGGAATACTTTGAGAGAAATCAGTTTGGCAGGAAGAAATTATGCACAGATATAAGGAGTGAAATTTATTCAACATTCTTTCTTGTACAAATATGGGAAGACTGGTAGATTTGGGGATGAGAAAATAAGGAAGTACTGTCTAATGACTTCCATTTTCCCTGTATCGTCAACTGAGAGTGAGGAGGTGGGGAATGGGTATTGGGTTGGAACAAGGATAAAGTTTTTAAATTGTCACTTTGGAATATGGGAGAATAAATACATTAGAAGAGATATGAGCTGGGCACAGTAGCTCACACCTTTAATCATAGCACTTTGGGTTTTTCTGTTTTGTTTTTTCTTTTTTTGAGATGGAGTTTCACTCTTATTGCCCAGGCTGGAATGCAGTGGCACAATCTTGGCTCACTGCAACTTCCATTTCCCGGGTTCAAGCATTTCTCCTGCCTCAGCCTCTCGAGTACCTGGGATTACAGGCGACTGCCACCATGCCCAGCTAATTTTTTGTATTTTTAGTAGAGATGGGGTTTCACCATGTTTTCTAGGCTGGTCTCAAACTCCTGACCTCAAGTTATCCACCCGCCTCAGCCTCCCAAAGTGCTGGGATTACAGGCATGAGCCACCACGCCCAGCAGTCCTAGCACTTTGGGAGGCTGAAGTGGGCAGACTGCTTGAACTCAGGAGTTTAAGACCAGCCTGGGCAACATGGGAAACCCCATCTCTACAAAAATATACAAAACTTAGATGGGTGTGGTGGCATGTGACTGTAGATCCAGCAACTCAGGAGGCTGAGGTAGGTAGATCAATTGAGCCCAGGAATTCGAGGCTGCAGTGTGTCATGATCGCATCATGGCACTCCAGCCTGGGTGACAGTGAGACCTTGTCTCAAAAAGAAAAAAGAAAAGTTACCATTGAACACATTAGATGTGTTTTCAGTGGACACCATGGGAATATCTTTTGTCTCTGACAAAGTAATTTCAGCCCTCCTAAGACTGCACCTTAGAATTTGGTATTTTTGATCCTTAAGGCAATTAAGTAGAGAAAACTCACTCTCTGGTCTTGCTTAGTATTTGTAGTGACAGGCAGTTGCCCATCAAATAACTTCAGTGGGTGTCTGCATTTTACAGCAGAGGATAAGGAAATTCCTTAGCACACAAGAATAAGAGGGAGGGTAGCCTCCAGAGTGTGCTGCTTCAGGAGCTTCACAATGTCATCTAGAACCCAGGGACTTTCCATCTCTTCTGCTCTGCTCTCCACAGTGTTGGCTTCACCCACAAGGCTGGTTGCATTTGTGGTTGTGAAAATGACTGTAGTAGCAATTGGAGTTACGTGCTTCCTTGCTGTTATCCAGTGGGAAAGAAGGAAGAAAATCCTTTTCAGAACTATGACCTAAAAATCCTTGCTTTTAGCCTGACTGAGTCATTTTAGCCTGACTGTGTGAGGACACAAAGCAAACCTGAGAAGATACTAGGGGAATACCATGTGCTGATTGGTTTAAATCTGGGTTATTAAACTAATCGCTGAGGTCTGGGTTGGGAGTGGAGGCAGTATTGTTACAGTGGGCTCAGACTTTATTAGTTGAGCATGCAGTTTGTTTCCCCTGAATCAGTTGCACTCTAGGAGAGAGTAGATTCCTGAATAAAATTGGAGCCTTGGTAGGAAGAAAGGATGTAATGGATGCTGAGTATGCAGTAAGGAGTTACTCACTACAGAGACTAAAGGGCAAAATACAATTGGCATACCTAATGGCCCATGTTAAAATTTTCTTTTAAAATACAGTTTTTATTAGGCCAGGCATGGTGGCTCATGCCTGTAATCCTAGCACTTTGAGAGGCCAAGGCAGGCAGATCACCTGAGGTCGGGAGTTCGAGACCAGCCTGACCAACATGGAGATACCCCGTCTCTTCTAAAAATACAAAATTAGCCAGGTGTGGTGGGGGAGTGCCTGTAATCCCAGCTACTCAGGAGGCTAAGGCAGGAGAATCGCTTGAACTGGGAGACAGAGGTTGCAGTGAGCCAAGATCATGCCATTGCACTCCAGCCTGGGCAACAAGAGTGAAACTCCATCTCAAAAAAAAAAACAGTTTTTATTATACTGCATCAAAGGCAAACTCGGGGATAAAAAATATCCTTTAAAATTTTGATTCTTGTAAGACCCAAATAACAATTTATAGAGACACTTACGGCATCTCTATACAGGAAACTAAGAGTCAAAAACGTTAGTGAAAAGCTACTGGGATTGATTTTCTGGAGGGAGCTAGATATGGGGAAAAGAGCAAGAATGGAACCTGGATCTTGAGAACAGCATACCTGTGCTGCCTCTTCCAGCTCGGAGTTGTATTAGGGCAAGTCAGTTATCCTCTCTGAGGCTGAGTTCAGGAAAAAACGTACCTACCTAGAAGGTAAGCGTTAGAAAATATGCGATGTCCCCAATGACATGCCTGCCATGATAGGTACTTAATACCTCATGGCCTCCTGGAACAGGAGGAGTAAGAATTGTATATGTGTTACCCAAGCATCAGGAATGACCATTTCCAAATGATAGGAGAAAATACAATATACTTAATGAACATAGTTTCATCTTTAGTAACTTCGAGAGGTCCTGAAAATTTGCAGTAATTTTAGTTTTAAATACTGTTACTGATGTAAGTTTAGAGCAGTCTAAGTGTGTGGCAATTCCATACCTTACATACTTATAGGTTTTAAAACATAAATTCTGGTTTCACCTTCTTGCCATCTCCTTTAATTTTTTATAAAAATGAGAAGCTCAGTAATAGAATTTAAGATTACTTGCTGTTTAAATTTAGATAAATGAAACTTTTAAACTTGTGGCATATTAAATTTGGAGGCAAAAATTAGTGATATTTCTTGAAAATCTACTGTCTACCTCATCACAATTTGGCAAATATAACGTGAATTGCCTAGAGGTACATTTTGTAAACATATAACAATATTTATATAATATTTATCACTGGCAAAATTTATAGAGTGATCTGGTATATAGTTACATTTTAAATTTAAGCCACCTAACATTCTTTATGGAGGTTAAATTTACCTGTGCCTTGGGGTACTTTGACTTTTAATGAATGAAGAATATTTTAATTTTAGTTCAATACTTGCATTATTGTCATACATTTTACAAACATAACCTATTTTATTATATGATAAACTTTTATGTATATTTCCATGTAGTTTTGATATTTTACAGTTGCATAAATCTTTGAACAATTTCTACTTAATGATTCTCGTAAGTCTCTGGTTTAATATATTTTAACTGCTTTGAAGAACTGTCAGATTTAATTTATCATTGTGTACTACAAATAGCAGATGGCATAAAATATAATCTAAATTTATCAGAATATTTTCTTTAGAGAGTGACATTTATTTCTGCATTGAATGATTTAAGGCAGCTTGTCTTATTTAATGTTTCTCTGTTTTTAAAACATAACATTTATAATTTGAAGCAAATACACTTTAGTATTTTTATTGCTTCATTAAAAGTACTTATGTTCTGAGATTGAATTAACTGCTGAATTGACCTATCCCTATTCATTTTTATAGGGTGCAGTTCATAAAAAAGAAAATATAAAACTATAATTTTTTAACTTTAGAAAATATGGAGAACTGGGATAATTTTTTTAAGCAGCAGAAACAAGCTACACAAGATTAATAATAATAACCACATTTTTTAAAGATGAGCAGTTTTATCTTTCTCATGAAATCCTGTTTTTTAAGTACATGTCTTATAAAGTGATATGAACTTAGCTTTTTACCAGATGTCTATCTGTTTATGGTTGAAAATTTCTTTTGAGATCTATTCAGGTGGTTTCCTATCTACTGCCTTTCTCAATATGTGTCTGCTTTTCATTTCTCTTTCAGGTAACATCAGTACTGAATGTATACTTGGTGTTTAATATTTATTGTGTAATATTTGTATAGTTCTCCATGTAACTGTATAAAGATTAAAAGTATACATAAAACATGCATTTGTTTTGAATTGTTTAAAGTTGAGATTGCCTGATTTGCTTGTCTAAATGCTGTTTTTCCAAAAATGTAATTTGGAATATAGCCAGAAGAAGTGTTCTATATTTTTTCCTTTTCTTTCCTCCCCACCCCCAAAACTCCTTTTCCTTTTTTAAGTTCAGTCTTAGTTTTGAGCTGTTCTTTGTTTAGTACAGTTTTTATTTGGTACATATTTATCCATGTTTCAGAGATGAATATGCATCCGCTTTAGAAACAGAAACATTTAAACAGGTAGATTACAACTTTTGATATTATCTTTATTTAGCTGCAGCTCCTTCTATTCACATCTGGGACGCAATGAACAAGCAGACTTTATCTATCCTAAGATGCTACCATTCAAAGGGAGTATGTTCAGTCAGCTTCAGTGCTACGGGCAAACTATTGCTTTCTGTGGGACTAGACCCAGAACATACTATTACCATTTGGAGATGGCAGGAAGGTAGGATTCTTTTGTGTGTTTGATTTTTAAAAAACAAGAATACAAGGGTAGTAGGAATTCTGTATTTAATATTTGCCTTAAAGTTGGTGGTTGAAATAATTACTCAGTGTAGGCCTACACAATATATGGTACACAGTTAGTGGTACTGCAGGTATATTTCACTTTAAAAGCCCAGTGGAACTGTAACCTCACAAAACCAGATAAATTAATGAAACCATTATTAGTATTACAAATGATTCGCTGCTATTTTCTTCAACAAGAAACTATGTTTATTATTAATGATTTGATTAGTTTTAGAGATTCTTATCAGTGAAAATTATGTATATTTCTAATGATAATGGCAGATCAGCAGGATAATATTACCTACCACACTTTAGACAAAATGTTTAAGTTGTATAAAGAAAAGTTAATGGAATGAAGATAAGTGAAAAGGACTCGATACACAAATAATTGTAAATCATGTATTGCTAGGTAGTAGAGCAGGGGCCATTGGCCTCTTTTCTAAGCCTTTGTTATTTGAACCATGTATTTTACATATTTGTTCGATGCTGTTGATTAGCTTGGTTCTTGTAATAACCTAGATAATTTTGTTGTATCTTGTCAGGTGCCAAAATTGCCAGCAGAGCTGGTCACAATCAACGTATTTTTGTGGCAGAATTCCGACCAGATTCAGATACCCAGTTTGTCTCAGTGGGAGTAAAACATGTGAAGTTCTGGACCCTGGCAGGAAGGGCTCTTCTTAGCAAAAAAGGGCTACTGAGCACACTGGAAGACGCCCGGATGCAGACCATGCTCGCTATTGCATTTGGTGCAGTATGTCTCTTAAAATGCATGTAGTGTGACTTTGACTACTTTACATTTTCTTGCCTTAGATCTTCAGCCACATTAATGTTGATATGATACTGTGATCTGCTAATCATTACATGCCCTGGTCAAGCATGTATTTCATCTTTCAAAAATCTAGTTCTTTCAGAAATTAGGGAGTAAAAAAGAATGTTAATGAGAGGGGAAAAAGGATTTTTTTTTTTTTTTTTTGACACAATATCTCACTCTGTCGCCTGGGCTGTGGTGCAGTGGTGCGATTATAGCTCACTGTAGCCTCCATCTCCCAGATTCAAGTAATCCGCCTCCTTAGTAGCTGGGACTACAGGGCAGGAACCACCATGCCTGGCTAATTTTTTTTTCATTTTTAGTAGAGACAGGGTTTCACTATGTTGCCTAGGCTGGTCTCAAGCTCCTAAGCTCAAGTGATCCTCCCACCTTGACCTCCCAAAGTGCTGGGTTTACAGGTGTGAGCCACCATGATAAGGATTATGATGAACATTTGATTCCTTGGACTACTGTTATACTCAGAAGCCTTCCTTAATCTTGTAATTGTCACCCTAAATATCCTAAAATTTCTGTCTTCCTAGTAGTTCTTCATAGTCCTAAAAATTTGTCAGAGTAAAAGAAAGGTAAATCAAGAAACATGATTTTCAAATGACTGAAGGTGGTACTAGCGTTTAGGATTTCCTTTGCTTTTTATCATTTAACACACTGCTTATCATACAGCTGGAAGTGCTCTGGGCCAGTGTCTCTACTTCGAGGGAAGAAGGAGGTAGTGAGACAGAAGGAAATAGCACAGTTCCTGGCCCTGATAGAAGTGTGTTCAGGAGCCCTGCTCTCCCCTCACTTTATTCCATCTCATCTGGACCTGTGGCTTCCAATCCACGTCTCTTTCCTTTAATATCCTGCATTGGCTAGGCTGTATTTGGTGCATCAAAAAACTAAGTGGATTTTGTAATTAAAATGTTTATGTGGGTATGCAATACTTACAGGAAAAGTTATAATTATAGAATATTTAAATACACTTAAACATTTTTGAGAAAAAGACCATTGAAATGTTTGTGCTATGTCAAATTTCAGTTGAACATTTTGGGTATTCTTAATATAAGACCAGGCCAGGCACCGTGGCTCAGGCTGGGCACAGTGGCTCACGGCTGTAATCTTAGCATTTAGGGAGGCCGAGGCAGGCAGATCACCTGAGGTAAGGAGTTCAAGACCGGCCTGGCCCACAGGGTGAAACCCCGTCTCTACTAAAAATAAAAAATCAGCCAGGCATGGTGGCAGGTGCCTGTAATCCCAGCTACTCGGGATGCTGAGACAAGAGAATCGCTTGAACCTGGGAGGCAGAGGTTGTGGTGAGCTGAGATTGCGCCATCGCACTCCAGCCTGGGCAACGAAGAGCGAAACTCTGTCTCAAAAAAATAAAAAATAAACTCTAGAATTACAGTATGTTAGAATTGGAAGGGAAGAATTGTCCAGGGTTATTCTAGCTAATAAGCAACAGACTTGGAAAGGAGAAGGTCCTGACAAAGCTAAGCCTCCAGTTCAGGTTTCCTGACTCTTGAATTCAGCGCTGCTGCTGGCACTACACGATGCATGCTCTTTTGTATCAAGGGTGAGACAGCATTGCACATACATAGAAAATTATCTGTTTGAACTCTATTTGAACTTTTGATGAGTTTGTCTCCCCCTCCCCCACTCCTTTTCAGAATAACTTGACGTTTACAGGTACCATCAGTGGTGATGTCTGTGTGTGGAAAGATCACATATTGTGTAGAATCGTGGCGAGAGCTCACAACGGGCCTGTGTTTGCCATGTACACCACCCTGCGAGATGGACTTATCGTGACTGGGGGAAAGGAAAGGCCGTGAGTCCTCTTTCTTTTCACAGAATGTTTATGCATTTGTGACCTACCTAAGGTTTGCAGTTAATTATTCTAGTTGTTTCTAGGCTACACAGAGTGCCCTCTCTGACCTTCCTCCTCATATGCTTCTCCTTTATTACCTTTTATGTGCCTTCTGTTGAGTCTCATTTCTGATATTAATTCACTTCCAATGTTTTTCATGTTGGGGTGATACTTTTTCTGAGGTGGGGATAGGTAGTTGTCCTACAAGTTGAGGTACTTTTCGTACTGTCTGTATGCCTGTGTACATATCTGCTGAGTAGGAGGCCCATGGGGGGATCTGGAGCCAGGGTTGTGTTTTGCCTGCTCTCTTTTTTGTTCAGAATGGATTATAAGGAGTAGAATGCACATTGTTGCTTTAGAAAAGGATGAGGGAACTAGAGAGAACTGCCTTGTTTCCTTTTGCTTGAGGCAAACCTAAACTGTATACAAGACCTCAAAATTTGAGAAGAGGTCTTTTCTGAGTGATTTTCAAATCTCCCAACAGTAAGCAGATACTTATGGTTTGATTTGTCACCAACATAGTCATATGCATGTTGAAACATGACATGTAGGCCAGGCACAGTGGCTCACACCTGTAATCTTAGCACTTTGGGAGGCTGAGGCAGGCGGATCGCTTGAGCCCAGGTGTTTGAGACCAGTCTGGGCAACATGGTGAAACCCCATCTCTATAAAAAACACAATAATTAGCTGGGTGTGGTGGTGCACGCCTGTAGTCCTAGCTACTGAGGAGGCTGAAGTGGGAGGATCACTTGAGCCTGGGGAGGTTGAGACTTTAGTGAGCTGTGATGGTGCCACTGCACTCCAGCCTGGGTGACAGAGTGAGACCCCGTTTGAAAAACAAAAACCAAAATAAATGTGACATATAGGTGACTAAGAAGTACATTTCAATACAGGATTGAAAGAACCCACATATGTTAAACACAAGTGCAGAATTTGTGCCTCTCACATAAAGGAAGAATGCACATAGGCATGCTTTAAAACAAGCAGCTCATCTAGCAGAAAATGAAGGAATACATTTTTCAGTCCTTCCAGGAGAAAATCCATAAATGGGCTCTATTTCGTCCTCCAACACTTGTATTTTCCACGTCATTTACTCCTGCACACCCCCGCTCACTAGAAGCCTGCTAAACTGTTCCAGTGAGATATTTTAATACCTTGTAGGGAATAAATATGCTTCTGTTTTGGCCTTCAAAAATAAAGTCTGGGCCGGGTGCAGTGGCTCACGCCTGTAATCCCAACAGTTTGGGGGGCCGAGGCGGGCGGATCACGAGGTCGAGTTTGGGACCAGCCTGGCCAATATGGTGAAACCCTGTCTCTACTAAAAATGCAAAAATTAGCCGGGAGTGGTGGTGCACGCCTGTAATCCCAGCTACTCGGGAGGCTGAGGGAGAAGAATCACTTGAACCTGGGAGGCACAGGTTGCAGTGAGCCGAGATCACACCACTGCACTCTAGGATGGGTGACAGAGCAAGACTCTGTCTCAAAAAAAAATAATAACTCTGTAGCACAGCATTTGTAATTCTATTATTTTTGCCTTACATTTCCATTAATAAAACTGTTTTTTAATTTTTTAAATTGTTTCCTTTTAATAAAATTGTTTTTTACATCTTCCTAATCAAGAAGTATTATGAGGCCAGGCACAGTGGCTCACGCCTGGAATCCCAGCACTTTGGGAGGCCGAGGCGGGTGGATCACCTGAGGTCAAGGAGTTCAAGACCAGCCTGGCCAACATGGTGAAACCCCAGCTCTACTAAAAATACAGAAATTAGCTGAGTGGGGTGGTGCACGCCTATAATCCCAGCTACTTGGGAGGCTGAGATAGGAGAATTGCTTGAACCCAGGAGGCAGAGGTTGCAATGAGCTGAGATCGTCCCACTGCACTCCAGCCTAGGAGACAGAGCGAGACTCCATCTTAAAAAAAAAGGAAAGAAAAAGTATTATGAGAGAGGATAATGTATGGTAGAGGCTAAATAAAATTATGCTCATGTCAGAAAAAAAAGTATTTCTCAAAATTCACTGAAACTGAATGTTTATTTTGACTGAGATATAGTAGATCCTCAAATTGCCATAGAAAGTTTAGAAGAATATTAGAAGTAAATTATAAATATCAGGGCCTTTTTTTTTTTTTTTAAAGGATTCTGCTTATAACTTAGTATTTGTTTATAATAAAAATTATAGTAGCCAATAATAAACACTTACTCTGGCTTGGTTATTTACTTAGGTCAAAAGAAGGAGGAGCGGTTAAACTGTGGGATCAGGAACTGAGGCGGTGCCGTGCCTTCAGGCTTGAGACAGGACAAGCCACAGATTGTGTTCGTTCTGTGTGCAGAGGCAAAGTAAGATGTTCCGTGAGCTGATACAGTGCAGCAGAAAATAGAAAGTGGTTATTACTGTGATTCTCTCACCCTTTGCAGCTTAATGAACAATACTTAATAATGCATAAAGATGGATTTGCTTGCCAGCATTACTCTGTCTTTGCTGCTTTCTTTGCCAAAGTTAGGACCAGTGTGGTGCATAAGCTAGGAAGCTATTCTGTTTAAATACTGTATGTAAAACTCCAATATTTTCTAGAATCCGCCAATTCAACAACTCTAGTAAACAGAATTGAAAACCCTTGCCAGTTGATTCATTTATATTAGGACAGCTGTCTCCATTTTCTTAAAAAACATACATTCCCTAGATAAAATATGTAATAAACAATGGAATACTATTCAGCCATAAAAAATAATGAAATTCTGTCATTCTTGGTGGCAACATGGATGGGACTGGAGGACTCATTGACGTGAAGTGAAACAAGCCAGGCACAGAAAAATACATGTTCTCACTCCTATGCAGAAACTAAAAACGTTGATCCCACAGAGGTGGAGAGTAGAATAGTGGTTACTGGAGGCGGAGAAGGGGGAGGAGGAGGGGGATAGGGAAGGACTGGTTAAAGGATACAGTTTTACACAGCCAGATAGGAGCAGTACCTTTTAGTATTCTGTAGTACTGTAGGATGACTGTAGTTAAGAATCACGCATTTATGTATTTTCAGATACTTACAAGAGAGGATTTTGAAAGTGTCCATCACAAAGAAATGATAAATGTCTGAGGTGATGGTTATGCGCATTACCGTATGCCCCGTAAATATGAACAATTCTGTGTCCATTTCAAAATAAAACTTCAAAACTACAATTCCTATGGAAATTTTTAAGCGTGTTTGTACTTATTGTGTATTTATAAATCATACGGATATTATCTTCCGTCTGCTTATTAAATAGTAATTAAGCTTTCACTTTTTAACTAAAAAATAAATTCTAGTACTTTTTTCCTATATCCAACTGCACTTACCCTGTTTGGAGATCCTAAGATTATCAAATAAAAACTTTTGATTATTGAAGAATCCAGGTGTACTGCCACAGAAAAGTTCTGTTCTGTAGCATGGACTCTAATAGGTAATCCAGCCCAGTGTGCTTACAGATAGATGTGTGCCTGTAGTCATAGAAAAATTTGCATGAGCTAATGACTGCCTTGCTACTAGATTAGCTCAAAGCAAAAAATTCTTGGAAAGCAGGTCAATAGAGTCATTTTTATATTATGAAGAAGAGCAGCTGTTGTATTACATTCAATGTATTGGTCCTACTTGTGTTTCAGGGCAAGATCCTTGTTGGGACAAGGAATGCTGAAATAATCGAAGTTGGAGAGAAAAATGCAGCTTGTAATATTTTAGTTAACGGTCATGTGGATGGGCCAATCTGGGGACTAGCAACCCATCCTTCCAGGGATTTTTTCCTTTCTGCTGCAGAAGATGGGACGGTGAGACTTTGGGATATTGCTGATAAAGTAAGTACGGATAATTTTTTAAAAGAGGTTTCAATTTCTGAAAAGAAAAGTTGGAAGTTCTAAATTGCTAGTGCTTAAAGAACTATCTCAGAATTAAGTTGAGAATTTTTGAGGGCAACGGGTTTAATTTAGAAGTACTTAATGTTGTTTCCTATGACTCTTTTTTTTTTTTTTAATGCAGAAGATGTTAAACAAAGTGAATTTGGGGCATGCTGCTCGTACTGTGTGTTATAGCCCTGAAGGGGACATGGTGGCTATTGGAATGAAAAATGGAGAATTTATCATTTTACTAGTGAGTTCTCTAAAAATATGGGGAAAGAAGAGAGACAGGAGATGTGCAATCCATGATATCAGGTTAGTGAACACATGGAATAGAGTTGCTAGTATGTACTTGATTCAACTTCCATTTGAAGAGTTTTCCTTAGCCATGCCTTCAAAAAGAGGTCCCCAGGGCCTGTAGCATTTCCCACATTATAAATTGTATGCTAAAATATGGCTGTTTGTATACTTACTTAATTCTTCCTGCTAAATTATAAACCCACTGGCCACCAACCACGGTGCCTTATAATAGCAAGTACTAGTAGGTAATGTTTGATGAATTCATGTTAACACTCAGCCATGTCCATTAAGTTCATTCTGCCAAGAGGTATCTCCCACTGTAACACAAGAGAGCCATCTGCCCTTCAAAAGTTGTCACCCTGGAAAACTAAAGTTGTGATTACAAACATATCTTCTCTTAATAACCTCAGTTTGGGAATATGTAGTTCATTAATTTCATCAATACCTATTGATTAAACGTTCCAGAATCCAGATTAATTTAAATGTTTCTTAAACCTTTGATTTTCAGTGCTTAAGCATTTTTCAACAGTGGCTACCATTTACTGAGTACTTCTATGTGATCAGTAGATAAGATTATTGAATCTAGGTCTGTCAAAAGCTTGTACACTTTTCATCAGTAAAATCCTTTTACAAATGAAACCTTCCTCAGAACTTCAATATATAAAACAGTAACAGTGGCTTCCCTTAGCTTTTACATGTCCCTGTGGTACCTCAATAAGACTCATGGGCCATTTCAAGAGACTGAATTGTCTCATATGACTCCAGGGATTGCTAGGCAAAGAGCACATCACTTTGTCTTTTAAATAAGTTCTTCAGGTTGGGCGTGGTGGCTCACGCCTGTAATCCCAGCACTTTGGGAGGCCGAGGCAGGCAGATTGCCTGAGTTCAAGAGCTTGAGACCACCAGCCTGGCCGACATAGTGAAACCCTGTCTCAACGAAAAATACAAAAATTAGCCAGGCGTGGTGGCAGGCGCCTATAATCCCAGCTACTGGGGCGCTGAGACAGGAGAATCGCTTGAACCTGGGAGGCAGAGATTGCGCCATCACACTCCAGCCTGGGGGAGAAGAGTGAGACTCCGTCTCAAAAAAAAAGAAAAAAAATTCTTCCAAGCTTCAAGTTGTGTCACTTCACCTTAATAACTGGAGGTTAGTTAAGTTGAGCTGTGTTCTTTGCTTAATATTAAGACAACGTTTTTTTCCAGATGGAAGAAAACTATCTTAATGAATTGTTAGCTTATTATGTAATGCCAATGGCTTTTAAAAGCTGATGTTTTGGCTGGGTGTGGTAGCTCACACCTGTAATCCCTGTACTTTGGGAGGCCAAGGGGGAAGGATTGCTTGAGGCCAAGAGTTTGGGACCAGCTGGGCAACATAGACCCCGCCTCTATTTTAAAAATTTAAATTTTTCTTTTTTTTTTTTTTTGAGGCGGAGTTTCGCTCTTGTTGCCCATGCTGGAGTGCAATGGCGCAATCTCGGCTCACCGAAACCTCTGCCTCCCCGGTCAAGCGATTCTCCTGCCTCAGCCTCCCAAGTAGCTGGGATTACAGGCATGCACCACCACACCTGGCTAATTTTGTATTTTTAGTAGAGACAGGGTTTCTCTATGTTTGTCAGGCTGGTCTCAAACGCCCGACCTCAGGTTATCCGCCTGCCTCCGCCTCCCAAAATTCTGGGATTACAGGCGTGAGCCACCGGGCCCGGCCTAAAAAAGGTTTGTTAAACCATGAGATGTTTTTAAAGGAATTGGGAGATGACAATTGCAGAAATATTTGAAATTGAAGTAAAATATCAAGCTTCCTTATTTCATGTAACCCAGACAATCTCAGTATACATAATCAGTTGTATCTCTCAGGTAAATCTATTTGAGGCCATATCACACATTACTTTTAAGAACTAGAAAGGAAAAGTCACTGATCTTAAATATTTATAATACTTCATGTGGTCTAATACTTTTTACATGTTTTGTTTTGATTCAGATTTAGTCCGGATTCCCGGTATCTGGCAGTGGGTTCCAGTGAGAACTCAGTGGATTTTTATGACCTGACATTGGGCCCCACTCTTAACAGAATCAGCTACTGCAAAGACATTCCAAGCTTTGTCATTCAAATGGACTTCTCTGCAGACAGCAGATATCTCCAGGTGCAGTACCAATACTATATACCCAGGTGGCAAGTTCTGCTTTTACATTTCGTGTTAGTGAATGCATTTGAAGCTCCTCAGCTCTGGAGCTCCAGCTTCTCAACTCCTACCTTTGTATCTCCCGACCTACAGCTCCCCTTTCCTTCCCCACTTATCAGTGCTTTTCTCCTCTAAGTTTATGTAGTGATCTTTGCATAGTTAATAATGTTGACATGTAAATCAAGTAGCAATATGCTAGTATTCTGTAAACCCCCTATGGATTTTGTCTCTCACCTAATGGAATTCTTGTCCCATTTGAATCTGGTGAAAGGTCTCTAGTGGCTGCTATAAACGGCATGTCTACGAAGTGCCTTCAGGAAAACATCTTATGGATCATGCCGCGATTGACAGAATTACTTGGGCTACATGGACTAGGTAAATACTTATATATTCACAAGGCAAGGACTGACTTTGAAGGCCAGTTAGAAAAATTGGAAAATCCTATTTCTGAGCTGTTAGAGCAGTTCCACTAAGGAATAGTAATTGCGTTTCAAGTTTTTGTTACCATATTTTGAAATGGTATGTTCATGTTGGGACCCCTTTTTATTGAATGTATTTCCATGTTTTATCAGTTTCCATGATTTATCAATTTTTTTTTTTTAAGGAAATCAGTTTTAACTTTAAAGATACCCTGATATTTTTCTTAACATTAAATTTAATGACTGGCAAAAAGGTATTGGGTGCTGTTAAGCAACTGTTACTAGTTCTCTATCTAAAGGAATGCTATCTTGAATCTATTAGAAGTCAAAGCTTCCAAATTTGTTCAAATTTTCTGGCTGTATGACAGGTAACCATGACTATCCATTTTTTTGGTCAATGAAAAAGGCCATCAAATTCCTCTATCAGCCAGGCATATAGTGGCTCATGCCTGTAATCTCTGATGCAGCAGGCCGAGGTGGGAGGATCACCTGATCCTAGGAGTTTGAGACCAGCCTGGGCAACATAGCGGGACCCGATCTCTAAAATCTTTTTAAAAATTCCTATGTCATAAGTCACTTTTATTTTTGTAGAGATAGGGATCTCTACAAAATAGAGATCTCTATTGTAGAGATAGGGATCTCTACAAAATGCCCAGGCTGGTCTCAAACTCTTGGCCTCAAGCAGTCCTCCTGCCTCAGCTTCCCAAAATGTTGGGATTACAGGTATGTGCTGCCGGACCCAGCCAAGTAGCACTTTTAATTTGAAAAATAGTGCTATCAGTTTTTGGCCAGGTGCAGGGCTTACGCCTGTAATCTCAGCACTTTGGGAGGCTGAGGGGGCTGATCACCTGAGGTCGGGAGTTCGAGACTAGCCTGACCAACATGGAGAAACCCTGTCTCTACTAAAAATACAAAATAAGCCAGGCATGGTGGCGCATGTCTGTAATCCCAGCTACTCGGGAGGCTGAGGCAGGAGAATTGCTTGAACCTGGGAGGCAGAGGTTGCAGTGAGCTGAGATCGTGCCATTGCACTCCAGCCTGGGTAACAAGAGCGAAATTCCGTCTCAAAAAAAAGAAAAAAGAAAAAAAATAAAAATAGTTCTATCAGTTTTCATAAAGTACTACTTTAATCTTAAAAGGATTAATCTAGAAACCCTTCAAATTATAAAATTACATTTTTAAAAGGCAGGAGTTGATATCCTGATGAAATTCAGGTCTCCAAACAACTTGCCTTACCATGATTTACTTCCTGTATGTTAATTGCCAAGAAACTTTTTGAATATAGTCAACCTGCCCGCACTTGCTATGAGTTTTCTTTTGTTCCTTCCCTATAGTATTCTAGGAGATGAGGTTTTGGGAATCTGGTCCAGACATGCTGAGAAAGCTGATGTCAACTGTGCCTGTGTATCTCATTCAGGAATCAGTCTTGTAACAGGAGATGACTTTGGCATGGTTAAGTTATTTGACTTCCCATGTCCAGAAAAATTTGTAAGTTTGTGTTTTGTTTACTATTACCAGTTTACTCCTAATTTTGATGTCGTATCATCAGCACTTTTTCTCGTGTATTTAAAATGTTTTGTCCTAGTTTCTAAATTTTTCCCCAAACTTTCTAAATCTGTTTACTCTGAAATAAAAGCTATTAGAAACAAATCCTCTCCCTCGAGTAATACCGTCTTTGGAACTATCCCACAAAAGCGCTAATTAGCTTTTCACGAAACCTATCATCAGTTATCGAATTTCAAATGCTTTTCCTTAGAGAAAAATTGTGAAGAGTACCTGGAGACTTCTGACTGCCCACACAGCCGGGTTTTGCAGATCCATTACTCACGCTGAAAATGCATTCTAATCACTGGCTGCAGTGGTAACTCCCTACTCTCTCCACAGCTCTTGTAATAGAGATTACAGTTCCTAATAAGATCCTTTGATGTGAGTGTGCACCAAATGCCCTAAGCTCTGTCATTGTTTTTTAGGCAAAACACAAAAGGTTCTTGGGTCATTCGCCCCACGTGACAAATATTCGATTTACCAGTGGTGATCGACATGTTGTTAGTGCTGGAGGTGATGACTGCAGGTTAGTAACTTTCTCAGCCCATGAAGAAGAGCAGACTATGTTACTAGTTAAGAGACAATATAACAACTCCTACAGCTTTGGTTTATGAAACCAGCTAGTCAACATTTGCAGAAGGTAGTATAACCAGATGGCTCTTCAGAATCTCATCCTTAAATGCAAATACAGAATAAAAGGAGTTAATGAGGAAAAATATTACACATGTGTAACTTGAAAGCTCAAATGTAAAATATTAAACTGTTATGAAAATCTAAAAACGTAATTAACTCCCTGCAATTTTCTTCTCTGATTACAGCTTACTTGTCTGGAAATGTGTACACACGCCTCACTGAGAGATGCTGAGATGACTACACAAATTAACTCTGAGACCAGAATTACAGAGAAGAAAAACCAAAACCCAACCCTGCATGGTCAAGTGGTGCTAACCTAAGACTGTAACAGGGAGAAATGCCCAGAATCATCCAAATAGTGAAAGACTGATCTGTTCAAAATATTTGCTATATACACTGGGTATAATCCATAATCCATACACTGCCAGATAATGCCATTTCCAGGAAGGATCGAATACTTGATGGTAAAGGCCAAGTCCCCCTGTATTGGGAAGTGTGCAATTTCGGCAGACCTGCTGGGAAAATTTAGGGTGGAGCACTCTTTACAGAAAAACTCAAAAACCCAATTTGGATAATTTTCATCATCTTTTTAGCAAAATGGTTTCTTAGTGTTTATATTTTATTTTCAAGGTTCATTGTTTAATGAAATATTTTATTCTTGCATTTCCATAAGGAAAGGGAAAGTAATGATCACCCTAAAGGATCACAGTTTTTAAAAGGCAAACATTTTCCCTAAGGAAACAGACACAAGCTTTCCTGGAGAATATGATGTTTTTTAGGCATTAATAAAGTCCTTTTTTATAAAGGACACTTTTCTCCTGGTAGTTTTAATTCAGGAACAGATCTAAAGTTAGCAGTATATGGCTGCTACATTTCCATTTTCATTTTCAAGCCATCAGTTTATGTTCAGACGCCATCTCTGTAATCGAACATTTAAAACGTAACTGTAGCCTCACTAATGGAAAAGTAGTACGATGAACAATCATTCCCAATGGTGTACAGTTTAAGGGTTTTAGGGAGCAACAGTATTTAACTGGAAGAGAGTATTGCGTATTTAATGTAGTCTAATATACACACATTTGTTTAACATGTAAACAGTGTTAAATTCACATATACAACATTATACAATTAATCACTCTTGGAATAAAATTTTTATAGCTTTTTTTCTATTGGGAAAATTTGTTTAGCTAGATGTGTGCCACTCCATAGGCTTATTTCCAAAATGAATGAACCCAACTCCATTTGTAAAAACTTGTCAGTTAGAATTCCTTTTTTAGAGGATTAGGGCTGAATTCTTAGATCCTTATTTCTTTTCACTTTAAATGCTGCCAAAGATCAGTACTCAGAGTTCAGGAATTTGCTGTCTAGCCTATCTGTAGTTTCCTGAAGATGGAAAATTATGTAGACTGCTATTTAAAAATATATTTTTCTAAGTGTGAGGTTTAAGATCTGTATTGACCCTATGAGTTTTTAATGTGTTAATTATCTTTATAGCATAATAGATCGCTTTAGGTTCCTGGAATCCCATTTGGTCTGACAGGATATATGAAGATTATTAATACCTATTTTCTGTGTCTACTACTTGGTTAATACTAAAAATAGAAATGACTAAATTACATCACAGAAAGCATAACCAGTGATTGAACCTGGTAGTTTTAAAGCTCTAAACAGCTGTGGCTGAAGGACTGATAATGGGGCTAAGAAGCTTGAAACGTAAGTTGGTACTCGTTCATCAATGGATTCTCCTAAATTAAGCCAAAATTTGAAATACATGACCATTAAGTTTCTACTCATGTATTTACAGTCAGTCAATAAATTAAAGGGGGGAAAAAAAAATCCCTGAACAACCTGCCCATAAAAAGAAAAATACTCCTCTACATTTGAGCCTGTTGCAGTTTTAAATTTTCCCTCTGGGTCAAGTTTGCCAGCTTTTGGCTGCAGAGGAATTATATTTCCATTACAGTGCAGGTAGAAACTCTGTAACCTTAAGCATGTAAACTACATAGAATAAAACTGTTTCCACTGCATTTCTGTCCTTCAAAGTGGCCAACCTGATTAAGTCAGCCTTAATCACTGCTGCTGTCAGTTTCACGACTAAAGGTCACATTGACTAAGTAGTCATCCCCTGACCACCTCGCTGTATCAGCCAGCAACGAGGGGAAGGTGAAGAAACATGTTAGGCCATATAGAATCTGCCCTATGTCTACCTTTTTTAACCCAGCAAATTATTTTTGTGTGCAGTATCTAAGCTCCTGATTGTGTAACCTGGGACTTCTGGCACCTTTTGTTCCGTTTTATGTATAAAATGCATGCCAAAGCACACCGTGCACTCTGGTACCCCTCGCTTCCAGTCGCCAACCGTGCTCATTTCCGTCTTTTTGTGGTGATCATTTTAGACCAAGTCATCCAACAAATGTTTTATGGTCAACCTTAGCTTGTTTGTAAGCCATAGCAACTGAAAGATTACACTCTTAAATGTGTGTCTGGGCAGTGTCTATTAAGTAGCAAAAAACAATGAGATTTTAGTATTTTATTTCCTTGTAAAATGGCTGAACTAAATGAAGCCCTTGTTTCCCATTTGTTCTTTATAGTGAAACTGAGAACGAAACTATTTACCATTTATAAATGATAGCTAAAAGTATTTCCAGAAATTTAAACAATTTAAAATAAATTTCTTCTGCAGAGATGCAAAGCATCTCAATGCTGGAATGAATAAATGCCTTAAATTCAATGGATTAAACTTTTAGAATGAAGAGGAACTGTCATTTCACCCAAGCCGAAGACAACAGCCTTATGCGCTTGTGTGCTCTGTCCTTGCTGCTTCTCGTGTTTCAAGCCTTTCCTGTGGGATCAGTGCAGCAAAGTGCAACTTACCAAATGGTTTAATGACTGGTTAATTCTTTCTTCTCCCAATGGAAAAGCAATGGCAACACAACAGTAGACTGCCTGCTTGACAGTTTTAAACATGAGCCTTTGCGCACGTAGGTTTATCATTTGGGTATATGACTAAGCAAGTCAATGAACTTTTTTTTTTTAGCAGTTAATTTGGTCCTGAGAATGTTGCAGTCTTTATTACCCCTTTTGCATTAATCCACTTTTCTAATCACCTTTTAAGCTTTAATTTTTAACACTATACACCAAGTCTTTGAAATCAGTGATCTGTTATTTAACTCTAAAGCATTTGACACTTCTTGCCTTAACAGTTTTAAAAACCACACACAAAAAGCTCTGTAAGTAATACAGTAGGCCAAAAGTTTCATCCTATCTTGCAGTTTACCTATCTGATCTCTGTAATCATAGTTCTGTCATTTAAAATACACTATTTAAATCTAATTTTTACATTTCAAAAATTATCTTCAGTAGTAACTAAGTATATTTTCTGTGGAGCTATTTCTGAGAATGTTATTTTTCAGAATGTGAGAATACATATGTACATTTATAATCTTGTGACTTTAAAGTCTGTTTTCGGATACCGTATGTAAATACTTGTAAAAAAATTTGTATAATTTTGTGATAATGTAGTTTCCCAAAAAATTTATTTAGAAGGCATTACGTTATCAGTAAATGAGAGCACTGTATAGAACTGTTCCTATTTTCTGCACCTGCCATTCCAGCTGTCTCCACCGTCCATACCCACCTCATTCATCCTGTCACAGAAGGCAAGAAAACTGGGAACTTTACCAAAGTAGCACTCAGCCTGAGAGGCCTGTATAATCCGTTTCAAACTAAATTCATTTAAAAATTAAAAAGCAGAATTGAATATTTTAAGCAGCCTCAGTACCTTTGGCCAATGCTGTTTTCGTGGTGGATTATCGATATAATCTTTGGGAAAAGTGAAAGCAGTTCAATTTTTAGAAGAATGACAACTGCCTCACTGCATGTCTCCACTCACAGCAACCGTGTAGCCCCCTAAGCTGAGTACCATTACTAACCATGATGTCAATTTCCTATGCCGATCCTCACAACAGCAGTGCACACACATGCCCCAAATATTTTAACAGAATTTAGCTCTTCCTTAAGCTGTCTTTTCATAGTAAAAACAAACAAAACAAAAACACCCAATGTTAAAATCACTTAATAAACTTACAAACTTGAAAAATTAGACACTTCAGATAGGCAATAAAACTTCATATTATGAAAGCAATATATTCCAAGTTTCAAAGATTTGACAAGTTCTGTAGAGTATCTTTCATCAGTACATGGAAACTTCCAAACTGCATGATCTTCTGCCAGGCAGGACTGGGTGCTATTCGCTGAGTGAACAGAACCAAAAATTGTTTTAATTATCTGCTTTGTATCCATATATACCATATATCTCAGTTTAAAAAGCTGACTAGTTTCAGGCAATAAATATTTGGTCATAGGATTACAATACAAAGGGCAGATTTTTTACAAGAATTCAATTATGTCAGGTAGATAAAAGATAATACCATACGTAATTAGATTTTTAGGCCACACTAAAATATTCTAAAACTTCCTTTCAGTATTTCCCAGTTGCTAATGTCAAAGAAAATGGATGTGAAATTCAAGTACAGTACATGTATATATACTCTTGCTGGCCATTATATATGTTTGCGTAGTATGTAATGAGAAGTTAAAATCTGGCTGGTTCATGCCTGTAATCCTGGTACTTTGGGAGGCCACGGTGGAAAGATATCGCTTCAGCTCAGAAGTTCAAGACCTCTTCTCTACTTAAAATTTAAAAAATTAGCCAGGTGTCGTGGCACATGCTTGTAGTCTCAGCTACAAGTGGGAGGCTGAGGTGGGAGGATCGATTGAACCCCGGGGATTTGAGGCTGCAGTGAGCTATGACAGTGTGACTGCACTCCAGCCTGGGCAACAGAGCAAGATAATCTAGGTTAAAAAAGTAACCACTGGATAAGATAAAATTTAGCCCATGTAGTAAATTATTTTGCCACAGGACCCTTGTATAAATTAAACAGCAAATAAAAAAATTCAAAGTAACAGTCTAGTTTCCAATTTTGTGTGCTTATAAATTAAGAAACTGCAAATTAGAAAAAAGAATTTGAAATGACATTAGAAAAACTAATTTGAATGTTTACCTGGTTTGAGGTCGAATCCATTTCAAGGCATGTCGTGGTGGAACATTAATGGTGGGATGGTAGAATGTGCAGTCCGGTCTTGTACACTGAGTGTTAAACCTACAGTGCTGAATAGAAATAACAGAGCTTCAACAACATCCACAAGGCTAATATAAGTAAACACATTATTTTATTATTTGAGACAGGGTCTTACGCTGTCACCCAGGCTGGAGTGCAGTGGCATGACCTTTTGCCTCAGCCTCCCAAGTAGCTGTGTACTACTATGCCTGGTTATTTATTTTTTTTAAGAGATGGGGTCTCACTATGTTGCCTAGGCTGGTTTCAAACTCCCGGGGTCAAATGATCCTTCCACTTCTGCCTCTACCTCCCAAAGTACTAGGATAACAGGCCTGACCCACCCCACCTGGTCAACATACAACTTAAGAGACAATAACCAGCCACCCTAACCATTAACAGAGAAAGAGATTCCATCTATAAGGACCATTTTAATACTAGTGAAGCCTTGAAAAATGTACTTACCCTTGAGACAAAAAATTCTAGTCAAAGAATCACAGCAAGTAAAATTTCAAACGTAGTTTAGCATACCCTAAAAACTTCTAATTATCCCTTACACTCTTCACTGAGTACCCTCAGCTATGCCCAGTTACAGATGGGGCAAGTGAAGGCCTTTCATATGGTCCTCAGGCTACCAGGGCAAGAAGGAGATAATTCATTCTGACCAAGTAAACATCTGGAGATTCATCAACCATCATCAATCTTTAGCACGCAGATAAAACCATCAGTACAAGTTTGGATGGTTTTAAGCAGTACCTACTGGATTTCATCATCTCAGTTCTGGCATTAGGTTCAAACCGCTCCCCCACCCCCACCAAAACCCACCCATATATTTAAATGCAGGGAATAATGGAAAATGTGACTAGCAAAGATATGCTTCTCCCCACTGAGTGCTTACGATACTAACAATAAATAGTTTCAGACCACTTAGCCTAAGGGGCCAGACGGAAGTTCAATGACAATGAAGGAATAACTTAATAGATTTTACTGGCAAAAATTGCAATTGCTTTTGTACCAACGTAGTAACTCTGACAAAAAAGAAGGTAAATGACGAAACTGAGACATTATCACTAAATTGATTTTTGGGAAAATAAAAGTTCTTACTTTTGGATGATAGAAGGGACATTCCATCTTCTTACAAGCAGGGAAGTAACGGCAGAGCTGACTGCTGGAAGGTGGTGCTGGCGGTGCAACTGCTAACAAAATAAAAACCAGGACTGGTCTCCAATCTGTTTGAAAAGTCCATTTTTAATGCAGTCTACTGATGGTTGTTTTTGAGAGTGAAAACCATTTTTAAATTAGAATGGTAGGGTTTATATATTCACTAGTCAAAATACTTGCTCTTTAAAGACTAGTTGGATTAACTGATGCTGCCAAAATTATTTCTAAAACCATCTTTTTGTTAGTTCAATTCCATTTACAGTCACAAAATGCCATTTTATATTTTTTACCCAAATGTAGTAGCACAGTAAGTCACTCACCTGGTTTTGGAGACAGTACTGGAATTCTTCTACTCACATGAGTGAAAGGACAATCTGGTTTAGTACACTTTGCATCATATTTACAATTTGGGTGAACAAACAAACATTTTTCAGCAAATTTACAATTGGGGAAGGCTCTACAAAACAAAAAAAAGCATATTTCATATTTAATCTTCTCAATGCATTATTTTTTGTATAAGGGCTCTTTACACTCCCCGTCACTACTTGTTTTGAGAAATGCAAAAACAACAGCAACAAAAAGAATATTTTAAAATAAGACCATATGTCAGAATAGGACACAATCATTTATTCCAAAGCCTGGGATAACACAAACAGGCTTTTAACTCAAGCCAAGCCACCAGGAAAGACAGGCTTTTGTGATAAAAATCACACCACTTAATAAGGTATATATTTTATGCAGTGAATTCATTAATACAATAAACACTCTATGCAAGGCTTTGTGCTATAAAAAGACTCATCCCATAGTCTACTTATATGTACAGCCGTATTATTCCCACATCATTTCCTTAAAAGAGTTAAAAATGAAGATTCCATCCATAGGACCCACCCCTGGCACAGGAAAAAAAAAAAAAAAAAAAAAGCCTCTAAAAGTCATCTCACAAAGCTCATTACATTGAGCCACCGGCTTGTAAGGAAAAATTTAACCCAAGTCCAAAATATTTTCATTACCCATAACTAACTTTTCCCTAAACTCCTCAAAATCTGTGTATAGTGTGTGTGACCAAAATGCATACAAACTGGGGCAGTTACCATTTACCCGTCTCCTTAAACATACAGAATTCTTAAGGAACCCCAGGTATTTCAGTATCTCATAGGTCTGAGGCACAAACAAAGCACCCCCCACCCCTGCCTCTCAACAAACACCCATAAACAAGAAATACGCTGCTCCGGAGAGGACCATGGTAATTATCACTCAATTTAGTTATAAAACTAAAGACTTGTCCACAGAAAAGAAAAACAAAATAAGGTGCAAGATATAGACACTAAACTGAAAGCCAAAATCAGCTGGCTGTGACTTGTAGGGTGAGATGGGGGATGGTACTCATTTGCAGGGTGAGAGGGGGGATGGTACTTACTTGCAGGGTGAGGGGGGATGGTACTCACTTGCAGGGTGAGAGGGGAGATGGTACTCACTTGCAGGGTGAGATGGGGTGATGGTAGGCACACTCATCCCCGTTTTTACAAGCAGGCCAGTACTTGCAGCGCTCCAAAAGTTTTTCTGGTTTCTGTGCCACACTCAGTTCACTCATCTCAGCTACAAAGGGAAAGGAAATACAAGTATTTCATTCGTTATGATCAATTCAGTACACAGCACCTTTAACGTATTTCCCTCAAACCCCAGTCTTAGAATCTTCTGTTAAATGTACAGTCATATAAAGTAAGTAAGCCCAAATTATGTGATTAACACTGGCCACAGAAACCTATAAAAGATTGCCAGGAAGCAGACAACAGTTCTCACTGTGAAAAGGAAAGAGGACGGTGACTCTGCAACTAAAGCCAAAGTTTTCACCAAAAATTCTAATTCTCAATACTAATTCACAGCTGAATTAAACATAGAGGAGGACGTCAAGTGGGGAACCAATACAATTAAATAAAAACTGAAAACACATAAGGTGATAAGGAGATGTGAATTCTCACATGCCAGCAAGATGATGAGTGGCCCAAATACAAAAGGATTCCCACTTGCTGAGCTAAAGTCCAGGTGCTAAACTCAGCAATGTCTATTTTTACTTTTTTTTTTTTTAAAGACAGGGTCCTGCTCTGTCACCCAGGATGGAGTGCAGTGGTGTGCCAGTGGCGTAATCTCGGCTCACTGCAACCTCTGCCTCCCAGGCTCAAGTGATCCTCCCACCTCAGCCCCTACCAAGTAGCACGTGCCACCAGGCCTGGCTAATTTTATGTATTTTTTGTAGAGATGGGGTTTCTCTATGTTGCCCAAGCTGGTCTTGAACCCCGGGACTCCAGCGATCCACCCACCTCGGCCTCCCAAAGTGCTGGGATTATAGGCATGAGCCACCGCACTCAGCCAGCAATGTCTAAAAAGGGGGTCACAAATGCCATCACTTACAGGGACTGGGCAATTCCCCTAACATAGCAAGACTGACTGGGCTGAAGACGATAAATGCAGTAAGGGATAGATGGGGAGGAGCAACCTAGAAAGCAAGTACACACCCATCCACTCCACTCCCTGTGCCACGTCCAATCACAGCTTCCATTACTATGACAGGGCAAAGTGGGACCCCTGTTGCCAGATTTTTATCCTGTTTCAGTAAGCCAAAAATCTGCCTTCATTGAAATTGTAATGCTGGCAATTTATTCAAATAACACTGAATAAGTAAAATTACAGCTACAGGCAATAATCCGCTGCTAATTTCTGGCCTGAGACACCACAAACCCCCCACAAAATAGCATCATGGGTATTATGTATTACGGTTCACACTCATGTTCATGAAAGCAAGTATCACTTCAACTATATTCCTCTAGTTCTCTTGCCAGAGGTCAGTTAAAATCTGACTCTGCCACTTAGTTGCTCAGCTAGACACTCTGTGCAAATGTTAGCTAACTTCTCTGAATTGTTTCCTCATCTATACAAAGAGAAAATAATGTCTTCCTTAGAGTCTGATGATTACACGGAAAAAATGCAAGACAGACAACCAGTCATAATAGCAGCAGCAGCTAGTTCTATGAGTACTTACTGTTCCAATGACCTATGTTCTGTCTTCACTACAGGAGAACAAGGCACACAAATGCAGTCATGCAGCACAGACAGCAGCAGCATCAAAGAGCAATTATGACTATGCCTGATAGAAACAATTTTCTATGCTACTTTAAAAATAGTAAAAGTCCTATTTAAGCTTTAAATAGGATGTGGTGGCTCATGCCTGTAACCCCAGCACTTTGGAAGGCCAAGGCAGGCAGATCACTTGAGCTCAGGCGTTTCAGACCAGCCTGGGCAACATGGTGAAACTCTGTCTCTATTAAAAATACAAAAACTTAGCCAAGCACAGTGGTGTGCACCTGTAGTAACCAACTACTCAGGAAGCTGAGGTGGGAGAATCACTTGAGCCTGGGAGGTGGAGGCTGCAGTGAGCCGTGACTGTACCAATGCACTCCAGCCTGGGCAATGGGAGTGAGACCCCGTCTCAAAACAAAACAAAACAGTAAAAGTCATTTTAGTTCTAAGATACCAGAATAATCTTCGTTCCAAAGAAAATCTGAGATGACTGGAAGTTTCCCTAACTTTTACATGTTTTTTGTGTCATCCCTGAAGAGTAAATGTGTCTTGCCCTTTTCCTATAATAAACTACACACAGCAGATTATAATATATACACAAGAACCCAGTCCAAATAAAAGATTAAGGGAATACCCAAGAGAAGCCTAGCTGGAAACTAAAGTAGCTAGATACTCAGGAACAATATAATACTTTACAAAGAGACGTGATTATTACAATAATACCTTACAAAGAAACTTTATCTTTCTGATAGAAACATTTAAGTCATATGAAGGTCACGCCCCTAGTCTTCACTGGCTGACAATGACTTTGTAAACTATTAAAACGTTTTCTGTTCAAATTTTAAGAGGCAAATTCACCTTTTATTGAAACCTATAGGCTGGGCGCGGTGGCTCACGCCTGTAATCCCAGAACTTTGGGAGGCCGAGGTTGGTGGATCACTTGAGGTCAGGAGTTGGGAGATTAGCCTGACTAACACGGTAAAACCCCATCTCTACTTAAACTACAAAATTAGCCAGGCGTGATGGTGCATGCCTGTAATCCTAGCTACTTGGGCGACTGAGGCAGGAGAATGGCTTTGACCTGGAAGGCAGAGGTTGCAGTGAGCTGAGATCGCTCCATTGCACTCCAGCCTGGAGGACAGAGAGAGACTCCATCTCAAAAAAACAAAACAAAACAAACAAAAAAAACAAGCAAGCAAGCAAGCTATAAAATCTGTGCTGCCATATGACAGTGAGTGAAAAGGCAACAGGTTAAAACAGATGTTGCTGTTGGCTATATCCTTGAAACAACCCAACATAAAACCAACCAGAAGCAACTGCAGTTTCACACTCCCGCTCACAGGGGAAGTGGGCAGAGGCCAGAGGCTGCTGATAACTGCTCTGCAACAGTCTCTCCAGCCACACCCCTGTGCGAATCTTGCAAAGCTTCATCCTTGAGCGGCAGTGGAACACTGAGTCCCAAGTCAAAGCAATGGGAAAGGAGGCTCACCACTCAGCATGGCTGTCAGCACAGTGGCCAGAGCACTGGCAAGAATTTTTACTAATATAATATTTATGGTGTCACTGCTGCTACATGTATACCCCGTAAAGCCTCATATGGACATCAACATTTAAATGAAACCAGATCCTAACAACCAAACAATTAAGCTACCAAATCGAAAATCAAGAGTAGTGAAAACACTGGAGTCTTCTCTTTAGACAAAACATACAGAGTCAAGAAATCTGTATTGCCTACTGCAGCTTTTACTATTTTTAAGTTTTTCTTCCTGTTGATAGGGTCAGATTTTCAACTCCCTCCACTAATCAAAACCACAACACTACGTCATTGATTCACAGCAGGAAACGCAACCAGTTAAAATAAAGCTCAGTGCTATCGCTTCACTACCATATGATTTCCCTCTATTCTATTTTTAATGATCAAAAAGGTATTCAATACATTTTCATATCTCTTCCAAGAGGACTGCTTAAGGAAATGTTTCAAAATCCATTATTGTTTTTCCTTTGAATCTGTACACTTTTACGATTCCGTAATTATCCCTCCTGCCAACGAAGAGGTGCTTCTAAAAATTTTAGAAGATATGAGGAACATAATTACCATTCTCTATCACGAATGGAAATGATCAGTGGCGCTGCAGCTGCCACTGATACCCAGTGAAAGAAACGGTGATAAGAAACCGTCACCTGCCGAAAACCATGGCACTATCTGAAGGGAGTTCATCTGAGTTCTGCTAAATATCACTCTTCAACATTAATTTAAACAGTTCCAAGAAGTATCTTGACAGATTAGGGGAGAAACTCCTTTCAAAGAAATTTCACTGAGGTAGAAATAGAATCAAATCTAAAATTTTCTCTCAAGTTAATTACAAGAGACTATTGCCGATAAAAGGGCAAAGTGGCAGTACAGTTTCTGAAGAAAATACAAAGGTAAAGAAGGCATCAAGAATGGTGGTTCATCCTTTAGCCAGCATAAGGAAGAGGTCTCTTAGGTTCCATGGCTGAACCCCGTTTTCACACTGGAGTGACAGCCCACCTATGAAACAGACACAGGAAAAAGAGTATGAAGTGTACTTGGTGGTTTTGTCTGAAAGAAGAAAAAAGGCCATTACCGAATATAAATAAAAGCAAGGCCTTTAACCAATATTCATTCAAGGCAGAGAAACAAGTCAAAGATTCCCTTCACAATGACAGCACCCTGAAAATCTGAGCTCTCAACACACCGTTGGAAAAGCTACCATTTGGGTCCTCAAGCTGCCTGCTCAGCAAGTGCAACTGCTGTGGGTGGAGGAGACCTCTGAGTCCCTTGTTTGAGGCTGCAGTTTGGTTTACAGGTTTCATTCCTTCAAAGCACATGTCCTCCTCTTGATCTGACATGTATCCTGGGGGGCTGGGGACACCATCCAGCGTCACTATAAACTTGGGACTTGCAGGTTTATCTGGTTGTACAAGATCTCTGCCAGACAGATAAAAAATACCATAGAATTAGGGAAACAAACACAAAACGCTGAGCCCCCTAAAGTGCTCTTCAGCAGAACTATCACTCCCTTGGCTTTGCGTTTGGTTCAATAAAAAAGACTAGGTAGGGCTTCCAGGTGCAGCACTGGTGGGTTCCCTGCTAACACACGATGGCCATGAACAGACACAGCGGCATCATCACCAGTGACCCTCCAGCCTGTACTAACTTCACTAAGGACAATCTCCCCTCAAGCCTGACCCCATCACCCATTTGATCTTCACAGGGTCATTATGGAAATACACCAAAAAATTAGCATCAATGCTCAGAACACAGGGCCAGCAGCATTTATGCTAATTTATTATCTGTATGTTGGTTCTTTTACAGAAACAGCCAGTTTTCTCAGGGAAAAAAATCACCCAAACCTGATCTGCCAACTCTCTTTAGAGTTGACCTGCTTATGGTCAGCTGGCTTTTAAACTTGCATTTCCTGAATTTGCATAAAGAAAAGATTCTTAATAGAGTTAAATCATACACTGGAGTTGTAATTTGTAGGTTAATGGATTTCTGAACAAGAAAGATGAACTGGAATTCTTGAACACTGAATTTGGCTAGCTACTGAATCAATGAAAGCACTCTATGCTAGGGGCTGGGGCGGGGAGGAGGGAAGCTGCAAACGAATGGTTAACCTTTACTATCTAATCACACAAGTTAACTACACAAGAAAAAGAAACCATCTACCGTGTCTGCATAAGGTGTCCTGAAAGTACCCGAAGGGAATCTGCAGTCTTCATCCCCGACTCTTGGTTTGGTGCCACTACTATTTCCTCAGACAGCTTTGGCTTCTTCAGAATAAATGATCTTGTGTCTGCATGGACCATGGATTCCATGTCATAGTAATCTGAGCCAAAAAAATTGGCCACAAATGTTTACTTCTGAATATACCTTACATTCCCAACATCAAACATGTGAGAAGAATGTCAATCTTTTATATATTCAAATTATTTCAAAGGAAAATCACAACTGGTTCCACTCAGGAAAATAGGGCTATAATTCCATTCCGAACATGTTTTCAGAGAACTCCAGGAGTCCTTTCCGCCTAGGGCACAGAGCCAGTGATTCTGATTAACACTCCCTACCCACAGCAGAGAGAGGTTCTCAGGTGAGGCATCTCATGAGATATTAACAATATACCCTTAAAGTACAAAAGTCTTTTCTAAAAACCTAGAGAATTTGAGTCCTAATGCTCCCTATAATTAGAATACACAGACTGCTGAACCACTGGTTTCGAAAATCTGGTTTGTTCACTTCGCACAGTACCACTTAGAATCATGTCCTGATAAGAAGAATTCAAGTGGTACAATTTCCAATTGGTGATAGACCGAGGGCTACTGTAAAAGGGAACTGAAAGGTGAATGGGCACTTAAACATACGTATCAAGAAAAACACTGGCCTTTAATGCAAATAACCATAAGCTCACATCATCTACTATTTTATACAATATGTCAAGACCTACAACCCAGAATGGATATGGCTGACCTATCAATACGCCATCAACGGACTACAGTTAATACACTTCTTTCAAAGCTAGAGACCAAAATTCACAGGACATTCATTTATGTTCATTCATTGAGTATTTACTGAACAACTAAGAGAACTGAGCTAGCTACACAAAGAAAAGAAGAAAAACAGACACATATACAATTTCAGAATAGCATGACCCAAAAGGGATGTGAACAAGGTGCTGAGAATACAGAGCAGCCCACTCCAGCCAAGAACTAAGGAAAAGCTTAGCAAGGAGGAACATCTGAAGTCAGCAGTAAAGGAACGAGCAGGAATAAACGAGGAGAGAGACTCGGAGAAACGAACACAGCACTTCAGGCAGAGGAAAACGCACGTAGAAGGAAAGGGGCTTTCACAAGGTCGAAGGCATCTGAGAAAGGTTAGAATGTGGAATGGCTGGAAGGGTGTGTGTGGTGGGCTCAACAGTGCATAGCAAGGAAAGCTGACACATATAATAAAGGTTCTTCTACGTCTCAGTGACTCTGGATTCTGGTCTAGAAGTAGCAAGAAATCAAGAGGCTTGGTGTGGTGGTTCATGTCTGTAATCCCAGCATTCTGGGAGGCCAAGGCACGAGGATTCCATAAGCCCAGGAGTTTGAGACCGGCCTAGACAACGTAGTGAGACCTCCCATCAACCAGAAAAATAAATACATAAATAAATAAAGTTAGCCAAGCGTGGCAGCACATGCCCGTAGTCCCAGCTACTTGGGAGGCTGAGGTGGGAGAAGCACTTGGGCCCAGGTCAAGGCTGCGATGAGCAGGATTGTGCCACTGCACTCCAGCATGAGTGACAGACAGAGACCCCAGCTCAAACCAAAAAAAAAATTAAAAAAAAAAGAGAAAAGAAATCAAGAGAGGTTCCTAAGGAAGGAAGTGACCTGATCAAATTGGTTTTTAGAAAACGTGTTAAGAAAGAACCAGAGTCCTTGACCTGTTGTTGCCCGGGAGAGAGAGTGAGGCTCTGAATGAAAAGATTCTCCGCTGTCTGTCCTGGAATCACACACCTGACAGGAAGAGAAGACACGCTCCGTCCTGGGAAGGGGCACGCCCGCCTTCCCCAGCAAGGGTAGTACAAATGGTAAAGCGAAACAGGTGGAAGAGAAAGCTGGGATGAGAAACTTAGGAAAAGAAAAAGAGCAAAGTTACAAGGGCCAAAGATACATTTCAATGTTAGATTTATTTAAAGTCTTTCTGGAACTCTCCCATGTTTAAGAGGAAGCAGAAAATTCAGATTTGACCCGTAGGTGGGGGGACAGAAGACGCTGAGTCAAAACCGAAGGTGACAGAAGTGTTTAGCATACTCAGGGTGGCCGCCTCTCATTGAATCCTCACTCAAAGCCTACAAAGTCATTTTCCTCCCATGTTACAGATAACCGTTTCCAGCTCCAAGTTATTAAATGATTCACCGAGGTCTCCCAACTATCAAAGGTGGGTCCCATCAGTGGTCCAGGGGCTGCTTCACTCCTTCCCACCACCCTGCACTTTCTGGGACCAAGGAGTTCTACCAGTTCATAGTCTGGGTGAACACAGAAGAGATGAAAATAATGCTGAAGGCGGGAGAGAGCAAAGCTAACCTTTTAAGGAGGAATGGAGGAGAGGAGTTGATACGTAAGAATGAAAGGGAATGAAAAGAGTAAGTGAAGTCTTGGCAGCCAAAAGGTCAAAGCTTGGAGAAAGTACAGGAACCCAAGTGTAGCATGCTCCAGGGTTGAGGAAAGCGTGCACCAGTCCTTCCCGCACACCTCTCTGCAAGCTGCACGTCAGCAGCCTGGGTCACGTGGAGACCAGACAGACGGGGGAGTAAGTAGTATCTTCTGAGTAGAGACCACAGGCTGATCCCTTGTATTTACTTTTTGTTCCTTCCTGAAAGCCCACAAAAATGTCAATAAAGGGTTTTGTTTTTGTTTTTAAAGCATAAACTTACAAAGAAAATAACTGTAAAAAGAAATTTTCAAAGTGGAAAACAGATGATTAAGAACTCAGGGGATGTGTAAAAGCTGAATTCTAAGGCAATAATGAAACAATCCAATTCAGACCACAAGATTCTCCAAAGGCTCAGGAACTGGCAGTAAAAGGGACCTTGGGAAGAAATGGGAGAAATGACAGGCAAAAAAGAGGTGTGTTAGTGTCCCTCTAAGAAGCAGTTAGTTCTTCTTCAACTCTAATTCCATGTATCTGTTTTCTTTGTTTGAGACAGTCTTGCTCTGTTGCCCAGGCTGAAGTGCAGTGGTGCGAACTCAGCTCACTGCAACCTCTGCCTCCTGGGGTCAAGCGAGGCTCCTGCCTCAGCCTCCTGAGTAGCTGGGATAACAGATGTACACCACCACGCCTGGCTAATTTTTGTATTTTTTAGTAGAGATCAGGTTTCGCCATGTTGGCCAGGCTGGTCTGGAACTCCTGACCTGAAGTGATCCGCCCGCCCTGGCTTCCCAAAGTGCTGGGATTACGGGCATGAGCCACCACACCTGGCCACTGTTTTCTTGGTTTTGATCCTTGCCACACCAATCCCGACCTCTACACTGAAGACACCTGGGACGACTGGCGATGTGCTTTCCTGTAGATAATCTTCGGACAGGCCCACGGATGAAGCATCAGGGTCTTTGCCAGAAAGACGCTATGACAAAATCCCCTGAATGTACACTGTTAAAAATTGTTAAAGGCAATTAGATTTCCTGATAAACCTTTACCCATTGCAAGCATTCTCCCTTGGAGAAAGTGGAGCTTTCAACTCTTCAGAGGGTTATAAGAACAGAGTCCCTGGACCTAGAGATACCAGCCATGATGAAAGAAGTACTGGACTGACCATGATGTGGGGAGAATTAAACATTACATAATAATTAATGGTGAAGTGCCTCTCCCAGCCTTCTTTCCCCACTTAAGCTCGCAGAACTCTACCAGGTTATTACTTGAAAAACCTTGTTTTGGAGAAGCTGACCAGGCTGAGAGGAAAGTCTTAAAGGCAGTGACATCAGGGTGCCCATGAACTAGACAGGCAGGACAAACCACTTTCCACCACACGGTCCAGTTTCAAATATAAAGTCGAAGCGCCCCATGCCCCAACTCATGAACCCAGAATACCAGTGAGCTTCTGAGTGCTCCACTCGAAATGTAAGACCACCTAGGATCCCCGGACATCAGATGGAAACCTCCAGCATAAAAGACAGCCAAAACAGACCACTTAGAGAAAACAAGGCCAAGCAGGGAGGTGAAAAACGTCAAAACCACCTTTCAGATCCGCAGAGAAATAACAAAAAGTATTGCATACACAAAACAAAACCAGTATGTTTTTAAAAAAATTAATAGAATGTGCAGAAACAAAGGGTTCTTAGAATAAAACATGTGATAGGAGCTAAGCACTGCAGCCATTCATAAGCCTCACAGAACTATTTGCTGTTTCAAACCACGAGCACCATGTGTACAATGCAAAGCTGAAGGAAGCAGAAGAGAAAACATGCACAAGAGCTATGAAGTGGATCCCACACAGACCTCGGCTGCCAACCTTTTCAAACACTCCTGTGGAGAAAGCAGGATGCACTCCTGGGAGATGAGAGCTAAATCATGGGTAGAGAATGTCTGAATACCTCTACAGAGAGAAGACAGGAGGCAGAGAATGAAGCTGGAGGAGTGGGTGACATGCCAGTGCTCACCAACCTGGTGGGACGTGGTCTCTGGTGGAGGCTGGCCTTAGGGAGGAAAAGCACACTTTCTGAGCTGGAAAGCTGGGGGAGGGTCAGGGAACAGAGTGACTGACTGTGGAGTCCTGACTGAGGGGAAAGAAATTCCAGGAAGGCGCTAACTGAGAGGGTCAAGGGACCAGAGCTTCACACAGAAGACAGGCTTAGGGGAAACAGGACTGAGATGATTCCAGGTCTCTCATGGTTGCCTGTGTTCATCCTGCAGTCATTCTTAAGACACTGAACATGCATCTGGCAGGGGCTGGGCACTGAGGACAGAGATAATAAAAATGAAGGCGTCAGTTCCAGTCCTGAAGTAGCCCTTGGCATGTGTGTCTGTGGGGAGAGGAAAAGGAGACAGGCAAACTAGAGTGGCTCTAAGAACACTAGAACAGTAAGTTCCAGGTGTGGCCCTGCTGATAAGACTCCAAAATGAAGTACAAGAGGATAAGGCTAAACATGTGAAAAACAGGATACAAAAGCCACTCATGGCAATGACAAAAGCTGGGTAGAGTGGGAGGGTAAGTCAGAAACGCAGGTCATTTCTGACAGCAGGAGAGTGACAGCCAACAGTGCTATGGACACACGTGGAATGGTGTGAAAGGAACAAAGTTTTCCAATGAGGCAAAACATTGTAACACTATATAACATGAAAAAAATGCAGATCTTATCTCCTGGCCCTAAAATATTTTCACAGATCTAAACATAACATCTTAGGGCAGGATCTAAGAGATACGAGATATGTTAAATGGGGTGTAAGAAATGGAAATGGCAACTGAAACGGCTAGATTACAGTACAACTCGAAACATTACCAACCTTGACTCATCTGCAGAGTTTCTGCCATTACTGGGTCGATTTGCAGTCGGGATAATAATTGCCTCTGTTGAGTTCCTAGAATATAAATTTTAAAACTTCACTAAGCTTACAACACAGACAATACCAGCATGTGGTTCCCAAAAATCAATCCTTCTGGGTTCTTAAAGTCTTAAAAGTAACTTAAAGCTTCAGCAATTCAATTTAACAGTATTTATAGACCAAAGGCATATCCTATAAGACAAAAAAGGCTGTACTCAGGGTTAAACCAAAAATGCCAATGTAAGAACTCCTGGTTCTCCCTCTGTGAGGACATCAGTTTTCCTGAATTTGAATTCTGTGGGGAAAGTAAAGGTGGCAAAAGGGCGGAAAATCCAGGCAAAGGCACCTGGTGGCGCGGCAGCTCGCATCACAGCCAACTGCACAATCAGCATGGTGAGCCCCTCCCTCCATCACCTGAGCTCAGCTCTTCCCATCACGACTCACTCACCCATGACCTTTGCAGATAATAATCGAAATAGCAAAACAAAACACTCCAGAATTATCTACACATAGGAGTTCCCAAAAGACAAACTATGGGCTTCGATGCATGCAAAGAAACCAAGACACTCAGCTCTACAATCCACACCCTATGTCAGCAAAGCATGATAATAATTCTTTGGCTCTCCCACAAGAAAAGATGTTCAACTACTTATTTCTTCTAAAATAGGCTCATAACATTAATTCCTATTAGGTTCACAATTCCTAATAATAATATGCTCAGCAGTCTGACTGTACAAAATAGGGACAAATAACTGATTTTTTTCTATCTTCGATCTGATGTGAAGCTCCTTGAGGATGGGACAATGTCACACTTTTCTGTAGCCCCCACAGTGCTTAGCAGACAGCAGGCACTCACTTGCTCATGTATAAGGAACTGCACTACAGTGTACAAAGGGATGTAACTGATAGGGTTGCAAATACTGAAACCTTACTAAGATGCCCACATGCTAATTTGGGGTACATCCATTACAGGTGGCTTCACAAGGATAGGCTTCGTTTACTCAGTGCCAAGATGTAAGTGGGCAATCTCCCACCAGGCACCACATTTCATTAAAAGGTGTTTTTAAGTTTTAAAACCTATACTCCATTTGAAATTTTATCAGTTGGTTTCCTTTAAAACATAAGTTACATGACATTTTATTGGTGCATCCCAAAAAAGTGAATTCCTTCCAGAATTATTACTGCAAAACCACACACATCCTGAGGAACTGTAACCAAGATGACACTTAGGTCAAGTTGTATTCCTGTGGGAAGCTTGGAAAACTGAGGTGAAAAGTTACAGGAAGAATGCTCTTTCCATCCAAACACTCAACAGGTCTCCTTCACATCAACAGTACATGATGAAAGAATGCGACATTTTAAAATAATTTCACACAGATACAAAAAAGACCACACTTCCACATTTCAAGTTTTGCTTCATCGCTCTAGGTTCATCTACCTTTTCAAAACATCGTTTTAGAGAGCTCCATTAAAGAGGATGGAATTCTGATCAATTCTAGATTTCTAAGCTAAATCACGCAGAATCCAAATTTGTCATTAAAGGTCTATGAAAAATTCAAGTTCTCTGTAACTTGCTCCCTCCACATCACAGCTACAGTCAACATACGTGCAAAGATACACATCAAAGGATGGGTACCTAGAACATATTGTATATTAAGAGTTTACCTTTCTCAACGTTTCTAAGGAAGCCGATTATTTTTACATCAGTAGTTCTTGACTGCGATTCAGTATCTTCTTCTTGATCTTCAAACTGTCTGTTGCATTCAGATGTTGTTGAATATTCATTCATTTTAACCTCCAAAGATGAAATTTTTGCTTCATTCTGGGACACTCTAACATTTAGATCAAAAAGATTTGCTTCCACTGTCAAAATAGCTGCTTTCATTCCTTTAATTTCATTGATATCAGTTGATATTTTCCTTAAAAGGTGGGAAATATTGTCTAGCTCATTCAGTGAACAAGAGGAGCTTGTTATGGAACCTAAGTCCACTGGTTCCGGTGGAAGAAAAATTGGTAGAGGTGGTGATGGAAACTTTGAAGACATTTTCATAAAGGAGACAGAAGCCTCAAGGACATTTTCACAAAATTTTCTCTCTCCCTTAAACTCTGATAATTTTTTCTTCACAGCTCATTAAGTTATTTCATCAAAAGTAAAAGTAGTGATCAAGGCTGTTACCTTAAGAAGTATTAACAGCAAGTAACATCTTAAAACCTATAATTCAAAAAATGGGGTTGTACATTTCTAGAGCCAGAACTCAAAAGTAAATGTGAAAAAGCTAAATGTACAAGACCAATTGCTCTTCGCTACAACTAAGAAGCCCTAACATGTAGGGCCCTACATCCTCTAAGTCCTACCATCTATATAGCTCCTCTTCCAATAAACCCTATTATTACATACAAAATAATACTGGTTTCTGATTGGCTGAAAACAGACATGTGTCACACAAAGAATTTTCTATTACTTACTTCACATGAGACCACTGAAGTGCTACACTCTAAGTTAAGCAATACAACATTAAGTGCTTTACATCTAAATATGATATGAATTAAATGTACTTTTCCCTTTTCATCTAAACCATAACATTTTTAAGCTTCAGATTTCTGAATTGTTTTATTTTAAGTTGTATTTCCCCTTGAAATTAGTATATAACATTATTGAGATTGACAAATCCTTTGGAGGGAAAGGGCGGAGAAAGTACCTGGACCCACGATCCAAACAAACTTCTTTCAAGATACATGTGGTAATAACGGAATTCAACTTCACTAATATAGTATCATGTAAACTCAAGGATGGGGAAATAAGAACTCAGCCTTGGCTTAAAACTAGACCATTATTAGATAGGTGTTTCTTAAATATTCTCTCCCATTTTGTTGTCTTTTTTTTTTGATAGCATCTTTTGAAACACAAAAATACTAAATTTTGATGAAGTCCGATTTATCTTTTTTTCCTTTGGTTGCTTGTGCTTTTGGTGTCATATTTAAGAAACCATTCCGGAATCCAAGACATAACTATTTTTTTCCCTAAGAGTTTTGAAGTTTAGGTTTTTGATCCATTTTGAGTTAATTTTTGTTTATGACATAAGGTAAGGTTCCAACTTCATTCTTTTCATGTGGATATTCAGTTGTCCCAGCATCACCTGTGGAAAAACCTATTCTTTTGCCAATAAACAGTCTTAGCACCGCTGCCAAAAATCGATGCGTTGTGAAAGTATGCAGTTGCTTCTGGACTCTCAATTCTGGTCCATGGGTCTGTATGGTTATCCTTATGCCAGTATCACACAGTCTTGATTACTTTAGCTTTGTAATAAGTTTTGAAATCAAGCAACATAACCTTGACAATGTTACTCTTTCTCAATAGTTTTGGCTATTCTCAGTCCCTTTTTATTTCCATATGAATTTTAGGATCAGCCTGCCGATTTCTACAAAAAAAGCAGTTTGGGATTTAAACAGCGATTGAGTTGAACCCATAGATCAACTTGGGGACTACTGCCATCTTAAGAATAGTAAAGACTTCTAGGCTGGGTGCAGTGGCTCACGCCTGTAATCCCAGCATTTTGGCAGGCCAAGGTGGGAGGATCATGAAGTCAGGAGTTCGAGACCAGCCCAACCAACGTGGTGAAACCCTGTCTCTACTAAAAACACAAAAATTAGCCGGGTGTGGTGGCGCACGCCTGTTATCTCAGCTACTCAGGAGGCTGAGACAGGAGAATCGCTTGAACCCGGGAGGCAGAGGCTGCATGAGCAGAGATCGCACCACTGCACTCTAGCCTAGGAGACAGAGGGAGACTCCATTTCAAAAAAAAAAAAAAAAAAAAAAAAAGAATAGTAAAGACTTCCAATCCATTAACACAGAAAATCTTTGAACGTCCTTAATTTGAGAAAGGACGTTTTTACTTTGGTTTACTCCCCCAAGCAAACAAATAAGATATGCAACATACAAGGATGCAAGTTGGTAGATGCTGCTCACTACAGCCTCTTAAAAGAATCCTGGCCTGGCGCAGTGGCTCACACCCGTCATTCCAGCACTTTGGGAGGCCAAGGCAGGTGGATCACTTGCAGTCAGGAGTTCGAGACCAGCCTGGCCAACGTGCTGAAACCCTGTCTCTACCAAAAATACAAAAATTAGCCAGGCATGGTGGCACGCACCTGTAATTCCAGCTACTTGGGAGGCTGAGGCAGGAGAATCACTTGAACCTGTGAGGCGGAGGTTGCAGTGAGTGAGATTGCACTACTGCACTGCAGCCTGGGTGGCAGAGTAAGACTCTGTCTCAAAAAAAAAAAAAAAAGAAAGAAAAGGAATCCTTATAAAGAATTGTAGACTTTGGTTTCCCAAATAGATGTCACAGTAACAGTATAAAGAAAATGCTCTGTGCTGGAATTTGTAAAATAAAAATCTTTATTCATTTCTCCACTGTATGAATCAGTTCTTCAAAATTCCAGACAGAAAATAATGTTCAAAATTCACAAGGCTTTGGATTCAGACTTTTTTTTAACAGAACCAGCTGGCATATGACATCCATAGTAACTGTTAACAGCAAGACACTCTCAGCCAAACACCACCTGTAAACCAGCTGGTTCACTAGAGCACAAACAATCTCAAGGAAAAAAGTAGGAAAGAGGTCTAACAGAACAGGCCACAGAGAAACAAGAGCCCATCTGATGGCACCCGTATGGCCTACTATGTCCAGCCCAACTTTAGAATAGAAAACAAGCAAGGACCCTTCCTAAGACTCCAGTGTAAATACTCATCAGCAGAGAAAGTTTATGTATTTTAACATTTACTCTTACCAATAACTCTGAATTAATGCTACCGTTATCCTTCATTTATAGATTAGGAAACTGGGATATAGAAAGGTTAAAGTCAACTAGTAAACTGCAGGGTCTGCACCTTCAGTAATCTGGCTCCTGGGTCCACAATAAGGACTCTACCATGTAATACATTAAGTGGAACAAAAGCACATCACAGAGAACTGTGTGTGGTATAATTCCTACTTTATATGTACATTTGTATGTGTGCATAAGTAAACATATAATTCCACTTTATATACAAAGGATGCACATGTTCACAGATATAAGAAATGCCTAGAAGATGACACCAATACACATCAAACTTCTAAGTGCAGTGCCTCCCTCCGAGGAAAGCAGGAGGATTTTCCATTTTCTCTGAATATAAAATCTCCCCTTGACTCAGAATCTTTCACAGTGCTTCCAGTCCAACACAACGTACCAAGCACAGACAATTATAATCTCTCCTTCTGAAGAGTCCATAAAAGTGAATCAAAGAACTTAGTATCTACATCTCTACCCTATGATCTTTGGGTTTCTATTCTTTTATTTTTATTTTATTTTATTTTATTCCGATATGGAGTCTTGCCCTGTCGCTCAGGCTACAGTGGAGTGACGTAATCTTGGCTAACTGCAACCCCCGCTTCCTGGGTTCAAGCAATTCTCCTGCCTCAGCCTCCCAAGTAGCTGGGATTACAGGCACCCACCACCACACCCGGCTAAGTTTTGTATTTTTAGTAGAGACGGAGTTTCACCATATTGGCCAGGCTGGTCTTGAACTCCTGACCTGGCGATCCGCCTGCCTCAGCCTCTCAACTTGCTGGGATTACAGGCGTGAGCCACCGTGCCCGGCAGATTTCTATTCTTATGTTTTCTAATATTCATACCAATATAGCATGTGTACATAAGTAAAATATATACATTGGTATACGTACTTAAAAATGACTACTGTACAAAAATTTCAGGTCAAAAATATGATGGAGATCACTGATTTAGAGATGGGGGTTACAAGGTGATCACAGCAGATGAGATATCAACAATCTCCGGGTAATAGAAAATATAGGGACAAATACTGGCTGTAAGGCACAGCAGGCAAAACCACAAATGAGCCCCTGTGAAAACTGCAGGTTAGATGCAAGGCAGGAGTGATATTTACTCAGACAACAAACACTGACTGAGCTCCTACTACCATATGCCAGACACTGCTCTGGGCACTCAGTAACAGCCATACAGAACAAACACATAAATCCCTGCTCAAAAAGCATGGATTCTGTTGAGATGGGGAAGGAGATAGCTCTCAAGACCCCCAAATAAATACATGTTAAGAGAAAACATTTCATGTTAAAACATAAAGACCTAAGTCCGGATAAAAATACCTAAACCATGAAAACATAACACATATATTTGATGGTGACAAACGTTACGGGGAAAAATAAAGCTTTAGAAAGGAGGGAGAATGGGGACGGGGCCAGAGGAGGCCTCGAAGATGACACATGGATGAGATATGAGAACATCTGAAGTAAACATTCTCAGGACAGGGCAAAAACATCTGAGATGAGCAGCTCTTCAAATGTCCTGAAGGACAAGCAGGCCAGTATGCAGGAGCAGCAGCAAGGACAGGGAGCCAGAGTAGAGGAAGGGAGGTGGGTGATGAGAAGGCAAAAGACTTTGACTTACAGTGTGACAGGGAGCCCCTGGGGGGTTCTACGCTGTAGAGTAGCATGATCTAATTTACAGTTTAAAGGATCACTGCTGCTGCTATGTGGGACGGACTGAAGGAAGGGAAGTTTGAAAGCAGACACACCTTGTAAGAACACACTATTCCAATAATCAAGTAACCAAGGCAAATCACAGACGGTGACTTTTTTTTTTTTTTTTTGAGACACAGTGTCACTGTGTCACCAAGGCTGGAATGCAGTGGCGTGATCTCGGCTCACTGTAACCTCTGCCTCCCGGGTTCAAGCGATTCTCGTACCTCAGCCTCCTGAGTAGCTGGGCCTACAGGCATGTGCTATCATGCCCAGCTAATATTTGTATTTTTAGTAGAGACGGGGTTTCACTATGCTGGCCAGGCTGGTCTCAAACTCCTAACCTCATATGATCCACCCGCCTCGGCCTCCCAAAGTGCTGGGATTATAGGCATGAGCCAACACGCCCGGCCAGACAGTGACTTTGACGGGTGGTAGAGGCAGAAGTGATAAACAGTGGTGAATTCCATAAATCTGGACGTAGAGGCTGACAGGTGCAACAAGAGAAGGAGGGAGACAGAGGTAGAGAGGAAAGAGGAAGGAAAGAAGGAGAGGAAAAAAAAGAATGGCAACAGGACTGTCTCAGAAATTGGAAAGATGAAGGCAGCATTAAACTGAAATGAGGAAGACTGCAGGAAGAACAAGACAGGAGAGGAAAATTCATAGTTGAGTTTTGGACAAGTCTGAAATGATTATACATCCAAGAAGAAATATAAAGTGGTTGGACAGAAATGAGGAATTCAGGGCAAGGTCCAGGCTGGAGATATAAAAATGTCAAAGTCACAGTGTAGAGATGAATGTGGATGAAACAAAGGGCCATCCAACTGTGAGAGATTGCAGCAATGAGTAAAAACCAAGAAGGATGTAAGGCAGAGAAGAAGGCTTGTGAATGGTATTGCCAGAGACAGACATTTAAAAGACAAAATTTTAATATTTTTAATAGACAACTAGTGGGAGTGTAAGCATACCAACCTGCTCCCCCCAAAAAATTCCTCCACAACTGCAAGGCCAATTGCAGCTCCTTGTCTGCTTCACTTAAAGCTAAACCTACCTGCAGAAAAGCTCAGCCCACAGCACAATTCTAGGTAAGGCTCTGCACTACCTTTCCTCAAACTAGGAACCACTATCTGCAGACGTTTTTGAAAAACTCCCATATATGAAAGAGCAAGAAAAAAAGCATAAAATATGACTCTGACTCCATTAATTAGGAGACAAGAGTGAATTCCTTGAAAAGAAAAAAAAATCCCTCTAATTAGGATCTTCAGACAGTTGAGATGATACTGTTTCCACAAAATAAGATACCATGAAAAACAGAACAAGAAAAAGTTTGTGGAAATTAAAAAATATGCTTGCCTACATTTTAAAAATGTTCAGTAAGGATACTCAAGTCAAGGAAGTATTCAAGAGTAGACCAACAAGATCAAGTCAAAAATGAAGAGAGAAAAGTTATACAACTGATCAACTGATAGATCAAAGAAGGGGCTTATCATCCAACTAACAGAATTTCCACAAGAGAACAATGAAAACAAGGACAGTAAATTTTAAAACAAATAACGCAAGAGAATTTCCCACACTGAAGAGAATGAATTTTCAAATTAAAAGGGTACCTAATGTACCTAACTAGCATCTAGACATACCACAGCGAAATTTCAGACACCAGGAACATAGAAAAAAAAAAATTCCCAGAGAAAAAAATCCCAGGTATTACACAATGGAATAAGATGGGCAACCAAGTTCTCAGCATAAACACTGAAGCCTCAAGATAATGTAATTATGCCTCCAAAGTTTTGAAAAAAATGACTTCAACTTAGAATTCTGTACCTAGTCAAAGTATCAAACAAGTACAAGGATAGCTTCAGATTTCCAAGCACTCAGAAAATCTACCTTCCATACCTTCTTAAGGAGTTTCTTTGTGACATGATTACGAAATGCAGAAATGTACTGAGAAGACAAAATGGAGTTCAGGAATTGCAGAGCTGACTCAGGGGAGGAGGGCGTCCTGGGATGATGGCCTTGAGCAGGCCTAGAGCAGGCCTAGAGCAAGCAGTCAGGTGAGAAAAGGAGGAGAGAGGTTCCAGGAGGAAGGTACCTAAGAACAACTGGGAAAGCCAAAGATTTCAAAGCACAGAGTGATAGACTTTTAGGCTACAGTACAGGTAGGCAATGCAAGAAGGGAAAAAGAAGAACCTAAGTGAAACAAAAAAATTGTATGAGAGGGCAAAAATTAAAAAAAGAAACTCTAGAGCATCCCTACACAAAACTGTACAAGAAACAGAACGTAAATTTGGCCTTGTAATATTTATATAGTCTTTAAAACTTTATTTTTAGAGACAGGGTCTTGGTCTGTCACCCAGGCTGGCACAATCACAGCGCACTGTAACCTCGAACTCCTGGGCTCAAGCAATCCTCCAGAGTAGCCACGACTACAGGTGCACATCGTCACATCCAGCTAATTAAAAAAATATATACATATAGATAAGGGTCTCGCTATGTTGCCCACGCTGGACTCAAATTCCTAGGCTCAAGCAAACCTCCCACCTCAGCCTCCTAAAGTGCTGAGATTACAGGTGTGAGCCACCAACAATGCCCAAATAGTCTTAATAGTGTAAATGCTTACTGTTTCTCAACTCTTTAAGAGTCGATCTACTAAGTCTTAACTAAAGTAGGGAACAAAATGTAAATTTGATCAGCTTTGACAATACAAAAGTACAGGTGACAATTCAGAAGGTGGAGGCTGGACAGAATGTAGGTGGTGGCAAGAAAGAAAATGTAAGACTTGAAAGAGGGGCCTGGCACGGTGGCCTGTAATCCCAGCACTTTGGGAGGCCGAGATGGGCAGACTGCCTGAGCTCAGGAGTTCAAGACCAGCCTGGGCAAGATGGTGAGACCCCATCTCTACTAAAAATTGTATTAAAAAAATCCAGGCCTGGTAGGGTGTGCCTGTAGTCCCAAGCTACTCAGGAGGCTGAGGCAGGAGAATCACTAAAACCCGGGAGGCAGAGGTTTCAGTGAGCCAGGATTGCGCCACTGCATTCCAGCCTCGGCGACAAAGTGAGACTACCTCCAAAAAAAAAAGGAATTGAAGGATAACATAAATGTCTGTATCTTTCAGAAGTCAAAATATACTAAATATACTGAAATATAACCATACAAGAAATATTTAGGTGTACTACTTAAAATTACCAAAGTAACCAATAAATGAATTTAAAATTAATTTTGCTGTATGCGCTTGGAAGCAAGGGAAAAGTATAACTGGGCTAGATCCTGACATATAGCAAGAAATCAACAGATACTATCTATAGTTGGTCAATGAGGAAACAGTATAAAGCATATTATTACAACATGGAGAAAGAAACAGAAGCATTTAAAAGTGGGGGGTTCTGCAGAGTGGGACTAGTATAGAGAAGAATGAAGCAAGGAATGTTGCTTTTTATTTTTAATCTTTTTATACTATTTGATTATTTTCTCATCTATCAGGAGATATTACATTGATATGCTTTCTTTTCCCAGATTTTCTATGAGAATGTATTTCATAATGTAAAGTATTTTATTTCAAATATATTGGATTTTTCCATACATTATACCAAACAGGAAAAATAAAAGGAAATCCACGCCTAGACACATCGTAGTGAAACTGCAGAACATCAAAGACAAAGAGAAGATCTTGAAAGCAGCCAGAGAGAAAGGACAGATCACCTACAAAGGAACGACAGACAATTAGAATGACGGAAGTCCACTCAACAATGGAAAGCAGAAGACAATGGGATAATAATACATATAAGGTGTGGAGAGCAAATAACTGTTAACCTAGATTTGGGTATCCAGCAAAACTACTGCACAAGAACACAAAGAAATAAAACACTCACAGGTGAATAGACTCTTGGAAAATATATTGCTAACAGACATGTTCCAGTGAAACTTCCAAAAAAATACTCCAAAAATACTTCAAAATATTGGAAAATAATGATACCCAAATAACACTCAGAGATGTTAAGAATAAGTAAAATTATAAACAGGAGGTAAACCTGAAAAAACACTGCCTGGAAAAAATTACAAGAATGCTGTTCAACTTGTGCATTTTAAAAAAGATCAAATTGAAACACTGAAAACAATTAAATTAGGAGGGTAAAGACTGAAGCTCTTCAAAGGTATTCAAAAGTCCTTTTACTGTTTTGAGAATGGCGTCAGGATATTAACTTTTAGAATACTAAATTTGCATGGTAAAATTTCACTGGTGATCACTGAAAGAAGAGAAATGAGGCCAAGCGTGGTGGCTCACAACCTGTAATCCCAACACTTTGGGAGGCTGAAGTGGGCAGATCACGAGGTCAGGGGATCAAAAGGTCAGGAGATCAAGACCAACCTGGCCAACATGGTGAAACCTCATCTCTATTAAAAACACAAAAATTAGCTGGGCATGGTGGTGGGCGCTTGTAATCCCAGCTACTTGGGAGGCTGAGGCAGGAGAATCACTTGAACCAGGGAGTCGGAGATTGCAGTGAGCCGAGATCGTGCCACTGCACTCCAGCCTGGCGACAGCGTGAGACTGTGTCTCAAAAAAAAAAAAAAAAAAGAACAGAAATGGAAGGTTTAAATAGTAAACTAGTTTAAAATTGTAAAACCAGTATTAGGGTTGTCAACAATAACAGTAATTAATGAACCTTAAAAAAGATAAGAAAAAATAGAAAAGCAGGCAAATACAAATCAGAAATATGACAGAAAATAATCCAACTGTACCAGTAATTATAATAAATGTGACTGGTCTAAACTCTCCAATAAAAGGCAAACTCAGATTAGACTAGAAAACAAAATCTAGCTTCATGATATTTAAGATATAATATATAGCTGACCCTTAAACAACATGAGGGCTAAGGGAACCAAACACCCCAACAGTTGAAAATCTATACACAACTTTTTTGACTTCCCAAACATTTAACTACTACTGTTGTCAATGTAGCTGCAATTACAGCTTCATACATTTTTTTCTTTTTCTTCTTCTTTTTTTTTTTTTTTTACCATGGTCCTTATGTTAAATTCATTTATCTTGAAACAGTGAATAACTGCAGTCACAGCTGTAATATGTATCTTTGGTACATATTGAGAATTAAACTTTTTCTTGTAACGTCATGACTTTTCTCTACTTCTTGGGAGCACGTCCAGCATCACTAGTAGCACTTCACTATGGGTCCCCTGGTGTTATTGAAGGTTTACAGTATTACACTAAACATGATGAAAAATATGCAAGAACCGCAAGATCACCTTTTACTGCAATTCACGATTTACTGGAGAGCTGAACTGCTCATGCTGAGATGGTTAGCATCACGCAGCATTTCAAGTGGACACTCAAAACACCTTAGCTCACCATAAAGCAACAGGAGGTAACGATAACATTATTACAGTAGTACAGTATGCACTAAATCTTATGTAGCTATTACTGCATCTTTATGTTTGCTTACACTTCTCTCAACTACAAGTGGTATCATGTAAAGTCTGTGTTTGTGTGCATATATTTTGATAAATTAAACTTTTCATAATATATTTGTGTATGTTTTGATAGTAAATGTTAAAATAGTCTAGTAGCTACATGTATTTTATGTGTTCATGACATACCTAAATTTTTCTTAATTTTGTCAATATTTCTAGGCTATACAGTTTATCTGCAAGTTTTTTCAAATTGCTACATATCTCAAAAAATATTTCCAATATATTTATTTTCAAAAATCCACATATAAGTGTATGAGTGGACCCACAGAGTTCAAACTTGTGCAGTTCAAGGATCAACTGTATATTCCTAAAGCATGAGAAGACTGAAAACAAAGGCAGGGAAACCAGATATATAAAGCAAATACAATTAAATGGCTATATTAATATCAGGTAAAACTGACTTTAAGATAAAAATATCTTTTGCTGCAGAGGGTCATAAATCAAGATAAGGGATTCAATTTGCAGAGAAGATAAAACAAATTTAAATATGTATGCACCTACTATTAGAACAGCCTAAAAATAAAGCAAAAACATGTAAGCACAAGAGAAATTAAGATAAATCTGTCATCATATTGGTCAATTTCAACACCCTTTCTCAAGTGGAAAGTCAAGCAGCACAAAAACTCAGCAAGGTCAAGATTTGAATAATGTTAACAGTAGAGCTTTATCTTACTGAATAAATGTAAAATTCCCAATCCAACAATTAGTCTACTTTCTTCCAAAATGCATGTGGAAGATGCATAAACTTGATCATGCACTAAGCAAGTGTTAACAAGTTTCAAAAACTATGCATTGCAAAAATTACATTATCTAGCCACAATGTAATTAAGTCAGGTATATATAATAAAAAGGATTAAAAGACAAAAACACACACCACTTCCAAATACTGTATAGAAAACACACTTTCAAATAATGCATGGGCCAATGATGAAAATTACAATGGAAATCAAAGACACTCTGATAATGAAAACATGATGAATTAAAACCTGTCATACATCATAAACATGGCACATCAAGAAAAATTTACAGCTTAAGTGCCTACATTTGAGAAGAAGACAGGCTGAGGTAAATAATTTTTAAAATATGGAAGGATAAATTAAAAGAGAAGTCGGGCCAGGTGTAGTGGCTCACACCTGTAATCCAAGCACTTTGGGAGGCTGAGGCAAGAGGACTGCTTGAGCTCAGGGGTTCAAGACCAGCCTGGGCAACTGAGTGAGACTCCATCTTTACAAAAAAACTTAAACATTAGCTGGGCATGGTGGCGTGTGCGTATGGTCCCTGAGGCGGGAGGATCATTTGAGCCCAGGTGTTTGAGGTTGTAGTGAGCTACAATTGTGCCACTGTAGTCTAGCCTAGGCGACAGTGAGACCTCGCCTCTTAAAAAAAAAAAAAAAAAAAAAAAAAAAAAAAAAAAAAAAAAAAAAAAGCAGAGGTCAATGCAATAGAAAACAAAAACACCAAAAAAAAAAAAAAAAAATTAAAATTAAAAAAATAATAATAAAGCCAGAATAATTGCTGTTAAGTCTTTGGGCAAAATATACTTCAAGTGACAGACTGATGGCAAGACAAAAAGGAAAAAGTACACATATTATGAGGTGGGTGCGCTAGTAAAAATAAAGACACCAGAGAAAAGAGAGAATGTTATCTGCTCAAACAAAAGAAGAAAAAAAAAGCTATCAATAACTTATGCCAATACATGTGCAAGTTTATATTTTAAAAACCTGCCCCAGATTTTACTATACAACAGTGAGTAACCACGTTAACAGATAACAATTGCTTGCAGTATCACTTCACACTTGTGAATATATCTAGTAATACCAAAGTCCTCATCAGCAAAGGTACCTGACACCATTTCAATTATCCCTTTTGAAAACACAATATAGAAAACCACACAAACATACAGCTTAATGAATTTTTATAAGGCAAAACACCCTTCTGACTACCATCCAAGCCAAAAGAGAGAACGTCACCTGCCAGCCCAGGAGCCTCTGTGTGCTCCATCTTTATCAATCCTCTTCAAAAGCAACCACTATGTGCCTTTTATGTTAACGCCTAGAGATTCTTTACAATTTCACACATACTGGGTATCCCTAGCCACTAGTTTAATCCTGCTCCTTTTATTTTCCTTTGATTTGCCTTTTAATCTCAAATTCTCGGGCTATACGACCCATAGTGTCCCAGACTATTTTTCCAGCTGCACACTCATGGTGAAGCTCAACCAACATACTCCTCTGGCCTCTGTAACTTCTTGCAAACTGACTGCTGGACTGGAAGCTTGATGACTTAGGTTTACATTTTTGGCAAGACTAAAGTTCTGTTCTTTTGTATCAAGAGGCACAAAACTGGTTTTCACTCTTAAAAGCAAAACTCTAATTCTACCATCTTGTTCTCTTATTAGCTGAAATCATTTTAAAAGAAAATGTTTCTCTCATCTACTATATCAGAGGTTGGCAAATCTTTTAGGCTATTTTAGGCTATGTAAGCTATATGGTCTGTTGCAACTATTCAACTAAGGTTGTAGTATGAAAGTAGCCATGGACAATACATACATGAATAGACATGGTTTGGTTCCAACAGATGCCAACTCCTGTCCTATGGGGTTACCCAGTGGTATCATTCTTACAGAAAAGACAGCATAAATGTTCAATTATTTTATTTACCCAGTTTTCAAGACAATGAATATCTACTATCTTCCAGAAGCTGACTAGTTAGGGCTTACTTTTTAAAAATGTCATTATGAAATTGTGGACTTAAATGGGCTTTAATCCACTGCCATTTTTACACCTACTGAATCTCAAATAATTCCATTTTTGGCCAAGGGAAATCTCCCTAAGTTGGCTCCTGCATCCTTTGGACATGATCTACCATTCATTGACAGCTTCTTTGTTATCTGGGATGTTGAGCCCTTCCAGGATCATGTTAACATTTCCTGCTCCAGACCTGGAAAAAGACATTTCTCAAGAAGCCTATTGATTGATTGATTGATTGATTGAGATGGAATCTCACTCTGTTGCCCAGGCTGGAGTACACTGGAACAATCTCTGCTCACTGCAACCTCCACCTCCCAGGTCCAAGCGATTCTCCTGCCTCAGCCTCCTGAGTAGCTGGGATTACAGGTGCACACCACAACACCCAGCTAATTTTTTTGTATTTTTAGTAGAGATGGAGTTTCACCATGCTGGCCAGGCTGGTTTTGAACTCCTGACTTCAGGTGATCCGCCCACCTTGGCTTCCCAAAATGCTAGGATTACAAGCGTGAGCCACCGCACCCGGCCCAAGAAGCCTAATTTTTTAAATAGGAAGTATTCCAAGACCACAATCTGGGAACTACGGATGATGCTAAGGGTTGACGAATGTTTCTATGCCCTTCCAGTAGACAGAACTAGAAAAAAACACATTTATATACAAAATACAATGTGCGTTCCAAAAAATTTCCAATGTAAATTCAGGACAACAGGCTTTTACTTGTCTGGAGCTCATCCTCCATTAGATTCCCTAAGAAAAGTTCATGGGAATAGTAGTCTCTGAATTTCTGCTTGTAGATATAACAGTTGGTGCCGGATCACTTCTAAAGGTCACTTTTGCTGGACATTAAATTCTTGGCTCACATTTTCTTTCCTGGAGTATCTTAAATATGCTAGTCCATTTTCTTCCAGCACAGAAGTGATGCTGCTGAAAAGTCTGATGATAATCTACCTCTCTTTTTCTTCTAAGTCATGTGCCCCTTTTGCCTAAATGTTCAAATGATTTTTTTTCTTTTTAAAATTTCATTAATTATATAATACATCTTAGTGTTGTGGTTCTGGGTAAATATTCTCAGGTATACTGTGCAATTTTTCAGACAACAGTTTCAAATATGTTTTCACTTCAGGGAAGTCTTGAAAGACAGTTAACGCTTATTCTGTTCCTCTGAATATTGCTTCTTTGGAGATTCCTATTATAAATATACTGTATTTCTATTGCCTGTATTCAATATTTGCCACTTTCTCATGAGCCCTTTCTTTTCGACTTGCAAAATGTTGTCTTTTATCTTCGATTTCTCTGAAGATGTTTTACTTTATTTATTTTTAAATTACTATTTTCTGTAGCCATAAGGTCTTGCTATGTTGCCCTGGCTGATCTTGAACTGGCCTCAAGTGATCCCCCTGCCTTGGCCTCCCAAATTGCTGGGATTACATGCATGATGTTTTATCTTACTAAGACACACCATTCTTGAGTTCTTTCTAATTTAGTCTTCATTTATTTTGAGACAGGGTCTCACTCTATCACCCAAACTAGATGGCAATGGCATGATCATGGCTCACTGCAACCTCAGCCTCCTGTGCTCCAGCAATCCTCTCACCTCCGCCTCCCTGGAGGGCAATGGTATGATCGTGGCTCACTGCAACCTCAGCCTCCTGGGCTTCAGCAATCCTCCCATCTCAGCCTCCCAAGGAGAGAGGACTACAGGTGTATACCTTGCCCAGCTAATATTTTTATTTTTTGTAGAGACATGGTTTTGCTATGCTGCCCAGGCTAATCTCAAGTGATCCTCCTGCCTCAGCCTGCCAAAGTGTTGGGATTACAGGCATGAGCCACTGCACCCAGCCTCAAAGTTTTTCTGTTTTATGTTTTTCTTGGTTTTGTCTTGTATTATTTAAATAATGTCTTCTAGCTCACTTTCAAATTGTATCTCTTTTTGGTATACTTTTCAGCATGCTTTCACTGAAACAGTGCTATTTTGTCTTTTATTCCCTTTTATCTTTTAATTTGACACAGGACGTTGATACTTTTCTGTTGTTCATTTTAGGGGAAAGTTTGCTTTGGATAGCTATTCTAACTTCAGAATCCACAACCTCCTTCTGCTGATTTTGTGATGTTAAAAAATATGGCACCTTGCTTTGAGATTTCCTATTGTTTTCCTCTATTTTCATCTGACATTCTTTCCTTTTCTCTACTGTTTCCCTGCTCCATTTGATTCCACTCCAAGACTCTCTTGTGGAGTCCTGTCTTTGAAGAAAACATTGGTGCAACACATTACAGACTCCACAGGGAGTAGACCACTACAGCCCTTTCAGGTCAGCCTCATCTGTCACTGCACTGTGCAAAATCCCTCCTCAGTTTCAGCTACTCTTCTCAATTTGGCCCATTCACATTTTCCAACTGGTACCTATTTGCCGTTTGGGTGCCAAACAGGTCTTGTCCTCAGGCCTATCACTTATCAGAACAGCACGTAACACTGTCATAGCAAACTATACAATACAGTAAAAAATTTTTTAAAGACACAATGAGGAGACAAATACAGAACTGACAATGTTGAAATCATAAGGTTTCATGAAACCTGGAACAATTTAAAGGACAGTTTTGGAGAAATGAAAAAATACATTCAAAGGTTCTTGAGAAGTATGTGAGAAGTAACATAATAAGCATATAGGTTTTTTTGGTGGGGTTTTAAAATTCAAATCTTTGTAGAAAAAGAAACAGAAGAAACAAGAATCCTTGATGACAGAAGAAACAAAAGGTTTGAAGAGTCGTGGAGAAGGGCTGTGCAGGCCCAGGGGTCAGGTAACAGAGACACCAAAAGTTCAAACTAACAGCGTTAGTTCTGGGCAATGAGGAGGCGGCAGGAGACACTTTCACAAAGGAGTTAGAAGATGAGAGACACACTTTCCAAGTCAAAAGATTGTATAGGAATTGGGGGAGAAAGCTGAGAAAAAAGCAAAAAAAAAAAAAAAAAAGAGCTGGAAGCAAATTGAAGTATGTTAGGCATGAGGGGATAAATTAGGGTTGCTGGGACACATATGGGGGGTCAGAGACAGGATGCTGAAGAGAGGGGAGAGACTTAAAGATAACTAACATTTCAAGTTCAGGTAAACGGGTAGGATCAACAAAAAGGAAAAGAAAGAATGCAGAAATAAATATATCTTTAAGAAGGAGCTATCTAAAGACTTGCAAAATTCTGATAACAACTAAGGCTTAATGACTGGGTTCATGAGAGCTCACTATACTAGCCTTTCCATTTTTGAGAATATTAAAAACTTCCACAATAAAAAGACTTTCAAAAATTTCTAGAAAAGGCTGGGTGCAGTGGCACACACTTGTACACACTTCCAGCTACTAAGGATGATGAGGCAGGAGGACTGCTTGAGCCCAGGAGTTTGAAGCCTGCCTGGGCAACACAGCAAGACCCTACCTCTTAAAAAAAAAAAAAAAAGTTTCTGGAAAGTGTTGGTATGAACCTTCCTCATGGTATCCTTCTCATTCTATTTCTGGGCTTAATCATCACTTTTTTCAAAGTGTAACATTTCATAAAAATTCACTGGAAAATATTCAATGCCTCATGAAAAAACTGTAGTAAAGAGTGAAATATCATTTAAGTTATTACCTTGATTTTTTTCTACAGAATCTCCTTTTGTTTCCTCTTCTTTAATGGGGGGACTTATTTTGGGGGTCCTACTTTGTCCCTGGACCACTTCTGCTAGCAATTCTTCTTGAGAAGTTCGAGTTCTGGGAGCAACTGGAAGGGTCTGTTTCTGTGGGACTTTCACATAAAAGCAAAAAAGATAGAAATACAAATGCAGTAATACATCAAAACTCGACAGTGACTATGTCATATTAAATACAAACGCCTCCTTTGGTTTAGAACATATGAGGAGTTTGGGCTGGGCGCAGTGGCTCATGCCTGTAATCTCAGCACTTTGGGAGGCAAGGCGAGTGGATCACTTGAGGTCAGGAGTTTGAGACCAGCCTGGCCAACACGGTAAAACCTCATTTCTACTAAAAATACAAACATTAGCCAGGTGTGGTGGCACACACCTGTAATCCCAACTACTCAGGAGGCTGAGGCAGAAGAATTGCTTAAACCCAGAAGGCAGAGGTTGCAGTGAGCCAAGACTGCACCACTGTGCACTCAAGCCTGGGCAACAGAGTGAGACTCTGTCTCCAAAAAAAAGAAAAGAACATATATATGAGGAGTTCAATCCATAGATACCATTCATTTTTTCTTACAACATTACTGAGATAGATACCTGACCTATTTATCCAAACATATGTAAACAACGTCCATACAACCACATGCCATGAATACAATACAGTACATATGTATTCATTTTCAACAAAACGCGGTTTATTTAAGCTTAGCTTCATGATCTTGCATCAGTTTCAAATTGTAATTTAGATAACCTAGGTAAAGAAAGAAATGTTCAAAGCCATGGAAATTCTCTAAACTTCTCATCATTCTAGACAATTAATATTGCTGATAGATCAGGAAATGAAATGTAGATATACCATCAGGTCAAGAGTGGGCATTTGCCTGATAATCCTTATTCTATATGCAAAAACCTGTTGAATTTAGTGTTCAAGGTTAAATTAGGGATGAGGAGAACCAAGAGGACAGGCGAGTATCAGGATCAAAAACTGAAAAACTGATGGTGCCAGGCGCGGCCGCTCACGCCTGTAATCCCAGCATTTTGGGAGGCCAAGTCAGGTGATCACCTGAGGTCAGGGGTACGAGACCAGCCTGGCCAACATGAAGGAACCCCATCTCTACTAAAAATACAAAAAAATTAGCCTGGCAAGTTGGTGGGCGCCTGTAGTCCCAGCTACTTGAGAGGCTGAGGCAGGAGGATCACTTGGACCCAGGAGGCAGAGGTTGCAGTGAGCCAAGATCACACCACTGCACTCCAGCCTGGGCAACGCAGCAAGACTCCGCCTCAAAGAAAACAAACAAAAAAACTGATGGCTACAATTTACCTCACTTTAGGAAAGGGGTCACAAAAAAGAGAAGCAAGAGAGAGTGGACAAGCAGGGCAATGCTGTAAGTACATCCATCAAATCCACAGCAAAACTTCCATCTTTTTAGAGTAGCTCATCACCATCAGCTTGTTAACACAAGTTTACACATTGGCTACAACAGGTCGGCCACAGAGTATAGAATTTAATGACAACACAAAATGACACCCATCAATTGTCTGCATTTCAGAATCAGCTTTCCATAAGATCAGCTTACAGCTGATTCATCTCCTGTTTTGAAAGCATGTAATACTTTTATATTCTCTCATAAAATGATTTAGTACTTCCACTACAATTGGAGCAGGAACATCACAAATGAGTCAGTTCTCTGCCTTATATTCTACTAATGAGTTCCACCAAAAGGGAAGAAACCAACCTTGTTTATAAACTACTGTTTAACAAATTATAACTTCAGCCGCCTATTATTGTCCAATTGTATTCCCATTTATACATCATAAATTCGTATCTAATGTTGAATCTAATGCTACTAACATGAAAGTCCCAGTTCATCAAAATTCTCTTCAAAATGTTTATGTACTATGTATTTCACAAACATTGAAAAGAGTATAAAAGGCATTATATGGTGCTCGAAAAACTATAGTCCATTAACAGTTTGCAAAGTTTCTCAAACCTGTCAATCTCCTTTTGAAGCCATTCTTCTATAGGGGAACCTCATCTTGGTCTTGACATCTGACAGGCACCTTTATTTTACCATAATTTAAGGAGCAATCGTTTTCAGCTTACTCAAGAATTACAGAAATGTCTTACCAAGTGTAAACATAATACATTTAAATTACCTGTAGAGTAGTTAGTTGTTTTTGTTACGGATTCTTGAGCTTCAGAGATAGCCTTCAAAATCAGATTCTTGTTAGCTTGTTTAGAAGGTGGAAGAGAAGGTCTAAAAGAGTTAAGAAAGGTATTTTTATTAAACTTTAAATTTCAGTTCTCCACAGGTCACCCATCTGTTATGCCTTTACCACAACCTTCTCTAGGTTTCACAGACTAGCTGCAGTTTTTAGAAAATGTCAACTACACTGGAACCTTACTATTATTTTTTCGAGACAGAGTTTTACTCTCTCACCCAGGCTGGAGTGTGGTGCCACTGCAGCCTTAAACTTCTAGGCTCAAGCAATCCTTCCACATCAGCCTATCCAGTCTAGGACTACAGGTGCCTGCCAAAATGACCAGGTAATTTATTTTATTTTTGTGCAGACAAAGACTCATTGCATTGCCCAGGCTGGTCTCAAACTCCTGGTCTCAAGCAATCCTCCTGCCTTGGCCTCCCAAAGTGCTAGGTATAGGCATGAGCCGCTATGCCTAGGCCCCTTTTAGTTTTTTTAAATAATAAATTTGAATCTTAATTGATGTTGTTCCCCCTCACTCCACCATCACATTAGTCAATATTCTCTGCAATCCTCTCCAATGTTAAGCAATTTCTCTCATTAATGTGTTTCTCAAAACCCAGTGAAAAAGTCTTACGTGGTATTACATTAAATATGTATGCCAGGTGCGGTGGCTCACGCCTGTAATCCCAACACTTTGGGAGGCTGAGGAGGGCAGATCACCTGAGGTCAGGAGTTCGAGACCTGCCTGGTCCAACGTGGTGAAACACCATCTCTACTAAAAATACAAAAATTAGCTGGTTGTGGCGGTGCGCACCCATGATCCCAGCCATTCAGGATGCTGAATCAGGAGAATCACTTGAACCTGGGAGGCAGAGGTTGCAGTGAGCCGAGATCGTGACACTGCACTCCAGCCTGGTTGACAGAGCGAGGCTCCGTCTCAAAAAACAAACAAAAATTATTTTCGTGATTATTCTCTTCAAGAAATCAGAAGACTCCACCAAGGAAGTTAAAGCTGAATTTACAGCCACGTTCAAGGTACCTCCTTTCAGGCTTTGCTGGCACAGACACACTGCTGGAGATGCTTCCTGTTCGAGACCCATAATCATCTTCTTCTTCCTCCTCTTCTCCATCATGATTGAACTTTTTCACTTTAACAACTGAACTTACCACAGGCAACTTTCTCTTCCGAAAGTTTTCATCCTGCAATCAGATAAAATTTATGCTTACCTAGTTTCAGAAAATAACAAAAGTTCTACTATGAAATGTTTCCATTTTAAGAAAAAAATAGTACACAGTAATACGAGAAATTCAGAGTATTTCTTGGTTTTGTATAAAAACATAAATATGAGGACAGGTGTGGTGGCTCACATTTGTAATCCTAGTACTTTGGAAGGCCATCATGGGCAGATCACAAGGTCAGGATTTCTACACAAGCCTGGCCAATATGGTGAAACCCCATCTCTACTAAAAATACAAAAATTAGCTGAGCGTGGTGGCATGCGCCTGTAATCCCAGCTACTCAGGAGGCTGAGGCAGAAGAATCACTTGACCCCGGGAGTGCAGGATGCAGTGAGCCAAGATCACGCCACTGCACTCCAGCCTGGCTGACAGAGTGAGACACCACATCAAAATAAACAAATAAATAATATAAATATAAATATTATCCCTACCAGTCAACCTTTAGCTAAAACAAAAATTAGAACTTTATTAACAGCTGCATACAGTGCTACTGAGGAAACTAATAAAATGGAGTTAATTGGTTGCTTACTAGCAATTACCACCAACAATCTAAAATTGATCTGAAATCCCCCCGAATTAATTTAAGATTAAAGCTATCTCAAATGCTGGAAATCCCAAAAAGGTATACAGATGTGATATAAAAGAACTCTAGGAGCAAGCCATGGAGAGGAAAATCTGGTATATCATGAGATACAGCAGATAAAACAATTTAAAAATAAACTTGGGGCTGAGTGCCGTGGCTCCCGTCTATAATCCCAACACTTTGGGAGGCCCAGGCAAGTGGATCACAAGGTCAGGATTTCAAGACCAGCCTGGCCAACACGGTGAAACCCGTCTCTATTAAAAATATAAAAAATTAGCCAGGCGTGGTGACGAGTAATCCCAGCTACGCGGGAGGCTGAGGTAGGAGAATCGCTTGAGCCCAGGAGGCAGAGGTTGCAGTGAGCTGAGATTGCGCTATCGCACTCCAGCCTGGGCCACAAGAGCGAAACTCCTTCTCAAAAAGTAAAATAAAATAAAATAAACTTGTTATATGTGTTTAGTTACTTCATATATTATTTAGTATCAAGAACTGCTGAATTTTAGCCTAAGCCAGAATTTAAAAGTACATACAAACCTCCATACTCATTTTCTCCGAGCTGTTTCTAAAGAACGGACTATACGTTTCTTCTAAGCTGTTAAGCACTTCTGGTTCACACAAACGTCCTGTTTCATATACCCAACTATTCTGCATATCAAGCTGCTTGGCAGCATGAATACTATTTTGCTGCTGTTGAAATTGCAACCTGTTTAAATGAACACCACTATCTGCATTTCTACTTGCAGGTGGTCGATAAATTTCAATAGAAGGGCGAGAAGAACCATATGTAAGTGTCACTGTAGGTTTTTTCTGAGATAAGGGATTCTCCTGCACAAAGTTGAGGTCTTCGTCAATGAGATCATCTGGTTCTGGCTTAATATCAATCACATCTTCAGAGGGTGCTGGCTCCCTCAAAGGCTTCACTGTTGACATTAGTCGGGTTGCAGCTCCATCATCATAAGTCTGCCTATTTAAAAGAACAACAAAATGTATTACAACCAAATTAGGGCAATTATCTCCAAATCTTTAAAGAATGCTTACTTGAAAAATTTCAAGGAAAAAACTGAGGATACTCCCTTTAGGTATTCCATTCAAAACTACTTTGAAATTGCACTTTCTTTAAATTTTGATTTACTAAATTTGTGATCAAAGATAATCATACTTAGATCTTATCCATTATTTTATTCAAAAAACTGCTGATGATCACTTCACTGTTCCTAAAAATTGCTGAGAACAGCAAACTGAAAGATACAAAAACTAATAAAAATGTCACATACACAAAGCCATCTACCCACAGCAGGTCTACACCAGACTCTTACCTGACATTAGTGGTTTTTGACTCCTGTGAACTCGTAGAAACTCTGGAATCTCTTTTTTCAGGTCTTGTGCTAGGAATGGCAAGTGGTGGCACTGCAGCTTCATGCCTCCTCTCATCTCCCCGACTGAAATTGCTCTTGTTTGAAGGCACGTTACTATCAAAGATGTTGGTATCAGAAGACTTTAGACTAGAGGGTTCTGAAAAGAAAAATACGGTCCTTTTAATCTATTTTTATTCTTTATTTTTATTTATTTATTTTTGAGACGGACTCTCGCTCTGTCGCCAGGCTGGAGTGCAGTGGTGCATTCTTGGCTCATTGCCACCTCCAAATCCCTGGTTCAAGCGATTCTCCTGCCTCAGCCTCCTGGGTAGCTGGGATTACAAGCACACAACATGACGCCCGGCTAATTTTTGTATTTTTAGTAGAGACGGAGTTTCACCATGTTGGTTGGCCAGGATGGTCTCGATCTCCTGAGCTCATGATTCGCCCACCTTGGCTTCCCAAAATGCTGGGACTACAGGTGTGAGCCACCCTGCCCAGCCATCTATTTTTATTACTTTAAGTCTTTTCCTTCCTCATCACCAATTCAAAAGCAATATGTGTTTATTGCAGAAAAATTTAAAAACATAAATAAAAATCACCAATTATCTCAAAGGTGATTTTTTGGGGGAAGAGCATATATACAAATTTTTGAAAACATGTATCTTATGTGTGTATACTCTCATGTTATTCTTCCATAACATTATTTTCAATAGTTGAATATTATTCCACACATGGTAATATAACAATTTCGTTTATTATTACTGAACTTTTAAATTGTTTTCAATTATAAAATACTGAAATATCCTTGAGGCTAAATCTCTGCACACATATGTAATTATTTCCTTCGGATAAAGTGCGCTGCTCCCTCTCCTACACTTAAATATCTTTGAATTATATTAAATTTACTGGTCTTAAGTTCACAAAAATATGTGCTTTCTAAAAAAGTTCAAATGAACTACTGTTTTGAAAGCCATGGGTTTTTCCCAAAGCACCATAAATGACTTTAGAAAGAAATCGTATGCCATTGCAAGCAGAAATTAAAAAAAAAACAATGTTATGAATCTTACCAGTCGTTACAGAGCGAAGTTTATCTAATACACCATGAAGCCTGAGAAAAAAACAAAAAACAATAAAGCCTCCATTAAGATTTCAATTCAACCGTCACTCTAAATTCATGACATTATATTCAGAGATTTTTTTTTTAATTTTTAAAATATTTTTATTATTTTTAAATAGAGACGGGGTTTCACCATGTTGTCCAGGCTGGTCTTGAAGTCCTGGACTTGAGAGAACCACCTGCCTCGGCCTCCCAAAGTGCTGAGATTACAGGCATGAGCCACCGCACCCAGCCGAGATAAATACTGATAAGCTGTATTTAGTGAATAAATTGTATTAAAATTAACTTTCAAATTTCACATTTTTAAAAAAAGGATTTGTATAAATCCTACAGAAATCAATAAAAAATTATATTTTTTTCTTCACTGTTTTCAACATCTAGCCTATGCAAAAATATGGGAAAGAATATCATCTGACCAGAGTCTTAGTCTACAAAATATGTCACCCTGTTTTCTAAGTACTAAAGATTTACTGTAGCTTACAGTAAAACAAGTATCATAAACATGTAATATTGCTTATTATTACAACCATTTAGGCAGCTTATATTAACTGCTTAAATTAGATGGCTTCTTGGACAACTTAATTCTGAGAGGTTAAAAAAAGTTATCTCAAAATGTGCTATATCGTTTCACTCTAATACTTTCTAAACTGATGCTGTAAGGCTGTAATCTTGCTGTTTTGGTAGTTATAAATGAAGTAATTTGCCTCACATCCCTTCCCAGTATCTCCCCAAAAATGCCAGAAATCTCATAATGTTTCAATGAGAACCCTAGTCACATGCTACTGTCCCCACGGACACAATTACTTCAAGGCTCCAAATAATCACAATAGTCTGTTTGGGGCTAGTGTTAACACTAACTTAAGAAAGCAAAGTGCCAAAGTGGGGACATCACCCTTTGCATCAGCACATGTTAAAGAACTGAATTTATGGCCAGATGAGAATGTTGAATTAATCTGGTTTTAAATTCACTTAGTAGTCTGTTTTAAAAATCTATCTAAAGTATTTCATCAAGTTTTTGGAGAAAAGGATCTACTCGGTCAATCTTCCATCTTAGATTGGCTGGACTTTAGAAAAAAAAATAGTACTCACAATAATGGTAATTTCCCCAGTCAAAAGCCCCAATCTTTTTTTGCGGGGGGCTGGGAGGGAATAACCTCTGAGGACAAATTGTAACAAATGGGTTGGGTCACCCACAGTGAGGTAGCAGTGTGTGTATCATAACAACTGATGACCACTATACAACGTTCTTCAAATTTGTGCAATGTATAAACCCAGAGAATTCTGTGCAGAATTTCAAGAAGACTGATAAGCATACAGTTGCCTACTGGGGCAAAAACACCTTGAAGACAACCTTTGGTATAAAGGCAAGAACTTAACCAGGCTCATCTCCCCACTTAGTGCCTCCTCTTGCCATTCACATTTAGCAGGCCACTTGCTTACTTAACTTTTGCTACATCATCACCTTTTACGGTAACTGGTAGTTCCTAGTCTGAGGGGCCTAACAAAGTATTTCTTGTGTCTATTCTCAGCTACATCATTATCCTCCAGCCCTCATCTTCACTTTACCTCAAACCTGGTACTAGGACTTAGCATCTTAAGTTGAATCTTACTCTTCTTGTCAGTATTCTCAACTAAAGGCATAGAACAGTAATTTATGTATAAAAGCAAAGTTGCCTATTTTAAAATTCCAAACTTAAAAAAAACTTATAATCTCAAAATATGCTATAACATTACACTATAATTATTACTCAAAATGAAGGTGTGAGTTTAATAAAAAGCTAAAAAAGTTAGATCCAGAAAAGTGAGAAACAGAAAACCTTGCCCTATAAAAGGTAACTCATTGTAAAAGGCAATATAAGAAGCCAATCCAGTTCAAAAAGACATCCTGTAACTGGTTTTAGTGCGGGAAAAGGAACTATAAGATACAGAAGCTGGCCAGGTGCGGTGGCTCACACCTATAACCCCAAGACTTCTGAAGGCCAAGGCGGGAGGACTGCTTGAGCCCAGGAGTTCAAGATCATCCAGGTCAACATACTAAAACCCTGCCTCAACAAAAAATTTACAAACTAGCCAGGCGTGGGGAGTGCAGGAGGGAGGGTACTGCAATCGGATGATCATTTGAGATCAGGAGATCGAAGCTGCAGGGAGCTGTGATTGTACTACTGTGCTCTAGCCTGGGTGACAGAGCAATATCCTGTCTCAAAAAAAAAAAAAAGATATAGAACTTTACAAAAGAAAACATAGTAAGAACAGCCAACATATACTAAGAATTCCTTAGGGAAATGAGCTAGGGACACCTATAAGTACTTTACACATATTAGCCCATTTGATCCTCAAAATAATTTTATAAAGCAAGTGATTGTACTATTCCCATTTTATAGCTAGAAAAACCAAGGCAAGACCCAGGGCCAGGATTCAACTTTGGCTGTCTGGCTTCAGAGGCTGATAACGTTTGGCTCTGTGTCCCCACCCAAATCTTATATTGAATTATAATCCCCACCTGTCAAGGGAGGGAGGTGACTGGATCATGGGGGTGGTTTCCCCCATGATGTTCTCATGACAGTGAGTTCTCATGAGACAGTGAGTTCCCAAGTTCTCAAGAGACAGTGAGTTTTCACGAGATCTGATGATTTTATGTAAGTCTCTGGAAGTTCCTCCTTCACTCTTCTCTTTCCTGCCGACTTGTGAAGAAGGTGCTTGTTTCCCCTTCCGCCATGATTGTAAGTTTCCTGGGGCCTCCCCAGCCATGTGGAACTTCGAGTCAATTAAATCTCTTTTAGAAATTACCCAGTCTCAGGTATTTCTTCACAGCAGAGTGAAAACGGACTAATACAGAGGCTGTGCCCTCATCACTCACAAACTGCCTCTCCAAAGTGAACTTAACTCAACTGTCAAGAACCTCTCTTCCGACAGAGTATCAACTCAGGCTTGTGCCAAACTTTGGTCTGAGGCTCAAAAATTCAGAAACATACCATACGGTGAATCGAATTGTGTTGTTCCCTAGAAACAGGGACAGATCCTCTGTCATTTGGTCCTGACTTTTCTTGTTGGCCACCATCACCATAATGTAATCAGGAAGTTCTTCATCTATTTAAAAGGAAAGGTATATCAAAACTTTGTTTCCTCAAAACTTTCTTCTTAAAGTAGATGTGCTTGAAAATATAGATGTAGCTCTAAGCTTTAGAGTCTCAGAGCTCTAGTGGAATTACATTGGACAAGACGGCTTAGCTTTAATTTTTTTCTCTTCATTCCATAGGTATTTCAATTACTAGAAGGATGGAAATTAAGAATAACTGATACTTACAAAACTAGACATTCTGAATTATAGGGTCAAACTTGAGCATGCATTCACTTCCTTGAATCTTTTTAATAATGTTTACTAATTTCAAAGAAGCTTCCAGGAAATATATGAACATTTCCAAGAAAAAGAATTGAATTTTGTTTAGTTTTAATTTACATTGTTTCAAGACAACACTCATTTCTCAAGTGAACATATTTACCCTTGCTAAAGGCAGGTTTCAATTACTCAGGGTAACAAACTTGTAGCAGTATCAAACAAACAAATAGACCCAAAAGCTCCACATCATTTAAAAAACTCAATTTTGACATTAAATAATGTCAACTCAACGCACTGTTTTACCCTCACGGTGGTAATTCTACAATGATTATAAGGGTGAGGTCTAGGATTTAAAAAAAAAAAAAAAAAAAAAGGCCGGGCACAGTGGCTCACGCCTGTAATCCCAGCACTTCGGGAGGCCAAGGCAAACGGATCACGAGGGCAGGAGGTCGAGACCATCATGGCTAAAGTGAAACCCTGTTTCTACTAAAAATATAAAAAATTAGCCGAGTGTGGTGGCGGGGGCCTGTAGTCCCAGCTACTTGGGAAGCTGAGGCAGGAGAATGGCGTGAACCCGGGAGGCAGAGCTTGCAGTGAGCTGAGACAGCACCACTGCACTCCAGCCTGGGCAAGACTCTGTCTCAGGGGAAAAAAAAAAAAGAAACCAAAAAACACCCTTCCCTTGGTAATCCTACAATGATTATGAGACTGAGGTCTAGGATTTAAAACAACAACAAAATAAAACAAAAAACCTCAATAAGAAGATAAGGAAGCAAAAGCTGTTATCAGGAACTCTAATCTCTGCCCCCCAAAACTCCATTAGATTTCTTTTTTTTTCTTTTGAGACAGTCTCACTCTGTCTCCCAGGGTAGAGTGCAGTGGCACCATCTTGGCTCACTGCAACCTCTGCCTCATGGGTTCAAGCGATTCTCCTGCCTCAGCCTCCGAGTAGCTGGGATTACAGGCATGTGCCACCACGCCCAGCTAATGTTTATATTTTTAGTAGAGACGGGGTTTCAGCATGTTGGCTAGGCTGGTCTCGAACTCCTGAACTCAAGTGATCCACCCACCTCGGCCTCCCAAAGTGCTGAGATTACAGGCGCGAACCACCGTGCAGTGCCAAATTTCTTTAATACCTTAAATACTTGTAGTATTTCTATGCAGGCAGAAAGGTTCATTTCAGAAGTACTTTTTTTGTTTCAAAGAAAAATATAAAAAATGCAGTTCAAGTGTTGAGAGAATAAAATGATAAATAAATCTTGGTTCAGCTTCATTTTCTCTGAGCCTCAATTCTCTCCTGTTAGTCTTACAACAATCCTGACAACAAATCATTTATGAAAGTGCCCAGCAAATGGTGGTAACTACTCCATAAATTACCAGTTCTCAAACTGGTCTTGGGCCCCTTCTCTGGTTTATGCAGGTTCTATCTATTATTTACTGTGTTCAAAATTAGAACTGATCATTTTTAATTAAAAAGTATTTATTCATTCATTAAATAATACATCCATCACATGTTAATCACAAACCCAATAATATTAACATAAGTAACATTATTTTTATTAAATTTTCCAAAAAAAATATAGGTGAGGCACGGTGGCTCATGCCAGTAATTCCAGCACTCTGGGAGGCCGAGGCAGGTGGACCACCTGAGGTCAGGAGTTGGGAGATCAGCCTGGCCAACATGGTGAAACACTGTCTCTACTAAAAACACAAAAATTAGCTGAGGGTGGTGGTGGATGCCTGTAATCCTAGCTACTCAGGAGGCTGAGGCAGGAGAATCGCTTGAACCTGGGAGGTGGAGGTTGCAGTGAACCAAGATTGCACCACTGCACTCCAGCCCGAACCACAGAATGAGACCCTGTCTCAAAAAAAAAAAAAAAAAAAAAGAAAAAAAAAAAAAAAAAAAAGAAAAAAAAAGTTACTGCAAAGACTGGCCTTGTTTCGCATTTTTATATATCTTGTTCTATGTCCTTACGACTGAAGAATGTGAAAAAATCTGGTGTCACAGATATGCAGTTGAAAAAGGAGTATTCTGATAGTTTTTTCAGATAAGGTGGATATTTTTCTGTGACACTACACCAAAACTAAACAAGTGGTAGCTTATTAAACGTTAAAGCAATGTGGAATGTCAAATACATCAATGACCTTTTTGAACTGTTGCACAGAAATCCACTGACCCACCCTACAGTTTAAATAAATCTTTAATCCATGCATAGTTTTGTAACATTATGCATTCGTTATTTAGAAAATACTGGTTCACTTAGCTATAAAAACCAGTGGCATGTTGATATATTTCATTATGTAATATAAAATAATTATTTTTTAATATCACCATTGAGTTGGCCAGGCATGCACGCCTGCAATTCCAGAACTTTGGGAGGCTGAGGCGGGCGAATCACAAGGTTGGGAGTTTGAGACGAGCCTGGCCAACATGGTGAAACCCTGTCTCTACTAAAAATACAAAAAATTAGCTGGGCGTAGTGGTGAGTGCCTGTAATCCCAGTTACTTGGGCAGCTGAGGCAAAAGAATCGCTTGAACCTGGGAGGCAGAGGTTGCAGTGGCCAAGATCACGCCACTGCACTCCAGCCTGGGTAACGAGTGAAATTTTGTCTCAAAAAATAATAAGAATAAAATTTTTTTAAATCACCATTTACTTAATCAGAAATTTTTTAAGTACTGGGAAGCTGTCAAGTTCATGGAGGCAGGCTCAGATTTTCCAAAATTCTAATTTTCTTTTGAAAGCTCACATGTGATTGGCAACAAAGACTACGGGTTCTTTGCTCACTTTCAAGTAAACATCTGCCAAATATCCTAGTGTACGTAACCAGTTTGTCAGTACTCTGAAGTTAAAAATGATGTTCCCTGAAAGAGGTGGCTAGCTTAATTCTCAACTCAAATGATTTTCCTTAACCATATTTCAGTATACAATAAAAATGTTTTATGAGCATTTCTATTTCCTCACACAGAATACTAAGAAGATAAAAAAACATTTTGTAAACCCTGGACTTCACATCTTCATCAATGACATTTTAAGTATAATTAGCTTAAAAAAAAAAAAACTATAAGGGGGGAGTGATTTGAATATGATTTCATTATGGTGTTACTATGTTGACCAGTTGATAAAATGGTTGATAAAACTTTATCAACCATTAGTTTTACACAATCCAAACATCAACGCAGTGAAAAACAGCACATACCATCTCAGTATTAATATGAAAACAGTTTTGACTTCAGAGACCCTTGGAGTCTCCCACACTTTGAGAATCACTGTCTTAAGTGGTAGCTATTATTGTTATAGGAGGCATCAGCTTTGGGGGCAAACCATAAAACCTTGCTCAAGTAGGCAAAGCCTCAGTTTCCTTGTTTACACAGTCTAGGATACTGCCACTTACCTTCCAGTATTCCCATAGGGATTATCCTGAGTTAATACACATACAACAGTTAAGCACAGTACCTGACCCAGAGTAAACACTCAAATTATAAAAGAATAAGGAGAAGGAAAACGCCGCCTTACTGTTTCAAAAAGAGAAAGAGGGAAAACATAGAGATCGGAAAATAAAATTCACTGAACCATTACAGAAGCAAATGCCAGAAAGCATCAAAAAGCATATCCAAAATCAGAGTTCTAAAAACAAATGTCAAGAGGAAAGTAACAAGAATAGTAAACTTTAAACAGGCATGGTGGTTCACACCAGTAATCCCCGCACTCCCAGCACCTAGGGAGGCTGAGGTCAGATAATTGCTTGAGACCAGGAGTTAAGGCCTGGGCAACGTAGTGAGACCCGTCCCTAGAATTTAAAATCAGAGAGAATAGGAAAACCATAAAATAAAATTCGCTCAAACATTATGTAAAATGTGACAGAGCCTTAATGGAGGAAACTAAATTTCAAAACACCATAACAGAAGGAGGTTTGGGAGAAAAAAAACAAGGTTGCAAAAAGATGATGAAGAAGTAACCAGGGAGTATAAGATTTGAAGACGGTAGAAGGGAGTCTCTCCCAATGTCCAAAGTACGTTAAGAAATATGCATTCACTAAATTCAATTAGCTGCAAACTTTAAATTCTATGAAACTAACAACTCAAAATACACTTACCAACATAGGCTCCTAATTCTTGCAATTTCCCCTTAATGGCACTCTGGGAGAAAAAGAGCAAACGAGCATGTGAGAAAGGCGGCTCTAGGAAAACAAGACCGGATTCTGCAGCGCTGAGGCCACTTCACTGGTGCGCGCACCTCCAGGTCCCCCGGGTGGGGGCGGGGAGGAGCCTCGCCTGCACCACCACCCCCACCCCGCACCCCACTCCCGCTCCGGTCCCGCGGCGCCCACCTCCCGCAGCGGATCCAAAGCGGCGCCCTGCGCCGCAGGGGTGGCTCCCGCCAGGCCTGAGCCTGTCCTTCCGTTTCCCGGCGGCTACTTCAGCCGCAGCCCTGCTCTGAGGCCGCAAATGTCCCCAGGCCCAAGGCGGCCTGGACAAGGAGGAGCTGCAGCCCGCCAGGAGCGTCCAGCGGCGGCCAGGCCGCGGCGTCCACCCGGGCCCAAGGTCCCCGTTACTCCTGACAACCGCCCGCTTGCCGAGACCTGGCTTCCCACCCCCGCCCGGCACGGGCCTCACCCGGATCTTGCGGCTGATCTCGGTGCCGATCTCCATGGCTCCACGGCGTGCGGGAACTCAGCACTGCGCGGCGCTCGGCTCACCCGGAGGCTACCGCGGACTCCCACCCCGCAGCCGAGCCACCACCGCCTCCTCCTCCGTTCCGCCCCCGGCCGCGCACACCGCGTATCCCCGCCCCCGCCGGCACGGCGCGCCGGAGTGAGCGCGCATGCGCCCGTGTCCGCGCCTGCGCACACCTTCTACCCGCGAAACCTGTGTTCAGGCAAGGAGGGCGGCGGCGTGCGCGTGCGGGTGGCCTTGCTGCTCCGCCTCCCGGGCACCTCGGGGAGCCTTCCTTAAGTCTCTCTGCTGGCCCTCCGCTTATTCATTTTATTCTCTCTTGGATGGTAAGAATGAATTAAATGTGTAGCAGAAAGATCTTGGGCTGTGATATGAGACGCGAGTTCAAATCCAGCCTTCACTTACTGTTAGTATGGTACCGGTCCAGGTATTTAAACTTTTCTTACGTGTCAAATGGAGTCTGCCTCTTAGAGGTTGCACTGCAATTACCCTTGAAGGGAAAATGGACTATCCGGAGCAACAGAGCCAATCCGTCAAGTCTCTGACTCTGCCCTACCTTGGCCCTTCTGGGTTTGGTTCTGCCTTCCTTATCTCGGGCCCACCCGTGGCCTCTCCCCGAGACGAATCCCCATCCTCCTGCTTCTCTGAACACCCTTCGTGGGACAACACTTTTGTTCTGAGGATTTAAGTTGTCAACTCTGTGCTGATACTGACCGAATTTTCCATCAGCCTTGAATTCTCACACAAACCCCACTCCCAAATTCTAAGTGACTACTCTTATTTTCTCCAAACTCAGCACTTAGACAGAAGTCGCCTTCATCTCCCCTTCCTCCACTCAATAGATTTCTACTCTTGATTCCGCTATTTGAATCAATAACTGAATTCTCCCTATCCCTGATCACAAAACCTGGAAAACAGAAGAGGCACAGAGAGGTCTCCTTTCTCCCTCATATCCACTAATTCCTAAGCGTGGTCTCTGTTGTCCATTGCTGCATAACAGATGACCACAAGTTGAGCAGCTTAAAACACAAACGTTTATCATCTCATGGTTTCCATGGGTCAACCTCACTGGGTCCTCTGCTCGGGGTCTCACAAGACTACAATCAAGGTGTCAGGCAGGCTGTGTTCTCATCTGGAGGCTTGACTGAGGAAGAACCTATGTTCAGGCTCATTCAGGTTGTTAGCAAGAATTCATTTCTGGCTGTGTGGGGTGGCTCATGCCTGTAATCCCAGCAGTTTGGGAGGCCGAGGCTGGCGGATCACTTGAGATCAGGAGTTCGTGACTAGCCTGGGCAACATGGCAAAAACGTGTCTCTTCAAAAGTACAAAAAATTAGCTGGGCATGGTGGCATGCATTTCTAGTCCCAGCTACTTGGGAAGCTGAGAGGGGAGGATTGCTTGAGCCTGGGAGGCAGAGGTTACTGTGAGCCAAGATCATGCCACTGTACTCCAGCCTTGGTGACAGTGAGACCCCATCTAAAAAAAAAAAAAAGAAAAAAAAAATCATTTCCTTGTGGCGTTGAGAGTAAGGACCCAGATTTTTTTCTGGTTATCATCTGGAAGCCACCCTCAAGTCCTAGAGGCTGCCCACAGTTCTTTGCCAAAGGGTTCACTAACATGTCTGTTCACTGAAGCCAGTAAAGGCCAGGCATAGTGGCTCACGCCTGTGATTTGAACTCGGTGAAGCAGAGGTGGGAGGATCACTTGAGACCAGAAATTTGAGACCAGCCAAGGGCTTTCATTTAGTTAAGTTAGGCCCACCCGGGACCTGACCCCAAAATCAACTGATTCAGGACCTCCATTACATCTGCCAAACCTCTTATTTTTGCCAAATTTATTACCTAAGCAATCCACAGTAGGGGTCAGGAGCGGGTTGTACAGACAGCAGGAGCAGGAGTTGTGGGGCTACCTAGGGTCTGTCATATGGTCCTTTAGTAATCTCATATAATCCTTATGAATTCCTATGGCATCTATATGGAAGCTATTAGTATAATAATATATTCTGTGCAATGTTATTTCGTGTGTATGTGTGTCTTCCCTAACAAAATTATAAACTCTGTAGGGCTTTATATTTCTCCAACCTTTCAGGATGCTGGACACAGAGTAAGCACTCATTACATATTTATAGGGTAAAAGAAATTAAAGACCTAATTTACAAAAGCATTCCTCAAGGATAAATCCAGTGATCATACACTCATTCAACATTGATGACAGGCAGCAGAGCAGAATGACAGAGAACGAGGGCACTGCAGCCAGACCGTCTGGGTCTGAATCCTGGCTCTGCCACTCCCTCTGAGACCTTAGGCAGATTGCTTCTCATCTCTGTGCCTCAGTTTCCTTATCTGTGATATAGGTATGATACTAGTTTCACCTGCAAAGAGTTACTGTAAGGATGAAATAAGTTAATATTTGTGAAGCATATTGAACTGTGCCTGGCTCATGGCAGTACTATGCTTGCTGATTAAAAATTAAGTACCTACACTGGGATACAGTGCCAGGAGCCAGAGCACAAAGAGGAGCAAGACCAACTCCCTGCTTTCGTGACACTCACAATCCAAAAGACAGATGAACTACTTTTATTCCTTTACCACACATTACAGAACTAAGAACAAAAACACTTTTTACCATTACTGGGTACCCAATTCTCGGTCAATATTTACATAATATTGAAAATAACATTTAATAAAAAGTAATGTTTTAATTAAAACATATTCAGAGTAGGGAAACATTAAAATGTATTCAAGAGAGCGTTAACTTTTAGGACAAGGAGCTAACTTTTAGGACAGCTATGGAAAAGAGACTGAAAGACTGCTTGAGACCTCCCACCTTTAGATCTAAGATGTTGCAATGTCTAGATCACAGGAGGGGCAAACCCACTAAACCAATGGTTTATTTGGTGGTCCAGGGCAGTTCCAGGCACTTGCCTGTAAACTGCAGCTTCACAAACCACATCACATCTCGAAGAAGATGTTCATGATGATGCCCTAAGAGAAGCCATTAGAGGGAGTAGGAGTGCTAGGCTTGAAAAAGACAAAACTGGACAGTGTTTTTTTTTTTTTTTTTTTCCCCCAGCTTGAAAATGTTCTCTGATTCAGTGGAAACAACACGTTTTCCTATCAAGACCAGATTTCAACAAACCCAAAGTGCCAGCTAAGAGGGCTCTGGGCTGTCTTCCAAAAAGAGAAGATGACTGAAAAGAGGATTGGCTTTGAAGTCAGAAGGGCTGAGTACCAACCCCATCTCCATGGAGCTATGAGTCTTCTAACATTGCCCCCCAACCACATCTACTCTCTTCTCAGGTTATATGTCAGCTGGATGTTGTACATTCTTTGCATGTGCATGCATGCGTGTAAGTGTGTAGAAGCAGTAGGGGGTGGGGGAAGGTGGGGTGGGGGTGTCCTCCTGCCTGAAAAGCTTTTCTTTTCTTTCTTTCTTTTTTTTTTTTTCTTGAGACGGAGTCTTCCTCTGTCGCCAGGCTGGAGTGCAGTGGCGTGATCTCAGCTCACTGCAACCTCCACCTCCTGGGTTCAAAGGATTCTCCTGCCTCAGCCTCCTGAGTAGCTGGGACTACAGGTGTGTGCCACCACACCCAGCTTATTTTTGTATTTTTAGTAGAGACAAGGTTTCACCATGTTGGCCAGGATGGTCTCACTCTCTTGACTTTATGATCCGACTGCCTTGACCTCCCAAAGTGCTGGCTGTGAGCCACCGTGCCCAGCCCAAAGCTTTGCTTTTCTTTGAGTAGTCAGTCAACCTTTTTTTTTGTCCTTCCAGACTCAAGCAGAAGCTGATCACAGTGGTTAACCAGACATTACCAGTCCATTCAGACTATAAAGTATAACCATGTATAAATTTCCTCACCTACTACAATTACATATTCACCTGTTGTTCACATGGTGAGTCTTTGAGGACAGGGGTATACATCTATTTACCTTTCTCCTTGCAGCACCTGGCTTCTAAATATATGTGGGCTGAATGGACAAGTGTTTTCCAATAGTGATTATCACATGGCATAGACAGGCTTGGATCAAAGGCCCTAAGTGTTGGGAATTACAGTCACAGCAGTCACTTGCTACTGAGGTAGACATGCTTCTCCATTTGAACAAACACACTGCCAAGATCATCATTTCTCTGATGTCCAGGGGAATCTATCCATAAAATGATTACTCTTTTGCAACTGGAAAGGTGTTGCATGTGACACAGTGTTGAGTGTAGTAGACAGAACTTAAGGAGCAGATTGAGAGACCAAAGACTTCACATTTCTAGTTCTAGCCCTCACTGTCCCCTTCCTCAGGGATCATTATCTTTTTTTTTCTTTTTTTTGAGACAGAGTCTCACTCTATCGCCCAGGCTGGAGTGCCGTGGCACCATCTCAGCTCACTGCAACCTCCGCCTCCCGGGTTCAAGCGATTCTCCTGCCTCAGCCTCCTGAGTCGCTGGGACTATAGGCGTGTGCCACCCACCCGGCTAATTTTTGTTTGTTTGTTTGGTTTTTTTTGGTTTTTTTTTGAGACAGAGTCTCATTCTGTCACCCAGGCTGGAGTGCAGTGGCGCGATCTTGGCTCACTGCAAGCTCTGCCTCCCGGGTTCACACCATTCTCTTGCCTCAGCCTCCTAAGTAGCTGGGACTACAGGCGCCCATCACCACGCCCAGCTAATTTTTTATATTTTTAGTAGAGGTGGGGTTTCACTGTGTTAGCCAGGATGGTCTCGATCTCCTGACCTTGTGATCCACCCGCCTCGGCCTCCCGAAGTGCTGGGATTACAGGCGTGAGCCACCGTGCCTGGCATAATTTTTGTATTTTTTAAGTAGAGACGGGGGTTTCACCATATTGGCCTGGCTGGTCCCGAACTCTTGACCTCATGATCCACCCGCTTCGGCCTCCCAAAGTGCTAGGATTACAGGCGTAAACTACTGCACCCAGCCAGGGATCATTATCTTTGTGTGGCAGGGCATTCATTCAATTTGGATTTTTGCAGATGATGATAATTTATACAGTGGGTATTCACCGTGCTATCAAAACAGATTAACTTTTGAACTTCTAAGAAAACACTAGTCAGTGCACCCACCAAACCACAATTTCCTTTTTCCTTTCCTTTTTTTTTTTTTTTTTTTTTGAGACAGAGTCTTGCTCTGTCACCCAGGCTGGAGTGCAGTGGCGTGATCTCGGCTCGCCACAACCTGTGCCGCCTGGGCTCAAGCGATTCTCATGCCTCAGCCTCCCCAGTAGCTGGGACTACAGGCGTGCTCTACCACGTCCAGCTAATTTTTGTATTTTTAGTAGAGACAAGGTTTCACCATGTTGGCCAGGCTGGTCTCGAAATCCTGACCTCAGGTGATCTGCCCCACCAGGCTTCCCAAAGTTCTGTCATTACAGACGTAAGCCACCGCACCCAGCCTCCTTTCATCTTTTTGTCTTTCATCATTTTATGTGCTGGGCTTTCTTTTTACATTTTAATTTATTTATTTTAGTAAGAAATAGCTTCCAGCGTAAGAGTATGTATAAGTATGCCACCTTCTGGATAACAAGAGGGGGTAAAGATAGTTATATGTAGTTGTTTATAACTCTGCAGAACATCTCTATAAGGATACAGAGGAATGAGGGAACACTGGTTACCTCCCAGGAGAAGAGCTAGGTGTCTAGCAGGCAGGGTGAGAAGCAGACTTTTTACTTATACCCTTTTGTATCTTTGGGGGTGGCACCATATAAATTATCTCACTTCCTTAGATATGAAACACAAGCTAATAATAATTTTACAACTAATACTTTGAAGGCATTATTCAAGTGCCTTCCCATGAATGTTACTGCCAAATTAACATAGCTGAGGGAAAATAGGGCTTAGGTACTTGGTCAGTACATGACATCTGTGGACTGTGAGGGAGGAAGTTCAACTCAGTTGTCTAACATCTCTTGGGTTTTACGGTCATTTTCTATTTTTAAAATTCTTTTATTTTCTTCCTGATTCAATTAACAAGTTTTTATTTAGTGCCTACTCTTTGCCCAGTACTGTCCTGGGAATCCTAGGAGATATAAAAGAAGCCTTCATGAAACAACTTTTACAGTTCTTGCCAAGTGTGGAGATCACTGTGGAATGGTGTGGCTAGAAAGTCATCCTGGAAGCAGAGTCTTACTTGCAGAGACGCAGAAGGCTTAGACAAATGGAAGGAGGGCAGAAGGGGCTGCTGGCCAGGGGCAAAGCTTGACAGGGGCAGAAAGCGATATGGGTGGTCAGAGAGGCCCGTTTGGAAACTCTCGATAGGTCAGGCAGAAGAACTTAACCTTGGGAGTCCATTAGGAGTGATAAGAGAAGGAAGCCTGGTATTAGCAAGGAAATAAGAGAGAACCGAGAAACCAGATGCCAGGAGACCACCCTTGTTGCAATAATCCGAATGTAAAATGATGAGGGTTTGGATTTAGAATGTTCCAGGGGAAACAGAAAGGAAACAAAGAATTCATGAGACATTTCAAAGGAGGAAATACCAGGTCTTGATGATGGAGATGAGAATGGGAGAAATCACACGATTCCAATTTTTCTACCTTGGGAAGCCAGCAAAGGGACTTCTTTTCAGATCTCATTTATTTCCTCGCGCACAAATTGACCCCCTCGTAGAGTTCAGTTGAAATATCAATTACAAACAGAATTGATCTATTTTTTTTTTCCCTTAGAAACACAAGTAATCTTATTTGCCTTTAGCTAAATGACCCAAGATGCACCTTGCTTGGCTTTGTTCTTGGATAGCACTCATACCTCTATGACAGTGCTCCCCACTTTGGCCTTGTACTGCGTGTGTGGTGTGTAGGTGCGTTTATTACCCACTAAACCAAAAGTCTGTGTTGTGCAGGGACCACGTCTCATGCATAGTTAAGTATTAAAAAGTTTTTGTTAATTGTTTAAGAAAATGATATTTACATGAAACAATACTTTAAAAAGCTTTCCAGAAACAACAGCATTAAAACAAAATCATTGAAATTAAAATTTACATAAATTAAAAGGTTCTCTGCTCCACATGCCAAGAAAAGATCTTATACTATTGTAATAGTGTTAGAGTCACAGTTTTATTCCTCAGCTTAAGTGCTGCAATACAGTAATAAGAATGCAGTACCAGAATACTGTGTCACAAACAATTAAACGAAACACTTCATATATGCTTTACACAAGTTATTGGATATTGCTTAGTATTTATTTCCCCCACCTCTGCGGTGCAAAGATATTAATATCCTTGTTTTATAGGAGAGGAAACAGGTAAAGAGAAATTAAGAAATTTGCACAAGGTCATCCAGCTAGTAAATGTTGGAGCTGGGATTTGAACCCAGACAACTTGGTCAAGTCTCCATCCTTAACAGTTCTGCTCTGTATTGCATAAGCAGACAGCTCCCTTTTGGGGACTGACAGGTTATTTGAGGCATATGAACCATTTCTGGTGGGGGGGCTTTTCCACCCAGTACTGGAAGTGTCTAGTGATATGGGGCATAACCTTAGGAGCAAGCAGGAAAAGAAGAACTGTATTCCAATACTATTAAGAAATATACCAGAGTAAACGAATAACCATCAATAACAGCATTTTACAGCCTACCTAATAACACAAGAATAAAACTCTTTATCTGGAATCTAAATAATACCCCCTCCTCTCATTTTATTAAAAGCCTTGCTTTATTTGGAAACTCTTAAAATAAGTGATCATACGATTAAAAAAAGCAGCGGCGCGCCCCCTCCCAGGCGGCCGGGCGCAGCTGTCCGCGCCTCCCCCGCGCGGCTGCCCGCATTCCAACTCTCTGAGGTCACGGGCCGCCGCCGCCTCCCCAGATCCGCCCGCCCGGCCCAGGGGGAGGGACGCCAGGGCCTGGCCGCCCCGCTGCTCCGGCCGCGCGTCCCGCGTCGGTCCGACATTCTGTCCGTCCTGCTGCCACCCCACGCCCCCGCAAGGCTTCTTTGTGGGGCGCTCCTCGCCGGCCGGTCCCACCTCCAGGCCTCGCCCCTCGCCGTCGCCACCGCCGGACTCTGCTCAGGGGAATGGTCTGCGGGCCGGGTTTTTGGAGACAGGAAGTGAGGCGTGCGAGCCTCATGAGCGCGCCGCGGCGCGGGCTGGCGTGCGGGTGCGGCTGCGGCGACCGCGCGGCGGGGCCCCGGGAGGCGGGTCGCTGAGCGGGGCGCGCGGCCCCGAGGATGCGGGAGCGGGAGCAGGTGAGGGCGCGGGCCCCGGCCGGCGGGAGGGGCGGGCCCCGGCACGAGCGGTGGGGTGTGTCCGCTCGCCGGGACCCCGGAGCGCGCCCGCGGCCCCGGAGTCCCGGAGAATGGGGCGCGGCGGCCAGACCCGTAGCGGTAGCGTAACAAAGAGAAAAGTCTTGCTTTTCCAGGTTCGCTCTCATGTATTTGAGTAATTTCTAAAAGGGGTCTTGAACTTCTATTCTGAACGCCCTGGCCGATTGTTGCGGGTTAATTCTGGATAAGGGTTTGAAATGTGTTAGGCATATTTGTGCCTCTCAGAATATGTAAACGTGAAATTCGCCAGATAACTTTGGCGAGAAGGGGCGCAGGGAAGGGCTGTTTGGTAACGCCTGGGTTTGTTTTTGGAGTAGAATGTTTACTCTGGAAAAAAGAATTCTTGGATCTGCAAATTCCGACTTGTGATTTCTGCAAATCCTGATTAGATTGGCCGCTCTTGGCATGCTTGTCCTGTTTTTTGCTGAGAAAGCCTTATAATAATAGCGTATGCTCACAAACACATTCAAAACATTCGTGTGCTCCAAGTGACAACTGCTGTATGCCTAATAGTTGCTGACAGTTTATTTATTTTTTTAAGTTTGGGATACGACAGTAATTTTACTCTCAGTATAGTCCGTTTTGTTTCTAGGGCATTTTATTCTGGAGCATCTACGCGCAGATGTTTTCTCTGTGAGAAACATGGGTTTAATGCTATAGCTATAGATATTACTCTAAAAATGTCACATACTTTCTCCTTTTAGTGCTTATTTTATTTTAAAGCAACGTTGGCAAAATTACACGTGGTGAGGACCTTAATAGGAAGGGGAATCGCTATAAGATTGAGAAGTAAAGTGTATTTGAGAAACTTTTGGAAAGGGATGTAGAGAGGGAAAATTAAAATGAATTCACAAATAGTTCAGACTGCCTTTTGTAAACTTGTACTGAAGCAGAATCTAGTATGTATTCGTTTACTTACCACAAAACGGAAAGATTTTGTAGAGAAACAAAATCATCGTTTTCCTTTAATAGCTATTTATAAATTATATTTACTTTAGTAAATAATTCCAGACCCAATCACTTTCATATTATTGCATATTATTTTATACCTGAAACAGCCCTCCCCAAAGAACTCTTAAATTTGTACTCATCTTGGTTTTACTATCTTCAGACATTGATAATTGTATTACATCATTTGGCAACAAATACTGCATATTACTGAAAATTAGGATGTGTAGATCATTGATAAATTTGTAAATTATTAAACAAAATCATTATTTTAACATAGTGGGTTTTATATAAATAAGCAAAAAGCAAGCCATTCTTATGGATAGATCTTGGGGGGGATGCACCATATACACACAGACTGCAACTTTTTCAATTTCATCTACTAAAATAATTTGACTTTTCCTTTATCCCTGATGCAGTAATACATTTCAAGTCTCAGGGACAATTGAACGTTTTACTGAGTTTGCTTAATCAGAGCTTAAGTTAATAATTAAGTTATACAGTGTAGTATCTATTGCTTTCAAGGCGTAGTTCTACGTAGTGAAAAGACTACCATATTTGAATGGCACCTAATACAAATATTTATCTTTCCTCTACACATATGCAATATCTTGTCTGTTCGTCTACACTACTTAATCCGCCCGGTTTCCAGTTACCATAATTTTTATATAAAATTGAAACCCACCATCTGATCTCATGAAAGGGTGTTTAGTATGCATATTTATAATCCTTAAATATTTACACTCTTGGTTTATCAATTTTCTGGTTAAAAGCTTATTATTTAAAGTTGTCATTTGCTAATTTTTTTCCATCTTGCTTTACTTATTTATTTAGTTTATACCCCGAAACATCAAAGAGCATTGAAAACTACTGGAAGTGGAAACCATATCTTTTTAATATTTATTTTCTGTTTCCCTCCATAATATGGTGCTTTTACCTACAGAAGGCACGCAGCAAATGCTGTTAATTAACACAGTGCTTTAGGTAGTTTCAGCTTTGTTTTTTTCTTCTGGCCTGCCCCAACCCTTGTTTTTAATATTTTGATTTTCCTGGCTATGGGGAATAACCAGAGCTCAAAACAAACAAAAAACTAGCCAGATAAAACCGTGGTTGGGTCCTTATTAGAGATACAGCTCTGTATGTAATTATAGCATGGTTGTAATCTCCTTAAAGACAGCGACGGCTTAGGGATTCGTCTTAGATTTCTCACGATGCTCATTACGCTGTCTTGTACCCAGAGACGCAACACACATTTGTGGAATGGAATTTCAAAATGTTAAGTTTGGCAAAGCCGAGGGTAGTAGCCGAACCCTTTTCTCCAGCTCTGCCATTCCCTAACACTGTGTGCCCCATCACCTCTGGGCCTGAGACGCAGTCAGGAAAGCAGGACCCAGCAAAGGACTGGGAGTGTGGAATTTGGGATCGATTCCCAGCTTAGCCCGTCCTAGCGTGAAACTGCGAAAGCCGCTTCTCTTCCTGAAGCCTTGGTTCTGCCTGCTAGATGAGAGGGTCGGGAGCAGATCCTGCCTCTCCGCGCGGTTCGGGGCCGGAGCTCAGCGTAGCCATCTATAGCTGGGTCTCGCTAAGCGATTCATCCCCAACAGGCAACCTCTGCGCAGAAGAAGGTGGGGAACCGTCTCAGGACCCTGGAAATATCCGGGATTTTGTAGACTCGTCTAGGGGGAAAAAAACTAATCCAGCTGATACAAAAATTCCCAGCTGGTGCTCGCTCCCATTTGCCTCAGCCCAGAGGTTACCATCAACAGGTCTGGTTAAAAACTCGGTTAGAGCCCGGCGTGGTGGCGCGCACCTGTGGTCCCAGCTACCCGGTAGGCTGAGGCGGGAGGATCGCTTGAGCCCAGGTGTTCGAGGCTGCGGTGAGCTACGATGGCGCCACTGCAGTCCAGCCTGGGTGGCATAGCAAGACTTCGCTCTATAAAACACGTTGTAAGGAGCGTATTTCGAGGTCCTGTGGCTCCAAAGCGGGTATGACAACCTCTCCACCGCCAGTAGGGCTCGCGCTGGTCCCTTTAAATGTTTCCTTCGGGAGCAGAGGGACCGGTCCTTTTAGAGCGCGTCCGTCCAGAAACGCGGCTGCAGAAAGAGGGTTCCGGAGCCTCCGAGTCTACTGGTTGTCCTGGCAACGCCGCTTGCTCTTCCCAAGGGGAGGACGCGGAAGAAGCCGGGGCCTGAGTGCTCCAAGGCCCCGTAGGCTTCCTGCGTTTGTTGCCCCCCCAGCCGCTCATTAACTCAGGATGGCGTGGAAGGTCTCGCCCGCCTCCCCTTCTTGGCCGCGGCTCCGCTTAGGTGAAGGCCTGTTTGGGCGTCCCCACCCTGGAGAGGGGCCGGGGTCTGGATTTTCAGAACTGCCACTCTTCCAGTGGTAAATGAATGGATAACGAGCATTTGTAGGGTATTTTATGATATTTATCAGTAAATCAATTTGATGACGTGAATACTTCCACAAGCGCTTGTTAGGCACCTCACCGCGTCTGAACCACACACCTGCCATTCTTAGTGGGGATTATTCCTCCCATTTGCCTTCAGGGTTAATTTTCTAAAGGGATTGGGACTGGAACTTAGCTCTTTTGGGGGTATTTTGCACTTTTCTCACTTAAGAACTAAAGAACTCTGACATTTGGAGTACTAAAACCTGAAAGAGTTACCTATGAAGAAACACCACCTTATCCAAAATAGGAAGAGGACCACGAATACTAACATTTGGGATTATAGTAGTGCTGGCCATTATCTCATTTAATCCTGACGATGGCCTAGCTTGCTCTCCCTATTTGTAGGATACAGTGAAGGGTGGAGTCTGACCCTGAGCCCAACACAACTCTGAGATAAAATTCCACCCTGCCTCCCGGGTCCTGTTAGTGCCTCCTTTTTCCAGCGGGTGGGGACGGCTTATTATTTGGACACAGCTTGACTGGCTTTTCTTTATATTAAGCAAAGCCCAGCGTTACCTTTGCTTAAGTAACGGCGTTCCTCTTTTCCCAGCGCTGGCGTCGATGCTCACTTCCTTGGGCCATTGGAGACTCCGTTGCTTTTTAATGGCGGCAGCGGCTGCTGGGTGAGCAGCTGGAGGCCGGACAGTGTTCGTCCCATTCGGAGAGGATTGATTTCTCCTGGCGTCACCACCGCTGGGTTGGTGGGGGTAGCTTTTCCCTGTTTGCTCCTCCACTCTTGAAGAAAGAAGAAGATGCCACTGCCATTTGGGTTGAAACTGAAACGCACCCGGCGCTACACGGTGTCTAGCAAGAGCTGCCTGGTTGCCCGGATCCAGCTGCTTAATAACGAGTTTGTGGAGTTCACCCTGTCCGTGGAGAGCACTGGCCAGGAAAGCCTCGAGGCCGTGGCCCAGAGGCTGGAGCTGCGGGAGGTAAGCCACCTAAAGACTGCAGGCTGGGCGCGGGTAGCTCACGCCTGTAATCCCAGCACTGAGAGACCGAGGCGGGTGGATCACTTGAGGTCAGGAGTTCGAGACCAGCCTGGCCAACAGGGTGAAACCTCGTCTCTACTAAAAATACAAGGCCGGGCGCGGTGGCTCACGCCTGTAATCCCAGCACTTTGGGAGGCCGAGGCTGGCGAATCACAAGATCAGGAGTTCGAGACCAGCCTGGCTAATATGGTGAAACCCCATCTCTACTAAAAATAGAAAAATTAGCGGATGTGGTGGTGGGCACCTGTAGTCCCAGCTACTCGGGAGACTGAGGCAGGAGAATCACTTGAACCGGGGAGGCAGAGGCTACAGTGAGCCGAGATTGTGCCACTGCACTCCAGCCTGGGCTACAGAGCAAGACACCAGCTAAAAAAAAAAAAAAAAAAAAAAAAATTAGCTGGGCCTGGTGGTGGGCCCCTGTAATCCCAGCTACTGGAGAGGCTGAGGCAGGAGAATTGCTTGTACCCGGGAGGTGGAGGTTGCAGTGAGCTGAGAGCACACCACTGCACTCCAACCTGGGCAACATGAGCGAAACTCTTGTCTCAAAAAAAAAAAAAAAAAAGACACTGCAGGCTTCTCTGTTCGGCATGCTGGCTGTGTGTTCTAGCCCACTGGCCACTCACTGTGTGTCCCTGGCTGGGATGTCTGAGTTGAGCTTGTAGGTTCTCTCCTCGTGAAGCAAGAATAGATTAGAGCAAGAAATCTTCCCTTGGGGTGCCGTATAATAACTAATGGTTCTTACTTTGAATATGTTTATATTCCCCCCTAAACGTAATCCAGAATCAAATGTGAACACACTCTGGGTTGTTCAAATTTCTATTTTCTAATATACCCCCTATGATATACTAGGTCATCCCTATCTCTAGTACAGTTTACTGACTTCATTCTTTCTTTTTTGTTCATTTTAATTTTTTTAGAGGCAAGGTCTAGCTATGTTGCCCAGGTTGGTTTCAAATTCCTAGGCTCAAGTGATCCTCCCGCAATAGGCATGTGCCACCATGTCCGGCTCCTGACTTCATTCTTTCAACATTCATTGAGTAAACAGAAAATTCATTGACTATATTCTTATAGGTCAGATCAAGGTTCTAGAGACATATTGCCTGAACTCAGTTTGAGTTCTAGTTTCCTTACCATCTGCTTCTATTACCTTGGGCAAGTTATGTGATATCTCTGAGCCCCGGTTCTCCATCTGAAGCATGGGGATGACTGTGACACCTAATTCTCAGAGTAGCATAAGGCCGTAAGCTCTACTAACTGTTAGAGTACTGATTGGGAGGTTTGCCTAGGAAACCCCTAATCCAGTTGGTAGAAAGTTATGGAGTACTTATGTATCCGTATAATGTCTTAAATTTAAAATGTTATGCAAGGCCTGTGAAGAAAGGTCTCTAATTAAACCTAGGACCCTCCCTACCTTTGGCTGCCTGGTTCTGGGGTAAGGGAAAGTTAGAGAAACTGGTTATTCCACCTAAAAAGTCAGGAATAGATGAACTTTCTCCTGGTGACCATCCAGTCACTTATATGAGCACTCAGTACTGAAGACGCATAAGTGCCAAGCACATACATACTTGGAAGCTCACCCTGGTGTTGTTGCCAATAAGAAAACAGGCATGATGCATGCTGTGATAAGGGAGGTAGAGGTTGTGCCATAGGCCAGAGGGAGGTGCAGCAAAGGGAAGGCTGCTCAGGGAAGTTGATTCAGAGCTGTGACCTGAGGATGGGGCAAGGGAGTCCTATCAGGGGCTGGAAGAGTTCCAACAAAGAGAACTGCACAGGGCCAAAGACGCAGAGGGAGCTGGTCTGCCTGAAGCCTGAAGTGTGTGGAGGAAAAGCTGACTGTAAGGGCAGCAAATGAGGATTTTTTGTTAAAGGATTTGGATTTATCCTGAGCATAGTGGGGAAGTTTAATGAAGGGTGTAAACAGGTGTGGTACATTTGTTTCTGTGAAGAGTGAGCCCTTTGGAGAATGATTCGAAGGGCGTGGTTCAGGTACAGATGGTAGCCACCTGGAGTTGGATAGAGTTGGAGAGAGGTGGTTGAAATCTGGAGATATTCAGGACCTACCAAGTAATAGGCAGGGGTTAGCATGGGTCCAGGTTGATATTCAGGTTTTCAGTAGATGGTGGGGCTATAACAGAGAGGAAATGTGAAAGGAAGTGCAGATCTATTAGGGGCAAGGAGGAGCGTGTGGTGAGCTCGGTTTTGGAAATACTGAGTTTGAGGTGTCAGTTGGAGGTGTTGAATAGACAGATGGATCTGTTGATCTGGAGTTCAGGCACGAGATCCAGGTTGGAGGGAAGAGATTGGGAAGTATCAGCCTAAGTGAGTTCATTAAAGCCAGAAGATGGTATGAGGCTCTCCAGGGGAGAAAAAGAGGACATTGCCGACCCCTTATGGTACATTAGAGGAGGGGAGAGTGTTGGAAGGAAACTGAGATGAAACTGCCCAAGAAGAAGAAAGAAAACCAGAACAGCAGGCCTCAGTAACCAGTCCCTGTTTACTTGCATTTATTCTTTCATAGGGATGGGGTCTCACTCCATCACCCAGGCTGGAGTACATTGGCACCATCATAGCTCAATACGTCCTCAAACTCCTAGGCTCAAGTGATCCTTTTGACTTAGTCTGCCAAGAGCTGGGACTATAGGTACACAACCACACCCAGCTAATTTTTTTTTAAAACTTGTATTTTTGAGATGGAGTCTTGCTGTGTTGCCCAGGCTGGTCTGGGAGTTCTTTCCTCTAGTTATCTTCCTGCTTCAACCTCCTGAGTAGGTGGGGTTATAGGCGTGTGCCTCCTTGCTTGGCTTAGTGGCTTATTCTATTTATTTATTTATTTTGCTTGCTTCGACTTTTTTTTTTTCCTACTATGGTTTCTTCTTCCTGTAATTTTCTTCCTCATGCACCAGGTCTGTCTATAACGCCTAGAGTCAGCTTCTTGAAGAACTATGGTTTGTTTATTTATTTATTTATTTATTTTGAGATGGAGTCTCACTCCGTCGCCCAGGCTGGAGTGCAGTGGCGCAATCTTGACTCACTGTAAGCGCCACCTCCTGGGTTCACGCCATTCTTCTGCCTCAGCCTCCCGAGTAGCTGGGACTACAGGTGCCTGCCACCACGCCTGGCTAATTTTTTTGTATTTTTAGTAGAGATGGGGTTTCACCGTGTTAGCCAGGATGGTCTTGATCTCCTGACCTCGTGATCCACCCGTTTCGGCCTCCCAGAGTGCTGGGATTACAGGCATGAGCCACCGCGCCCGGCCCCGGTTTATTTTTATACCAGGTGTGGAATGTGTTCAGTAAATACAGGGAGAACTGAACCCACAGGCATTGCCTTCCTTCTGTTAATAAATCCAGAGAAATTGCCATCCATTATTAGAAGTTATCAGTCTCAGGGAACTGGTAACTTTATATAGCTGTGGGTATATTTTGAGCCTGATTTTTACCAGAAGAGGAAACAGGCATGGTCCCTAGAAAATGTTTTGCCCTTGGAGAGTCTGTTCCACAGTTTCTGACATTTAGTAACAGTCAATGGTAGAAAATTTGTATAGCAAACTTTTCCTTTGAAAGCTCCAGAAGCTCTGCTCTGTAGCATATAAACAGATGGCCCAGGCGTCAGGCCTAATCTTACCAAATGACTGTTCAGAAATAATCTGAGTGGGGTCACACCTGTTTCTAGTTTGTACATATAGTCTCTGATTCATACCAAGAAATATCAGTATGTTGGTTTCTTGCACTATTCTCTCACCAAGCAAATCTGGAATTATATCTTATAGATTTGGGTGAAAACCTTTGTTACTGTCCAAATATAAATGGAGGGAAAAGTCTTTCCTCTTGCTTAATTGAATACCATTTCACTTCTATAATGACAATTTTTTTTTTTTGAGATGGAGTTTCACTCTTACTGCCCAGGCTAGAGTGCAATGGTGTGATCTCAGTTCACTGCAACCTCTGCCTCCCAGGTCCAAGCGGTTCTTCTGCCTCAGCCTCCCCAGTAGCTGGGATTACAGGTGCCTACCACCACGCCTGGCTAATTTTTTTTTTTTTTTTTTTTTAAGTAGAGACGGGGTTTTATTATGTTGGCCAGGCTGGTCTCGAACTCCTGACCTCACATGATCTGTTCACCTTGGCCTCCCAAAGTGCTGGGATTACAGGAGTGAGCCACCGTGCACGGCCCTATAATGACAGTTACAAGGGCAGCACGATAATATTATTATAACACTATACCCAAGGGTTTCAGCTATATCAGTAGTGTTTCTTACACTGGGTGTATGGGTATTTTTTTTTGTTTGTATTTTTAGTCTTCATATTTTTACAAGTGTCTAAGATATATTAAATTAAAAGCAACATGGTTAATATACATATATCCAATATAGTTAACTTAGGTTGCTAACTTTCTTCTCAATTCACCATATTTGAACTACAGAAAGTAACTTTTAAAAATGGGAAAATGAATGATCCCCTTAGGAAAATGTTGCTGTTCATTATAGCAATAGTTTCTCAAAGCTGTTGGAATTCCCTGCCTATCATTCTTCTGAGTTTCAAAACATTTTTTTCAGGAGAGGCTTTGAGTCCTTATGGAGTTTAAGGGGAGCTAGAAAATTCTCTCAAATTTTAAAAGTATATGCTGAAAAGTATATGCTGAAGGAGGTGGCTTGAAGGAGGTGGTGAGACAAGAGGGTGCTACCTGGGCATGGCCGCTGCCTGGGGCATCACCTTGATGGAATCAGCACAGTCCAGAGTGCAAGAGCCAGGCTCAAAAATCTCATGTCATGGGAAGATCTGATTTAATCTAGCTCACTGAGAATGATGTGCAAAACCAGGACCCAAGTTTAGTAATTTATAAGCAGTAAGGAACTGCCAAGGGTCCCAGGTATGTGTACCCTCTGCCCAGGCTAAGATTTTCCTATAGTTAGGGCACATGGGAGCCAGAACAAACCAGAAGTTTCATGGTGAACATGGAATCAGTAGAGGTGTTGCCTTGAAAAAGTAGGTATTTTCATAAGTAGGCCAGGCGTGATGGCTCATGCCTGTAATCCCAGCACTTTGGGAGGCCGAGGTGGGCGGATCACCTGAGGTCAGGAGTTCAAGACTAGCCTGTCCTGGCCAACATCGTGAAACCCCATCTCTACTAAAAGTACAAAAAAATTAACTGGGCGTGCTGGTGTTTGCCTGTAGTCCCAGCTACTTGGAAGGCTGAGACAGGAGAATCACTTGAACCCGAGAGGCAGACGTTGCAACGAGCTGAGATTGTGCCACTGCACTCCAGCCTGGGTGACAGAGTGAGACTCTGTCTAAAAAAAAAAAAAAAGAAAGAAAGAAAAGAAAAAGTACATATTTTTAAGCAGAGAATTGCTGCCTCCAGGACCAGACAAATTCCTTTAAGTCAGGATACCCTTTCCTCTGGGTGGTGCTTCAGTGGTGCTTTAGTCCCTGTCTGCCTCTTGAGATGGATGCTCAGCAAAGTGGTTAAGATAGTCTGCAGTAGTCAGAAACACCTAGGTTGCATCCAAGTGCTGTAATTTAAGTAATTATTAAATCAATTTCCCAAGGTCATTGATTTTTCATCTGTAAGTTGGGGATAATAATAGTACCTACTTGATAGTGGCTATAAGGATTCAGTGTTAAATGTAAAACATTTAGCAAAGGACCTGGTATTTGGGAAACTCCTAATAAGTGTTCATCTTTATTCTCTTCATAGGAATTCTTTTCTTTTCTTTTCTATTTTTCTTTTGTTTTTTGGTGAGCTGGAGTCTTGCTCTGTCGCCCAGGCTGGAGTGCAAATGGCGCGATCTCAGCTCACTGCAACTTCCACCTCCTGGGGTCAAGCAATTGTCTCACCTCAGCCTCCCAAGTAGCTGGGATTACAGGCGCCTGCCACCACTCCTGGCTAATTTTTATATTTTTAGTAGAGATGGGATTTCACTATGTTGGCCAAGCTGGTCTTGAACTCCTGACCTCAGGTGATCCACCCGCCTCGGCCTCCCAAAGTGCTGGGATTGCAGGCATGAGCCACCACACCCAGCCTAAAAAGGTTTTTAATCCTCAGGATATGGGGAAGTTCTGAAACCATGGAAGTCTCTTCAAGATTATTATTTTTTTGATGTTTTTGCTATGGTATATTGTGTTAGTTTTATAACTTAGAGGATAGTTTTCTTTCACCTGTTTCTGAGGTGTGTGTGTGTGTGTTGGGGCCTCTTTATTGTTGTTCCCATATATGGCCTTCATACATAACTGTTGCTTTGAAGTTGAGTTAAAGACTGAGCCACTGCTAAAAATTACCTGCAAGGTATTTTGTTGAAGATGAAAGTCTAGCAAAATGTATATGGTAGCCTCTCATTTCTTAATTATAGGCTTTGGTTTATCATAGATCTTTACGAAATGTTTTTTAAATTGTGTGTTCAGTGCATTACATACAATGTCAAGTTTTTGTTCCATAGAATATAAGCTCCATCAAAGTAGGAATCTTGTTGACTGGAGCATTGCCAGGGTCTGGGATAGTGCCTTTCACCTTACAGTATGTTGTTGCTGAATGAATGTTTACTTAGTTTAAAAATTAAGAGTTTTGAATTTAGATTGATAAATATGGACAGCAGTACAATTAAGTCTGCCTTTGTTTGCTCTGATTTTATTTCCTGGAGAGAGTTAAACATTTCCAAGGTTTTGTATTCAAATAGAAAAGCACCATTTTCTTTAGACTCTTCTTTTTTACTTTGGGGCTTCTTCTGAAACACCTAGAAAGTGATCTAGTTGTAGTGACTCTCTGAGGTAAGATTGCTGTGTCAAGGGAGTGTCAGCTTCCTCACTGGACTTTGAACAGATACTTCTCATAGCACCTTATGGCAGATGGGGATATTTTTTGGCTAGGGGATTTGTTAGAGAGGAATCAAGCATATAATGCAAACCATAACCCTCAAGCACAACTTTAGAAAGTGTTCTTGGCCATCAAAGTGTTTTATTTTAAATTAGTATCTGAGGTATTCCAAATATCCACTGACCTTATCTTGACTGTTATCTGAGTAGACATCAAGAATTTCATGCTTATTTCCTTGTGTACTAAGTGTTTTCATTTGGACTCTAAAAATAGCTGAAATATGTGTAAAGTCAAAGTCTAGTACCCAGAAACTTTTTTACCTTTTAGGCCGAGTAGTTATTCATTTAGGTGTGTATGTTATAAAACAAATAAGTCTGAGGTAGAGACAAGAATCTGTGAATATTTTCAGTTAGAGCTATTGGACCATCTGAAGGAAATATGTTAGGTTGGCCTCTCACCTAGATAGAGAAAGCTTTCTCAAGTCTAACACCAATTATAAATGATCAGGGATTTTTCTTGATGTTTAGGTTTTCTGTTACTTTTCTTCTTTGGTCTAGGTAATTAAGAATTAGCCATATAAATAAGTATGGAAATTACACATACAAACATGGAGGATATGCGTTTTAAAGTCTATTCTGTAATCACAAGTTATTGCAGATTTTGGAAACCTGTTTATTTGAAGAATGGAGTATTATTCAACCTAGGCTTAATTCCTAATAAACTTAAAGGCTAATAGCCTAAGATGTTTTCCTTCCAGTATTGGATTTTTCCCTTGAGATACCAGATGTCCTTATTTTCTTACCAACAGTCTGTCACAGTGGTATAGTCTCAAGACCATGTGGAATTAAGCATGAATTTACTCATTTGAGATTTGTAAGGTGAGTTACAAAATGGTGGACATGAGGGAACTGATGGGGTTTTGGGAGACTCTAAGTGCTGTCACTGTCATTGGTGTATAGATTCAGATTCCATTCCGTCTAATATCTCTAGAAGCTTTGATTTTCCTTTTGGGTAAGTGAGCATTATTGTGCTGGAGGCTTAATTTGCCTCATTTAATCTTCACAATGAATTAGGCGTTGCATTATCTTTTCCATTTTCAAGTTAGGAAACTGAAGTTATGAAAAGTTCGAGTGATTACATAGCTGATAAGCAAAAGACCCAGGATTTGAGATTTTATGTCAGACTTGTGCTCGAACTTTGACCTTTAAATTGATGGCGGTCATGGCCCCCTTTGAGATCTGATGTAAACACAGAATTTTGTATACAATTTCAGGTGGTTCATAGCCACTCTCCCCTGAGTCCATCTGTGGGCCTAGGCTGTGGGCGTGGAGGCTTCCTGGTTAAGGCAGTCTCTCCCTTTCTCTCCACTTGTCACAGAGCAGGATCTTTCTTCCCTGGTCTTCTACTTCCCAGGGTGAAGATGCTGGAAGGATGGAATATTTGTGAACAACTCAAGACCTTCATAATTAAAAAATAATCATTTGCCTCTGAATATAGTTCCTCCCCTCGCTGACCCTTCTACTACAAATGCCCTTTTTTCTTTGGACTTCATCTTTAGGTCTCAGGAAGGGCCATTCATTCCTCAGTGGGACAACTTACTATTAAGGAAAAAGCCCCTTTCAGGGGGACAGAGGGGAGGTCGTGAGTGGGAATTCCCCCACTGTACTGCTGATGGTAGATCCATGTCTGTCTTTCCTTCTAGGCAGCAGGTATGTGACGAATCTTCAGGAATTGAATGGATGATTCATTCTTCATTTATACATTAATCAAGTTCCCAGGCCAATTGTTGAGCCCTCTATGTCATTCTTCTTGTCAGATACACACCTTATGTGAACGTGGCATTTTCTTTTCTATTAACAAGGATTCATCATTCTCTTAACAATATGCCAATTTAGCAAATATTTTCCTATTCAGTTCTCTGAGCAATTTGTTCATAAACAAATGTCACTTAGATTTCCTTTATCTTTTAATGAATTGACAGAACATCCAGAGGCAATTTAAATTTTTCCTAAGATGCTAATATTACTAGAAGAAACTATGTATGTCACAAATCCTTCATGAGAATTGGCAGCATGTAGTAGAAATAACTTCCTATCAAGGGTTTGTACCACTTTCTATAGTAGATTACCCAAATGTGATCATTAAAAGGTGTATAGTGTTGAGATTTATAAATGGGGCAGAGTAGTTTTGTTATTTTAACTAAGTTTTGACTGAGAAGGCTAACAAAATATACGGGTAATCTCATGCTGAGTGGCAAGCTCATGTGAATCTAAAAACAACTTGTTGGCTGGGTAAGGTGACTCATGCCTATAATCACAGCACTTTGACAGGCTGAGACAGTAAGATTGCTTGAGTCCAGGAGTTCAACACCAGCCTGGGGAACATAGTGAGACCCTATCTATACAAAGAATTAAAAAATTAGCTGGACATGGTAGCATATGCCTGTAGTTTCAGCTACTCTAGAGGCTGAGGTGGGAGGATCACTTGAGCCCAGGAAGGCAAGGCTGCAGTGAGCCATGATCATGCCACTGTCCTCTAACCTGGGTGGCAGAGTAAGACCCTGTCTCCAGAAAAAAATGAAAATAAAAACAACTTGTTATGTTGCAGTTACTTAAATGCCTCAGACTTCGTTAGTCAAATGAATCTTGATGTCAAGTGAATTTTCAGTGCATTGAACTTTATACTGTTGAATTCAACTACAATTGGCAAAGTGGGGTTTTGGAAGCAAAGAGGTAAAGTTTTGGTGCTCAATGGACTTGGGTTCAAATCCCTACAGACTACCTGTGTGAAGTAAGGAAACCAGCTTCCCTGGGATTTGTTTCTTTTGTATGTGATATGGCTGCATGTAATAGTAAGAATGATAACTATATATTGGGTACTGACCATATGCCATGCCCTGTGCTGGTTGCTTTACGTATGTTTAACCCTGTGTATAATCAACTCTGTTTCCTTCCACCATCTCATTGATGGAGTAGACCAAAGACTAATAGCATCTATAGGACACTCATTACCTGGCAGCTCTTTTTTAGTATTCTTTAGCCATTTCCACTTTCTGTTTCATCATGTAAATTTGTTAGTTGCGATAATATACTGAGGGATAATAATGGGTTGGAGGAAAATCACTGGAGAGGTATTATTGTTAAGTCAGGTAACTGAGTGTAGAGCTACACCACTGAGAATTAAGATATTCACCATAACATCCTTTCTCTTCCTGCAAGTTTGGTATGAAATATCTAGAAAATAACATTCTCATTCCCTTGTATTTTGCACTTACAAATAATATGTAGACACATGCATACTTGACTCGCCTGTGTTTTTATGATTGATGCTTATTTTGAAGTCAAATTTATGTTTAGTGACTTAAGGAAAGAATACTTAAACTATACAGTATGATAACAGAAAAATGGAGCATATTTAATAGTGAATATGTCTAAAATTGTATTATTATTTGTAAAATGTCTGCTACCCTTCAGTAGAATGCAGATTTCTCTGTATGATGCTATACAACTAATGCCTGGTTAGGACAGCTAGTTGGTGACAGCCCCCTGCTAGAATTCAGGTATTCCAGCTCTTGGTTTAGCACTTTTCTCTCAATATACTACTTTTCCATGGAGCCATTGCCATTTTCCTAAAAGAAAAGCAATCCAAATGTTGGTATTGTCTATTTACTTTAAAAGGAAATAAAGGGAAAGAAGACCAGGCGTGGTGGCTCATGCCTGTAATCCCAGCACTTTGAGAGGCCGAGGTGTGTAGATCACCTGAGGTCGGGAATTCAAGACTAGCCTGACCAACATGGGGAAACCCTGTCTCTACTAAAAATACAAAATTGCTGGGCATGGTGGTGCATGCCTGTAATCCCAGCTACTCAGGAGGCGGAGGCAGGAGAATCGCTTGAACCTGGGAGGCAGAGGTTGTGGTGAGTCAAGATCATGCCATTGCACTCCAGCCTGGGCAACAAGAGTGAAACTCCATCTCAAAAAAAAATATATATATATATATATATTAAAAAACCAGGCATGGTGGCAGTTGCTTGTAATCCCAGCTAGCTACTCGGGAAGCTGAGGCAGGAGAATTGCTTGAAACCAGGAGACGGAGGTTGCAGTGAGTTGAGATTGCGCCATTGCACTCCAGCCTGGGCAACAGAGTGAGACTGCATCTCATGAAAAAAAAAGAAAGAAAGAAAGAAAGAAAGAAAAAGGTAAAGAAAAGGAAAAGTTCCCAAAGACAGAGTCCTATTAGTGAAGGAAGTATTTAAGTGTAGGATCTCCTCTACTAAATAAATGTAATATGAAATTTGATACTGTTTAAAGGGACTAGAAAACCATGATAAGAAGATCTCATATCACTTGAGCACTTGTTTGCATGTGCTTTAAATGTTTTTGCTTATTTTGATCTTCACAAAAATCCTCTATATGAGGCACTCTTATGTCCATCTCCATTTTACTGATGGGAAAACTGAGACACAAAGGTATTAAGTAACTTGCTCGTGGTTACATGGCAGAAACCACAGCTAGAGTAGTTCTGGCTCCTTGAACAGTATCTTTCTTCCTAGATTATAATCTTTGACAAGTGACAGGTGGCTTGCTCTGGAGCTCATGTCCTTAATGACAGCCTGGCACAGAGTGGCCTCCTAAATATGACAGTAGTTGTTGTAAGTACTCTGGAGATATTTGTTATTTAATTTTTTATTTTTACAATTATCTTGCTTGAGATAGGTTTTTGCACTCACGTCAGGCAAAGAAAGGTAAGCATGAGAAGGAACATGAGTGTCATTAGGCCAGCAAGACACTGTTGGGGAATCCCCGAGGTGTTTAGGGCAGAGCTGTTTGATGAGAAGCCTTTGGTGAGCTTATTCCCTGGCAGAGTTGGAAGTATCAGACTGACGAAATACATCCCAGCAGAGTTCTCTGCTGAGATATTTTCCAAAGCAACATCTGCTTGCGCTGTTGGATGAATTTGGTGGGCTTCTAGATTCAGATTCTTCATCCAAGCAAGAAGGAAGGTAGAGGCAGTGAGTCCATTGAAGTACTGGCTGCCTTTCCTGATGAGCCCAGGCTGTGATTGAAGAATAAGAAGTTCTGATTTATCTTTGGTTATGTGGGTCATAAACTAAACAACCTTTTATATAGTAGCACATAGAGCACATTAGCTTTTGCCCATATTGAAACTTTGCGCAGTAACATCTCAATTATCCCTGTCATTCTTGTTGGTAATATGTATATACAGTCATGTGCTGCATATGACATTTTGGTAAATAACAGACTGCTTATAAGATAGTGGTCCCATAAGATTTTAATACTGTGGTTTTACTATACCTTTCCTATGTTTACATAAGCGTAGATACACAAATACCATTGTGTTTCAGTTGCCTACAACATTCACTACAGTAATGTGGTATACAGGTTTGTAGCCTAGCAGCAATAGGCTATATCACATGCCCTAAATGTGTAGGAGGCTACACCGTCTAGGTTTGTGTAAGTACACTCCATGATGTTCACACAATGAAATAGACCAATGATGCATTCCCACATCGTTAAGGGACATGTGACTGTACTAAAATTTCCACTTTAATCCTAGTTTACTCTTTTAAAAAAAGTTGATATTGTCTTAATCTTATAATTCAAGATCTTTCTCCATAGCACTAATCAGTATATGGCATAGTATATATTTTGCTTCTTTGTCTGTCTTTCCCTACTGGAATTAAGTTATGTGAGGTCAGGAATTTTGTTCTCTTGTTCAGTGCTGTATTCCTAGTTCCCAGAACAGTGATTGACATGTAGTAGGTATTCAATCCATATTCATTGAATGAATAGATCAGTCTTTCTAAACATTCGTCCAGTTAAAAATAGAGTATATTTATTTGTGTTTTGGAGGCATCATATTCATAGCATCTGATTGTCCAGGATAGTAAATAGAAAAGAGATAAGCAGTTCATCCATGTGGACAGGATCTCAATTTGTGCCTCCTACTGTCTTTCAATCCCTGAAATTGGCTTATCATTTGACTCTTCCTGAAAGTTAAACGCTACAGCAACAACAAAAATCTAGCCACACAAGGAGTTCAGTTACTTGGACTTCAGTATAATTTCAGAATAATTTAGAAGGCCAAGATGTACTCTTGATTATTTTCTTGAGTCTTCATTTAGTTGTAATAGAGTATAATGATATTACATATTACCACTTTGGCTGTGAAATATATATTATTTGATCAAGTATAGAAGAAAACTGATTAAAATTAAACAGAAAAGGAAAAAATGCTGCCTGCTTTGAGGCAACATGACCGCCATTATCTGTCACAAGGAAGAAGTACGATACTTCATTATTTATGGCAGACTCTGTAAAGGTAAGCTCCAGGCTTGAATTAGGTTAATACTTGTTAACTACCATGGTTAGATGATCTCTTCCTGGGATAGACTGTGTCTAGTGCTATCTTCTCTCATCTCTTTCCTGATGAAAAGTCTTCTGACTTTTGCCTAGTCTAAGAAAGGCATCAGGATAAAATTATATTTGCAATTTTAGATGGGATTAACTTTTATCAACCCAATGCATCAGTGGCTTTAAAAACCCTTCAGCTAATTTGTGTGTCCCTCTGCTCTACTTTAAAAATAGTACAACCAAAAAGACTCTTAAAATAATTAGACGAGAAATGACTTAGGGATTAGGAAAGGGTTTACATTCTGACAGGATTTGGACCTGCTTATAATAGCTGATGTCTCCTTAGAGGACTGTGATTTGGGATGCTGCACATATTTTTCCCCAGCTCAAATTTGTAAACTCTGCTTTGCTTTGAACAAAAAACTTGGTTATCAGATCACTTTGTTCTTAGTCAACATCAGTTCATGTAAAGTAAGTCAACCATATTGTGCTGAAAAGAAGCCAGGTTTGTTTTAACTTTTATTTTTACTATAGTTTACAAAGCAGGCACAGTTTTCTGTACAATTTTAGAGGAGTAGCTATGAAAAAAATTTAAACAACTATGAAGAAATCATTGAATAACTTTTTGAAAACTATCCTGATATATTTGTTCATAACAAAATGGGAAAGGAAGGGAGAATGTAAACACACCTGACAATGAAAGTTTCACAAAAATCTCTACAGTGATAAATGAGAATTGATCTAGGGGATGCTAGAAGATTCAGTGATTTAACAACTTCTGCTGGAATGAGTCCACAGGTCAAGTCAACTTGCTTTGACCACCAGTGAGAGTGGATGCAGCTGTGGAGAAAGAGAAGCCACGTGGAGGTAAAGTTTCTTATCAGGAAAAGCACTGGGAAGTTATATAACGAAGCATGGCAGGAGACATGAATTGAACGCCAGTAACTAAAGGCTAGTCTGCTGGAAAACTTCTGTTACAGTTCAACGAAGTCCATTAACAGGACATACATAGTCCAGAAGATTTGGACTCAAGGAAGAGAGGATGCGTGCTTCTGGGAAGATATCCTAGACCAAGGCACTAGTTGAAATTTCAGGCACATGGGGCCTGTCTATACCAAAGTTTTTGCATTTCTTTTAATAAAGGTCCTGGTATATTCAGACTTTAAAGGAAGAAATTAGTTTGACTATTATTTAAATAGTGATATTTTCAAGGAAGAAGCATGCTTGATTCAAGTTTTGTTCTATTTTCTATCATACCTGAAGAGAGTCTATCTGCCAAATATATATACCATAACAAAGATAAGAGTGCTTTTCAGCATTATCAATACAATTAGAACTTACAAAGTTCTTCACCACAATTTTGAAGAAGGGAGGGTACATGTTATTTTCCCTATTAAGAAACAGACTCAGTGAGGAAGTGAGATACTCCAGAGCTGGCAAGTGGTAAAGCCAGGACTCAAAGGCCAAGCCTTTTGCCTGCAAATCTAGTGCTCTTTGTACCACACCATGCTAGTGGCAGCTATTGGAATCTCAGGCATAGTCGCCCGGAGGAATTACAGCCATATGTCACTTAAGGACAGGGAAATGTTCTAAGAAATTCGTTAGGCAATTTCATTGTTGTGCGAACGTCACAGGGAATACTTAAACCTATGTGGTATAGCCTGCTACACACCTGCTATATCCTGTAGTCTAGTCCTGGTAGGCCATAAACCTGTCCAACATGTTACTGTACTGAATACTGTAGGTAATTATAACAACGGTATTTGTGTACTTAAACATATCTAAGCATAGAAAAGGTGCAGTAAAAATGTGATGTAAAAGATTAAAAAGATACACCTGTATAGGATACTTACCATGAATGGAGCTTACAGAACTAAAAGTTGCTCTGGGTGAGTCAGTGAGTGAATATGAAGGCCTAGGAAGTTGCACTATAGTAGTAGGACACTATTGTAGCCTCTAGAAACACTGTACAGCTAGGCTACATTAAATGTTTCACAATTTTTTCTTCAATAATTTTTTTTTTTAAGGCAGAGTCTCACTCTGTTGCCCACGCTGGAGTGCAGTGACACAATCATGGCGCTCTGCAGCTTCAACTTCCGGGCTCAAGCATTCTCCCAAGTAGCCTTAGCCTCCCAAGTAGCTGGAATTACAGGCGTGCACCATCACGCCTGGCTAATTTTTGTATTTTTAATAGGGACGGGGTTTCCGCATGTTGGCCAAGCTTGTCTTGAACTCCTGACCTCAGGTGATCCTCCCACCTCAGCGTCCTAAAGTGCTGAGATTACAGGCATGAGCCACCGCACCTGGCCTTTGATAATAAATTAACCTTAGCTTACTATAATGTTTTTGCTTTACAAACTTTAAAATTTTTTAAACTTTTGACTTTTGTAATAACATAGTTTAAAGCACAGACACATTTTACAGCTATACAAAAATATTTGTATCCTTACCCTATAAACTTTTTTCTATTTTAAAGTGTTTTTTTGTTTTTAACTTTTTAAATTTTTTTTCTTTTGAGACGCAGTCTTACTTTGTCGCCCAGGCTGGGGTACAGTTACGTGATCTTGGCTTACTGCAACTTCTGCCTCCTGGGTTCAAGCCATTTTTGTGCCTCAGCCTCCCAAGTAGCTGGGATTACAGGTGTGTGCCACCAAGCCCCCCCCCCCTTTTTTTTTTTTAATTTTTAGCAGAGGTGGGTTTTTGCCATGTTGGCCGGGCTGATCTTGAACTCCTCGCCACAAGTGATCCACTCACCTTGGCCTCTCAAAATGCTGGGATTACAGGCGTGAGCCACCATACCCGGCCACTTTTTAAACTTCTGTGTTAAAAACTAAGACACACATATTAGCCTAGCCCTAAAAAAGGGTCAGGATCATCAATATCTCTTTCTTTCACCTCCACATCTTGTCCTCCTGGACAGTTTTCAGGGGTGGTAACATGCATGGCCCTGTCATCCCCTGTGATAACAATGCTGCCTTCTGGAAACCTCCTGAGGCTGATTTCCAGTTCACTGTTTTTTTTTTTTTTTGAAACAGGGTCTCATTCTGTCACCCAGGCTGGAGTGCAGTGGCTCAATCACGTCTCACTGCAGCCTCAAACTCCTGGGCTCAAGCAGTCCTCCTGCCGCAGCCTCCTAGTTGGGTCTACACCACTACACCTGGCTGATTTTTGTATTTTTTGTTGTGATGGGGTCTCACTATGTGGCCAGGCTGTTCTTGAACTCCTTGGCTCAAGTGATCCTCCAGCCTCCGTCTCCCAAAGTGCTGAGATTACAGGTGGGAGCTACCGCACCTGGCCTACAATTAACTTTTTTTATAAATAGGAGTACACTCTAAATAAAAAGTATAATAAATGCATAAATCAGTAATGTCATTTATTCTCATCCAGTGTTATGTACTGTATATAGTTGTATGTGCTATGCTTTTGTACAATTGGTAGCACAATAGGTTTGTTTATACCAGCATCACTACAAACATGTGAGTAATGCATTGCACTGCAACTTAACAACTACAACATCACTGTGTGATAGGAATTTTTCAGCTGTTACAGTCTGAGGGTACCACCATCGCATTTGTGGTCTGTTGTTGACTAAAACATTGTTATGCAGCACATGACTGTAATTAGCTTCTATGCTACTAGTTAAACCTTTCAAAAAACAAATAATAGCAGGTACCAAAACAGCAGAAATGGAAACAGCTTTCATGGTTGGCTTTGGAAAATATGCTTGCACTTGTAAATGAAGTAATGAAACCACAATTAAATTGGCTAGAGTACTGTAAAGCTATATATAAAATGGTTATTTTCCAATTATCTTTGGGAAATGAAGCGCTTCATAACTTACTTTGCCTGATAAACAAGGCTGACTCCTTTGTCCAAACTATTTGGAGTGCTAAGTTTTGGAAACAATTTATAAACATCTATCTGTCTTCAATAAAGGATACTAACTCTGCTTTTAGGAACAGTGATTGTTGTTGAATATGTGACTAATTAATGTTTGGAGTTATTTGTTTCTTTAGTAAATAACTCCAGACTCCTGTACATTTGTAATTCTTTGTAAATTCTATTTAAGGCGTTTTTGTTTGTATGTACGTGTTCTCCTTTGCTAAAAAGAATATCGCCCATTACTTCCCTCTACTGCCAACTTGCTATTATTTAATAAACGCTTTTCCTTTAATTTGTCATCTTTTAATCTGCTTTGGATTGGGTAACCAAATCACCAAACTCATTAAAAGTATGTATAAAATAAGAAAAAAAAATCCATAAAAGAGATAGGAGAAATTTCTGCTTTGTCAAGGGCATATGGTTTATAACATTGACTTTAACATGTATTTTTGATTGCTCAAACGCATTTTCCCCTATTCTGTGTTCTTCAGTTATGTTCACATGGGGTTGCCAGCTAACTGTCAAACTGCACAAAATCTTGACCTAAGTGTAGATATTAGAAAATAGAAATTGTAATGAACTCATAGTTAGGCTTGTCTATTTCTGGCTCATTTTTTTTCTTAGACTTAATGAACTGCATTTGTTGTGTTTAAACATTTAAAAATAAAGCTGAAAAAATCTGTACTTGTTATGTCCTTTCCTGGTTTTGGTATTAGGGTAATGATGGCTTCATAGAATGATTGAGGGAGGATTCCCTCTTTCTCTGTCTTTTGGAATAGTTTCAGTAGGATTGGTACCAATTCTTCTTTGAATTGAGATAGAATTCAGCTGTGACTCCATCTGGTCCTGGACTTGTTTTTCGTTGGCAGTTTTGTTACCATTTCAGCCTCAATACTTGTTATTGGTCTGTCCAGAGTTTCTATTTCTTCCTGGTTTAATCTAGGAGAGTTGTCTATTTCCAGGATTTTATCCATCTCCCTTAGGTTTTCTAGTTTATGCGCACAAAGGTGTTCATAGCAGGTTTGAATGATCTTTTGCATTTCTGTAGTATTGGTTGTAATATCTCCCAATTCATTTCTAATTGAGTTTATTTAGGTATTCTCTTTTCTTGGTTAATCTCGCTAATGGTCAATCAATTTTGTTTATCTTTTCAAAGAACCAGCTTTTTGTTTGTTTTTTGTTTTGTTTCAATTACGTTTGGTTCTGCTCTGATCTTTGTTATTTCTTTTCTTCTGCTGGTTTTGGGTTTGGTTGGTTCTTGTTTCTCTAGTTCCTTGAATTGTGAGCATAGATTATTTGTGTGCTCTTTCAGACTTTTTGAGATAGGCATTTAATGCTATGATTTAATATGTATTTAACATATATTTAATGCTCTTAGAACTGCTTTTGCTGTATCACAGAGGTTTTTTGTTTGTTTGTTTGAGATGGAGTCTCACTCTGTTGCCCAGGCTGGAGTACAGTGGTGCAATCTTGGCTCACCACAACCCTTGCCTCCCAGGTTCAAGCAATTCTCCTGCCTCAGCCTTCTGCTGGGACTACAGGCACGCACTGCCATGCCTGGCTAATTTTTGTAATTTTAGTTGAGATGGGGTTTCACTGTGTTGGCCAGGCTGGTCTTGAACTCCTGATACCGTGATCTGCTCACCTCAACCTCCCAAAGTGCTGGGATTACAGGCGTGAGCCACTGTGCCCGGCTGTATCCCAGAGGTTTTATAGGTTGTGTCACTATTATCGTTCAGTTCAAAGAATTTTTAAATTTCCATCTTTATTTTGTTGTTGATCCAAAATTATTCAGGAGCATATTATTTAATTTCCATTTATTTGTATAGTTTTCAGGGTTAGTTTTGGAGTTAATTTCCAGTTTTATTCCGTTGTGGTCTGAGAGAGTACTTGATGTAATTTTGATTTTTAAAATTTGTTGAGCCTTGTTTTGTGGCCTATCATATGGTCTATCTTGGAGAATGTTCCATGTTTTGATGAAAATAATGTATACTCTGCAGTTGTTGGGTAGAATGTTCTGTAAATATCTGTTAAGTTTATTTGTTCTAGGGTATAGTTTAAGTCCATTGTTTCTTTGTTGACTTTCTGTCTTCATGACCCGTCTAGTGCTGTCAGTGGAGTATTGAAGTCCCCCACTAATAGTTATGTTGCCATTGATCTCATTTTTTTGGTCTAGTAGTAATTGTTTTGTAAATTTGGGAGCCCCAGTGTTAGGTGCATATATATCTGGGATAGTGATATTTTCCTGTTGGACTAGACCATTTATCATTCTGTAATGTCCCTCTTTGTCTTTTTTAACTGTCGTTGCTTTAAAGCCTGATTTGCCTGATACAAGAATAGCTACTCCTGCTTGCTTTTGGTTTCCATTAACATGGAATATCTTTTTCCATTCTTTTACCTAAGTTTATGTGTGTTCTTACGTGTTAGATGAGTCTCTTGAACACAGCAGATAGTTGGTTGGTGGATTTTTATCCATTCTGCTATTCTGTATCTTTTAAGGGGAGCATTTAGGACCATTTACATCCAAGGTTGGTACTGAGATGTGAGGTACTGCTCTATTCATTGTGCTAGTTATTGCCTGAATAATTTGTTTTTTTTCCCATTGTGTTACTGTTTTATAGGCCCTGTGAGATTTATGCTTTAAAGAGGTTCTATTTTGGTGTATTTTGAGATTTTGTTTCAAGATTAAGAGCTCCTTTCAGCATTTCTTGTAGTGCTGGCTTGGTAGTGGCAAATTATTTCAGCATTTGTTTGTCTGAAAAAGACTTTATCTCTCCTTCATTTATGAAGCTTGGTTTTGCTGGATACAAAATTCTTGGCTGGTAATTGTTTTAAGGAGGCTAAGATAGGACCCCAATCCCTTCTGGCTTGTAGAGTTTCTGCTGAGAAATCGGCTGTTAATCTAATAGGTTTTCCTTTATAGGTTACTTGGTGCTTTTGCCTCACAGCTCTTAAGATTCTTCTTTTTCTTTCTTTCTTTTTTTTTTCCTTGAGATGGTGTCTCACTCTGTCGCCCAGACTGAAGTGCATGGCGTGATTTCCGCTTACTGCAACCTCCGCCTCCTGGGTTCAAGCAATTCTCTGGCCTCAGCCTTCCGAATAGCTGGGATTACAGGTTCCTGCCACCATGCCCGGCTGATTTTTATATTTTTAGTAGAGTTGGGGCTTGACCATGTTGGCCAGGCTGGTCTCAAACTCCTTACCTCAAGTGATCTGCCTACCTTGGCCTCCTAAAGTGCTGGGATTACAAGTTTGAGCCACCGCACTTGACCTTTAAGATTCTTTCTTCTGTCTTGACTTTAGATAATCTGATGACTGTGTGCCTAGGTGATGATCTTTTTGTGATGTATTTCCTGGGTGTTCTTTGAGCTTCTTGTATTTGGATGTCTAAATCTCTAGCAAGACCAGGGAAGTTTTTCTTGATTATTCCCTCAAATAAGTTTCCCCAACTTTTAGATTTCTCTTCTTCCTCAGGAATACCAGTTATTGTTATGTTTGGTCATTTAACATAATCTAAAATTTCTTGGAGGCTTTGTTCCAAAAAAGACTAGAGACCAGTATCCCTGATGAACATAGATGCAAAAATTCTCAACAAAATACTAGCTATCTGAATCTAGCACCATATCAAAAAAAATAACACACCATGATCAATTGGGTTTCATACCAGGGATGTAGGGTTGGTTTAATATCCGCAAGTCAGTAAATGTGATAGACCACATCAACAGGATTTAAAACAATATGATCATCTCAATAGATGCAGAAAAAGCATTTGACAAAATCCAGCATTCCTTTATGATTAAAACCCTCAGTAAAATTGGCATAGAAGGGACATACCTGAAGGTAGTAAAAGCCATCTATGACAAACCCACAGCTAACATACTGAACGGGGAAAAGTTGAAAGCATTCCACCTGAAAACTGGAACAAGACATGGATGTCAACTTTCACCACTTGTATTCAGCATAGTACTGGAAGTCCTATCCAGAGCAATCAGACAAGAGAAAGAAAGAAAGGGCATCCTAATTGGTAAAGAGGAAGTCAGACTGTCACTCTTCACTGATGACAGGAACGTATACCTAGAAAACCCCAAAGACTCATCCAAAAAGGTCCTAGACTGATAAATGAATTCAGTAAATGTTTTAGTTTGTTTTCATGCTGCTGATAGTCATAGCCAAGACTGGGCAATTTACAAAATAAAGGTTTAATGGACTTACAGTTCCACATGGTTGGAAAGGCCTCACAATCATGGCGGAAGATGAAAGGCATGGTGGCAGACAAGAGAAGAGAGTTTGTGTAGGGAAACTCCTATTTTTAAAACCATCAGATCTCGTGAAACTTATTCACTATCACCAGAAAGAGTTGCCCCCATGATTCAGTTACCTCCCACCAGGTCCCTCCCACAACATGGGAATTCAAGATGAGATTTAGGTGAGGACACAGCCAAACCATATCAGTAAAGTTTTAGGAAAAAAATTAATATACACAAATCAGTAGCACTGCTATACACCAACAGTGACGAAGCTGAGAATGAAATCAAGAACTCAACTTCTTTTATAACAGCTGGAAAAAGAAATGAAATACTCAGGAATATACCTAGCCAAGGAGGTGAAAGATCTCTACAAGGAAAACTGAAAAACACTGCTGAAAGAAATCATAGATGACACAAACAAATAGAAACACATCCCATGCTCATGGATGGATAGAATCAATATTGTGAAAATGACCATATTGCCAAAAGCAATGTATAAATTCAATGCAATTCCCATCAAAATACCATCATCTTTCTTCACAGAACTAGAAAAAACAATCCTAAAATTTATATGGAACCAAAAAAGAGCCCCCATAGCCAAAGCAAGACTAAGTAGAAAGAACAAATATGGAGGCATCACATTACCTGACTTCCAGCTGGACTGCAAGCCTGTAGTTACCAAAACAGCATGGTACTGGTAGAAAAACATAGGTCAATGGAACAGAATAGAGAACCCATAAATAAAGCCAAACACTCACAGCCAACTGATCTTTAGCAAAGGAAACAAAAGCATACAGTGGGGAAAGGACACCCTATTCAGCAAATGGTGCTGGGATAATTGACAAGCCATATATAGAAGAATGAAACTGGATCCTCATCTCTCACCTTATACAAAAATCAACTCAAGCAGGTTCAAAGACTTACATCTAAGACCTGAAACTATTAAAATTCTAAATGATAACATCAGAAAAATCCTTCTAGACATTGGCCTAGGCAAAGAGTTCATGACCAATAACCCAAAAACAAATGCAACAAAAACAAAGATAAATAGATGAGATTTAGTTAAACTAAAAGGCTTCTGCACAGCAAAAGAAGTAATCAGTAAACAGCCCACAGAGTGGGAGAAAGTATTTGCAAACTGTGCATCTGACAAAGGACTAATATCCAGAATCCACAAGGAACTCAGACAAAGCAGTGAAAAAAAAAAACAAATAATCATATCAAAACATGGGCTAAAGACATGAATAGACAATTCTGAAAAGAAGATATACAAATGGCCAACAAACTTACAGAAAACTCCTCAACATCACTAATTATGAGGAAAATGCAAATAAAATCACAGTGCTATACCACCTTACTCCTGTAATAATGGCCATAATAAAAAAAAATCAAAGAATAATAGATGTTGGTATAAATGTGGTGAGAAGGGAACACTTTTACACTGCTGGTGGTAATGTAAACTAGTACAACCACTATGGAAAATAATGTGGAGCTTCCTTAAAGAACTAAAAGTAGAAACTACCATTTGATCCAGCAATCCCACTACTGGGTATCTACTAGGAGGAAAATAAGTCACTGTATGAAAAAGACATTTGCACACCCATGTTTATAGTAGCACAATTCGTAATTGCAGAAATATGGAACCAGCCTAAATGTCCATCAACCAATTAGTGGATAAGGAAAATGTGACACACACACACACACACACACACACACACACACCATGGAATACTACTCAGGAACAAAATAATGGCATTTGCAGCAACCTAGATGGAGTTGGAGACCATTATACTAAGTGAATAACTCAGGAATGGAAAATCAAACATCATATGTTCTCATTTATAAGTGGGAGCTAAGCTGTGGGGTTGCAAAGGCATGAGAATGATATTATGGACTTTGGGGTTTCCAGGGGAAGGGTGTGAATAAAAGGGGTGAGTGATAAAACACTACAGATTTGGTACAGTGTGTACTACTCAGGTGATGGGTGCACCAAAATCTTAGAAATTACTACTAAAGAATTTATTCATGTAACCAAACACCACCTGTTCCTCAAAAATTATTGTAATAAAAATAAAATTATTTACTTGATTTTTATTATGAATATTTCTAAGCTTTAAAAACATTTTTTTACTGAGATGAAATTCACATAATGTACAATTAACCTTTTTTTTTTTTTTTTTGAGATAGTCTCGCTCTGTTGCCCAGGCTGAAGTGCAGTGGTGTGATCTTGGCTCACTGCAACCTCTGCCTCCCGGGTTCAAGCAATTCCCCTGCCTTACCCTTCCAAGTAGCTGGGATTACAGGCGCATGCCACCACGCCCAGCTATTTTTTTTGTATATTTAGTAGAAACAGGGTTTCACTATGTTGAGCAGGCTGGTCTTGAACTCCTGACCTCATGATCTGCCTCAGCCTCCCAAAGTGCTGGGATTACAGACGTGAGCCACTGTGCCTGGCCACAACTAACCTTTTTAAAGTAAACAGCTCATTGGCATTTAGTACATTTATAATACCATCTAGTTGTAAAAAATTTTCATCACCCCTAAAGGAAATTCTGCATCCCATAGGCAGTCATTTTCTATTCTTCCCTGCCCCTGGCAACCACCAATTTACTTTCTGTCTGTCTCTGTGAATTTATATATTCTAGTCTTGAACTCCTGGCCTCAAGCAATTCTCCCGCCTTGGCCTCCAAGCACCTTGGGATTACAGGTGTGAGCCACCACACCTGTGGGATTTCTTTGGCTATTTCATATAAACAGAATTATACAATATTTGTCTTCTGGCTGCTTTTGCTTAGCATAATATTTTTGAATGTCATCCACATTGTAGCATGAACCAGTACATCATTATGTTTTATGGCTGAATATTCATTATATTTATACACCACAAGCTTGTTTATCCATTCATCTATCGATGGACATTTGGCTTGTTTCCACCTTTTGGTTATTGCAGATAGTCCTGCTGTGCATGTGCATATACATGTGTTTGCTTGAGCACCTGTTTTTCAGTTCTTTGGGGTATGTACCTAGGAAGGGAATTGCTGGATCATCTGGTGATTCTATATTTAGTGTTTTGAGGATCCACCAAACTTTTCCACAGCAGCTGAACCATTTTCTGTTCCTACTGGCAATGTATAAGCGTTCCAATTTCTCCTCATCAATGTTTACTTCCTTTTTTAAAAAATTATAGCCATCCTAGTTGGTATGAAGTGGTATCTCATTATGGTTCTGAGTTGCATTTCCCTAATGACCAATAATGTTGAGCATCTTTTCATGTGCTTGTTGGCCATTCATATCTTTTTTCAAAAAGAGTCTAAGTTCTTTGCCCATTTTAAAGTTGGGTTGTTTCTTTTTGTACGTCAGAGTTATTTTATACATTTCAAATAGTAGACCTTTATCAGATAGATAATTTGCAAATATTTTCTCCTTTGTTCTGTAGATTTTTTTTTTACTTTCTTCATTTATTATTATTATTTTTTTGAGACAGGGTCTTGCTCTGTTGCCCAGGTAGAAGTGCAGTGGCACAATCATGGCTCACTGCAGCCTTGATCTGTTGGGCTTAAAGTGATCCTTCCACCTCAGCCACTTGAATAGCTGGGACTACAGGTGTGTGCCACCGTACTCAGCTAATTTTAGTTTTTGTAGAGGCAAGGTCTCACTGTGTTGTCCAGGATTGTCTCAGACTTCTGAGCTCAAGCAATCCTTCTGCCTCAGCCTCCCAAAATGTTAGGTTTATAGCTGTGAGTGACCATGCCTAGCCTGATATGGTTTTTTGCATGAAAGTTTTAAATTTTGTGCGTGTGTGTATGTGTGTGTGCTTAAGAGGGTGTTGCTCTGTCATCCAGGCTGGAATGCAGTGGTATAATTATAGCTCACTGAAGCCTTGGTCTCCTGGGCCCAAGTGATCCTCCCACTTTAGCCTCTCGAGTAGCTGGGACTACAGGTGTGTGCCACCACACCCAGCTAACTTTAAAATTTTTTGTAGAGACAGGGTCTTGCTTTGTTGCCCAGGCTGGTCTCAAACTCTTGACCTCAAGTTTCTCCCACTTTAGCCTCCCAAAGTGCTAGGATTACAGACATGAGCCACTGTGCCTGGCAAGTTTTGTAATTTTGAAATAAGTTGATCTATTTTTTTCTTTGTTGCTCATGTTTTTGGTGTTATATTCAAACATTTATTCCCAAATTCAAGATCACAGAGATTTACCCTAATGTTTTCTTCTAAACTATTTTACGGGTCACTTCTTATATTTACTTACTTTATATATATGGTGTGGAGTAGGGATCCAACTTCATTCTTTTGTATGTGGATCTTCAGTTGTCCCAGCACTATTTGTTAAAGAGAGTATTCTTTTTCCCATCAGCTGGTCTTGGCACCCTTATTTAAAATCAGTTGACTGTAGATGCATAGGTTCATTTCTGGACTCTCTATTCTATTTTTCTGTATGTCTCTCCTTATGCCAGTACCACACTGTTTTGATGACTATAGCCTTTTAATAAGTTTTGAAACAAGGAAGTGTGAGTCCTCCAATTTTGTTATTCTTTTTCAGTATTGTTTTGGCTATATGGAGCCCCTTGCAGGCCCATGTGAATTTGAGGTTTGGCTTTTCATCTCTAGGAAAAAGCATATTGGGATTGTGATAGGTATTGCATTTGAATTTGAAGATTACTTTGGGTAGTACTGTACCTTAACAATATTAAGTATTTCAATATATGAACATGGGGTATCTTTCTATTTATTTAGATTTTCCTTAATTTCTTTTAGCACTGTTTAGTTGTGTTCAGAATATGCCTTTTCACCTTCTTGGTCAAATTTATTCCTACATATTTTGTTCTTTCGGATATTACTATAAATGGGATTGTTTTCTTTTTTTGACATGTACATTGCTGGTATAGAGCAGCTGATTTTTGCATGTTGATTTTGTACCCTGCAAACTTCACTGAATTTATTATCTCGAGTAGGGGTGTGTGTGTGTCTGTCAGGGTTGGGGGGTGGATTTGAAGGATTTTCTATGTATAGGATTATGTCATCTATGCATAGAGATAGTTTTACTTCTTCTTTCCAGTTTAAATGTCTTTTATTTTTCTTGCGTAATTGCTCTGTTTAGAGCCTTCAGTACAACATCAAATGGCAGTGGTGAACATTGGCATCCTTGTCTTGTTACTGATCTTAGGGGGAAAGCTTTCAGTCTTTCACCATGGAGTATGGTATTAGCTGTGGGTTTTTCCTAAATGCTCATTGACGTGTTGAGAAGCTCTTCTCTATTCTTCTATTCCTATTTTTCTAGGTGTTTTATTTTATCATTAAGGATGTTGGATTTTGTCAAATGCTTTTTCTGAATCAATTGAGATGGTCATGTGTGTTTTATTTCTTTTGTCTTAGTAATGTGGTATAATGATTTTGGGGGGTATGTTTTACCACCCTTGTAGTCCTGGGATGAATCCCACTTAGTCATGGTGTATAATCCTTTTAGTGTGCTGTTAGACTCAGTTTTTTAATATTTGCTTAGAATTTTTGTATCTATATTTATAAGGGATGTCGGGCTATAGTTTTCTTGTGGTTATCTTTTGTCTGGCTTTGGTATTGGGGTAATGCTGGCCTATCGATTGAGTTAGAAAGTATTCTCTCCTTTTCCTTGATTTTTGTGCTCATCCCCCATCTTGTTTGTTTTTTGAATGGATTTTAAATTATTTTGGAAAGTTAATTATTCAGATTCTTAAGGTTGTTATTCAAGACGAGCCAAAAAAAAATGGTCTTATCCAGGAAAAATCCTTGCCTGATGAGAATTTAATCACAAAATTTTGTTGTTCAAGTTCCACCTACCTATTTTAGAAACAGATGATATTATAGTCATAAAATCTCATGGAATCAGATGTTGTAACTTGATTATATATGTGTAGACATTCTAAGAGAGCTTTCAATCCCAGGATTATAATGTTACGATAATTTAGTTACCCATATGTATATAAACATTTCTAGGAGCAATTTTAGAAATATAATACCTCAATTTAACAAGGTATAAATTTAACAAGGTATAAATTTGATTTTTGGCTAGCTTTCACTACTTCTTAAGATAGAACTTGAACATTGGGGCAGATCCCAAAGCAAATACTTTAACTACAATAGTTATGCACAAGAAAGTCCTGTAAATAATCTATCCGTGACAAGCTACAAAGTCAATATTCAAATGTCCCAAATCTTAGACTCCTTTATTTAAAAGAGCTAACCAACAAAGAATTTACTAAGCCCACCAATCTTTTTTTTTTTTTTTTTTTTTGAGACCGTCTTGCTCTGTTGCCCAGGCTGGAGTGCAGTGGTGCAGTGGCACAATCTCGGCTCACTTCCGCCTCCTGGGTTCAAGCGATTCTCTTGTCTCAGCCTCCTGAGTAGCTGGGATTATAGGCATCCTCTACCATACTCGGCTAATTTTTTGTATTTTTAGTAGAAGTGGAGTTTCACCATGTTGGCCAGGCCAGTCTCGAACTCTTGACCTCAAGTGATCCACTGGCCTCAGCCTCCCAAAGTGCTGGAATTACAGGCGCAATTCACCATGCCCGGCCTAAGGCCACCATTCTTTTCAGCTGTTTGTACCTATAGATAAAGTTCTTGCTACTCTCTTCTGTGGTCTATAATTTGTGAAAAACTAATTATGATGCAATTTCAACAAATGTATTTGTTCAGTTCTATTTGATTTTCTAATTCATGTTGCATGAGTAATAGATGCACTGATGAAGTTAGCACATTTTAACAGTTTTCCTTTCAGAATGTGCTTTTTAACAGAATGCTAGCAGATTGTTTGGCTGTTATTTTAATTATATTACAGTCCATTCACAAACGGTACAACCACAAATTATACAATAAACCTAAAATTTTATAATTCTGTTTTTGTATTTGGAACAGTCTAGTTCAACTGTATTTAAAGGGAAAGTTAATTTATTCAAAGCGTATTTTTAAGACCTTTTCATTTTGGTTAAAAATGGTGACATACAGCTGGGTGTGGTGGCTCATGCCTATAATCCCAGCACTTTGGGAGGCTGAGGTGGGCAGATCATGAAATCAGGAGTTCAAGACCAGCCTGGCCAACATGGTGAAACCCCATCTCTACTAAAAAATACAAAAAAAAAAAAAAAAAAAAAATTAAAAAAAAATTAACTGGGCGTGGTGGCAGGTGCCTGTAATCCTAGCTACTCAGGAGGCTGAGGCAGGAGAATCGCTTGAAACCAGAAGGCAGAGGTTGCAGTGAGCTGAGATCGCACCATTGCACTCTAGCTTGGGCAACAAGAGTGAAATTCCGTATCAAAAAAAAAAAAAAAAAAAAAAAAAAGACATACCAAACCATTTTAGATCCTAAAGGATTCCTAATCTGGCATTATAGACCAAATGTGGTACATTCAGTCCAAAACTTGTGTTCTAAGATGGAGCAGAAAACAAACATAGTAACAGAAATGTTTTTTGCTGTAACCAAATACACGTAGGTAATTTTAAAAGTCTTTTGAGGGGAGGAGTCAATAATTGATTTTGTTGGTAGTGGAGAGAATGGGTGGACTAAATAATATTTAAAAATATATAGTGGTTTTCAGGCTGGCACGGTGGCATACTCCTATAATCCCAGCACTTTGAGAAGCTGAGACGGGAGGATCACTTGAAGCCGGGAGTTTAAGACCAGTCTGGGCAACATAGTGAGACCCTGTCTTGACCAAAAAAAAAAAAAAAAAAAAAAAAATTGCCTGGTGTGGTGGCATGTATCTGTTGTCTAACTACTTAGGAGTTTGGGGCGGAAGGATCACTTGAGCGTGAGAGTTCGAAGTTGCAGTGAACTGTGATCATGCCAGTACACTCCCGCCTAAGTGATAGAGTGAGACTCTCTCTCAAAAAATAAAATATAATGGTTTTCTAGTAGGAAAATATACTTACATAGTTTTCCCTTATCCAATCCTCATGATAGCATTGTGAGGGAGGTATTACTTTATTTGACACTTGAGAAAACCAAATTGGACTGATTGACTTTACCATTTCACTCCTAGTAAGTAACTGCTGGAAATCAAACTCAGAACTTTGGAATTAAACATCAAGCTCTTTCTATTAAACCAGATTTTTGTTTTCTATAAGTTTCAGTTTAAAAGAAGAAAAGAACATTACTTGTTTTCTATAACTGTGTGATACATATTCTGTGCTTACAGATAATAAGCAATTCATTTTAAAATGTCATAACTTCAGAATATAATTAACAATGGGACTTGGCCTTTCAGATATGTTACAGTGTGCTTGGATTTTCAAAAATTTTATTTCCATGCAGCTTGTCAATGATTTTTTATTATTATTATTATTATTTTTTTTTTTTAAGGCAGGGTCTCACTTTGTTACCCAGGCTGGAGTGCAGTGGTGCAATCTTAGCTTACTGCAGCCTCTGTCTACCTCCTGGGTTCAAGTGATCAACCTGCCAAGTAGATGAGACTACAGGCGCACGCTACCACTTCCAGCTAATTTTTTGTATTTTTTGCAGAGGCAGTGTTTCGCCATGTTGCCCAGATTTGTCTCAAACTCCTGAGCTCAAGGAATCCTCCCACTTCAACCTCCTAAAGTGCTGGCATTCCAGGTGTGAACCACCACGCCTAGCCAAAGATAAGGTTTTATATAACTTTCTCTTGCATAACTTTGGAGGAGCAGTGTAGTGTAGTGCAAAGTTATCCAACTTTAAAGGACACAAGAATTACCTAGGAGATTAATAGCTTTTTAGGGCCCAGGAAACCCTCTAGATACTTCTGGTAGAGGTAGTCCAGGGACAATACTTGGGGGAAACACTGGCTTTGAGATTTTACACAGATAAAAAAATACCTACTTCATAAATTAGTGATGGTGATTTAATCTATGGTATCTCTACAGTTCTTGGAATAGAACCAGGTACATAGGAAATGTTCAAAATATTCCATTCTTGTGTGATGACTTGGGTGGCAACTAAGAATCAAGAGAATATTCCTTCTTTTCATTCAACAAAATTTATTGAATTCCAGCAGTATTCTAGGGACTTGTGGATATAGGGGAAAATGGGCACATTCCTCATTCTTGTTGAATTTATTTGATCAACTCATTTTAAAGGTATAGTTCTTACCTTGTTAAAAAATAATAAAAGGACTATTGAGGGCATGTTTGCATAATCTTTTCCCTTGCAAATTAAAGTTTTGTTTTTTACTTGAATGAGGATTGCAGTTCAAAGAAATGGCCTATTATTTCTCAGTTTTCTTGTTGCTTTAAATCTATACTGTCCAATACAGTAGCCACTAGATACTTGCAACTATTTAAGTCAATTAAACTTGTATAATATTAAAAATACAGCTCCTCGGTGGCACTACCACATTTCAATTGCTCAGTAGCCACGTGTGGCTAGTGGCTGCTTTATTGGACAGTGAGATGTAGATCATTTCCATCATCATACTAAGTTCTGTTGGGACAGTGTTATTCTGGAGTTTACAACTACAAAGTGGTGATTTTCCAATTGTCTTGATTTGTAGATTGATTTTGAGGCAAGTATTAGCAGTGGCTTGAGGCTGTCACGTAAGTGTATTAATTCCCTTTCAGGTTGACCAGGCCCAGGGCTAGTATTGATTTACATTAACAGTTTCATTACACAGCCAGTGAGATATAAATGCTAAGACATCCGGGCATTTTCTTTAAACTTCTGAGTAATACACTAAGGTTATTTTACTGCATTAGTCATAGCTTTTCTCATGCAGAGTGTGTGTGTGTGTGTAGAGAGAGAGTTAATTCACCTCCACAGCATTATAATTGTTTCAAATGTATATCTAATGAAATTTTGAGGACAAAGGGGTAAAGAAGAGTTGCAATTGCATCTGAATGCTAGAACTGAATATTGGAATTCATGGTACTTACCATGAATTTAAAAAAGAAAATAAAATTTCTTTTATAGAAACCAGAACTAAGAGTAGTGAAAAGTTGGTTTAACACTGTTTACTCAGCATTCCACTGGGTAGAACCCCAGTTATGATTATTTAAAAATATTAATTATGAGACTGAGTGCAGTGGCTGGCTCATGCCTATATTCCTAGCACTTTGGGAGGCCGAGGTGGGCAGATCAGCTGATATCAGGAGTTTGAGACCAGCCTGACCAACATGGTAAACCCTGTCTCTACTAAAAATACAAAAAATTAGCTGGGTGTGGTGGTGCATGCTATAATCTTGGCTGCTATGGAGGCTGAGGCAGGAGAATGACTTGAACGTGGGAGACGGAGGTTGCAGTGAGCTGAGATTGCGCCACTGCACTGTAGCCTGGGCAACAGAGTGAGACTCTATCTCAAATATATGTATATAGATATATATGTGTATATATATGTATATATGATATATATGCATATATGATAAATATACATATATACATATATGATAAACACATGTATGTATATACGTATATGTGACAAATACATGTATATATATGTTTATATACATATATATGACAAATTTAATGTTTTAGTAATTGAAAAACCAAGGATAAATTCTTCTGTATTTTTGTTGTTTTTAAAACCTGCATATAAAATTGAGTAGCACCCACTACATTCCAGTGTCTAGGTCATGAATGCAGTTTTTTGGGGCAGAGTTCAGTAAATGATACGCAAGTGCAATTGGGTTTTTGCCTCTGTTTCCTGAATATGAGTAGCTAGTTACAGATAGGTCTTACCTCCTTTTTTTCCTTCAGTTTTTGCTGTTGTTCCTCTCTGAGAAGAAAGGCAATAAGAGACTGCTGTCATTTGGTCACGGGTCAGGGATTAGTGCGGCTGAAGTCATTGAAATCCTTTTGTATGTTATTGCCTCCTTCAGTGACCTTCTGTCTTTCCAGGTCACTTACTTCAGCCTTTGGTACTACAACAAGCAAAATCAGCGCCGGTGGGTAGATTTGGAAAAACCTTTGAAGAAGCAGCTGGATAAATATGCATTGGAACCGACCGTCTATTTTGGAGTGGTGTTTTATGTGCCTTCAGTTTCTCAGCTGCAGCAGGAGATTACCAGGTGAGAAATTACATGCCATTTGTTTTTAGGAAATAGTCTAGTGAGATGTAAAAAGTGAAACTAAGGTTGAAGTCAGAAGATAAGTTTGGAACTTTGCCTCTCGCCCCACATTTTTAGCTACGGTATTACAAAGAGGTTCTCATATGTGGCATGTCAGAGTGTTTTACTACATGTTGGGTAACTTATGGGTTCAGTAGGCACAAAGGAATAAAGGGAAAAATGATGGATTTACCCTAGCTGTGCACTCTTCCTGTAGTGATGTTACCTTTAATGTTTGTGTTGTTTCTGATCCTTTGTGGTTAGGAAAGGAGAGAAGATATGTTAGAAAATTATTCACAAAATCTGTGTTCATTCCTCAATGAAATGTGCTGAAGGCTCCTAGAATTCTCTTCCTCTAGCTATATTCTGTAGACAGGTTGGGGAGGGAGTACAGAGGAGAGGGAGGGAAGTGTTTAAGATCAGGAAATTTTGGCTGATAAGTGCACTTAATAGGGACAAAAGCAGAAAGGGAAGATGATATTAAGGAGCAGAATAGAGGAACTAAGTGTTCTTATTCTTTTTCCCCCTGAAGACAACGAAAAAAGGAATAAAATTTGAGTTCTTGAGCGTGGTTTTCAAAGTTCTGTGAATCCCATCACTGCCTTATCTTTTTAACCCTATTTAATGTTACTTTTGAGCCAAGCTGAGCTACTTCAAGGGCCCGAAACATACCGCATGCCCTTTTGTCTTTGTGTCCTAGATCTTTCTCTCACATGTATTTACTGGAATCCTGTTTGCCTCCTGAGTTGTGGTTCAGAAGGTACTTCCTCCATGAAGCATCTATGACCCCAGGACAGAATGAGTTTTGGCTTACGACCTAGAATTTGATTCTACTTGTGTTAAGATGGTAATTGTCATACCCTATTATTAGGATTTTGCAGGTATCTTTTTCCTAGGTTTTAAGCCTATGTTTTCTTTAGCTTTACTTAATGATATCTTACACAGTACCTTGCGGACAGTGAGAACCTGGTACTGTCTCGTGTTTGTGGAGTGCTGTTTGAGTCTGCCAGTTAATGATTAGGAGAGAATGGAAAGTCAAAGCAGTAAGGATCCAGTGGTAGGGATAAACACAAACTGACTGTAAAAGTCTGAGATAGAAATAATGAAGAGAAAATGGAAACCAGAAGGAAAAAGCCTGAACTGATCACTTTAACTCATTTAAACATTTACTGAAGATACGCTCTTAAGAACTGTGTTGAATAGAGTGGGAGGTGAATATGCTTTAATCCCACCCTGGAGGAGCCGCTCACAGTCTGGTGGAATTGGCAGTTCATATAAATAGTTACAGTATCCTATGATAATAAATGCTTTAATTAAAGCTGTGGATTCCTAGGGGTGGGGCAAGGGGAACTTGAACAGGAAAGGTAGAGAGACTGACATTTAAATTGACTTTAGAAATGTTCTAGAGGGAATAGTTTTTGCAAAGCAGGGGAAGTAATCAAAATGATTACATGTCTTCAGGAAGTTTCAGGTATTACTTAGAAAGGAGATTTAAAAAATAGGCATAGCAATAAAGTCATGGTACAATGAGGAACAGATTTTCAAATTTAATGGAATCATTAAATTTATATTTTACAAAGATCACCCATCATAGAAGGTAGATCAGAGATGGCAAGACTATAGGCAGGAGACCAGTTTAGGAATACCTGTGCCATAATCTAGGCGTAGGTTTACAATATAGAACTGAACAGAAAGGCATTAGCTGTATTGAGAGAGAATGGGCCTATTAGAGTCAATCAGTAGGATTGCTCATTGATTAGGTATAGGAGCGCCTGATAGAGAAGTTGTATCAGTAAGGATTAAGTATAGCTATATATAACAAAAACCCTAAATATCATTGACTTCTGTGAGACAAGTTCAGAAGTCAGCCTTGCAGAGCTTGTCTGACAGCTCCACAGAGTCTTCACAGACACTCGCTCTTTCTCTTAGTGCTCCAGTATCCTCAGTGTGTCCTTCCCATGCACTAGGTTTACCTTTTGGTCCAAGATATCCAGAGTTCTGTCTATCACACCCATAGTCAGAAAGCAGATGAGTGGTTTCCTAGGAACAGGGTAGGAATTGGAGAGACAGATTATGAGGGGTGCAAGGAAACTTTTGCAGGTGGTATGTTCCTCATCTTGTAGTGATGGTTTCATGGATGTATGCATGTGTCCAAATTGTCAACTTGAAATTTGAACAGCTTCTTTGTATGCCAATTATACCTCAAAAACGGTGTTTTAAAAAACCCACTCAAAGATATTGTAAGAAAACAAAGTGGGAGGGCCGGGTGTGGTGGCTTACACCTGTAATGCCAGCACTTTGGGAGGCTGAGGGGGGGCAGATCATCTGAGGTCGGGAGTTCGAGATCAGCCTGCTCAACATGGAGAAACTCTGTCTCTACTAAAAATACAAAATTAGCCAGGTGTGGTGGCACACGCCTGTAATCCCAGCTACTCGGGAGGCTGAGGCAGGAGAATTGCTTGAACTCAGGAGGCTGAGGTTGCAGTGAGCCGAGCTGGCACTGCTGCATTCCAGCCTGGGCAACAAGAGTGAAACTCTGTCTCGAAAAAGAAAAAAGAAAACAAAGGGGGAGAACAACAATCTGATTAATATACCTTTAGAAAGTGCAGACTTAACAGAAAAATACGACCACAAAGCAGCAGAAAACTGGCACCTAATACTACAAAATGAACTTTAAAAATTAAGAAAATAACAGATGATATGAAAGAACCATTTAAATCTGAATTAGAAAAGCTTGGGAATAATTTGGCTATGTAACAGGTGAATATGAAAATAGCTGCAAAAACAATTAGAAATTTTGAAATGATAGAAACTATAAAAGTATAGAAGATTTAAAAATAGATGTAATAGGATTCCCTAAAGGGAAAAGCCAAAACATTCTTCTAACAGTATGATCTAAGTCAAAACATTGGCAAAGAACAAATTCCAAAAACTATATAACAAATTCTATATTCTAGCTATAACACATTTTAAAAACTTCCTTGAAAGGAAAATGACTTGAAGCTCTGTATTGAAAAGACGTACTGTGTACCTGGCATGGTCAGTCCAGAGCAATCAGTGCCAACACATTCTGCAGAGTCACCAGAAATTGGGCATCCAGACTAAAGCTGTTATAAAATTAAGAAAATAAGATTGGTGTCAGACTTCTGGAAAAACACTTCATGCCAACGGACAAAAAAGTAACATTTAACATCCTCAAGGAAAGGAAATAGGAGGCAATGATTATATATCTAGCAAAAACGACCTGTGAATATATCTTAGTGCGAGCTGCCATAACAAAATATTATAGACTGAGTAGCTGATGTATTTTCTCAGTTTGGAGATCTGAGCATAGTTGAGGTCTCATGAGGGCTCCCTTCCTGGCTTGCAGAACTTCCGGCTGGGTCCTCACATGGCAGAGCGAACAAACACTCTGGTGCCTGGAGTTCTTACTTGCAAAAGAGGAAATTTTGTTTCAATCATCAATAATTGTGCCTCATTTGAACCTCACTGGCTATGATACTGCCACTGCACAAAGCTTGGAAATTTTGACCATCATAATTTTGACCAACTAGGCTGGGCACGGTGACTCACGCCTGTAATCCCAGTACTTTGGGAGGCCGAGGTGGGTGGATCACTTGAGGTCAGGAGTTTGAGACCAGCCTAGCCAACATGGTGAAACCCCGTCTCTACTAAAAATACAAAAATTAGCCGAGCGTGGTGGTGCATGCCTGTAATCCCAGCTACTCAGGAGGCTGAAGCAGGAGAATCGCTTGAACCTGGGAGGCAGAGGTTGCAGTGAGCTGAGTTTGAGCCACTATACTCCAGCCTGGACGACGGTGAGACCCCATCTCAAACAAAATAAAACAAACAAACAAAAAAAGAATACAACTGCATGAATTGAAACACATCGAATATATCTTTTAAAATTCACGAATTCATAATACTTAAAAAAAATAACCTCATTGGTCACCTTTGAAACTTACTAGAATGCAATACATTATTCTGAATGGCAGTAAGTTCATCCTATAGATTGTGTAAAGAGGTAACAATCATCAGTATTGGCTAAAACCTTTGGGTAAAAGGAACAGGCTGGCATCATCTGAACTCAGTGGGCAATGTCAGCATCACTGTAAGTGGGACAACCAAATACCATTTCTTCTGATGTGATGCATCCGGAAGTACCAGGCACCACCAGGTTAAATGACTAAAATGAACTTGTATCGAAGCAAGCCTCTAGTCTGCACTGTTCAGTAAGGTAGTTGTTAGCTATATGTGGCTATTTATAGTTAATTAAAATTAATACAATTAAAATTTTTCTTGCACTAGCTACAGTTCAGGTACTGAATAGCCACATGTGGCTAATGGCTACTATATTGAGCAGCGCAGATACAGATAATTTATATCACTGTAGAATGTTCTTTTAGACAGTGCTGCTCTAAATCTAATGATCAGTTTTCAGGAAAAATGTGAGAGCATGTAAACTTGCCAAATGACCCCATGAGACTACAATCACAAAAGTCCAGAAGGTAGGAAATTCTACATGACAAATGGCTCCATTTCTGTTAATAACATGAAAATAAAAGGGAATAAAAACTTTCTTTTTTATAGCAAGAGAGATTTAGAAATATCCATTAAATGTAATCTGTAGACCTTGTTTGGATTCTAATTTAAGAAAATTGTAAAAATGCATTTTTGAGGCGATCATGAAAATTGCATATGAATCAGGTATTGAGTACTCAGTATAAAGATGTTCATTTTGTTGGGTGTGATAAAAACGTAGTTACGTTTTTAAAAAATAAAGCTTACCTTTTAGGGATATGTACTGAAGTACAGGTGGCATGACGTCTGGGATTTGCTGTAAAACACTGGTGGTGGAGGGGGCACAGGAGAGGATGGATGGAGAAAACGTGGTAGGCATAAGGTTGATGGGTGAGGCACCATGATAAGGAGATGGGGTCACTATACTTAATGTCTATACATATATTTCAGAATTTCCAAAATAAAACTTAAAAAATAAAAATGTCGATGCCTACACATTGTCTTCTATTACTAGTCTAAGAAAAACAGATGAAGAGAAAAAGCTGCCTCTTCATACATTATTTGGAATTTCTGTTGTGCAAAATGTGGTCACCTAATTTATTATATAATTCTTGTCATATATTGTATGAAATATTTTATATTGGAAAGTTGATCAGTAACTTGATAAAGATTTAGATAAAATATTTGATCAGCATATTTTTACTTTCGGGCAAGTTTATGGAATACTTGCTTTTGAATTAAAATGTGCAATTTCTTTTATTCCTTGGCTGACAGTTTTGAATTCAGGTCTACATGTTACATTTTATTACTGCTTTGTTTTTTTCCTATTATTTCATTCTTGTTGCTCGGTTGCCAGGCTGGAGTGCAGTGGCATGATCTTGGCTCACTGCAACGTCCGACTCCCAGGTTCAAGCGATTCTCCTGCCTCAGCCTCTGAAATAGCTGGGATTGCAGGTGCTCACCACATGCCCAACTAATTTTTGTATTTTTAGTAGAGATGGGGTTTCACCATGTTGGCTACGATGATCTCAATCTCCTGACCTCATGATCCACCCTCCTTGGCCTCCCAAAGTGCTGGGATTACAGGCATGAGCCACCGCACCCGGCCTGCAAAAATATTGAAATAACATATTTATAAGCCATCTTCAGCCCCACCAATATATAGAAATTTTGGCAAAAAGTGATAATGCCATTGAAGTGAAATTTCTTGGCCATCTGCTCCTACAGTAAATACTTCTTTAAGAAAAACATATTATGGCTGGGTGTAGTGGCTCATGCCTGTAATCCAGACACTTTGGATGGCCGAGGTGGGAGGATCGCTTGAGCCCAGGAGTTTGAGACCAGCCCGGGCGACATAGAGAGACCCTGTTTCTATAAAAAAATTAAAAACAATTTAGCCAGGTGTGGTGGTGTACACCTGTGGTCCCAGCTACTCAGGAGGCTGAGGCTTGAGGATCACTTGAGTCCAGGAGGTTGAGGCTGTAGTGAGCCATGATTATGCCACTGCACTCCAGCCTGGACTATAGAGCAAGAGGCTGTCTCAAAAAGAAAACCAAACTATCAGTCTGTGTATCCATCCATCCATCCATCCGTCCATTCATCCATCCCTAGTTGCTTCCATTAAAGGATTTGAGGGATAATGCAATAACATATAGTAACAACCACTTAGGTTTTTTACTGTATATTAAACACTGTCCCAAGTATTTTATTAATTTAATTCTCATAACAAATCCTATGACGTAGTTGCTATTATCTCTATTTTGTAGATGAGGAAACCAAGACACAGAAGGGTTGAACACCTTGCCCAAGGTCACACTGCTAGTATGTACTGGAATTGGGACTCAAGCAGGCTGGCTCCTGAGTCCTTGCTCTCAACCATTGTGTTTTGTGGACTGTCATGTAAAATACTAAATGAATAAAAATACTAGAAACATCTATAACTGTAGATTTGTCGTGGTTAAGAACAAGACCTTTGGGTCATTCAGACCTGGGGATTCAAACTCCATCTCAGTCTAGCTCTATGCATTTGAGCATGTTGCTTAATCTCTGAGCTCCAGCTCTTCATCACTTAAAGGTAGCTATTATTAAATAGTGGAGAAAGCAATTAAGAGGGATAATGATGATTGTGACTATGCCTGGATTTTAGCTGTGAGCTTAATGGCAGCCAAAGCAAAAGAAGAAATCTGAGTTCCATCATTCATTATGTAACACAAAGAAGCATACCTCTTTGCAAGCATGACACATTTTCCTGGTGTATCATTTAAACAGAAACTTTCAGGTATAATTTTATGTAAGACTTTGAACCAGAAATGAATAAGTTAAAGCAAATATGGAAGAATCAATTCTCATAACAGTACAATGTAAGGCTGTGGAAGGCTACATTAATTGGGTTCAAGTATATTGCTTTTCATGTTTTTTGTTTTTTGTTTTGAGACGGAGTCTCTCTGTGATGCCCAGGCTGGAGTGCAATGGCGCCATCTCAGCTCACTGCAACCTCTGCTTCCTGGATTCAAGTGATTCTCCTCCCTCAGCCTCCCAAGTAGCTGGGACTACAGGCGTGTGCCACCACACCTGGCTAATTTTTGTATTTTTACTAGAGATGGGGTTTCACCATGCTGGCCAGCCTGGTCTCCAACTCCTGACCTCAAGTGATCCGCCTGCCTTGGCCTCCCAAAGTGCTGGGATTATAGGTGTGAGCTGCCTCACCTGGCCCTTTCTAGTGTTTTTGATTTAAGGAAAAGGCCTGGAATATTTAGAATGGAATCTGTGAATAGCATGTTCAATAGACAGACTTCCCTAAACACAGTCTTCCTCAGATAAGCTTTTGAAAAGAGCTGCTTTATAGAAAATCTCAAGTTTTTCTGTCTGATGGATCCCACAACTGCCAGCATCCCATTAGCTAATGGAGGGAAATCCATGGGTTTGGCTGTTAGCAGGTGGAAGGGGAAAAGGTGGATCCAAATTCTTCTTATTTGAATGGATGGTGTTTTGGTCAGGTTCTTCGGTAATAAAGAACAGAGGTTTACATGTCTGTGGCTGAAATAAGATGATAAAGACTCATATGAAATGATTAAAGGGGTGGGCTCTCAGAGGAATTCAAACATGAACTGTAACTGGGTTGCACTTCACAGGCACCGAATATGGAGGGCATTTTGGATTCCAGATGGCTCCATAGACTGCTCTGGCAGAGTGTCTGTGATCTCCATTTAGCACTGTATCCCCAGCATCTAGAATAATGCTTAACATATAGTAGACCCCAGTAATTACCTGTTGAGCAAATAAATAAAAGGAAATAGTAAATCTTCACCCTAGAGTTTTATCAAAATGGAGAAGTGAGTGGCTTCAAGTACGTGATTGATACAGCTGCTGTTTGCCGGCTATGCTCTTAGTCGTTTACATATATTATTATTGGAATATGTTCAGTCCTGTGAAGGGGTGATGGTACCCTCATTTTACTGGTGATAGAATTTGAATTCACAGATTATGACTTGCCCAAGTTCATGCAGAATACTAATTTGGAGAGTTCAGGTCTGCTTGACTCTAAACCTTGTTCTGGTAACTGATGCCGTATATATTGAAAGTACAAACAGGGTGGTAAACAGAAGTAAACCCACATTACCAGATATTAAGAAAGCATCTTAACAGCTGTTTTGAGGGATTTCCTCAGAAATACTGTAATATCAGCCTGGTCTGAAATATCAGAAATCATTTTTCTCTGGCTTTACTTTCCAGTGCTAGGGAACTTCCACCAAACAAGGTAAGCAAAATCTTATATTACCAAGTTACTAGTCAGCTTTTAAAGTAAAGATTGGCCACTGGCTTTCCATTTCTCCAACTAAAAAGAAATTGTAGGGACTGTTTTACGGGGCATGGAGCAGATGACTAATTGTCTTATAGGATCGTTTTAGTTTTGAAATAACTATAATCTAGGATAAGTAACTCATTAGATTGATTAAAGTGTATGTGTAAGTGTCATATGGTTGAGGACTTTGTCATCCTTGTTTGAAACCATCTAGGGGCTCTGCATGGTGGTTCATGTCTGTAGTCCCAGCATTTTGAATCCAAGCACTAGGATTACTTGAGCCCAGGAGTTTGAGACTAGCCTGGACAACATGGTGAAACTCCATCTCTACAAAAAATAGAAAAATTTGCCAGGCATGGTGGTGTGCACCTGTAGTCCCAGCTACTCAGGAAGCTGAGGTGCGAGGATCACCTAAGCTTAGGGAGGTCGAGGCTACAGTGAGCAGTGATCATGCCACTGCACTTGAGCCTGGGCAACAGAGGGAGACCCTATCTTAAAAAAAAAAAAAAAAAAAAAAAAAAAAAAAGTAGGATTAAGGTTTTGTTTTGCTGGTTTATGCTTCTCTACCAAATTATGGTTAAATGCATTATGTCTCAATGAGATAATATTGACATTGACCTTATAAAACTGACATTTTTTTTTATAGGTATCAGTATTATCTGCAACTGAAGAAAGATATCTTGGAAGGAAGTATTCCTTGTACCTTAGAACAAGCAATTCAGCTAGCAGGCTTAGCTGTTCAAGGTAAATAAGATCAATTCATAATGAAATAGTTCTATCAGATTAAAATGTGTTGCAACAAAATAGCAAGAGATTTTTAAGTTAACTGACTGTCTATATACATCTTTAGTAGTATTTATATATTAGCGAAGTATTCTGTTATCTAAGGGGCTTCCTTTTGGGAAAAAATGAACTTGGAATACCTCAATGAAATATGAGACTTCTGGACGTTAATCATGTTATATGTCAACAGAGCAAACAGTACAATAAATAGAAGTATACACACACATATATTCAATCACATGCCAAATGACGTTTCGGTCAACAAAAGACCTCATATAGGACAGTGGTCCCATAAAATTATAACACTGTATTTTTAGTGTACCTTTTCTGTGTTTAGATACACAAATATCATTGTGTTACAATTGCCTACAGTATTCAGTACAGTAACATGCGGTATAGGCTTCTATGAGCAATAGTCTATACAGTATAGCCTAGGTGTGTAGTAGGCTACACCACCTAGGTTTGTGTAAGTATACTCTGATGTTTGCACATCTCCTAATGATGCCTTTCTCAATGTATTCCCATCATTAAGTGACATATGACTATATACATATACATTTATTAATACTATGCTATGTATTCATCTAGTTCAAAGACTTTATCTGCTAATAGGTCATATTTTAAGAAGAAAGATATGCCAGTCAGTGCGTTTGATGAGGTTATATTCACTTATAGTTTAAGTACACTTCATTTGTGTGGTTTCTTCTTATTTACTTATTTCAGTAGGTTTTTGGGGAACAGGTGGTATTTGGTTACATGAATAAGATCTTATTTATTTAGTTACTTTTTTTTTTGAGATGGAGTCTCGCTCTATGGACCAGGCTGGAGTGCAGTGGCACGATCTCGGCTCACTGCAACCTCCGCCTCCTGGGTTCAAGCAATTCTCCTGCCTCAGCTTCCTGAGTACGTGGGATTGCAGATACCTGCCACCCCACACACCCAACTAATTTTTGTATTTTTAGTAGAGATGGAGTTTCAACATGTTGGCCAGGCTGGTCTCAAACTCCTGACCTCAGGTGATCCACCTGCCTCAGCCTTCCAAAGTGCTGGGATTACAGGTGTGAGCCACTGTGCCTAGCCATGGTTACATGAATTAATTCTTTAGTGGTGATTTCTGAAATTTGGGTATACCCATCACCTGAACAGTGTACCCTGTACCCCATGTATAGTCTTTTATCCCTCACCGCACTCCCACTTGTTTGGTTTCTTAAATGGTTGTCCTGGATTATGCAGTAATATCATCATTCATAATAGATAAAGATGGCTGGGTGTGGTGTCTCATGCCTCTAATCCCAGCACTTTGGGAGGCCAACGTGGGAAGATTGCTTGAGTCCAGGAGTTCGAGACCAGCCTGGGCAACATAGCAAGACCTTATCTTTAAAATGTACATATATAAATAAAGATTCTGCATTTCACCAGCATTTTTGAATTGTTTATTTTTTTGATTTTTACATGTCTAATATACATGTATTTACATGTATGTGTGTATTTTCTTTTTTCTGGAGACAGTCTTACTCTGTTGCCCAGGCTTGAGTGCAGTGATGTGATCGTGGCGCACTGCAGCCAGAACCTACTGGGCTCAAGTGAACCTCCCACCTGAGCCTCCCAAGTAGCTGTGACTACAGGTGTGCGCTACCATGCCTGGCTAATTTTTAAACTTTTCTGTAGAGATAGGGTCTTGCTATCTCTTGGGCTCAAGCTATCCTCCCTCCTTGGCTTACTGAAGTGCTGGGATTATAGGTGTGAGCCACTGTGCCTGGCCGGGAAGGTTTCTGACAGGGCATTATTTCAAACAATTACTGGCATTTCGCCTTGGGAGTGAAATTTAATCAGAATAATTATTAATAAAACTCCTTCAGCTATTAGCAGGCATGGAGACATGCATCATTTTTAAACAAATGCCTGATGCACATAGAGCCACATTCCTTTTCAAGGTACTTTGGATTTTCTTAAGTATCCTTTTTGGCTTTAAGAATTACTTCTTCATAAACATCGTGCTGAATTGTCAATTTTTTAAAAAAATTAAAAATTTCAAAACAAATATATCTTTTGCTGTAATATATTCAAGTGGTCTAAGTCCATTTCATCACTACTGTTGACAATTTGGTTTCTCCTTGACATTTTTCTGTACATAAGCAAGCATATATGATTACAGGGTAGGTTTTGTTTGCATTTTAACTATAAAAATGAGATCATATTACATATAGCTTGCAACTTGTTTTTTATTTAATTCATAGGCATTTTTCCAAGCCAAGACTCATGTCTACCTAATTAACATTTTTAAAAAGATACTTTTAAAATACACTTTTTATAGTTATAAAAAACTTGACTTCTGAAATATTAGCATACCATCTATATATACTGCATGTTGAATTTTGTTGCACATATTTTGCAATGAAATTTAAATATAATTAACATGTGAGTTTTTGTCATTCTATATAGCTGATTTTGGTGACTTTGATCAGTATGAATCCCAGGACTTTCTTCAGAAATTTGCCTTGTTTCCTGTGGTAAGACTTCTTTTGACACTGGGCTTTTTAAAACAAACAGTTCATTCCTATACCCTTAATAATCGCTGAAATGAAATCCGTATGATAGACTTACTGTCAGGAATAGGATTATAAAAAAAAATTCCCTCTTATAAACATCTCAAGTGTGACTGCTTTCTCCGTTGTAGTCATCTTGGTCCTTGTGAACCCACAGAAACGGAAGGGTCTATAGTGACTGCACTGTGCCTGGAGATATTTGTTTTCTATTTGAATGTGAGTTTAAAAAGAAGGATTCATTTTCAGCTTCTCAGGAAGGCGCAGGTTTTGCTTTTAACTGAAGGTTTGAAACCTTACAAAATTATATTGAGGAATGAATGTCACTTCTCATCAGCAATTTAAAAAGTAGATGACAAAGACACTGCCTTCTACTTTTATAAAGTCATTACTGATGGAAGGGACATGGAAACTGCATTGCAACAACTAAGGAAGGTGTGGCATGCTCTTCTGAGTGTCTACACAGCCAGCCAGAGAACACACAAGATGTTTTTATCTTGCTGGGCTCAGGACTGGCTGACTACTGTCACCAACTTGAAATAACTCAGCTGAAACTTTCCCAGGGATGAATGAGAAGGTGGGGCAATTTTTTTTGTTTGTTTGTTTGTTTTTTGGCTCCTGTGAAGAAGCCACTTAATTCCTTAGAAAGGTGATTACCTATGTAAGCAAAGCTCCCATATATTAACAATAGTCATAATTTTGCCAGATAGTGACGACAGTCATTAACAGTCAATGGCCATGATTCCTTCTAAGAAATTTGGGTGAATTTTCACATACTTACCCCTGTGTGTTTTCTTCAGGGATGGTTACAAGATGAAAAAGTATTGGAAGAAGCAACCCAAAAAGTGGCCTTACTACATCAGAAATACAGGTAACTCTAAGAAATAAGACTAGCATAGAACCAATGTCTGCTTGAATTTGAAATATTCAATTAAATATTTAATTTATATGATTAATATGTATTTGCCCAACTATATTTGGAACATTACTGCTGCTGCTATTACAAGTAGCCAACATTTACATAGTACTCACTATGTGCCATGTGCTGTTCTAAGTAAGCACTTACCCATATTACTCATTTATTGTCCTTTTTTACCAGTGAGGACACTGAGGAAGTTGAAAGCAGCCAGTCATTGAAGGGTGCCCATTTTTTATTGTGTATAGTAAAGGTTTATTTGATAACCTCATCCTGTATAGGTTAATGTAAAATTAGGATGATTTGTTTTCTTCTATGATACAGCTTAGCAAGTCCAGGGTTACTTCCCTCTGTATACCTATGGAAGCTGTGTCTGTCATCTGGGGAACTACGCTAAGAACTATGGTGCTTAGTACTCTGAACTATGCTTCTGCATACCTTTGTATACTTGTACATATTGACATTCTTTCATGGTGAATCTCTGTGTTGCCTGTAAGAAAAAATACTCTTCTAGAGAATGCTAGGTTTCATTCTAAACCAACTACCACACAGTTCCACATACAGATGTTCCTTGACTTAGGATGAGGTTAAGTCCTGACAAACCCATAGTAAGTTGAAAATACTGTAAGTCAAGATGTATTTAATAGACCAATCCTGCTGAACATCATAGCTTAGCCTAGCCTACTCTACCTGTTCTCAGAACACTTACATTAGCATACGGTTGGGCAAAATCATCTAACACAAAGCCTGTAATATGTTTTATAATGTTGAATATCTCATATAATTTGTTGAATACAGTACTGAAAGTGAAAAACAGAATAGTTGTACGGGTCCTCGAAGTACAGTTCCTACTGAATTTGTATCACCTTTGTACCATTGTAAAGTTAAAAAGTCATTCAGTTGAACCATCATAAGTTGAGGACTATCTGTACTCTATCATTAAATTCTTATAACTACTCATTAAGATAAACATTATTATCTCCATCTTACAGATGGGGAAACCAAACTCAAAAAGATTTAGTTATCTCTGGCCGGGAGCGGTGGCTCATGCCTATAATCCCAGCACTTTGGGAGGCTGAGGGGGGCAGATCACGAAGTCAGGAGATCGAGACCATCCTGGCAAACATGATGAAACCCTGTCTCCACTAAAATACAAAAAATTAGCCAGATGTTGTGGCATACACCGGTAGTCTCAGCTACTCAGAAGGCTGAGGCAGGAGATTTGCTTGAACCCGGGAGGCAGAGATTGCAGTGAGCTGAGATCGTGCCACTGCACTCCAGCCTGGTGACAGAGCAAAAAAAAAAAAAACAAAAAAAAAAGATTTAGTTACCTCTACATGTGGTAAAGGTGGGAATTGAAAGCAGGTCAGTTTCGTTAGAACCTATTGCTTATCACCTTCCAAATAAAATAACCTTTTGCCTCTAGTCTCTCTCCACTCAAATCCACACAGTGGCTCACAAAAGATTAATCTCCCTAGCATATCACTTTCCTCTTACCCCTCTCCTTCTCCTTCCACGTGCTTGTGGGTATTTTCATGCTTCCTGCTAGCCTGAGTTCATTACTCTGGGATTAAAGGCCTCCCATAAATTGGTTAAATCCTGCCTTCCCAGCTTTACCTTCTGCTGTCCACATGAACCATTTCTTTTCTAGCTTAATTGATCCCTCAGGCACACATTGCCCTGCCTTTTGTCACTTCCATTTATTCATTTGTGCATTTCCTTAAAAGATAGCTTAGTGTTCTTACTCTGTATTAGGCAGAGCAAGAGTGCTGGATGCTATGGCACAAAGATAAATAGAATAATTTCTTGTCTTCTAAGCGTGCATTCCCAGCCCTGCAATATGAGGGCTGGCAGGACAACCCACTATAGTAATGATAATACATATAAGAAGATAATGAGTGCAGTTAGAGGGGTACGGGTGGAATGTATTGGGACTGCACAGAATTGGGGCATTGGGGAATCCCAGAAGGTGACCCAGAGGAAATGATACATAGACAGGGTCTTGAAGGATATTAGGGATTGGCCAGATCCACAAGTGAGTCACAGGCATACCAAGAAGAGGGATTCTCATGTGCAAAAGCCCAGAGGGGCTAGGGAACATACTCTATCTGAAGAGATGCAGAGTTTGGGATGGCTGCAGTGTGGGTGCCTTGAGCACAGAGGGGAGCATCGGAAGATGAGGCTGGAGATGCAAGTCTGCATGCACTTGGGCACTCCTCCTGTACCCACACTGCCTTCCTACCCATCCTAGTAGTGCTGCACTCCACTCACCTGAGCGAAAAGGGGTTTTCATGTAGCCTTCTCATACCCTTATTCCCTGCATTCGACATTTAGCACATAATTCTCAGTAATGCCTGATATTTTGTTGTTTTTGTTTTTGTTTTTTTGTGTTTTTTTTTTGTTGTTGTTGCCCAGACTGGCGTGCAGTGGAGCAATCATAGCTCACTGCATCCTTGAACTTCTGGGTTCAAGCAGTCTTCCTGCCTCAACCTTCCAAGCAGCTGGGACTATAGATGTGCACCACCATGCCGGGCTAATTTAAACTTTTTTTTTTTTTTGTAGTGACAAGGTCTCACTATGTTGCCCAGGCTGGTCTCAAACTGCTGGCCTCAGGTGGTCCTTTCTCCTTGGCCTCCCAAGGTGCTGGGGTTACAGGCATGAGTCACCGTGCCCAGCCCTGATATTTGGGATAATAAGCAATTACTTGGTGATTTAAGAAAAGTTCAAGATTTCACCTGAAGATTTTTTTAGGAAGTTTTTTATCCCCTACCTTCCCAGTCATCTGCCTTAAGTATAGAGAGCAGGATCTCATGTGATACTCTCAGCATTCAGTACAGTGCTTTACACATACTGGTTTTCAGTAGATATCAACAGATTGATATAACCAATTATAGATGCTTAGAAACTTGAAATGTTTATAATGTCCTATGCTAAATTGATACATAGTTTTAAGAAAAGCTTTATTTTAAACCATTTTAAGCTTGCTTTGTGAACAGTCTTGCTTCTTTTGGGTTGCAGAGGGCTCGCAGCTCCTGATGCTGAAATGCTGTACATGCAGGAGGTAGAGAGAATGGATGGCTATGGAGAAGAGAGCTACCCTGCTAAGGTAAGTGTGGCTCGGTGGCTGGGGTTCTTTAAAGTTAGGCTCACAAATTTGAGAAAATCGTGGGGAAATCCAAAGATGTCCTTATGTGCAAAGGCTGAGGACATGCAAAACTCTGGAAACTTAAAAGCCGAGGTCCTGGTGACCAAAATTTTGTGGTAAAACGCATTCCCATTTTGCGGTTCATACTTTGAAATGGTCTTGAAATAGAGTTCCTAAGAGGGCCAAACTTTTTCCATTTTTATACATATCTATAAGATCATAGATCTCATTCAGACTTTTGTCTTCCTGCATAGCTCCTCTGTAGGTCTTCTGAACTTCCTGCATCTGGGAAGCCAGTCCGGGGAACTCTGTGGCAGCAGTTCCTCTGCATCTGCTTCCTGGGTGTTTCTTCTTTTGCTTTCTCCTTTTAGGATAGCCAAGGAAGTGACATATCCATTGGAGCGTGTCTTGAAGGTATCTTTGTGAAACACAAGAATGGAAGGCATCCTGTGGTATTTAGGTATTTTTCTTACCTCTTTTTGTATGTTTTCTGTGACTCCTGTTGGTGATACATTTTTTTAGTACTTACAGCAGTTAAATTGTTCACAAGTCTATACCAAGGTCTCATTAAAAAATGGAAATAATTCCCTTCCTAGAAAAAAAAATACCATCGGAATGCAACAGTCCTTTTCAGTAAGCCACTTTCTTCAAAACGAAATTTCCAGAATATAATGACGGCCTATTATAAAATGCTTAAAAATGTGTGACCCTTTTTGTGCCATATGGAGGCCATTCTTTGTTTTGATATGAAGTTTTAATTTGAGCTGTGGTTTCCAGGACTATTTATTGGTTAATTTATTTACTGTGAGACAAGGTCTCACTCTGTTGCCTAGGCTAGAGTGCAGTGGTATAGTCACCACTCACTGCAGCCTTGACCTCCCAGGCTGAAGTGATCCTCCCATCCCAGCTTCCTGAGTAGCTAGGACTACAGGCTAATGCCACCATGCCTGGCTAACTTTTGTATTTTTTGTAGAGACAGTTTCACCATGTTGCCCAGGCTAGTCTCAAACTCTTGGGCTCAGGCTATCTGTCTGCCTCCCAGAGTGCTGGGATTCCAGGGGTGAGCCCACTGTGCCCGGCCTGTAGGGCTTTTTCTTACGAAAAATACAGATTTTTGTTTTGACTCTAGTTTTGTACCAAAATTCCTAAAATACCAGTATCTAAGCAAATTTCAATAATTTTTTATAATGTTGGTTTTTTGGCTGATATAAAAAAAGATACTATTCATTTGTGGAAATCTTGGAATGTGAAGAAAGATGGAAAGGATATATAGCAATGTACTAATAGTAACTGACTCCGTACAATGAAACTACAGGTGATTTTAATTTCCTTTATAGTATTCTGTGTTCTAATTTGTATCTTAAAGATAGTAAGTTGGTCCATATTGTACAATCCCTGCCTTTAATTCCTTAAAATCTGTAATCTGGAAAATCCAAAGTTCATTTCATAGAAATACTTGCAGTTTTACTCTGAGATTCTATTTACCCAGTTGGGTAAATTGGGTACAGAGTAGTGAAAATTAAAAGTTTATATTGTTTTTAAATTTATATTTATTATTTATTTTATTTTATAGAGATGAGGTCTCGCTGTGTTGCCCAGGCTGGTCTCTAACTCCTGGTCTCAAGCGATTCTCCCTCTTTGGCATCCAAAGGTGATGGGATTACAGGCGTGAGCCATGGTGTCCAACCAAAAGCTTATATTGTTTTTATAAGGCAGGAAAACATATTCTATCACTTTTGTTTTTTGGTTCCTTCGTGTCTACCATTTGTTGAGTGCTTATCATGAGTCAGATAAACTATGCTGAGTATTTTATGTGAATTTTTTTAGTGTAATTTTCATAACACTCTCAGCAGTAGGTATCACTACCTCTTTGCACATGTGATGATTGAGGCTTAGAAAAGTTGTGATTTGTCCATGGTCCCTCAGTTATTAACTGGCATAACTAGGACTATAACTTGGGTCCTCCACTTTATGCGTGGGCTCTTAATTACTGTATTAAACAGCTTTTATTCTCTCCACCCCCTACTCACTGCCAGCATCGCAACACATATTACTCAAGCTTTCTAAACCACTCCTACCATTTCTCCTTGAGAACTAGTTTTGCCTTTGAAGAGCTTTTTCTCTAAACTGACATCTCCTCTCTCACTTCCTTTGCTTTACTGCCTCTTGAGCCATGAATTCTCCATGGTGATTATGACCTCAGAGAGTACCCATCACTTGGGGAGCAGAACCCCACTTCTAGAATGCATTGCCCTGGGCTGGGTGGCTCCCCTTTGGCCATTGCTCTCTTGTCCCCAAGCCACTTATATTAACCCTTCCTAACATGCTGAGTTGGGGGTCAGGGAGAGGAGAGGAAAATGGATCCGTGGCTTCACCTGAAGGGCAGGGCTCTGATGGTGCCCAAAGTGTCACATGGAAACTTGAAGCATCTGCCTGGCTTCCTTTATCACTGGATGGGAATTTTCACAGTTGCCTTAATGTGATGCTAATAATCTTTAGATTTAACAAACACTGAATCACAACTAAGTTGATTTTATTTTAATACATTTAAAATAAATCTAATGGAGAAGGATAAAATTTTTTCTTCCATAATTTTTTCTTTTTATGACATTCTATGATTATGTAATAAAATCAAATATTAACATATAAAAGCTAATATGATAAAATTAGAAAGTATGAGATTTTGAATCGTAGTGATCACTTCCAGAATAGTTCACTCTTTGAGTTCCTGGCATTTCAAATTTATCTTCACCCTGAAGCTTTTCACAGCACACTTCCCCAACTTTTGTGCCTTATTTTAATACCTGCAGCACTTAAAGGTTCTTGTTGGCCTCTGTGTTCTTTCTCCCACCTTTCCCCTCCACCTGTGCTCTTTTGAGGGAAGCACTGTACTTCACTAATCTTAGTGTCCCTAGGACCGACTGCAGTTTCTGGCATTGTTATAATAGGTGTCTTTTATTTTGATGAGTAAATGAGGCATTGGCAATCAGCTAAGACAGGGATCTTCCATCAAGCACATCTGACACATGAGAATGATACATTTTACATCTTTTAAATTCTCTTTTCCCTCATTTAGTATTCATGAGTTTACTTTTTACAACTAGCTGCTGTCACTTCAATTAGAACATTCATGCTAGCTGATTAAAACCACTGTTTTTTTTTTTTTTTTTTTTTTTTTTTGAGACGGAGTCTCGCTCTGTTGCCCAGGCTGGCATACAATGGCGCAATCTTGGTTCACTGCAACCTCTGCCTCCTGGGTTCAGACGATTCTTCTGCCTCAGCCTCCTGAGTAGCTGGGATTACAGGTGCCTGCCACCTCACCTGGCCTAGTTTTTGTAATTTTTTTTTTTTTTTTAAGACGGAGTTTTGTTTTTGTTGCCTAGGCTGGAGTGCAATGGTGCTGTCTCAGCTCACTGCAACCTCCGCCTCCTGGGTTCAAGCAATTCTCCTGCCTCAGCCTCCCAAGTAGCCGGGATTGCAGGTGCCCACCACCACACCCAGCTAACTTTTTTATATTCTTAGTAGAGACAGAGTTTCGCCATGTTGGCCAGAAGTCTGAAACTCCTGACCTCAGGTGATCCGCCTGCCTCAGCTTCCCAAAATGCTGGGATTGCAGGTGTGAGCCACCATGCCTGGCCTAGTTTTTGTATTTTTAATAGAGACAGGGTTTCACCATGTTGGCCAGGCTGGTCTCGTGTTTTTTGTTTTTTGTTTTTCTCAAAAATGTCACCAAATACTAACTTATACGTCAGGTTTAGGGAAAACTTGTATATTCTATCTCCTTGTTTCGCCCACAAGCACTCACATTGCCATTCTCTATTTGCTGTTCTTTAGGTGGCATGACATTGCCAACATGTCCCACAACAAGTCCTTTTTTGCATTAGAACTGGCAAATAAAGAGGAGACCATCCAATTTCAAACTGTGAGTAAACATTAGGGGTCTGCATGGAATGTTTTTCCTAAAAGTTAACAAGTTCTACTTCTGCATGCTTGTATGTATTTGGAGGCAGGGCAGCATTAAAATTATAATATTTTGTAATTGTATAAAACATGCAGTTTTATCATATAGCATTTTGCAAAATGGCAGTTGGCAAAAAATGGCTGCTCAGTAAATGCTGAATGAATGAGTCTTTGGATAACTACTGTCTGATCATGATAACCTTTAAATTAAACCTCAGGGGTTAAGTGGGGGAGAAAGTAAGCACTGATATCTTAAATTTCATGGATAAATGAATAGCTCTGAAGAAATGTTATTTAATAGTTATTTGCTTTTGCTCTCTTGACAAAGGCAATATTGAGTTACTGAGTCATATTTTTGTTTAAAAATGTCTGAGTATATTTGGCAAGAATAGAAGTTGATATTTTTATAGTTTTTAGATTCCCATGTCATTTTGAAACTGTTTAATATGAGAATCACACTGTTAGAACAGATTGTTTTGTCTTCATAAGTTAAATCCTACTTGTGGTATTCATACCATGGGCACAGTGTTGGAAAATGAAAGGCTTATAGTGTCCTGAAAGTGACTTTGTCATATGATGTCACCCATTATGTATTTAGACAAAGTGTGCATTAAACGTATCAAGTTGTGTGTGTGCTTTCATATTGCTTTATGCCTATTTTGTTTGCTAGGAAGACATGGAAACTGCAAAATACATTTGGAGACTCTGTGTTGCGCGACACAAGTTTTACAGACTAAACCAGTGTAACCTGTAAGTATGTCCTGCTCGTGGAAATTATCAAAAATAATGAATTTAGAAATTGTAATCTTGAGTATACTGTATCATCAAGAAAGACATTTTATCAATTGATATCTTTTTTTGATCCTGTAGCTATTTTCCTCATTTTAGCTTTGGACCAACTTCTAATAACTACACTGTATGCCTCTAAGATTTATTTCAACTAGTTACAAGAACTGTTCTAATTCTTGAAAGGTAAAAAGGGAATAATATCCTTTATTTGTTTAAATCAATCCTCTGATCAGCATTTTGAATCATTAAAGATTATTCAGCTTTTCCAGCCACCTGAAGAATTTGTGCCCTTCCTTCCTGGTGTGCATTTTTCTTAGCCTACATGGGTTTTTCACTGTCTGCTGGATCAATAAAGCACACGGTGATATTGCACATGTAAAATATTGTCCTTCATCTCTATTCCCCTCCAGCCTCTGCATCGTATCTGTGCTTTCCTTAATAGCAGGTTTCCTCAAGAGCGTTGTGTATGCTTGTTTATTTCCTTCCTTCCATCCTGTTTCCCCTAAGCTTCCACATTACTGACACTGCTTGTTGTGGTCAGGTGACTTTCGTCCAGTGATCATTTTACGAGTTCTTTAACTTGACCGCTCTGCAGTACTGATCCTCCGACAGCTCATTCCATCCTTCCTGAATCCTGCTCTTCTTTGGCTGCCAGGACACCACCCGCTGCTAGGCTTCCGCTTTCTAGACTGTTTCTTCTCAGTTGTTCGCTGGTTTGGTCCTGAGGCCTTTTCTCCAAATCCGCTCCTCTAGGGGGCTTCTCCTGGCCTGTCCTCCCACTGAGCTCCCGGTTCAAGCGATTCTCCTGCCTCAGCCTCCCGAGTAGCTGGGATTACAGGCATGTGCCACCACACACTGCTAATTTTGTATTTTCAGTAGAGACAGGGTTTCTCCATGTTGGCCAGGCTGGTCTTGAACTCCCAACCTCAGGTGATCTGCCTGCCTCGGCCTCCCAAAGTGCTGGGATTACAGATGTGAGCTGCCATGCCTGGCCCTCCCTGAGCTCTCCACTCCTGCATCCTACCACAAGCGTTTAATTTGCTTAGTCCTCAATACCACTCTGAAAGTTGTGGTGAATATATACTACTGCCTGTGTATTCTGAAGGTACAGCTGGCAGAACTTGCTGGTGAATTGGATGTGGTATGAAACCTGACCATTTTTACCACTCGTGCTAGCAGCTTGGTGCTAGCTGCCACTGCTTCTCATCAGAATATTATGGTAGCCTTCTGACTTTCTTGTTTCTGTGCCTTCGCTGCCTGTAGCTTATTTTCCATATGTCAACCAGAATGATCTCAGTTTAACCTGAATCTGATCCTGTCACTGTTTTTTGTTTTTTTGTTTTTGTTTTTGGAGATAGAGTCTTGCTCTGTTGCCCAGGCTGGAGTGCAATGGCATGATCTTGGCTGACTGCAACCTCCGCCTCCCGGGTTCAAGTGATTCTCCTGCCTCAGCCTCCTGAGTAGCTGGGACTACAGGTGCATGCCACCACGCCCAGCTAATTTTTTGTATTTTTAGTAGAGATGGGGTTTCACCATGTTGGCCAGGATGGTCTCAATCTCCTGACCTCGTGATCTACCCACCTTGGCCTCCCAAAGTGCCGGGATTACAGGCATGAGCCACAGCACCCAGCCCAGATCCTGTCACTCTTCTTAACCCTCCTTTGGCATTCCACTTCTTTTTTTAAGTAATTTTTTTAGTTTGTGTTTGAGACAGCTCTGTCACTCAGGCTGAGCACAGTGACATGATCATGGCTCACAGCAGCCTCTCAGCCTTCCTGGGCTCAGGTGATCCTCCCACCTCAGCCTCCTGAGTAGATGGTTGTGTACCACCACACCTGGTTAATTTTTCGATATTTTTTATAGAGGCGTGATCTCCTTATGTTGTCCAGACTGGTCTCAAACTTCTGAACTTGAGGGATCCTCCTGCCCCGGCCTCCCAAAGTGCTAGACAGGTGAGCCACCATGCCTGGCCCCATTTTACTTCTCATAAAAGTACGAAACCATACACAGTGTGGTGCTTGCCTGGTTCCAACCTTGTGTTTTTTATCCTCCTCCTTGCTTGCTCTGTTCCAGCCACAGTGGTATCCTGGCTAGGCTACAGATGTGCCTCACCCTAGGGGACACTGTCCTTGCTGTTTTCCCAGGTCTCCACCTGCCTTGCTCCCTCATTGCAGCCTGCTATTTGCTGTCTGGTCAGATATGACCCTCTTCAGAGGCTGTCCCTGATTGTCCTATGGTACTCCCCTTCCACTACGATCTGTCTCTTTGCCTTCTAATTTTGTTTTGTTCTTTATAGCACTTAGCACCATGTGAATTTCTATATTTGTTTGTTTGTTTGTTTGCCTATATCCCCTGCCAGCAGGTAAGCTCTACAGCAGTGCATGAGGACAGACATTCTTCCCTGCCTTCAGTGCTATATTCCCTGTGCCAAGCAAGGGCCTGGCTCACTATTGGCCTTGATTAATTTGTTCAACTAATCTGTAGATACAAGTGTTAAGAGCTGTGATTCGAGATGTCTTGGTGCTGGTGCTGTAAGATCCCTTAGGAAAACAGTACCTCACCCAGAACTGCCAAGATAGGAAAGGCTACCCAGCCAAGTGACATCTAAGCTGAGACCTGAAATGTTTCGTTCAATTCCCACAACCTTTCTTTAAGCTGTCCTCTTGTCCTTGTACCATTTCTGGAGGCGCCTCCTGGAGCTGCCTCCCACTTGGCCCCCCATGCCCTATCTCACCTGTATGCAGTCAGTCTTCTGGATAGATAAGGAAAATATGTAGCACTGCTGTTGAAGTTACATGTCAGGAACAAATCTGAGTATGTGCCTCTCACCCGCCCCGTCCTGGGTACAGGATTAAGGGCAGACTCCTCAGGTCCTTCTCTGGACTTAGCTGCCCAAGCCCAGTGGCCTTGGAGTCTGACTCCAGGAAGAAGTCTTTCCTTATCATGTGAATGCTCCCAGCCCAGGCCTTTGCTAAAATGTCCTTCCTTCCCTTCTCTGGCAGACTCTTAGTCATTCTTCAAGACTGAGTTTAAAATACAGCCCCTGTAGACACCACCAAGCATGCAGTTTGTTTAGTCCTCAATACCACTCTGAAAGTTCTGTTTTTTTCTATGTCTTTTGTAACAATGATCTGAATAATTCGTAACAATAATTTAGTAAATGCTTGCGCTATGTCAAGCATTATACTGAGAGTTTTTATTTTCTTTAATCCTTACAGTAACCCTGTTGGGCACAATTATTACTATCCCATTGTTGATGAAGGTATGGAGACTTAGAGAAGTGAAATGTCTTGCCCTGCCACACAGCTAGTAAGTGGAGCAGCAAGACTCCAGCCTGCGCTCTTAGCCGCTGTGCCAGCCTCTTAGAGTAGTTCCTGCCTGCTCTTTTCATGTGGATTGGATCTGTCTCTCTTGTTTGATGGAGCTCCATGAGGGCAGGGTCTCCTCTTCCTCATCTTCGTGTCCCCTATCTGGCAAGGTGCCCTGTGTGTAAGGGCTTAGTGAACGATGGGAGCTGGAGTGTGGCAGTGATGGGAGTCACAGGGGAGAAGAGCCCTTTTGCTCCTTTGTCTCTTCCTTTTTATTACAGATTGTAAATGAGGCATGGGGTGGAGGGAAAGTCTAACAAGGGCATTTTGCCCCTTAGCACCAAGAAGGAAGGAGAAAGGCTATGGAAGTGCCTTCTGTCTTGCAGGGTGTGAGAGAAACTCTGGGCAGGAGCAACAGTGTAAAGATAACATGCAGAGATGCCCACCCGGACAGGGAGCTGCCCAGTGGTTTGCACGTATGGCCCAGTCCCTGTCTCTTCTCTGCCTTCCCCTGCACCATGTTTGCATCCGAGTCCCCACCGCTGTTCTGGTGATGGGATTTTCGTAAGCACTGACAGGGAGGAGGAACCTGCTTTCTTTGTAAATATGGGAACAGGTTTCCGCTAGCTGCCTGGGTGTATTTGCATATGAAAGTGTTCCCCCTGGTGGTGATGTTCAGCAGTGCTCCTTGCCGTTGGGGTTCCCGGGGGCTGGCCTGGTTATCCAGCCATATGTGGCATGATTTCTATGCAGAAGTAAGTTCTAAGATTCAAGCGGTAGATAATGCAGTCTGTTGGACCACAGCATTTTCATTTTAAAGACTTTAATAAGTTAAGAGTGTTCATAATATTGAGCCATTATTACCTCAGTTCATTTCTTCTCTGGAAAATAGTGGAGAATCTACAATGTGAATAAACCATAAAACATAATCCCTTTCCATGAGGCATCCATATTGGCTGGTGATTTTTTTGTTTTGTTTTGTTTTGTTTTGCAAATTAACAACTTGTAATAAGTAAAAGAGGGAAGTGGGAAAAGCAACAAATGATTGATTATGGTGAATGATTCAGTCTTAGAAATTCAGCTCTAGTTTTTGGAATATTGCTATTTATTGGCAAGTGTGAATAAAACCACATTAATGTCATCAGTTGCATATATTATACCTAAATAAGGAACACCTGATTCTTTTCAAAATGGAATAATTATGTTTAAAGGGCTGTTTTCCAAAGTTTGTTTTCAATCTCTATATATCCAATAGATTGTGGCAGTCGATTTCCATGAGCTATTCCTATGTAATTACTTATGATTCATTCTGTAGGGAACTAATATATTTCATTGTGAGCATTTGTTTCCCATGTAAAGTAAATGAAGCTTTTAATATTAGCTTTTAAAATTTTGCTTGATAATAAAATGAAAAGAACTTTAATTGTTACGACCATGTTTTAAAGGCTGTCAATATAGACTGTATAGTCATGTTCCAATATTATGATTCTGAAGTATTGGTAGACTTGTTGTCATGGGCCACATAGGTAAACTAAAGTGTGATAGGCATTTAACAAAACTGCAGCTGGCCTGGAACTGGACAGTGGCTTCTGGACATCTGGTTTGGGCTGGGGTGACTGGTGGCCCAGGAGATAGACTCGACTTGCACAGAAAGGGGAACTGTAATCCCAGGATGTCCCCTTCACCCGCAGTCCTGATCTATAGTTTATTGGTGTTTGGGATGGCTTTATGTGACTCATCTAACCTTGACCCAGATAACTATATTTTAGTATTTACACAATGGCACGATCCAACAGCCTTCCCTCTCCACCCCCTAACAAAGTACCTTAGATAACAGAATGATCGTTATCCAAACCTTAAAAATGTTAGATGGATAACAATCTGTCTTTTAAAAATTATAAAGTTAGGATAATGAGACTTTTATACTTAATATTCCTTTAGGGTCGAATTGGGAATTAAATGAGATAATAATGTCAACCCATTAGGTCAGAAATCTGCTTCAAACCCACTGTCTCTCACTCCAAGCCCCAGAACTGGTCATGCTGTAATCACCCTCCCTGATTTATATAAGGAAAAGGCTGGGAGAGAGGGGGAGTCTTGAGAGGCCCCTTGGTGTAGGGGGCTCCCCTGTACTTTTCTATGAGTGAAAGTGAGGATGGTATCCTTGAACCTGTAGAGCCAAGCGATAGAGGGTTCAAGAGACTTTCTCCAGAAGGGAAACTTGTATTTCAGACCGCAGCAGGCCGCTCGCTGAGCGCAGTGAGATGGCTGGTGAGTGCTCCCTGCAGCTCAGGGGTGTCGGTGAACATAGCAGCCAGTGTCCACCTTGGTTCCGGAGACTTTTGTAATCAGGAGACTGACTGGAGTAGGCCCTGCCTGGAAAGGGAAAGGATTTACCCCGTCTTCTTCTAGGCCTGCTGCAGGGCTTGAAGAGACTATAGGAAGTCTGGAAGAAGATGGAACAGCCCCTATCCCATTCCAGTCCCCTGAGTCCCAGAAGTGTGGCGAGGAGCCAGTAGTTCCCATGGATCCATGTGAAGGAGCAGGGCAGGAAGAGGTGGGAGGGGAGTGGAGGAGCAGCCACAAGGCCAAACAGTGGGACCTCTGGGTATGGGGACATGGACCCCTGGTGGAGCTGAGGAGAGGCAGCGGCTTTTTCTGAGTGGGTTCTTATATGGATAGAGGTCAGTGTCGCCCTAGAAAACCACACATGTTGGCCGGGCGCGGTGATTCATGCCCGTGTTCCCAGCACTTTGGGAGGCTGAGGCAGGTGGATTATCTGAGGCCAGGAGTTCAAGACTAGCGTGGCCAACATGGTGAAACCCCATCTCTACTAAAAATGCAAAACTTAGCCAGACATGGTGGCGGGCGCCTATAATCCCAGCTGCTCAGAAGGCTGAGGCAGGAGAATCACTTGAGCCTGGGAGGTGGAGGTTGCAGTGAGCCAGGATCACACCACTGCACTCCAGCCTGGGCGACAGAGCAAGACCCCGTCTCCAAAAACAAGAAAACCACACATGTCATGGTGCTGAAGTGACGCCAGGGTCTCTCCCTCCATCAGTATTCCTTCCCAGTTACCTGAGATGGTCTCTGCTGGCTTTGTTCCTCTCCCTGCCCACAATGCCAGGAAGCTGCACCTAAGGTGGGATTTGGTAGGGGGGTGAACAATAGGAACAGGCATCTCAGAGCCAAGTCAGTGACCTGTAAGCAGCTTGGATGTAGCCCTGGTCTACCCAAGTGTAGGCTGGGAGGAGAGCATTTATTCTTCCTTACCCTTACTATAGTGAGCTCAAAAGGTAAGTCATTGAGACAAACATTTGCTAGGTATTTCCACCATCTAACACATTTTTTTTTTTTTTTAAGAGATGGGGTCTTACTCTGTCTTCCAGGTTGGAGTGCAGTGGTGTGATCATAGCTCACTGTAACCTCAGACTCCTGGGCTCAAGGGATCCAGTGGCCTCAGCCCTCAGCTTCTGGAGTAGCGAGGATTATAAGTGTGTGCCACCATGCCTGGCTAATTTTTTTTTTTTTAGTTTTTTAGAGATGGGGTCTTGCTATGTTGCCCAGGCTGGTCATAAACCCCTGGCCTCAAGTGATCCTTACATCTCAGCCTCCTAAGTACCTGGGATTACAGGAAGGAATCTATTCCTTGAACTATCTATTAGTTTATGAGCTATCAATGGCATTTTTTTTGTTTGTCAAATTCTTAACTCCCTTTCGTCATATAAGAAAGGAAACTTAAAAAGCAAAATTGAGATGAGGCTTAGAAATATAAGCTCAGCTGTAAATGCTTAGTAATAAGCATCACTTTAGTCCTCACTTGTTAGTCATTCACTTGCTCAGCAAAGGCACCAGGGATACCACATCTTGCCTCCATGGAGCTTACAGATTAGTTGGGGCCGGGAAGCAGGTTGAACACATGATTGTTAGACACATACACTCAGGAATCCGACAGACCTGCTGGTTCAAATGCCGGTTCTACTACTTGTTTGCCATGTGACCAGGAGCAACTTACTGAACCTACGTATCACTTTCCTTATCTGTAAAATCAGGATAATAACTGGACCTCCCTTGTGGGGTTGGTGTACACATTCCACGAGATAATCACGTACAGTCCCTAGCACAGTTTCAATACATAATATTGATTTTACTTGGGCTGGCAGCCTTTTTTCTTTTTCTTTTCTTTTTTTTTTTTAAAGACACAAGGTCCTAGTGTCTCAGTTTCCCAGGTGGAATATGGTGGGAATTCACAGATGTGATCATAGTGCACTACAGCCATGAACTCCTGGATTCAAGGGATCCTCCTGCCTCAGCTTCCCAAGTTGCTGGGACTACACAGGCATACGCCACCATGCCTGGCTCAGCCTTTTTAATTTTTATTTTGTCTTCTTTGGCGCACAGATTCTAGTGATTTCTTCTCAGTTATTTAGCAGTACCCATCAACATAGTAACTGCCCAAAAAGTTTGGAAACCACAACCAATAGTTACATGGTTTTCTCTTGTATGCCAAGTTGAGGATAGCTGGTCTCGGAGTAAACTGCATTTATTAGAACAACGCCAAGAAGAAAGAGAAGGTTAGCCTATTAGAACTGATGGTGCGGCTGCCTGGGTCAAGCACTTTGGCAGGTACATGCTTTTGTAGTTTGTTTTGTTAGTAGAGCCGGCTACTACAGTGGGCAGTGTTCGCCTCCACACTGGGTGCTGCCAGCAAGAGTGCCAAGATAGCTATCAGTGTGGGAGGGCCGCCCATGTGCTGAAGCTCTGCATCCTTGGGTTTTGTGTTTTATTTTTGCCCCAGGCTGGGCAATTATAGACATGTTGTTGGAGTTTGTTGACAGAGAATTCTGTCGGCAACCCTTGTGAATTTATAGTACTTTAAAAGTTTAAGTTCAGTCCATCTGGACAGTGAGTCTCTGCTAGACTGAACACATATTCAGAGGACCCAGTTTGCCTAAACCTAGTCCTGACAGTGAAGAATAACCAAAGTAAATTTCAAGGCTGCAAAAATGCGGTGTCTTCAAATTCTGGGTACTATCTTTTTTTCTTTTTTTTTTTTGAGACGGAGTCTTACTCTGTCTCCCAGGCTGGAGTGCAGTGGCGTGATTTCGGCTCACTGCAACCTCCACCCCTTTGGTTCAAGCGATTCTCCTGCCCCAGCCTCCTGAGTAGCTGAGATTACAGACACCTGCCACCACATCCAGCTAATTTGTGGGTACTAATTTTAAGGAATATATTAATGTGCAGTTAAGGAGTATTTGTTTTTTTTTTTAAAAAAAAAAAAACCAGACACACCACGCAGACTTGTCTCACCAAAATAAGTACTGGAAGAATGGAACATCTTTTGGAAAAGAGACATTTATTTTTCATTAACAGCCTGAATACTTTCCAATAACAAAGAATATGAATTATTTATAAAAGCTAGTAAAAGCAGTTGTAATCACCTGATGTTAAAACTAGTATGTACTGGTTTTCTTTTTATCTCAAGAGTCTTATAAAAATAAGCTAATACTCAGGGTTTTTGAATATAAGATACTAGTTTTCAGAGTGTTAAGAGTAATGTTAATTTATGAGACGTGAGGCTTGATATTATGGTAAATTTGCTTAAATGGATTGAATATTCACTTTGTCATGATGGATTTTCTAGTAATTAGTCCTTAGAACACTGTAACCAAAGGTCACAGAATATTTTTGTAATCAGTAATTATGTGTTACATAAGTACATGAACCAGGAATAGGTGGTAAAAGGTCTAAGGAAAAGTGCTTTGACAAACTACATGTCATCAATAAAGCCAAGAATTCAATGTGTGTAGGTTCCCAGATCTTGCAGTAAAACTGACCACACAGAAGAAAAAAAAATCTTGCCTTTATTTAAAAACAGTAGTTACAAATGGGCTTTTCTGTTTCTTGTTCCTTTTTTTACCTTATTGTTTATTTAAACATAGAACTTGCCATGCGAATAGTTTAAAATCTCACATTATCAGATAAGTATTCGTCAGCACTCCCTAATACATTTAGGTCCTTTTTTTTTTTGACTGGAATCTCGCTCTTGTTGCCCAGGCTGGAGTGCAATGGCACAATCTCAGCTCACCGCAACCTCTGCCTCCTGGGTTCAAGTGACTCCCCTGCCTCAGACTCCCGAGTAGCTGAGATTATAGGTACCCACCACCACTCCCAGCTAGTTTTTGTATTTTCAGTAGAGACGAGGTTTCACCATGTTGGCCAGGCTGGTCTCAAACTCCTGACTCCAGGTGATCCACCTGCCTTGTCCTCTGAAAGTTTGGGATTACAGGTGTGAGCCACTGTGCCTGGCCTTAGGTGTTTTTTAAAAAATATATTCAAAACAAATCAGAAATTTCTTGCAAAGAAAGGTAAATGGGTTTACCATCGGCTTACTGAACCAAATCTTGTGCCTTGCTTTCCCTTGGTTCCTTAGAGGAAATGTAGATTTTACAAATATATATGTTTGAAATTTTTTTTATATTTGAGTTTTTTAAAAGATGGGGTCTTGCTATGTTGTCTGGGCTGGTCTTGAACTCCTGGGCCCAAGATGCTCCCAAGAGGCTGGGACTACAGGAGCGTGCTTACTGCACTTGGAAATGTAGTTTCTTGTCACTAAAATTCTAAATTCATTTCTTTATTATGTTTGTAGTCTGTGGTTAACAGACTTTTAATTAAAGGCAGTTCTTACTGCTTGAATGAGGCTTCTGGGTTGACAGTGGATGGTTCCCCAGGAGGAAGGTTAGTGGAGAGATCCAGGGCTCCCCAGTGCACAGGAGAAACACATTTGCATTTGCACTGAATCCCACTTTTCCTGCAGCAAGTGTGTGGGTGATACAGCCTTGTCTCTTTCCCCACTGCTTATGGCTAATCCAAAGGTTTACTTGGATGGGCCTGGCAAAGATGCTCTGATCCCTTTGTGGGTCCAGGCGATGACACTGTGTGGGGAGCCTGAAACCACAGGGCAGGTTGAGGGGTTGGGGTAGCAGGAAAGGACTGAGAGAGAAACAGGCGCATACCACCACACCCAGGTATTTTTTTTTTTTTTTTTTTGGTTAAAAAAAAAACTCCCTTCTTTTCTCTGACTTCATGACTTAGATAGCTTGTCTTTTTTTTTTTTTGCCTTAGAAGATTTATTATTTTACATTCCTATATCTTGTTTTGGTAGAATTTAAGAGACAGTGTGTATGTGCTCTTCTCAGAGACATCCTATTTTATAGGCAAACTCAGACTGTCACAGTGAACCCAATCAGGAGGAGGTCTTCTTCAAGGATGTCTCTGGTAAGAAACAAGGAAAATATGATTGCTTTTATATTTTAGTGATGTTTTTCCTTAATAAAATATGCTTTTAATACTGTTAATTTTGAGTTTGAACCATAAAAGTGTATTGATCTTTCATCATTTTTAACCAAAGAAATGGTGATTTTTTCCCATAGGTCCAATCTAGTATTTATATTATTATATTATACATATTTGAATATTAGGTCTGACCTTAATATTAAGAACTTAGACTGTTGGCCAAGAGTAATCCTAAGTTGGTATATATTTAAAATATTAGATGACTTTAATAAGATTGATTATAATACATATAAGCTTCTTATGTTCAAATGTTTATACAAGGAAATCTGTATCTATTCCTTCTTCCTCTTAGCTTTTTAGATGCAGATTTTCTTGTGGAGCCTAATATCCTTGGTATCAGTCATAGGGCTTGGCATTGCCATTTGGGGAAACATAGAAAATGCTAGATATGATAAGAACTACTGTGTCTTCATGTTTATTTTCCATATATAATATATTTAATTCCTTCAGAAGTTTTTTTTTAACAGAAAGAATCCAGTGGATAATAACTTTACCTGTATTACATAAGCAATGTGTTTTAACCCTGTGTCCAACTCTCCATTTCTTAGCCTAAACCCCAGCCCTACGTGATGCCTCCCCCACCACAGCTACACTATAATGGACATTATACAGAACCATATGCTTCTTCCCAAGGTAAAGTACATTGTTTCTGCCATGCCTTACATAGTTATTACTATGGATAAATCTGTGAATGCTTGGAGATTGTGAAGCCTGGACAGTTTTTGGCTGAAGTTGCACCCCAAATTGCATCATGATAATAGCTATCCTGGATTCATAAAAGAAGCCAATATATTCAGTTTTTGTTTTTGTTTTTTTTTTTTTTTGAGACAAAGTCTCAATCTGTCATCCAGGCTAGAGTGCAGTGGCGTGTCTCAGCTCACTGCAACATCCACCTACCAGATTCAAGCGATTCTGGTGCCTCAGCTTCCCAAGTAGCTGGGACTACAGGTGCGCCACCATGCCTGGCTAATTTTTGTAATTTTTAGTAGAGATGGGATTTCGCCATGTTGGCCAGACTGGTCTCAAACTCCTGACCTCAGGTGATCCGCCCCCCCTCAGCCTCCCAGATTGCTGGGATTACAGGTGTGAGCCACCACATATATTTGGGTTCTTGAATATATGTAAAAAAATGCAGTATCAAATTTTGATGCTCCACTGATCTCAAATTTGGCCAATGGGAAACTATCAAGCTAGTTCCTATGTCCTTTTACCACCACTCTATTAGCCTTTAAGTGCTTCTTTACTGTCTGACAAAGAATTCCCAGGGTTACTTTTCTTCCCCTGCCAGAGGCTTTCCTATTGTAAAAGTTAAACATGTGACTACTGCAGTTTTCACTTGAGAAGTATAAGGAATTGTATTTGTAACAAACTCCCAAACTGAAGTTTAAGCAGTGGGGCTATACCAAATGCTAAGGAGGTTTATGCAGATGAGTATTTCCACATCTCAAGAAGCTTATCTTCAACCTGGGCCACAGGGCCAGACCCAGTCTCTATCAAAAACAAACAAACAAACAAACAAAAAAAGCTGGGCCTGGTGGTATGCACCTGTGGTCCTGGCTACTCAGGAGGCTGAGGTGGGAGAATTGCTTAAGCCCAAGGTGGGGGTGGAGGTTACAGTGAGCCAAGACTGCACCACTGCACTCCAGCCTGGATGATAGAGGGAGACTATCTCAAATAAAATAAAAAATAAAAAAAAAAACTTAGAATCTGATAGTTGAAGATAAGACAGGTGCACAAATAACTTTGTCTTTTTCCCCCTGAACCCGTTTTTGTGGAGAATGGGGTCTTGCTATATTGTTCAGGCTGGTCTCAATCTCCTGGGCCCAGGCTGTCCTCCTGCCTCTGCCTTTCTAAGTGCTGGGATTATAGGCCTGAGCCACCACTCCTGGCACAAATAACTTGAATATGATAGGTTTTCTGAGACAGCATGTGCAATTACCATGCTTCTCAATGGAAGAGAGACTCATCACATTGGGGAGATTGAGAAGAACTTTCTGTATCTGAAAAGATGGGTGGATTTCGGCAGGTAGAAAGACAGGGACTTGACTGGGGTTGCTGTTCCTAGTTTTGGGGATAGTGAACACCATGCACAGAATGAAGCAGTGCGTGTTTGGAGAGTAGAGTGGTCCAGGTTCCCTCTTGGGTAAGGAACTAGTAGGGAGTGATGCATGAAGGGACCAGAAGGTGGGATGTGACTATTGTTTGTGTCGGCCCTGGTGTAAAGATGAGCGTTTTCATGCAGTGAGGTGGGTAGTAGGGAGCAGGGCTTTGGATGTAGAGCCCGAGAGTGGCCCCCTTACCATGTTCTTCTATTTCCTCCCTCTCGCGCCCTGCCCTTGTCTGGTACTTGCAATCCTGGCCCCTCCCACTTCCGGGACCTGGCTGTCCTCTGCATTGTCTCATTTCGCCATTCATTCTCTTTCCTCCGTCTATAAACATCCTAACATTGTTTGTTCTCCTCGCTTTAAGTGATGGTTTGAGCGATCTGCTTTCCTTTCTCACTGACTTCTTTTTTTTTGAGACAGAGTCTCGCTCTGTCACCCAGGCTGGAGTGCAGTGGTGGGGTCTCGGCTCACTGCAAGCTCCGCTTCCCAGGTTCACACCATTTTCCTGCCTCAGCCTCCCGAGTAGCTGGGACTACAGGCCCCCGCCGCCACACCCGGCTAATTTTTTGTATTTTTAGTAGAGACAGGGTTTCACCGTGTTAGCCAGGGTGGTCTCGATCTCCTGACCTCGTGATCCGCCCACTTCAGCCTCCCAAAGTGCTGGGATTACAGGCGTGAGCCACCGCGCCCGTCCTTTCTCACTGACTTCTAAGAGTACTCTCTTGTGTGCTGCTTCTGCTTGCTGGTTACCGCTCACTCCTCTGCCTTTGCCACTCTGTTAAAGTGGCCCTCTCCAAGGCTCCCAGCACCCCCACATCCCCTCACCATCACGTTCAAGCCTTTGTACCTTCTGGAAACTCTCCTTCTGGCATGCTGGGTTTTTCCCTCCTCCTTCCCATCAGTATTGTTTGGTGTGCCCTGCAGGTCTGTCCTGTGGCTTCTTCCCTCCCTCTGTGAGCTTCCCAGGGGTCTCATCCACATTTAACTTTTCTTTTTTTCTTTTCTTTTCTTTTCTTTTCTTTTCGGAGACAGAGTTTCGCTTATATTGTCCAGGCTAGAGTGCAGTGGTGTGATTTTAGCTCACTGCAACCTCTACCTCCTGGGTTCAAGTGATTTTCCTGCCCCAGCCTCCCAAGTAGCTGGGATTACAGGCACGCCACCACGCCCAGCTAATTTTGTATTTTTAGTAGAGATAGGGTTTCTCTATGTTGGTCAGGCAGGTCTTGAACTCCCAACCTCAGGTGATCTGCCCGCCTCACCTCCCAAAGTGCTGGTGTTACAGGCATGAGCCACCGCCCCCGGCTACAGGATCATTCTTTTGCCTAGTGTTCGAGACTTCACACAATATTCACTGAGCCTGCTCTTCCAACCTTACTTCCTAAGTTATTTTACTCCTCTGTAGCTATCTGACACTCCAGCCACCCCATCTTGCCCGGGGGTGCTCCCTGGCTTTGCCAGTGCTGCTCTGCACCCCCAGGTGCCCTTACCTCATGCACCCTTCTGTTCACATACCATCCAGACCGGATAGGCAGGGCTATGCTGTGCTGAGAAAATATTCTATTCCAAACTCTCAGGGAAGTAATAGTAAGGGTCACCTGTCCATTGCACACTGCACTAGCAGGAGGGCTCTGCCCCCTGTGAGTCTGCGGTAGGAGCTTGAGCTGGAGAGCCTCTTCTCTCTGCAGTGTTGTTTGTTGGTCAGTGTTGCAGTTGGAAGAGAGCCTGGAAGCTGGCTTTTAACTCTCTGTACACTTTCCCTTGACCATTACTAGTCGCATTGCTGTGCCTGGTATCAAGGGGTGAGGAGGCATAATCCTGCCTGCTCTGAGAGGTTGAGAGACCTCACTTCTGATGGAAGCTGGACATGCCCACCTCACCCACTTACCCCTCAAGTCCCCTTAACTGCCATATCTTCTGCGAGGTGGTTCTTGGTTCTCTCTTCCTTGTCCCCATCAACCCCACCCAGGCTGGAAATGACCATTCCTTCCTCTGGACTCCTGTAACCCTTTATCTCTTCTCCCTTCCTTGAATTAATGGTGATTTCATGCATACCTTTCCCCTTTTCTTGCCTGTATTCCAACCGTCTTTTTCCCCTTCTATTCTCAGTATTGCCTTTTCCACATAACAGTCCCATAAATGGCTAGATGGTTTGTGGGGTGCAGAAGCAGGGAGACGAGGTGGCTGTAGAGCTAGTTCAGACAAGCCTGGGGTAGGGGCCCGAGCTGTGACAGCAGTGAGAAAAGTGGGATTGCAGAGATGGAGCCACGACCAAGCTTTGCATAGACAAGGAAAGCACAGTGACAAGGAAGTGCTGTGTGTCAGCAGAAGAATACCATGGAGGTTTGAATGCTATTTCCTCACAGCCTTATGTGCCACCAGAATAAAGTGTACCCACCGGATTGTGGCATATTAAGTATCACTTAAATCACTATGGAGATTTTGAAGCACAAATAATGCCTTTCAGAGGAAATTGTTATTTGAAGGAGTTGGTGCTGAGTGTTAGAAATCATCTAGGGTTAGAAATCATCCTCAGTAACAGAAGGCAGGTGAGCTACAAATTGACTAGAAGAAACATGGCCCCTGTCATCCCTGGGCAGGGACACATGCATAGCTATTGTAAGATTAGGTTAAACTGATTCTGTTAGCCGCAGGTCTGGATCTTCCTGAAACATGGGAGCCAGGGCAGGGGGCAGCTGCAGCTGTTTTAATGTGACTCTTCTTGGCTCTGGACACTTTATGGGCTGTGTGGCTGCTGGTGACACTGTTGGACCAGAGAAGCTCAGATCCTGCTATACCATTACCCTTTTACAGTCGAAGCTTGTGTATTCATTTGGGAAGAACAATAAAAAATTCCAGTTAAGGAAATGCTTACAGACAGTTGGTGCTTGAACTGGTTCAGCAGCAGCAAGGCCACATCCCTACCCAGGGAAGAAAGAGTCCCCAGCCCAGTGCCTTGAATGGTATCTCTGCCTCAACTTCCCCAGAGTACCAAAAAGTCTGCTAGTCTGCTGTGTGTGTGGTTTAAGACAGGGTCTTACTTTGTCACCCAATGAATGCCACCCCTTAAGTAGGCAGAGCCATCCCCATCCTATAGATGAGGAAGCCGAAGCTCCCAGGGTCACTCAGATAGTGTGGCTAAAGCTAGGTCATTTTAGCATGGATTTTTACAAGCTGTGTTCAAATGCCCTCAGAGGTAAGGGCCGATCTCAATATGTGGTTGGAGTAATTAGTCCAATTTAAAAAAATCTCATTTTGAACTTATTCTTTTTCTAGATAACCTCTTTGTGCCCAACCAGAACGGATACTACTGTCACTCTCAGACAAGCTTGGATAGAGCCCAGATTGACCTCAATGGTCGGATTCGTAACGGCAGTGTCTACAGCGCACACAGCACCAACTCCTTAAATAATCCTCAGCCCTACTTGCAGCCCTCGCCGATGTCGTCCAACCCAAGCATCACCGGGAGTGACGTCATGAGGCCTGACTACGTCCCATCCCATCGGCACAGCGCCCTGATACCCCCGTCCTACCGCCCCACCCCAGACTATGAGACTGTGATGAAGCAGCTCAACAGGGGCCTGGTGCATGCGGAACGGCAGAGCCACTCGCTGCGAAACCTCAACATCGGCAGCTCGTATGCCTACAGCAGGCCCGCGGCGCTGGTCTACAGCCAGCCCGAGATCCGCGAGCACGCGCAGCTCCCCTCGCCGCCGACGGCGCACTGCCCGTTCAGCCTGAGCTACAGCTTCCACAGCCCGTCTCCCTACCCCTACCCCGCCGAGCGGCGGCCCGTGGTGGGCGCGGTCAGCGTGCCCGAGCTGACGAACGCGCAGCTGCAGGCGCAGGACTACCCGGCCCCCAACATCATGCGGACGCAGGTGTACCGGCCACCCCCACCCTACCCGCCCCCCAGGCCAGCCAACAGCACGCCCGACCTGTCCCGCCACTTGTACATCAGCAGTAGCAACCCCGACCTCATCACGCGGCGCGTGCACCACTCGGTGCAGACGTTCCAGGAGGACAGCTTGCCCGTGGCGCACTCGCTGCAGGAAGTCAGCGAGCCCCTCACCGCCGCGCGCCACGCACAGCTGCACAAGCGGAACAGCATCGAGGTGGCCGGGCTCAGCCACTGCCTGGAGGGCCTGCGGCTCAAGGAGCGGACGCTGTCCACGTCGGCGGCGGAGGTGGTGCCGCGAGCCCTCTCGGCGGGCTCCCAGCCCAGCGTTTTCACCGAGAGAACGAAGCGGGAAGGGCAGGAGGAGGCGGAGGGTTTGAGATACGGCCATGAGAAGTCCCTGTCAGACGCCACCATGCTGATCCACAGCAGCGAGGAGGAAGAGGACGAGGACTTCGAAGAGGAGAGCAGGGCCCGGGCGTCCCCTGGACGTGCGCGCGAGCCCCGGCCTGGCCTGACCCAGGACCCACCTGGCTGCCCTCGCGCCCTGCTCGCCGGGCCCCTGCACATCCTCGAGCCCAAGGGCCACGTTCCGGACTCGGAGAAGAGGATGATGGACAGCAGTCCCGTCCGCACGACCGCAGAGGCCCAGCGGCCCTGGAGAGACGGGTTGCTGACGCCCTCCATGTCGGAGTCCGACCTCACCACGTCTGGCCGCTACCGAGCCCGGAGGGACTCCCTGAAGAAGAGGCCGGTGTCGGACCTCCTCTCTGGGAAGAAGAACATCGTGGAAGGGCTCCCGCCCCTGGGGGTAAGCCACGTGGCGAGCAGTGCCCGGCCAGGGGACTGCGCCTTCGCCCTGGCGGTTCTTTCACTCATCACGTCCCGTGTTTTTCAGCTCCTCTTGTTCTTCTAACGTTCTTCCTTCCCCCACGTCACTGTCTTTTTGTCTAATTTTGAACACATTGAAATTTACATATGGAAATCATGGGGATCCACTTGAATTTTAGTGGTTTTACTGGAGATTATTATAGATGAAGTGAAAAGGTAAATTCACAGGGCTTTGTCGAAAGGAATGGAAAACATGAAAGGTTTTAGTAACGCAGTGTTAAGGGAAAGACAGTTAAGGTTTCATGACTTTAGCCAGGATTGCTTTAGCCACACATTAAAAATACTGTGGGTGATGCGGCACCCCAGGAGTGCATTTGTTTAGTTTGTTGAAGAGATACCTGAGAAAAGCATCCAGGAAAGTGTTCCCAATCCTAATATAATTCTCCAGGTTGGAGTGTGTGTGGATATAGCTTACATATCTTGGCTGTGATTCTCCAGAGTGATCCTGGAGTTGGGAAGGTGGCACTTGGTCAAGGCAAATCCTGAGACGTCCAGGTTTCTTAAATTTAAAAGAAAGATGAATTCAACTGAGAATCTAAGGAAAGTCCCTTGTAGAAGATGCAGTTCTTTAATATTCAGCCTAATAAATAAATATGAATTAAGCACTTTTTACCTACTTTGAAGCAAAATATAAAAAAGCATAATAGCATCATCTCTAGCTGCCATCCTTGGAGCATTTACCATGGGCCAAGCATTTCCTCTACTTTTCTGGCCTATTTACAGTAAGCCTATTGTTATGCCTGTTTTACAGTTGAAGAAACAGACTTAGATATTAACTAACTTTTCAAGGTCACATGACTAGTGAGTGACTGAACTGGAATTTTAAACCCATACTTAGCAGCCCGTTCTGTTATCATCTACATTGTCAATGTATGTTCTGCATTGAAGTATACTGTATATATTCTATTAAGTCATAATTATCTGTTGAAGCCTTGCTAGTCTGTCTTTCACTGAAACTTTTAAACTCCGTCCTCAACCTGGGACTAAGCATTTGTGGCCTTGTGATGAAGTGTGTCCACCCGAAGTTATTTTGTTGCAGTGCTCAGGCTTCCAGCTTTTCCTGGCCCACATCTCCACTCCTCATGCCCCGCACTTGATCCAGGCTAACTTAATTAGGGCCTCCATCCTATCTCCCATTGGCTTCCAGTGTCTTGGCAACTAGGGTTCTCCTCCCCACATCGCTGCTAAATTGCAAACTCAGACAGGAGGGCTCATTTCAAGTGTGGTTCTGGCCTAGTGTATGAGATCCTTTAAGATGCTGCAAACATCTTGCTAAACAGGAAAAAACCCACACTATTATAGTGCTTATGAAAGAGATTAATGTACCTACTTAACAAAAAAAGTACCATAGATTTAAATTTGCTTTTTTTTTTTTCTTTTGAGAAGAGTCTTGATCTGTTGCCCAGGCTGGAGTGCAGTGGTGCGATCTCGCCTCACTGCCTCCTCTGCCTCCCGGGTTCAAGCGATTCCCCTGCCTCAGCCTCACGAGTAGCTGGGACTATAGGCACCCGCCACCATACCCAGCTAATTTTTTATATTTTTAGTAGAGACGGGGTTTCACCGTGTTAGCCAGGATGGTCTCCATCTCCTGACCTCGTGATCTGCCTGCCTCAGCCTCCCAAAGTGCTGGGATTACAGGTGTGAGCCACCACACCTGGCCTAAATTTGCTTTCTATTAGTAAGTTTTGGGTTTGAATTTTAAGTTGATTTTTAAGTTTTTCACAAGTGTACAACATGACTCACGTACCTGAACAGTAAAGGTCAATGCCTTCAGCGGACACAGATTTAAGAGTGTAGGGAGCGGTGATTCAGGGATAAGATGTGGGTAGATTTTCCAAAGTAACTCTACCTGAATCCCAGAGCCAGCTGGACAGAGTCCTTTTATACTTCACACCCTTCCCATTGCATTAAGAACTGTCTGTTTTTATGGTGACTCAAGTACTTTCCGCAAATGCTATTTGAGTACAGCTAAGTACTCAGGCCTATTTTATCCCTGTATGTTTTGAATGGGGTCTGGTAGGTTCAGTTAAATCTGAGGACGTTGATCAATTTGGTTCTCTTAAAAGAACTTTTCTCTCCCATTGACTTTTAAGACCACAATAATAGTAAAATTATGTGATTGGATTATGGTTTTGGTCCTTTTTGCTTACAGGATTCTACTTAAAGAATGGGTATGGCAACTGTGGTCACGAGGAAAGAGCAGAGGTCCTACGAGTTAAGAACCTTGGGGCTGAGTCTAGAGCCTGCCATTTGTTAGTTCTTGGTGACACGGTCAGGACCCTTCATGCGTCAGAACCTCAGCTTCCACATCAGATAACCTCAGATCACGAGGACGGTCATCCCTGCTCTGCCTGCTTCATGGCATTATGTCCCACATGCAGTTAGGCATGAAAAAATGCCTCCTGAATTATATGATTCAGCGTAACTGATTTTAACCAAAGATTTGCTTTTACTTGTTTTGACACTGATTACCTTGTAAAAGAGGCAGCCATGTGGCCTCAGACAAGCTATTTAATCTCTCTGTGACTCAGCTTTTACGTTTGTCAATGAGAGGACCCCAGAGAATTGTTGGGGGAATAAAATGAGGCTCTGGCACATTGAAAGAGCTTAGTCAATATTAACATTACTGTGAGGTGGCATCATACATTGAACTTAATGGTTTTCAAGAGTGGAAGAGGCCAATCCCCTGTTGTCTCCTCTGACCTTTCATAGTAACATGGGGTTGCCATTATCTTAATCGTTACAACAAATTTCCTAATGTGAATTAAGGTTATGGAGGTTTAGTATTAAAAACAGTGAAATAAACTGCAGACAAGTAGGAATGATTTTAGAATTCTCCACCCATCTCCACCTCCAGCGACCTGATTGTTATCTTAAAGGCAGACTGGTTTGGGTGCTTATACATCTACATAAAGATTTTCTTTTTGTTGTACCCTTTAGTGCAGTGGTTCTCACATAAGAAATCACTGTGCAGGGTATGCATTAAAATCCTATGCTTATATTCTAAGGGCTAATTAAGGCATATTCAAGGCTAGTTTTGACTACATACAACATTCTTCCAATACTGGCTTTGAACTGACCTCACAGCCAATCAACTTTATCCAGCGTGTCCCAGTGTGGGATATTTTGAGTCATTTTCAGGCAGAGAAGTGCGGGAGCTAGCTCGTATTAGCTGGCAAGAGCCGACTTAAATTTTCAGGAATCTTGTGAGCCAACTGATGTGACATTAACAGTTTGAAATTGGCTGTGATGAGAGTACACCATGGATATGGGCAAACACCAATCAAAACTTCCTTCCAAGAGCCAGTGTTAAATATTACCAGCACATCACTGTTTTCTGCACATTAGAACCATTAAATTTCAGCCTAAGCAGGAACTTTTTAGTCTGTATGCCTGTGTCTGAGTGTATCTGTCTCTTTCTGTCTAGGTGAGGCTTACAGAGGAAAAGTGACTTGCCTGAAAGAAGTTGGTCAGTTAGAGGCCACATGTGAACCCAGGCCTCTGCTGCTTCTAGTCTAGACTGCATTATGTGGGGAGCTCATTATCAAATATGAATTATAAAATTAAAAATTAATCCACTTAGCTTTTTGAGTTAGGTACCAATCGTAGTCTCCAATTACAGCAGCAATCTTTTAGGATTTTTTCCCCTCTTACCAAGATGCCTTTTCCCTCTGTTCTTGCACCATTATCATGGGGCTTCCTGGCCTGTTACAGGTTGAGAGAGCTGGAGTAACACTGATTTTGTTTACAGGGCAGAACGATTTTTTTCCAGTTGGGGCTACTCATTATATTGATGTCTTCCAAGGAAGTGCAGTATATCCAACCAAACTTAGCATTTGTTTTTTGAGACGGAGTCTCACTCTGCCCCCAGGCTGGAGTGCAGTGGCATGATCTCAGCTCACTGTAATCTCCGCCTCCCGGGTTCAAGCCATTCTCCTGCATCAGCCTCCCTAGTAGCTGGGACTACAGGCATACGCCACGCTGCTAAGCTAATTTTTGTATTTTTAGTAGAGATGGGGTTTCACCCTGTTGGCCAAGATGGTCTCAATCTCCTGACCTCATGATCCGCTTGCCTTGGCCTCCCAAAATGCTAGGGTTACAGGTGTGAGCCCCCGCGCCTGGTCAACTTAGCGTTCTTACGCTTATTCTCAGAGAGGAAAATCATGCTCTAATAATAACTTTAGGAAGCACCTGATTTCAGGAGATAAGATTTTGTTGATGCCTTCTGTTCTGTCCTGTCCTCCTGGTGTCATGATGGAGATTTTAGCTCTGTTTTATTTTCCTTGTTTAAAAATGTAGCCATTCTGAGAGGTAGCGTGATCTAACCCGGGTCATCCAAGTCCACGCTAGAACGCAGAGTAGCATATGAGGAGGGAGCTTCAACACACAAAGGGGGCTGCTGCAGAAAGCATTTAATTTTTTCAGAATGACTTAAAGAATTTATATATTTTAAAAATTATAAAAGCTGGCCAGGCATGGTGGCACATGCCTGTAATCTCGAGCACTTTGGGAGGCCACCACAGGAGGATTGCTTAAGTTTGGGAGTTCGAGACCAGCCTGGGCAACATAGTGAGACCCCATCTCTACCAAAAACACAGAGATTAGTTGGGCATGGTGGCATGTGCTGGTATTCCCAGGTACTCGGGAGGTTCAGGTGGGATTGTTTGAGACTAGAGGTTGAGGCTGCAGTGAGCTAGGATGGTGCCACTGCATTCCATCCAGCCTGGGTGACAGAGTGAAGACCCTGTCTCAAAAAAACAAAAACAAAAACAAAACAAAAAAACAAACAATAAAAGCTTATTATAGTCAAGTGATTGCATTTAAAGCTTTTTTTTTTTTTTTTTTTTTTGGACTTCAGCTGATTTTTTAATGTCTGTCTTGTTTTAAAAGGAATGCGGTCTGCCTGGAGCCTCACCTTTCATTACAACAGAACTTTGTAACCAATCGTGTTTCAAAACCTTCTATCTGGAAGACTTATCAGGGCTTTGGCCTTGAAAGGAATGTCTTCCTACTAATGTTTGGTAAACAAGTGGTGTGTGAAGGAGTGTAATCTTTCTGGATTTATTGTGAAAGGAGAACACTCCCTTTGTGTGTTCCTGGTCTTCAGTGCATTGACATTTCTTTTCACAGGGGTTGTATTTGTGTATGTTTCATATATACATATAAATTCTTTTACAGGGAATGAAAAAGACTCGAGTAGATGCAAAAAAAATTGGTCCTCTTAAACTGGCTGCCCTAAACGGACTCTCCCTATCTCGAGTGCCTCTGCCTGATGAAGGAAAGGAAGTGGCTACCAGAGCAACAAATGATGAAAGGGTACGTATGGGACACACGGGGCTTTGCGCCTTCTCTGGAACAATCGGTAAATACTACGCAGATGCCTTCATGAGATTTTGGTGAATTTTCTAACGCAATTTAATAATAAATGATTGTTAAGGAATTTTGTAATATGGTCCTCAAAATTGGGGCAAATGTATAGCTAATGTCTATAGATAATTTCAGGTTTGAATGCTGATTTTTTGTTTGTTTCTCAGTGTTCTTTTTTACCTTCTCTTGGCCTTTTGGGGCAGTCTTGATTTTGATGGCCTTAAAGTGAGAAGAAATCTACAAAAATACAGGAGCATACATAGGAAAGACAGTAGACACTGACTTTTATTATATTGAAAGTTTATCTCGAGAGTAGTTTCTCAATTTTTCAAAACTTCCTTTTGTGCCTGAGGTGTATTTTCTAAGAGTTTTTATTACATCAAAATCAGATATGCATACATTTGCTTTACAACGGGATCCTGGAGGTAGTTTCCAATATTTCCTACTGCTTTAGTCTTTTATATGTCGTATGATACAAAATGAAAACACGTGTTCATAGATGATGGAACTCATTATCCGTCCCCTAGATTTACTGTTCCCCAGGAGAATTCCATCTATTGGGGGTCACAAAATTGACCACAGATCTAGAGAAAATGAATTCAACAAATTTCTTTAGGCAATTTTCAACTTTAAACAAAACTTTGCGTTGTATTTCTCACCAAAATGATTGTCTTTTGTTCTTTTAATTCTTGTTGTTGTGACTTGTTAAAATTTTAACTTTGTTTTCACCTAGAATTTTGTTTTTGTTTTTATTTGTTTTGATTTTTTTGAGATAGTGAACCTCACGGTTCACTGCAGCCTCAAGCTCCTGGACTCAAGCAGTCCTCTTGCCTCATCCTCCCAAGTAGCTGGGACCACAGGCATGCACCGCCACACCTGGCTCATTTTTTAATTTTTTGCAGAGACAGGGTCTCACTGTGTTGCTCAGGCTGGTCCTGAACTCTTAGGCTCAAGTGATCCTCCCTCCTTGGCCTCCCAAAGTGCTGGGATTACAGGCATGAGCCACCGTGCCCAACCTAGAATTTTCAATATTAGACAGTGCTAGGTGTGAAGCAGAAAACAAGATTTCAAATATATAGTCAAAAGGTAGCCACGACATGTGGCTGTATTCATGTTATTCCATATATTCTGTTTTATAGTGTAAAATTCTGGAACAACGATTAGAACAAGGAATGGTATTCACAGAATATGAAAGAATTCTTAAGAAACGGCTAGTTGATGGGGAGTGCTCAACAGCACGACTCCCTGAAAATGCAGAAAGAAATCGATTCCAAGATGTTCTTCCTTATGACGATGCGAGAGTGGAGTTGGTCCCAACTAAAGAAAACAACACTGGTTACATCAATGCATCACATATTAAGGTGAGAGGAACGCCTCAAGTAATAAACAGCACATGCAGTTTCAGTTAAATTACAAGAATGGTAAGAATTGTATTCATGTCTGTTTAGAATGCAGATATTTTAAAATTTATTTTCATTTTATTGTTTTAGATAAACACTCTAGTTTTGAACATTTGTGACAAACTGTACTACAAGCTGGGAAATCCACACACCAGTGCTAGGTAAAAAGTGTCTATCAGACAGAGCCAAAGTCGTGTCTCTCCATGTGCGAAACCACTCTGCCCCCAGCACTGTTACCAGGATTCAGGGCACACTTATTTGCCTGGCTTTTTTTCTTTTGCCTTTTTTGAGATGGAGTCTTGCTCTGTCGCCCAGACTGGTGGAGTGCAGTGGTGTGATCATGGCTCCCTACAGCCTTGACCTTCTGTTGCCTGGCTTTAGAACTTTGTCCTTCTAAATCTGAAGACCTCTTTTTAGCTCATAAATTCTTCTGGGAGCCACTGAATTGCTAGTTTTTCCTCATCACATACTGACATGCATTTTTATGTAACAGAAGTGTCTCGGCTTTTTGATGATGTTCACAAAAACTTTCAAAAGGTGCCATCTGTTCTCTTTGCATACTCTTTGTAATAATTTTTAAGTATCATTTTGTTCTTTGAAGAAGTGCTTTTTTCCTGGAACCAGTATAATGTCATTAAACTGGGGTAATGTTTATGGTGAGAGATAGGGGGTCTAGTTTTATTTTTATTTTTCTGCTTATGGATATCCAGTTTTCCCACCCCATGTATTTAAGAGACTGTCCTTCCCCAATGTATGTTCTTGGCATCTTATCTGGGGTAATATCACTGCCATGAAAATGGACAAAATGATGATTCACAACACATGATGGAATAAAGCCAGATGTTCCTTCTTCCTCATTGTACCCTTTGTTCATGCTGGCCACATTCAGTTCTTTATTTTGGGAAGGAGAAATCTCATGGTGAGTGAAGGAGTAAGTGTGGACAGGTGGTGCTTTTTTTTCTTTAGTTTGCAAGTATTATTTGAGAAGGGAACAAGCTGACACCAAGGCTTTCTGGAGACTGGAAGTCTGCCTGTGAATGCCAGGACCCCTTGATGGCTTTTGGGAACCTATGCACATACTCTTTTATTTTTAAATATAAGATCAGCATACTTTACTTAAAAATCGAGCATTTCTTTGAAATAACTCATCCAGTCTCTTATGACTAGATGGATAAGAATGAATGATACTGTAGTTCTGTAGTGATATTTCAAAATCTTCAGCAGCCACTTGCAGAATAGAGGAAAGAATTTGAGACCTGGGTCTGACTCCTAGATCTAAAATGAGGTGGGACCTCACTTTATAAGCTGTGTTGTGGGACCTCATCTCAGTTATATGGAAATAAATAAATGATGACACCTACCCTGCCGGCTTCTCACTAGCCCTTCCTCCTCCCTAGTACTTATTCACTGTTACAATCTGCTACTCATCCACAGTGGCAGCCACTGGGTGCTCAGTGAGATGATGTGGAGCAGTGACTAGGGGACTGGCAGCCCTGAGTGAGAGTGCATGTGGCACAAGGCTTGGCACTGGGTTTTACTTTAGTGAGCGTCTGGAGACAGTTATTGTCGTCACTCAACATTGGTGAAGCCAAGATTTAACCCAGGTCTCTTAACTACAAATCTAGTAATTACTGTTGTATTAGACTGCTCTCAAGGAAGTTAAATCTTAAGTGGAAACTTCATATTATTGTGGAGAGTGACCTTGACTCAGAAGTTCAGAGGTGAGACTATCTTAAGTAGGAAGTTTTTTTTTTTTTTAAAAGAAGAGGAACCATGGCTGTAATAATAGCTACTTATTGAGTTATATACCAGGTACCATAGATACTGACTCAGTCCTCACAACGACCCTATGAGGGTAGGCAGTATTTTTATTTTATAAATGAGAACTGAGATTCAGCAAGGTTAAGCAGGTTGCATAGATATTATGTATATTCACAGTACCTACGTTTATAAAAATGTCAGTAATGCAAATTGTATTCACAAGGGAAAAGATGAAAAGTCTTTCCTTATTCTGCTGAATAATCCAGTTTACTACTTTTTTACTTTTTTAAACAACTTTTTTAGTACTACCATGAATGTATGCATACATACCTATGTATATTATACACACATGTCAATTTTTTTAACCTTTTCTAATCCCAGGTCTCTGTCAGTGGAATTGAATGGGATTATATTGCCACACAGGGACCACTACAGAATACCTGTCAAGATTTTTGGCAGATGGTATGGGAACAGGGAATTGCAATTATAGCAATGGTGACAGCAGAAGAGGTAGGTATTCATTTCTCTTAAGTGATTTTCTCAGCCTCTGAAGAACAGTTAATGTTAATCATCTAGAATCCTGACCTGTGGAGAAAAAGGCAGGGTAGGGTTGTGGTTCTGTTTCAGATGTGCCATCTGTGTGAGAAGGGCATCCATTGTCGGATCTCGAGTCATTTAACCATGCTCGTCTTTAACAGGAGGGTGGAAGGGAGAAGAGCTTTAGGTATTGGCCACGACTTGGTTCCAGGCACAACACTGTCACCTATGGAAGGTTTAAGATCACGACCCGCTTCCGCACAGACTCTGGCTGCTATGCCACCACGGGCCTGAAGATGAAGCACCTCCTTACTGGGCAAGAGAGGACCGTCTGGCACCTCCAATACACAGACTGGCCTGAGCATGGCTGTCCAGAAGACCTCAAGGGATTTTTATGTGAGTGACTTGTAAGTTTGTTCCCAGGACAGCTGCCTCTGGAGCTGTTAAACAGAGAGGAACATTTATGTTTCTGAAATATTTCCTTTATGTTCTCTCATATAAGCTTCGGACTTGGTTTAACATAAAGAATACAAGTGTTTTAGGGAGGGTTAACAAGAGGTTTATAAATGATGATTTGGTAGTGAGTAGAATGCCACAACTGACTCAGTGTCTCCCCCATTTCATTTTGTAGACCAGAAAGTGGGCAGAGGTAGTGACTTGCTCAGGGTCACACTGTCCCTCGGTGGTTGGGTTTGGTTCACTGGTACCCAGTGCTCTTTGTCTGCAGTCCTCTTAATCAGTGGGGAGAATATGAAGATTGAGTCGTCAATGTGATATGCCTTGATCCTTGAGTATTTTTCTATTTCATTGATTTTCCACAGCGTATCTTGAAGAGATCCAGTCTGTTCGACGCCATACAAATAGCACAAGTGATCCCCAAAGCCCAAACCCTCCGTTGCTGGTCCACTGCAGTGCTGGGGTAGGAAGGACTGGCGTGGTTATTTTGTCGGAGATCATGATCGCCTGCCTGGAACACAATGAGGTGATGGCGCTTATGATTGCCTGGCCTTTTTGGGTGGAAATAAGGCTGGGGAAGATAGGGACGTAGTGACCTAATAGCTCTTTTTGCGTACATTTCCTTGGACTCTGGTGGCCTCAAGATGTCACTAATGTTCCCTGCAAAAGGCTGTGTCTTCTTGGAGAGTCTCAGTACCAATTAGCATATTAAAGACTGAGAAGTCATACGATAAATAAAGCTGTTTAATTTTGTTTTACTTGCTCAAGGTTTTTCAAATTTGAGCTCAGAACTCTTTTTTTCTGTTTACATTTCAAGGATGATTCATGCTGCCCAGAGCCCTTGAGGGAAATAGATATTGAGAGCACACTATGTTTTTGTAGAATCTTGGTATTTAGTGAGATATGGTAATTATGTCCAACCATACAGAGTCAGTGAGCTATACCCAGGGAATGTTGACGAAATAGTCTGCATGGACATTCTATTTATAGTTAAAACTAATCCGAAAATCAGAAGTAGGCCATCATGGCTTATTTCTAAAAGATGCTAAGGTAGAAAAGAGACTGTGTGCATCTCCTAACCAGGTTTCTGCCAGGACACTAGTGTCTTCCCATCCTTTCTCTCTCCCAAGGGGAACGCATTATCTTCATTACCATTTCTCTCAACCTAGGTACTGGACATCCCGAGAGTACTGGACATGCTGAGGCAACAGAGAATGATGCTGGTGCAGACTCTCTGCCAGTACACGTTTGTGTACAGAGTCCTCATCCAGTTCCTGAAAAGCTCCAGGCTCATCTAAGCTCCCAGATTCCTTACGGGGCCAGTCATGTGAAGCGTTTACAGCTTTAAAAAAAAGCGCTTGCCTAACTCATACTTTCCCCCCTTGACACTTGATCCACGCAGCGTGGCACTGGGACATAAATGGTGCAGTCTGAATGGCGGCGCACTGAAGGAAATGTGCGAAGCACAGGCTGAAGACGGGTTTCTAACCTGGGAAAGGTGCTCAAGGAGGACTTGGTTTCAAGGGCCTTGCCCTGCCCTGGTCTGTCCGGTTTGCAGTACTTGCACACATTTTGGAGATTGTATTTTCTAGACAATGCTCTATTTTACTGAAGCTATGCTGGGCAATTCTGGCAATCATTAAAGCGCATAGATTTCTATCTTAAACTAATTTTTGATAATGGAGTTTTATTTTATGACAAATATTTAGGGATTTTCTAGTGAGAAACAACTTTGTGTAGGGATGATCCACAGATATGAGTGGCTCCTATATAACTTTGTATTTAAAAATCATGTCATTATCTTTTGTAATTTTTTGAAAACCTTGGTTACTTAATGGTTTAGTTACCAAACTGAAAACTATACTGAGAATCTATAAGTGTTATTTTGAAACATCAAAAGGATTTTTCTATCCAGAACATTTTTTATCCTAAAAATTCTATATAGTTGTATCTTCTCTATTTTTCAAATGAGAGCTCAACTCATTTAGATACTGAAATGAGTCAGTTAATGTAAAGTTGGGATGAAGGCACATTATTTAAAATGTAAGAGAATAAACATTATTTTTCAGTATTACTCATAAATCTAAATGAATTTGATTTTATTGGTTGAAAATGAAGTGAAAAACAATTGCCTAGGGTGGTTTTAAGCACTTTTTTTGTTAAAAACATATCTGAGTTTTAATGTATGTGTTGTTTTGTAGATGGCACAATAACAATGGGCACTGAGAAGTGTTTTGGGAGACATTAAGGACTAAGTATGTAAGATGACTAGGACAAGAGTAGGGGAGTGTGATGGTAAATGCAGGATGCCTTCGTCTTTACAAAAATGCAGTATTATCTATACTCAGACTGAGGTGCTGGGATGGAGAGCAGGGGCTTGGAGTATGGGGGCTGACCCCACAGCACTGTCCCCAGGGAATTCAAGTCCTCTCACAGCCCGTGACTTACTCTGTTTCCTTGGGGGTTTTCCCACCTAAACCTGTATTGTTTCTTTTTCATAAATAAATTCAGCATTATAGTATCATTAAAAGAAGCCTTGAAAAGGCGTATTTTTCCTTTTGGTTGAAGGAAGGGAATAGTTAATAATAGTTTTCACCTCTTCTCCCACAAAGTACAGTCCAAATTTGTGCACAGAGATTGCTATGGTATTCAAGAGGTACTTGCATTTTAGCTCCTTAATTCCCTGGTCAGTGTTAGCTGTTTAGTGCCCCCTCACCCATCACGTTTAGGCACATCCCAATAGACAGAACCAGGCTGAGTTACAGGGGGAGTGTGTCATCACTGGCCCAGATTAAGATGGCCTCGTCAGAATGACCGTTGAGTAGGTACGGATGAATGGAATATTTAGGGGAGGAACCCTTTCCTTTTTCCTTCTTTTTGGGGTCTCTTCTTAAAATGAAAAGCTTCCAAAATATCAAATCTAGGGATGTTTCCTAAATTACACTATTCTAGGCATCATTTTGATTCCCATGTCACTCCTTAACTCACTTCTTTGAGTACTACAAGTATGTTGTCAGCCACGAGACAGGACTTCCTAAATAGTGTGTGCACCAGCCTAACTCTGCCTTACTCAGAAATCAACCACCTAAGAGGAAACTCAGAAGATATTAATGAAAACTAATTGAAAGTATGCACACTTCTCATGTAGGAACAAAATTAAAATTTTACATTTTTATTTTACAACGTAAATTACATTTTGTAGCAACAAAATGTAAATTTTGTAAATACAAAATTCTTTTTAAAGTCCTGTTTAAAGAACAATAGAACTAAGTGAAAATATTCAGAATGAGCTCCTTAGAAGAAAGGAGTAAGAATTTTTTACTGGGACTATTTCCCATCTCTAGAAAAAGTGCTTCTTCCCTTCCCCCTCCCTCTCCATGGTACGTTTTTGTGAAAATGCTTTTCTATCAGGTTTAAACAGTTTGACGTAGCTCATTGACAAGAACATATTGTAAAACAAATCTAATTAAAGAGTAATATATGGTCTATTTGTGTTTCTGTTGTAATAATTTGATAAGTAAACTTCTGAGGGCAAAATTACTGTTTAAATCTATCACTCTTAAAATGTTGCATGTTTGACATCGTTCCTAAGAGCCATGTAATTTTAAACATTTAATTGCAGTTAGTGAATATGAAAGGATTTCTGAATAAAAATCTATCCACATTACTAAGCTTTGAAATAGTGTGATTTTCAAGAGCAAACTAGAACATTGAGGGTTCATAGGTTTACCGCCTCTGAAATTAGTATATTAATGTCTGCCAAACTTACACAGTGTTTCATGTATCTTAGTGTCTTTAATACAAATTATCAAAATGTGCACTTCTACAAAGCGTCGAGTTATAAACCAGTGTTTTCCACTGATCAATTTTGGTATCTTTGGCATCAGTTTTCCTGATTAGTGGGGTCTTTTGATGAAATAGTTTAGCTGATAGTTTTGAGCACAGAAAGTACTCATTTTATTTTTTATTTTTGAGATGGAGCCTTGCTCTGTTGCCCAGGCTACAGTGCAGTGGCACAATCTCGGCTCACTGCAACCTCTGCCTCCTGGGTTCGAGCCATTCTCCTGCCTCAGCCCCTGAGTAGCTGGGATTACAGGCATGCACCACTATGCCGGGCTAATTTTTGTATTTTTAATGGAGACGGGGTTTCACCACGTTGGCCAGGCTGGTCTCCAACACCTGACCTCAAGTGATCTGTCTGCCTCGGCCTCCCAAAGTGCTGGGATTATAGGCGTGAGTCACTGTGTCCGGCCAGAAAGTACTCATTTTAGAATATCATTTGGAATGCTTATTGTAGTCATTTATTATTAATGTCTTCTGGAACATCTATGAAGCATTCAGAAAATGCTAGAATTTAGTCTTTAAAACCCTTTGGCCGAATTAGAAGCTGGGCCTGTGCTTCCTTAGAAAAGTCCAGAAAGCACTGTCTAGTCAGAAACACAGGAGGGAGGAGACTGTGGTGTTGTGGGACTGAGTGATGACAGCATGACGTGGCCAGCTTTTCTGTGAAGCTCTCACCATCAGAAGACAGTAGTCATTTCAGATGGGTTGAGATGTTAATGTTCACAATATTAAGAAAATTTAAATATACAACTATGTACAGTAAAATAAACTGGAGATTAGCTGCAACTTGACAAGAGCAGGTTTATTGTTTGAGATTTGCATGAACAAATGGAAACAGGAATTACTATTGTAAGTAAGACTTTTTTTTGTTTTTTGTTTTTTTTTGGAGATGGAGTTTTGCTCCGTGGCCCAGGCTGGAGTGCAATGGCACGATCTTGGCTCACTGCAACCTCTGCCTTCCGGGTTCAAGCGAGTCTCCTGCCTTGGCCTCCCAAGTAGCTGGGATTACAGATGTGCACCATTACGCTCGGCTAATTTTTTATTTTTAGTAGAGATGGGGTTTCACCATGTTGGCCCCTGATCTCAGGGGATCCACCCGCCTTGGCCTCCCAAAGTGTTGGGATTACAGGCATGAGCCACTGTGCCTGGCTGTAAGTCAGACTTTTTAAAGGAACTCTTTTGGGTGGAAATGTAGTTGAGCTTGCTTATCAGCAAGATTTCATGTGGAACAAGCTAAAACTATCCCTTTCCGGTTTAATTTTTTTTTTTTTTAAGAATCTAAATTGCAGGGGGCTTTCTTTTGAGCTGAGGGATAGACATTTCAAAAGTAGAGGAATAGCTGCATTTCTCAATATGAGCTTTTCAAATTCCTGTAGATAAGAGCTCCATTTACCCTACTATCTAAAATTATTTATAGAAAAATGAGGACAGCCGGTCGTGGTGGCTCACCCCTATAATCCCAGCACCTTGGGAGGCCAAGGCCGAGGCGGGTGGATCACGATGTCGGGAGTTAGAGACCAGCCTGGCCAACATGGTGAAACCCCATCTCTACTAAAAATACAAAACTTAGCTGGGCATGGTGGCACGTGTCTGTAATCCCAGCTACTCAGGGAGGTGGAGGCAGGAGAATTGCTTGAACCTGGGAGGCAGAGGTTGCAGTGAGCTGAGATCTTGCCTCTGCACTCCAGCCTGGGCAACAGAGTAAGACTCTGTCTCAAAAAAACAAAACAAACATAAACGAAAAATGAGGAAACGTTAGGAAATTCAGATCAAAGTTTGCATGTTTTGGGGATACTTGGGTAGATAGGATTTTAGAAAACATTTGAAGTCCTTGGATTGTTAAAGTGGTGGCATAGTTTTCTGTGTATTTCAGGTAGTTCCCAAATAAAAAATACGCTCTAAAAGTTCACTTGTATGTTGACTTTCAGTAATATTTACCCATGCAAGCAATACTCTTGGTGTTAACTTTTAGTTTGTGCCCCCGAAGCTTACTCAAACCACAGGAGCCCTGAAAGGTAAGCAGCGGTACAGAACCAAACCATATCTATATGTGTTCTGTACTCCAAGAAATTATAGGGCAACTTTTCTCCCTACTGCACCCTGCTGGTGAGATCAGAGAATAAATTCTCACTCCTGTCGGGCAGTGGCTCAGACTCAGAAAGCGACTGAAGTTAAACTGGTCAGTGTTTTATGGGGAAACTTTACAGAAAGTAAAGGCCAACCAACACAAAACCAGGGCACTTAACAAAAATACAACCAAGGACTCTCACAGGGTCCACTTCACTCTCCTGTTACCTCCACTTGAGCAGGTGCTGGTATCCATGGCTGAAAGACCTGAAGATGAATCACATCTCAGGACTTTTAAAATGCAGACACTCCCCAGCATCAGCCCAGAGCCCAGTAGCTCTGCTGGGTGACTAGATCTAGAAGAGAAATAACAATCACTGCAGTTTGGCTCTCAGGACGCACCATCCTTAGGGAAAAGGGGAGAGCATCACATCAAAGGAGCAACCCGTGGTACAAAAGAATCTGAACAGCAGCCCTTGAGTCCTAGATCTTCCCTCACATACTCTACCCAAATGAGAAGGAACCAGAAAAACAATTCTGATAATATGACAAAACAAGGTTTTTTAACACCCCAAAAGATCACACTAGCTCACCAACAGTGGATCCAAACCAAGATAAAATCTCTGAATTGCCAGAAAGAAGAATTCAGAAGATCAACTATTAAGTCAATCAAGGAGGCACCAGAGAAAGAGATGAAGTCTAACTTAAAGAAATATAAAAAATGATATAGGGCCGGGTGTGGTGGCTCACACCTGTAATCCCAACACTTTAGGAGGCCGAGGCAGGTGGATCACTTGAGGTCAGGAGATCAAGACCAGCCTGGCCAACATGGCAAAACCCTGTCTCTACTAAAAATACAAAAATTAGCTGGGCATGGTGGTGGGCACCTGTAGTCCCAGCTACTGGGGAGGCTGAGGCAGGAGAATTGCTTAAATCTGGGGAGGCGGAGGTTGCAGTGAGCCGAGATTGTGCCACTGCACTCCAGCCTGGGTGACAGAGCAAGACTCCTTCTCAAAGAAAAAAAAAAGATATAGGATAAGAATGGAAAAATCTCCAGTGAAACAGCATAAGTAAAAAACAATCATGGCTGGGCATGGTGGCTCACGCCTGCAATCCCAGCAGTTTGGGAGGCTGAGGCAGGTGGATCACCTGAGGTCAGGAGTTCAAAACCAGCCTGGCCAACGTGGTGAACCCTGTCTCTACTAAAAATACAAAAATTAGCCAGGTGTGGTGGCAGACACCTGTAATCCCAGCTACTCGGGAGGCTGAGATAGGAGAATCGCTTGAACCTGGGAGGCAGAGGTTGCAGGTAGCCAAGATTTTGCGATTGCACTCCAGCCTTGGTGACAAGAGTGAATCTCCATCTCAAAACAAAACAAAAAGCACAACTTCTAGAAATGAAGAACACACTTAGAGAAATGCAAAATGCATTGGAAGATCTCAGCAACAGAACTGAACAAGTGGAAGAAAGGAACTTCACAGCTCAAAGACAAGGCTTTCAAATTAACCCAATCTGACAAAGACAAAAAGGAATTTTAAAAAAATGATCAAAACCTCCAAGAAGTTTGGGATTATGTTAAATCACCAAACCTAAGAATAATGGGTGTTCCTGAGGAAGAAGAGAAACCTAAAAGTTTGGAAAACATATCTGAGGGAATAATTGAACAAAACTTCCTCAGCTCTGCTAGAGATCTTGACATCCAAATACAAGAAATTCAAAGAACACCTGGGAAATTCATCACAAAAAGATCATTGCCTGGGCACACAGTCATCAGGTTATCTAAAGTTAAGAAAAAGGAAAGACTCTTAGGAGCTATGAGGCAAAAGCATCAGGTAACCTATGAAAGAAAACCTATCAGATTAATAGCAGATTTCTCAGCAGAAACCCTACAAGCTAAAAGGGACTGGGGTTCTATATTTAACTTCCTTAAACAAAGCAATTATCAGCCAAGAATTTTGTATCCAGCAAAATTAAGCTTCATAAATGAAGGAAACATACAGTCTTCTTCAGACAAACGCTGAGAGAATTTGCCACTACCAAGCCAGCACTAAAAGAACTACTAAAGGCTGGGCGCAGTGGCTCACACCTGTAATCCCAGCACTTTGGGAGACTGAGGCAGGTGGATCACGAGGTCAGGAGATTGAGACCATCCTGGCTAACATGGTGAAACCTGGTCTCTACTAAAAATACAAAAAAAAATTAGCCGGGTGTGGTGGCAGACACCTGTAGTCCCAGCTACTCGGGAGGCTGAGGCAGGAGAATCATGTGAACCCAGGAGGCGGAGCTTGCAGTGAGCCGAGATCGTGCCACTGCACTCCAGCCTGGGCAACTGAGCAAGACTCCATATCAGAAAAAAAAAAAAAAAAGAACTGCTAAAAGGGGAGCTCTAAATTGTAAATCCTCGAAATCATCAAAATAGGATATCCTTAAAGCATAAATCTCACAGGACCTATAATTTTTCACTGTAACACAGTGAAAAAAAAAAAAAACACTAAGGTATTCAGGCAACAAATAGTATGATGAATAGAATAGTACCTCACATCTCAATACTAACATTGAATTTAAATGGCCTAAATGCTCCACCTAAAAGATACGAAATGGTAGAATGGCTACAACTTCATCAACCAAGTATATTCTATCTTCAAGAGACCCACCTGACACATAAAGACTCACATAAACTGAGGTAAAGGGGTGGAATAGCTAACTCCTGCTTGTTTTTGGTGTCCATTAGGATGGAATATCTTGAATGGAATAGCTAGAAAACCTAGAGGAGATGGATAAATTCCTGGAAATATCCAACCCTCCTAGATTAAGCCAGGAAGAAACAGAAACTCTGAACAGCCCAATAACAAGCAGCAAGATTGAAATGGTAATTAAAAAGTTACTAACAAAATACCAATGGGATATTTGTTACCCATGGAATATCTTTCCATGCAAATGGACAACAAAAGCAAGCAGGAGTAGCTATTCTTATATCACACAAACTTTAAATCAACAGCAGTTAAAAATGACAAAGAGGGGCATTATATGATGATAAAAGGACTAGTCCAGCAGGAAAATATCACAATCCTAAATGTATATATGCACCTCACACTGGAGCTCCCAAATTTATAAAACAATTACTACTAGACCTAAGAAATAAGATAAATGGCAACACAATAATAGTGGGGGACTTCATTACTCCACTGATAGCACTAGACAGGTCATCAAGATGGAAAGTCAACAAAGAAACAATGGACTTAAACTATACCCTAGAACAAATGGACTTAACAGATATTTACAGAACATTCTACCCAAAAACTGCAGAGTATACGTTCTGTTAATCAGCACGTGAAACATTCTCCAAGATAGACCATATATGACAGGACACAAAACAAGTCTCAATACATTTTTAAAAATAAAAATCATATCAAGTACTCTCACAGACCACAGTAGAATAAAATTAAAAATCAAGTCCAAAAGGAACCCTCAAAACCATGCCAACAGATGGAAATTCAGTAACCTGCTCCTGAATGATCATTGAGTCAACAATGAAATCAAGATGGAAATTTAAAAAATTATTTGAACTGAATGATAATAGTGACAAAAACTAAAAAACCTCTGGAATACAGCAAAGGCAGAACTAAGAGTAAAGTTCATAGCATTAAATGCCTACATCAAAAACTCTGAAAGAGCACAGACAGACAATCTAAGGTCACACCTCAAGGAGTTAGAGAAACAATCAAACCCAAACCCAGTAGAAGTAAAGAAATAACCAAGACCAGAGCAGAATTAAATGAAATTGAAACCCCCCCAAAAAAACCACAATATAAAAGATAAATGAAACAAAAAGCTGGTTCTTTGAAAAGATAAATGAAATTGATAGACCATTAGTGAGATTAACCAAGAAAATGAGAGAGAAGATCCAAAGAAACTCAATTAGAAACAAGCAGGACATATTACAACCGATACCACAGAAACAAAAAAGATGATTCCAGGCTACTATGAACAGCTTTACATGCATAAACTAAAAAACCTAGAGGAGATGGATACATTCCTGGAAATACACAACCCTCCTAGATTAAACAGGAAGAAATAGAAACTCTGAATGGACCAATAACAAGCAGTAAGATTGAAATGGTAATTTAAAAATTACCAACAAAAATAGGCTGGGCGCAGTGGCTCACACCTGTAATCCCAGCACTTTGGAAGGTTGACGCGGGTGGATTACGAGGTCAGGAGTTCAAGAGACCAGCCTGGTCAACATGGTGAAACGCTGTCTCTACTAAAAATACAAAAATTAGCCTTGCGCAGTGGTGGGCACCTATAATCCCAGCTACTTGGGAGGCTGAGGCAGGAGAGTCGCTTGAACCCAAGAAGTGGAGGTTGCAACAGTGAGCCGAGATCGTGCCACTGCACTCCAGCCTCGGTGACAGAGCAAGACTCTGTCTCAAAAAAAAAAAAAAATACCGACCAAAAAAAAAAAAAGTCCAGGACCAGGTGAATTCACACCTGAATTCTATCACACATTCAAAGAAGAATTGGTACAAATCCTAGTGACACTATTCCGAAAGATAAAGAGGGAATCCTCCCTAAATCATTCTATGAGGCCAGTATCACCCTAATACCAAAACCAGGAAAGGACATATCAAAAAAACAAAACTATGGACCAATATCCCTGATGAACACAGATGCAAAAATCCTCAACAAAATCCTAGCTAACCAAATCCAACAGCATATCAAAAAGATAATCCATCAGATCAAGTGGGTTTCATACCAGGGCTGCGGGGACGGTTTAACATCTGAAAATCAATAAATGTGATATACCACATAAACAGAATTAAAAACAAACATCACATGATCATCTGAATAGACCAGAAAAAGCATTTGACAAAATCCAGCATCCTTTTATGATTAAAACCCTCAGCAAAATCAGCATAAAACGGACATACCTTCCATGCTGGAGTTTGAGACCAGCCTGGCCAACATGGTGAAACCCGTCTCTACTAAAACTAGAAACTACAAAATTAAAACTACAAAAATTAACTGGGCATGATGGCAGGCACCTGTAATCCCAGCTACTGGGAGGCTGTGAGGTAGAAGAATCGCTTGATCCCAGGAGGCAGAATTTGCAGTGAGCCCAGATCGTGCCACTGCACTCCAGCCTGGGTGACAGAGTGAGACTGTGAAAAAAAAAAAAAAAAAAAAAAAAGGCATATATACCAAAGGAATGCAATAGAGAACCCAGAAATGAAGCCAAATACTTGCAGTCAACAAAGCTATTCAACAAATGGTACTGGGACAATTGGCAAGTCACATGTAGAAGAATGAAACTCGATCCTCATCTCTCACCTTATAGAAAAATCAACTCAAGATGGATCAGAGACTTAAATCTAAGACCTTAAACTATAAAAATCCTAGAAGATAACATTGGAAAAACCCTTGTAGACACTGGCTTAGGCAAAGTGTTCATGACCAAGAACCCAAAAGCAAATGCAACAAAAACTAATAAACAGATGGGGCTTAGGTAAACTAAAATGCTTCTGCACAGCAAAAGACATCATCAGTAAACAGACAACCCACAGAGTGGGAGAAAATCTTTGCAATCTATACATCTGACAAAGGACTAATATCCAGAATATACAAGGAACTCAAACAAATCAGCAAGAAAAAAAAAAAACAATCCTGTGTGTGGAATTGGTGAGTTCTTCAAGAATGAAGCCGCGGACCCTCGTGGTGTTACAGTTCTTAAAGATGGTGTGTCCAGAGTTTGTTCCTTCAGACATTCAGATGTGTCTGGAGCTTCTTCCTTCTGGTGGGTTCATGGTCTTGCTGTCAGGAGTGAAGCTGCAGACCTTCGTGGTGAGTATTACAGCTCTTAAAGGCAGCGCGTCCGGAGTTGTTTGTTCTTCCTGGCAGGTTCCTGGTCTCGCTGGCTTCAGGAGTGAAAGTGCAGACCTTCGCTGTGAGAGTTACAGCTCATAAAGGCAGCATGGACCCAAAGAGTGAGCAGCAGCAAGATTTACTGCAAAGACTGAAAGAATAAAGCATCCACCACCCGGAAGCGCATCTGGGCGGGTTGCCACTGCTAGCTCAGGCAGCCTGCTTTTATTCCCTTATCTGGCCCCACCCACACCCTCCTGATTGGTCCATTTTACAGACAGCTGATTGGTCCATTTTGACAGAGTGCTGATTGGTGCGCTTACAATCCTTGAGCTAGACACAGAGTCACAGAGTGCTAGTTAGCTACAGAGTTAGCTAGATACAGAGTACCAATTGGTGTATTCACAAACCCTGAGCTAGATACAGAGTGCTGATTGGTGCACATATGATCCTCCAGCTAGATATAAAAGTTCTCCAAGTCCCCATCCAGTTTAGGAGCCCAGCTGGCGTCACCCAGTGGATCCCGCACCAGGGCTGCAGGCTGAGCTGCCCGCCAGTCCCGAGCGGCACCTGTGCTCCTCAGCACTTGGGCTGTCCAAGGGATGAGGTCCCATGGAGCAGGGGGGGCACCTGTCAGGGAGGCTCAGGCTGTGCAGGAGCCCACTGCAGGGGGAGGAGCTCAGACATGGCGGGCTGCAGGTCCCGAGTCCTGCCTGTCGGGTAGGAAGCTAAGGCCCAGTGAGAACTTGAGAGTGGTCCCAGCGGCCAGCATTGCTGGGGGACCTGGCGCAACCTCCACAGCTGCTGGCCAGGGTGCTAAGCCCCTCACTGCTCTGGGCCTAAGGCGCCAGCTGGCCGCTCCGTGTGCCCAGCTGAACCCGCGCCTGCGCGGAACCCCTGCCCATGCCCGTGGGAACTCGCACTGGCCTGGGAGCGCTGCGCCCAGCCCGGGTTCCCACCCATGCCTCTCCCTCCACAACTCCCGGCAAGCAGAGGGAGGCGGCTCTGGCCTCAGCCAGCCCAGAGAGGGGCTCCCACAGTGCCGTGGCAGGCTGAAAGGCTCCTCAAGTGCTGCCAGAGTGGATGCTGAGGCCGAGGAGGCGCCGAGAGCGAGGGCTGCTAGCACGTTGTCACCTCTCAATCCCATCAACAGTGGGCTAAGGACATGAATAGACAATTCTCAAAAGAAGATACACAAATGGCCAACAAACATATGAAAAAATGTTCAACATCACTTATTATCAAGGAAATGCAAATCGAAACCACAATGCGATACCACCTTACTCCTCTAAGAATGGCCATAATCAGAAAATTTAAAAAATAGTGGATATGGGTGTGGATGTGGTGAAAAGGGAACACTTTTACACTGTTAGTGGGAATGTAAACTAGTGCAACCACTATGGAAAACAGTGTGGAGATTCCTTCAAGAACTAAAGGTAGGATCCGCACCAAGATGGCCGAATAGGAACAGCTCCAGCCTCCAGCTCCCAGTGTGAGCGACACAGAAGACTGGTGATTTCTGCATTTCCAACTGAGGTACCAGGTTCATCTCACTGGGGCGTGTTGGACAGTGGGTGCAGGACAGTGGGTGCAGCCCAATGAGCGAGAACCGAAGCAGGGCGAGGCATCGCCTTACCCTGGAAGCACAAGGGGGAAGGGAATTCCCTTTCCTAGCCAAGGGAAACCATGACACACAACACCTGGAAAATTGGGTCACTCCCACTATAATACTGTGCTTTACCAAGGACCTTAGCAAACAGCACACCAGGAGCTTATATCCTGCACCTGGCTCGGAGGGTCCCAGGCCCATGGAGCCTCCATCATTGCTAGCACAGCAGTCTAAGATCTAACTGTAAGGCAGCAGCGAGGCTGGGGGAGGGGCGCCTGCCATTGCTGAGGCTTAAGTAGGTAAACAAAGCGGCCGGGAAGCTAGAACTGGGTGGAGCTCACCACAGCTCAAGGAGGCCTGCCTGCCTCTGTAGACTCCACCTCTGGGGACAGGGCATAGCCAAACAAAAGGCAGCAGAAACCTCTCCAGATGTAAATATCCCTCTCTAACAGTTTTGAAGAGAGTAGTGGTTTTCCCAGCACGGAGTCTGAGATCTGAGAACGGACAGACTGTTTGCTAAAGTGGGTCCCTGATCCCCGAGTAACCTAATTGGGAGACATCCCCCACTAGGGGCAGACTGACACCTCACACCTCACACAGCTGGTACACCTCTGAGACGAAGCTTCCAGAGGAACGATCAGACAGAAATATTTGCTGTTCAGCAATATTCACTCTTCTGCAGCCTCTGCTACTGATACCAAGGCAAACAGGGTCTGGAGTGGACCACTAGTAAACTCCAGCAGACCTGCAGCTGAGGGTCCTGACTATTAGAAGGAAAAATAACAAACAGAAAGGACATCCACACCAAAACCTCATCTGTACATCACCATCATCAAAGACCAAATGTAGATAAAACCACAAAGATGGGGAAAAAGCAGTACATAAAAGCTGGAAATTCTAAAAATCAGAGCACCTCTCCCCCTCCAAAGGAAAGCAGCTCCTCGCCAGCAAGGGAACAAAGCTGGACGGAGAATGACTTTGACGAGTTGAGAGAAAAAGACTTCAATCAAACTTCTCCAAGCTAAAGGAGGAATTACGAAACCAGCGCAAAGAAACTAAAAACCTTGAAAAAAGATTTGACGAATGGCTAACTAGAATAACCAATGCAGAGAAGTCCTTAAACAAATTGATAGAGATGAAAACCATGACACGAGAACTACATAACAAATGCACAAGCTTCAGTAACCAACTCAATCAACTGGAAGAAAGGGTATCAGTGATTGAAGGTCAAATGAATGAAACAAAGCAAGAAGAGAAGTTTAGAGAAAAAAGAATAACAAGAAATGAACAAAGCCTCCAAGAAATATGGGACTATGTGAAAAAACCAAATCTACGTCTGATTAGTGTACCTGAAAGTGACAGGGAGAATGGAATCAAGTTGGAAAACACTCTGTGGACATTATCCAGGAGAACTTCCCCAACCTAGAAAGGCAGGCCAACATTCAAATTCAGGAAATACAGAGAACGCCACAAAGATACTCCTCGAGAAGAGCAACTCCAAGACACATAATTGTCAGATTCACCAAAGTTGAAATGAAGGCAAAAATGTTAAGGGCAGCCAGAGAGAAAGGTCGGGTTACCCCCAAAGGGAAGCCCATCAGACTAACAGCAGATCTCTCGGCAGAAACTCTACAAGCCAGAAGAGAGTGGGGGCCAATATTCAATATTCTTAAAGAACAGGATTTTCAACCCAGAATTTCATATCCAGCCAAACTAAGTTTCATAAGTAAAGGAGAAATAAAATCCTTTACAGACAAGCAAATGCTGAGAGACTGTGTCACCACCAGGCCTGCCCTACAACAGCTCCTGAAGGAAGCACTAAACATGGAAAGGAACAACTGGTACCAGCCACTGCAAAAACATGCCAAAATCTAAAGACCATCGATGCTAGGAAGAAACCGCATCAACTAATGAGCAAAATAACCAGCTAACATCATAATGACAGGATCAAGTTCACACATAACAATATTAACCTTAAATGTAAATAGGCTAAATGCTCCAATTAAAAGAAACAGGCTGGCAAATTGGAAAAGAGTCAAGACCCATCAGTTTGCTGCATCCAGGAGACCCATCTCACGTGCAGAGACACACATAGGCTCAAAATAAAGGGATAGAGGAAGACCTACCAAGCAAATGGAAAACAAAAAAAGGCAGGGGTTGCAATCCTAGTCTCTGATAAAACAGACTTTAAACCAACAAAGATCAAAAGAGACAAAGAAGGCCGTTACATAATGGTAAAGGGATCAATTCAACAAGAAGAGCTAACTATCCTAACTATATATGCACCCAATACAGGAGCACCTAGATTCATAAAACAAGTCCTTAGAGACTTACAAAGAGACTTAGACTCCCACACAATAATAATGCAAGACTTTAACACCCCACCGTCAACATTAGACAGATCAACGAGACAGAAAGTCCAACAGAATATCCTAGGGTGAACTCAACTCTGCAAGTAGACCTAATAGACATCTACAGAACTCTCACCCCAAATCAACAGAATATACATTCTTCTTAGCACCACATGGCACTTATTCCCAAAATTATTTTATAGTTGGAAGTAAAGCACTCCTCAGCAAATGTAAAACAACAGAAATTATAACAAACTGTCTCTCAGACCACAGTGCAATCAAACTAGAACTCAGGACTAAGAAACTCAATCAAAACCGCTCAACTACATGGAAACTGAACAACCTGCTCCCGAATGACTACTGGGTACATAACGAAATGAAGGCAGAAATAAAGATGTTCTTTGAAACCAATGAGAACAAAGATACAACATACCAGGATCTCTGGGACACATTTAAAGCAGTGTATAGATGGAAATTTATAGCACTAAATGCCCACAAGCGAAAGCAGGAAAGATCTCAAATTGACACCCTAACATCACAATTAAAAGAACTAGAGAAGCAATAGCAAACACATTCAAAAGCTAGCAGAAGGCAAGAAATAACTAAGATCAGAGCAGAACTGAAGGAGACAGAGACACAAAAAACCCTTCAAAAAAAATCAATGAATCCAGGAGCTGGTTTCTTGAAAAGATCAACAAAATTGATAGACTGCTAGCAAGACTAATAAAGAAGAGAAGAGAGAAGAATCAAATAGACATGATTAAAAAATGATAAAGGGGATATCACCACTGACCCCACAGAAATACAAACTACCATCAGAGAATACTATAAACACCTCTACGAAAATAAACTAGAAAACCTAGAAGAAATGGATACATTCCTGGACACACACACTCTCCCAAGACTAAACCAGGAAGAAGTTGAATCCCTGAATAGACCAATAACAGGCTCTGAAATTGAGGCAATAATTAATAGCCTACCAACCAAAAAAAGTCCAGACCAGACGGGTTCACAGCCGAATTCTACCAGAGGTACAAGGAGGAGCTGGTATCATTCCTTCTGAAATTATTTCAAACAACAGAAAAAGAGAGAATCTTCCCTAACTCATTTCATGAGGCCAATTTCATCCTGATACCAAAGCCTGGCAAAGATACAACACAAAAAGAGAATTTTAGACCAATATCCCCGATGAACATCGATGCCAAAATCCTCAATAAAATACTGGTAAACTGAATCCAGCAGCACATCAAAAAGCTTATCCACCATGATCAAGTGGGCTTCATCCCTGGGACGTAAGGCTGGTTCAATATATGCAAATCAATAAATGTAATCCAGCATATAAACAGAACCAAAGACAAAAACCACATGAGTATCTCAACAGATGCAGAAAAGGCCTTTGACAAAATTCAACAGCCCTTTGTGATAAAAACGCTCAATAAATTCGGTATTGATGGAACATATCTGAAAACAATAAGAGTTATTTATGACAAACCCACAGCCAATATCATACTGAATGGGCAAAAACTGGAAGCATTCCCTTTGAAAACTAGCACAAGACAGGGATGCCCTCTCTCACCACTCCTATTCAACATAGTGTTGGAAGTTCTGGCCAGGGCAATCAGGCAAGAGAAAGAAATAAAGGGTATTCAATTAGGAAAAGAGGAAGTCAAATTGTCTCTGTTTGCAGATGACATAATTGTATGTTTAGAAAACCCCATCGTCTCTGCCCAAAATCTCCTTAAGATGATAAGCAACTTCAGCAAAGTCTCAGAATACAAAATCAATGTGCAAAAATCACTAGCATTCTTATATACCAATAACAGACAGCCAAATGATGACTGAACTCCCATTCACAATTGCTTCAAAGAGAATAAAATACCTAGGAATCCAACTTACAAGGGATGTGAAGGACCTCTTCAAGGAGAACTACAAACCACTGCTCAATGAAATAAAAGAGGACACAAACAAATGGGAGAACATTCCATGCTCATGGATAGGAAGAATCAATATCGTGATAATGGCCATACTGCCCAAGGTTATTTATAGGAATTCCAATGCCATCCCATTAAGCTACCAATGGCTCTTCACAGAAATGGAAAAAACTACTTTAAAGTTCATATGGAACCAAAAAAGGTATGCCAAGACAATCATAAGTCAAAAGAACAAAGCTGGAGGCATCAGCTACCTGACTTCAAACCATACTACAAGGCTACAGTATCCAAAACAGCATGGTACTGGTACCAAAACAGAGATATAGACCAATGGAACAGAACAGAGCCCTCAGAAATAATACCACACATCTACAACCATCTGATCTTTGACAAACCTGACAAAACAAGCAATGGGAAAAGGATTCCCTATTTAATAAATGGTGCTGGGAAACTGGCTAGCCATAAGTAAGCTGAAACTGGATCCCTTCCTTATACCTTATACAAAAATTAATTCAAGATAGATTAGAGACTTAAATGTTAGACTTAAAACCATAAAAACCCTGAAGAAAACCTAGGCAATACCATTCAGGACATAGGCATGAGCAAGGACTTCATGTCTAAAACACCAAAGCAATGGCAACAAAAAGCCAAAAATTGACAAATGGGATCGAATTAAACTAAAGAGCTTCTGCACAGCAAAAGAAACTACCATCAGAGTCAACAGGCAAATGAGAAAATTTTTGCAATCTACTCATCTGACAAAGGGCTAATATCCAGAACCTACAAAGAACTCAAACAAATTTACAAGAAAAAAAAAGCCCATCAAAAGTAGACAAAGTATATGAGCAGACACTTCTCAAAGAGAACATTTATGCATCCAACAGACACATGAAAAAATGTCATCATCGCTAGCCATCAGAGAAATGCAAATCAAAACCACAATGAGATACCATCTCCTTACCAGTTAGAATGGAGATCATTACAAAGTCAGGAAACAACAGGTGCTGGAAGGGATGTGGAGAAATAGGAACACTTTTACACTGTTGGTGGGACTGTAAACTAGTTCAACCATTGTGGAAGCGGTTGGCGATTCCTCAAGGATCTAGAACTATAAATACCATTTGACCCAGCCATCCCATTACTGGTATATACCCAAAGGATTATAAATCATGCTGCTATAAAGGAACACTTGCACCGCGTATGTTTATTGTGGCACTATTCACAATAGAAAAAGACGGAACCAACCCAAATGTCCATCAGTGACAGACTGGATTAAGAAATTGTCTTTATATACCATGGAATGCCTGCAGCCATAAAAGGATGAGTTTGTGTCCTTTGTAGGGACATGGATGCAGCTGGAAATAGCATCATTCTTAGCAAACTATCATAAGAACAGAAACCAAACACCATGTTCTCCTCATAGGTGGGAACTGAACAATAATTTCTGGACACAGGAAGGGAACATCAGAACTGGGAAGTGTTAAAGAATGTACCTGATGTGGGATTCAGTTTGGCAGTACTTAACGTATGTTACCACGTTGTGCTGCCTTCATTTGGTATAATGAAATGAAAAAATAAGGTTTGGCTCATTTTGGCGTACCAAAATGTGATACAGAGACACAAAGTGAGCATGTACTGTTGGAAAAATGGTGCTGACAGATTTGCTCCAAGGATGCAGGGTTGCCACAAACCTTCAATTTGTAAAACTGCAGTATCTGCAAAGTACAATAAAATAAAACATGATAAAACAAGGTTAAAAAAAAAAAAAAAGAACTAAATGTAGATCTACCATTTGATCCAGCAATCCCACTCCTGGGTATCTACCCAGAGGAAAAGAAGTCATTATACAAAAAATGTAACTTGTACATGCATGTTTATAGCAGTACAATTCACAACTGCAAAGATATGGAACCAGCCCAAATGCCCATTGATCAACGAATGGATAAATAAAATGTGATGTGTATATATATACACACATACACACAATTGAATACTACTCAGCCATAAAAAGGAATGAAATAATGGCATTTGCAGCAACCTAGATGGAATTGGAGACCATTATTGTAAGTGAAGTAACTCAGGAATGGAAAACCAAATATTGTATGTTCTCACTCATAAGTGGGAGATAAGCTATGAGGATGCAAAGGCATAAGAGTAATACAATGGACTTTGGGGGCTAGGGGTAAAGGGTAGGAGGGGTGTGAGGGATAAAAGACTACACATTGGGTACAGTGTACACACTGCTTAGGTGCTGGGTGCACCAAAATCTCAGAAGTCACCTCTGAAGAACTTAATTCATGTAACCAAACATCACCTGTTCCCAAAATCCTACTGAAATAAAAAATAAATAGTAAGAAAAAAAAAAAAAGCAGCCTGTATTTAATTCTCATGCAAGCTCATTTAATTCTTGCACTCTATGATAAAGGTTCTATAATTACCCCCATCCGATCGAGAAAATACACACAAGCTCAGTAACCCAGCTCAAAGTCAGCTTAAAAGGAATCAAATCCAGCTTAAAAGCAATCAAACCCAGCTTAAAAGCAATCAAACCCAGGCAACCTGGCAGAGAAGGCACACTACCATTCATCGTGCCTCTCAGCTTCAGTTGATGGGCTGTGTGAGAAGGAAAAGGGGAAGATATAAAGATGTTGCTTGATGTTAACAAGATGTCTTAGGGATAAAAAAAAAAAAAAAAAAGATGCTGCTAGAAAGTTTAAGTGCTGTTTCCCAAACTTACCACTCACATCCTACCTTCATACTATAATACTTTTGCCACATTCAAGAATCATTTTTTTTATTATTATACTTTAAGTTCTAGGTACAAAGTAATAATGTGCAGGTTTGTTATGATATGTATACATGTGCTACATGTTGGTGTGTTGTACCCATTAACTCGCCATTTAAGCACTAGGTATATCTCCTAATGCTATCTCTCCCCCAGTCCCCTCCCAACAATAGGCCCCGGTGTGTGATGTTCCCTTCCTGTGTCCAAGGGATCTCATTGTTCAATTCCCACCCATGAGTGAGAACATGCGTTTGGTTTTCTGTTCTGCGATAGTTTGTTAAGAATGATGGTTTCCAGCTGCATCCATGTCCCTACAAAGGACACACAAACTCATCCTTTTTTATGGCTGCATAGTATTCCATGGTGTATATGTGCCATATTTTCTTAATTCAGTCTGTCACTGATGGACATATGGGTTGATTCCAAGTCTTTGCTATTGTGGAATAATGCCGCAATAAACATACGCATGCATGTATCTTTATAAGCATGATTTATAACTTTGGGTATATACCCAGTAATGGGATGGTTGTCAATGGTATTTCTAGTTCTAGATCCTTGAGGAATTGCCACACCGTCTTCCACAATGGTTGAACTAGTTTACAGTCCCACCAACAGTGTAAAAGTGTTCCTATTTCTCCACATCCTCTCCAGCACCTGTTGTTTCCTGATTTTTTAATGATTGCCATTGTAACTGGTGTGAGATGGTATCTCATTGTGGTTTTGATTTGCATTTCTCTGATGGCGAGTGATGATGAGCATTTTTTCATGTGTCTGTTGGCTGTATGAATGTGTTTTGAGAAGTGTTTGTTCATATCCTTTGCCCACTTTTTGATGGGGTTGTTTGCTTTTTTCAGAATCATTTTTAATATTTAAATTAACTCACCTTTTAAAACTTAAAGGGAAACTAAAGGATAACAACAAATTGTCCTAATAGGTATCCAAGTTAGGATGGGTCATGGCCCCAGAGACAAGAAGCTGTACCCAGAGTCAGAGCATGAAGAAGACTGGACATGTCAAATAGGGCAGGTCTGGGGCCCGGATCAAAGTGTTGGAGAACAACGGCCAGGACAAAATTTCTGAGAATGCCTCCAGAAAGACAAATGGTAGCTACAACCAAGAAAGGAAAATTTGGGCCAGGCCAGTAGGTCTGGGGTAGTTTCATGGGGACTGGGAAGAGGGTGTTTGTGAAAGAGTGAGTTTGGGACTGAAGAAAGGAACCCTCGGGCTGAGGAACAATATAGCTCAAGAAGCAAATACAGGGGTAAAGATCAAACAGATTGGGAGACCCAGGCTGGGAACCAAGAATAGAGCTGAGGTTATTTCAGGAGGTTTAGGAGGACTGCAAGAGGGGAGGGATGGTGTTGCTTAGAGGGTTAAAGGGAAGAAGTCCAGAGGTGAGGGCTGAGGGGCAGGTGTGCCAAGGAAGGGTTGCAGCAGGGTGAGTTGGGGATTCTGACAGTGGGGGTGAGAAGTGGGTTGGGTGCTCAGTCCCACCATATTGTGCTTTGCAGGTTGTACCTGCATCTGAATCCTGAAGACAGTGGTGATGGTCAGCATCCCATGAATGAGATGGACATGTCATCCATATACCACTAAAAATCAACTCTCAGCTCTCCAGGGGTATGTACCACCCTTTGGGAAACACTGCTACGGCCAAAGGATGATAAAAGCCTGAGTTAAAGAACAGGATACTTGGAAGTCACTGCTAAGTTTTTAGAAGAATACTTGGGTTGCATTTTTTTAAACATAAAATTAAAATATAGCTTATAAAAACAAAACGGGTTGTTTTTATCCTCCACAGTATCTAGGCATGAAACTTTGTACATAACGGGCACATGAATATTCAATTATATTATTGTAAATAGTTGAAAAGGTATAATTAGAGATGAATCTTCTGGGCCATGTTCTAATAGTAAGGGTCTCATTCATGAGCTACAGGGGAGGGGAGGGCTTCAGACAGGTCTGACTAAATGTTTGCACTCACAAGAAGAGACAACATCTCAGCTAGCTGACAGAATTCCCTGGGTCACTGACAACTGAAAGGTCCTCGAGGCTGTAGATATTGCAGGAAAGTGAGAAAAATGAAATTAAAGATACTGCAGACAAGGTCCAATGCTTCAAGACCCACATCAGATCACAAACCATTTCCCATAGCCGACAAAACTGCTTATGTCTGGGTAAAAATGTTCCTCTGAGAACATGGGTAAAATATGTTTCCTCTGAAAAGTGATTTTAGAAATTGTGGCCAGCAGGTCCTCAGATGACCCCAGTGATTGCTGTGTTCTGGCATTCACACCCTTGTATATATTCCCAACCCTTAAGTGTGGGCAGGGCAAGACCTGTGACTTGCTTCTACCCAAAAGAACATGGCAAAGGTGATAGAAAGTCACTCCTGTGATGATGTTACATTATATAAGACTCCATCTTGTTAGCAGAATCTCTCTGGTTTTCCTGATAGCCTTAAAAAAGCAAGTAGCCATGTTATAGCTTCCCTAAGGAAAGCACCAAGTGGCAGAGAACTACAGGCAGCCTCTAGCCATTGGTCAGCAAGACAACGAAGCCCTCAAATCTACAGCTGCAAGGAAGATAATTCTGCCAACAGGCCTCTAAATGAGAACACAGCCCTAGTCACTGCCTTGATTGTGGGGTAGCCTTGTGAGACCCAGGGCAGAGGACCCAACTAAGCTGTGCCTACACTCCTGATCCGCAGAAACGGTGGGATAAATAAACGTGTGGCATGTTAGGCCACTAGGTTTCTGGTAACTTATTATTGCAGCACAGAAAACTAACACAGAAATCTTATACACACACTTTAAAAAAGGAAGAAAAGTAATATTGAGTTACTGGCCATTTGAGGTATTTATTAATGAAGATTAAACATCCAAAGGGCAGTCCTCAATGCTCATTTCCATGATTTTAAGAGTTGATAATTCCATGTCATGATTATTATCACCTTTGACACTGGAGAACTGAACAGACTGGGAGAGTGATGTGTTAAGACTGCATGATCCATTTGAAATCTCAACCTTTTCAGGGTCACTGTCACCTTCAATGACATTCACAGAAGTTTCCTGATCTGTTAAACTGTCTGAAATACTTGGATTATTTTCATCCAAAGTTGAAGGTTCAAGATTCGTTTCATCATTCACCTGTTGAATTATAACCCCTTCTGAATGCTTTGATTTATAAAGAGGCATGAAAAATTCAGTTGGTGAAGAGAATATCTCGTTCTCATCTTTTGGTGCAGACGATAACATATCCAAAGCCTTTTGGTATTCTTGACGTTCCTGCTGAATAGTTACTTCACTTTCATGTTTTAATTCATTTGGTTCTGAATTCCCAGCCTTTTTAAAATCAAATAAATTCAACATATCAACATCATTTTGCTTTACCGAGTTTTCCTCCAATGTGCAGCCTAAGTCTACCTTCAGGACATGCAGCAGGTGGCGCATTTTTTCCTAGGATTAAGAAAAGATGAGAATAATTACATTAATTGAGTCAAATTAAATTTTGACTGCAGTGCTGCAAATCTCACAGGATTAATACTTTTCCTTTCACTTCTTCCACCACCACCCTCAAAAAAGTTCAAGGGAAAAAAAAGCACTTGCTTTTAATGTATTGTTTGAAGGTATGAAAAAACTATAAAATTATTTTTACATTAGAATTTTTCTAATGAAGTTATAAGGAAAGACAAACCTCCTCCAAATGTTTATTTTGTTTTATATGTCGCTCGAACAGTCGTTCTAAAAACCTACAAATGATAAACAAAAATGTTAATGTCTCAAAATCAGAAAATCATCTAAATATAAACTAGCCATGTAACACTGAAACTATAAAGGTTGAAAAATGTGTTTTAGATTATTCTTTTTCTCTGTAAAGCTGAAGACTAATGCTTTCCTGTTCTATGTTCTTCCGTTGTGCATTTGCTTCACGTTACATGTTTCTGAAAGGCTGTATGCTGCTTTTATTTCTTTGAATAAAATTCTCCTTTTTCTCACCCCACCTCCAAAAAGCTGTTTTTCTCACAGACATATGCAAACACCCAAAGCCTCTCTACCCCCATCTTTACACACACACACACACACAACCAAACCCTAAAGAAAAGCCTTTTACACAGATATTTTATAATCCTTCCTAAATTATACTTTAAAAAAAATCCTATATTAAAGTATAAAACACCAATGAATAAAATGGAAAAGGACACCAAAAAAAAAAAAAAAAAAAAGGAAAAATATTCCAAATTCATGGATTGGAAGAATCAATATTGTTAAAACATCCACACCATCCAAAGCAATCTACAGAGTCAATGCAATCCCTATCAAAATACCAGTGACATTATTCACAGAAATAGAAAAAAAAATCCTAAAATGTATATGAAACCACAAAAGACCCAGAATAGCCAAAGCTATCCTAAGTAAAAAGAACAAAACTGGTAGGATCATATTACCTGACTTCAAATTATACTACAGGGCTATGGTAACCAAAACAGCATGGTCAGGCATAAAAACAGACACACAGACCAATGGAATAGAATAGAGAACTCAGAAACAAATCCACACACCCACAGTGAACTCATTTTTGACAAAGTTGCCAAGAACATACACTGGGGAAAAGGCAGTCTCTTCAATAAATGGTGATGGGAAAACTGGATACCCATATACTAAAGAATGAAACTAGACCCCTATCTCTCACCACATACAAAAATCAAATCAAAATAGATTAAAGGCCAAAATATAAGTTCTGAAACTATGGAACTACTAAATGAAAACATTGGGAGAAAATCTCTAGGGACTAGTCTGGCAAAGACTTCTTGAGTAATATCCCACAAGCACAGGCAAAAAAGCAAACATGGACAAATGGGATCATAAGTTAAAAAGCTTCTGCACAGCAAAGGATATAACCAACAAAGTGAAGAAACAATCCACAGAATGGGAGAAAATATTTGCAAACTACCCCTCTGACAAGGAATTAATAACCAGAATATATAAGGAGCTCAAACAACTATTTACTATTAGGTTTATAGCGAAAAATCTAATAATCCCATCAAAAAATGGGCAAAAGATTTGAATAGACAATTCTCAAAAGACATATGAATTGTAAACAGGAACATAAAAAGGTGTTCCACATCACTGATCATCAGAGAAATGCAAATCAAAACTACAATGAGATATCATCTCACTGCAGTTAAAATGGCTTATATGCAAAAACAAGCAATAATAAATGCTGGTGACAATGTGGAGAAAAGGGAATCCTCGCACACTATTAGCAGAATGTAAACTATTAGTTCAACCCCTATGGAGAACAGTTTGGAGGTTCCTCAAAAAAGTAGAAATTGAGCTACCATATGCTCCAGAAATCCCAAAAGGAAGGAAGTGGATATCAAAGAGATATCTGCACTTTTATGTTTGTTGTAGCACTGTTCATAATAGCTAAGATTTGGAAGCAGCCTAAGTGTCCATTAACAAATGAATGGATAAAAAAATGTAGGACATATACACCATGGAGTACTATTCAGTCATAAAAAAAGTAGGATCCTGTCATCTGCAACAATATGGATGGAAATGGAGATCATTATGTTAAGTGAAATAAGCCTGGTACAGAAAGATAAACATTGCATGCTCCACTTATTTGTGGGATCTGAAAATCAAAACAATTGAACTCACAGACATAGAGAGTAGAAGGATGGTTAACAGAGGCTGGGAAGGGTAGTGGAGGGCTGCAGGGGAAGAGGGGTAGTTAATGGGTAAAAAAACATAGAAAGAATCAATAAGATCATTTGATAGCACCACAGGGTAACTACAGTCAATAATAACTTAATTGTACATTTAAAATAAAGAATGTAGTCAGATTGTTTGTAACTCAAAAGATAAATGCTTGAGAGGATGGATACCCCATTTTCCGTGACATCCTTATTTCACAATGCTTGCCTATATCAAAACATCTCATGGACCCTTATATACACCTACTGTGTACGTCACACAATTTTAAAAAATAATGAAAAAATTTAAAAATTCCCACTGATGGTAAATCCACATAATAACTTAAATGTTATCACTTATTAAGTTCCATTAAATGCTACTGTGCTAGCCATAATAATCATTTTACCTCTAATTCTGACCAACGTAGGGAGGGAAAGATAGTGTAAAAACCATTTTAAAGATGAGAAAGCCACATCTCTAAGATGATAATTTCCTCTCCCCTGAGGTCAAAAGCCATTAGGGGAATTTAACCCACATGTGTCTGGCTCCACATAATTTCTTCATTCTAAAACACCATGCTTGGCCGGGCGCGGTGGCTCAAGCCTGTAATCCCAGCACTTTGGGAGGCCGAGACGGGTGGATCACGAGGTCAGGAGATCGAGACCATCCTGGCGAACACAGTGAAACCCCGTCTCTACTAAAAAAATACAAAAAACTAGCTGGGCGAGGTGGCGGGCGCCTGTGGTCCCAGCTACTCGGGAGGCTGAGGCAGGAGAATGGCGTAAGCCCGGGAGGCGGAGCTTGCAGTGAGCCGAGATCGCGCCACTGCACTCCAGCCTGGGCGACAGAGCGAGACTCCGTCTCAAAAAAAAAAAATAAAATAAAATAAAACACCATGCTCACCTCTCTATCACAGGAATGTCCAACAGTTTCTTAAAAAACAACTAATTTCCTTTGTTATCATTTGCTAGCATCAGTGAAGTTATGAGCCAACCTCAGAGTTAGTAGTTCTGAATTATTTCACAATTTTTTTAAAACCCAAGAAATCTGTATTCTACTTTTTACAACTATTGTTAACATTTTAGAATATTCACTACTAGGCATTTTTTCTATTCATTTGTATTTCTTTACCAAATTGTAATTAAATGATACATACTATTTGGGTATCTATCTTGTTTTTTTCTTTTTTCTTTATTTTTTCTGAGACAGAGTCTCGCTCTGTCGCCCAGGCTATAATGTCGAGGCACGATCTCGGCTCACCGCAAGCTCCACCTCTCGGGTTCATGCCATTCTCCTACCTCAGCCTATAGCTAGGACTACTGGCACCTGCCACCAGGCCTGGCTAAATTTTTGTGTGTTTTTAATACAGACGGGGTTTCACCGTGTTAGCCAGGATAGCCTCGATCTCCTGACCTCATGATCCACCCGCCTCGGACTCCCAAAGTGCTGGGATTACAGACGTCAGCCACTGTGCCCAGCCCTATTTTGTTTTTTCTAATCAATGACACATATCTTTAACATCTTTCTGTATCTGTAAATTCACTTCAACATCATTTTTAATCCCTAAACAGACCTTACATTTCACATATATCCCACAGTTTATTCAACCAAACCTTTACCATTAAACATTTAGGTTGATTCTGGTTTTTGGTACTATTATAAAAATGCTGTAATAAATAGTCTTACACTTGATAAAAACAAAATTTTAAGCATAAATACGATTTTGTATGTGTATTTTTTTTCTTGTGGTGGCAAAAACCAACAAAACTTATCATCTTCACCATTAAGTGCACGATTGAGTAGTGTTAAGTATATTCATACTGTGATACAGATGGCTAAAACTTTTCATTATGTATCCTGAAACTCTTTACCCATATTATGTGAATATTATTTACCAACTTTTTAAAACGAAAGCAGTCAAAAGAATTAATGTCAAAAATCTTAGGTCTTTTTGATATGCCTTTTTATGCCAATAATGAAAATGTTTGCTTTAATTTTTTAAAAAACTTGATGTAAAGGATAGAAATAATTTATTAGAAATGTCTATGTTTGGCATATTATTACAACAGAGAAAGCAAGTAGTATACATAACAGGGTCCTAGGTTACATAACATAAAGTAGAGCCCAGTGCTCAAAGAATCTTAGATACATAAATGTTCAAGCTAAATTCAGGACACACAGTTTCCTTAAGCTATGCAATAGCTAATCTGGTTTTGCAAACTTTTCATTTAACTTGCGGTGCACAAACCTAGCTCTTAATTTGTTCTCATTTTACTAGATCTAATACTAATAATGGTTGTACCAAAAATGCTTGCCTTTGATTCTCATGACAGTTTTAGATAGTAAAATGGGATTATGAAGCTTTGCAAATAAGTGGTAAAGATCTTCCTTTGCGAGTCACTTATAATACAAAGGATATAATATTAAAGTGAATAAAAGCTCTATTCTTTAATTCTCCCAAGTGATGAACTTCCCCTAGAGTATGAATTAAACATTCTTTACAACTTGCTATCAATTACAATAATAAGTTTCCAAGAAAGCAATATATTTTTTCATTTCCTAGTATGAGAAAATAACTTTAAAATTTTAACATCATATGAAGAAATATGAAGAATATTTAACGTACTCCTGAACTGCCATAACACAATTAAAAAAAAACTAACCTGTTTGAAAATAAACCAAGTTTCAAAATTTCATCTGTTACATCTTCAATGAAACTCAGATATAACAGTTCTTCTTCGCTGTAAAGGGAAGGCAATATACAGCATAAAAATTATTGCTTACTTATTCTGAAAACTGTAAGAAACATTAGTACCTAATTAGAAATATCTATCTCTACCATTACCAATGTACTTCTATCTCATATTACTAAGGGGAATATTACAAACAAACATGTCTACCTTCTCAAATTATGCAAGGATAAATATTTATTAAAGATAATGACCTAATAGAGTAAAATTTCAAAGATATCTGCAACATCCATAGCAGTAAAAAATAAGCAGAATTAAACAACACAAAAAGAGACCAACGACAAGGGGCAATCAAATGCAATCCACTGGGAACAAGCACTCTCGAGGGATGTTTTAAATTTCCTCTGGCTCCTGACCAGGTCCAGCAGCAGAGGTGCAAGCCCCTCCGCAAAGCATTTGCAGGAAGGAAAAGGAAAGTTGTCCAGAGAAGCAGGAGCTTCAACTAAGAAGTCCTCTCCTAGCCCCAGGCCAGCATCTTCTCATCTTAAGGTTGAGAAATTCACTAAGCAGAAAAATTTATTTTTTCTCTCAAAACGTTTGGAGACAAAATCTCAAAGGAAAATTTGTGATCATAAATATTGTGGTAATTTTTAACTACTTGAACACACCTCCCTATAACTACATTTTAGTAGCTATTATAAGAAAGTTAGGATATTATTGTATGTTTGATTTTAATTAGCTGAAATTAGTGAATTAGTACCAAATGTAAGTAGCAAGTAACTAAATTACTGAATAAGCAAATATAAGGGAAGAGTTAATAAGCAAATCAAATAATAGATCTAAATGTTTAATAAAAAGTTACACTTTCAAACTGATTCACAGGGTCTCGCTTGTTTAAAAACAGCATATTTGAAAATAAGTAAAATTTTATAAATTATTTTCCCTAAAAAAAGTAACTTAATTAAAACAACATGAAAATCTACAAGTAAAATATCTGCAAAGAACTGCTGAGATTAGAAACCTCTGGAAAGAGTATCCTGAACTACTAAAAGTCTGTATTTCTCTAAAACTCTTCTTTATTATTTTATTATTTTTACATATAAATAAGAATTATGGATACTAATTATTAAAAAGTATCAGGTATTAGCTTAGGGACAAACTTCTACTGGAGATAAAAACGACGTGATTGACAATTGCTCCAGAAAGTTAAGTTATTATTTCTCAAATAAATTTGAGAAAATTATTCAGGTCATTTTCTCAAATTTAGCATGTATTATATGGTTGATATCCCAAAGCTGGTTGTAAGACAGATTAGCGTTCACAGATGAATCAGATGAATGGATAAAGAAAATGTATATATACACCATGAAATACTATTCAGCCATAAAAACAAATAAAATCATGTTATTTGTGGCAACATGGATGGAACACGGATGGATGCTGGTGAAATAAGCCAGCAATAGAAAGTTAAACACCGCATGTTCTCACTCATATGTGGAAGCTAAAAACAGTTGATTTCATAGAAGCAGAGAGTGGAACAGAGGATACTGGAGGCTGGGAAGGGTAGAGGGGAGTGAGGGACAAGGTGAGATTTGTTACAAGATACAAAATTATAGCTAGATAGGCGGAGTAAGTTCTAGTGTTATATACCACTACAGGATGACTACTATGGTTAACAACAATACATAGTTTCAAATAGCTAGAAGGATACTCAATGTTTCCAACACAAAGAAATGATAAAACCTTTGAGATGATGGATACACTAATTAAACTGTTTTAATCACTGTACAGTATAAGTATCAAAACATCACTAGGTACTCCACGAATATGTACATTTATTACTTGCCAGTTTTAAAAAAAGATATTGTTCAATCCTGACTTATTTAATAATAGTTTCTATGATTCTTAATTCTTAATTCCACTATGCAAAATGAAGAGGTAAAAAAGATCTTACTCAGAGTAGATTTTACTAGTTGCAGGGGGCTTCAGGGAATACTGACACACTGCCCTAGAAAGAGGAAGTTAAAGTAGTTGAGCAAAACAATGGTTGGCATACAATAAGTATTCAGTAACATTGTATATTAGTACAGACTGAATGTCCCTCTTGGAACCTAAGTGTTTCAGATTTTGGATTTTGGAATATTTCCATTATATACTTAGTAGTTGAGCATCTCAATCCAAAACTCTGAAATCCAAAATGCGCAAATGAGCATTTCCTTTGGGTGTCACGTCAGATTTTGGAGTATTGTGACTTATGGATTTTCAAATGTGGGATATTCAACCTGTAATTACACTTTTCAGCAATTTTTAAAGCACTCTCATATCCATATCTAATTTAATATTCTAAACAACCCAGTCAGGTATGTTGGCTGTGTATTATTTTTACTATTTACTGATGAGTTCACCCAGTGTCAGAAAGGCTAAGTATAACTTTCCAAGGTTAATGTTAGTAAGCAGCAAAGATAGGTTTTTAAACTACTCTTCTACTTATAAATTCACAATTCTTTTCAAAACTACACTATGGCATTTCTCTAGTATAAACAACGACAATTTGACTAAGGTTAATGTATAGATAATGCTAGATATAGATACATTACTATGAAGTATTTTTAAAGCTGGTCATCATGATAAATTTTGTTACTCAGTTATGTTACCAATAATTAATTTGAAGCTAAATTTTATTCAGGTATACTCAATTATACTATTTTACTTTACTTCTTTTAGAAAGTATTAGAAAAGATAAATACTCCTTTCCTTAAGTCATTCTTAATATTCAGTGAAGACTGGCTCAAGAGCAGTTTATATTAATAAATAATAAGTTATATGTGTTGAAACACCAGAAATTTCAAAGACAGGGAAGTTAACAATGAACTCTCCATGGCCTTAGCAGGTGAGATCTCTCTAGCAAAGGCCTGAGGGAGAAGCTGGAGCCTGAGGGCATTGTGTGTACTTTCCTAGTGATCTGCTACATTAACACCTCATTCTTGCCCTCTTTTTAATCTCTACTACTTCCTTTCTTCTACCCCGCTCCCTGCCCCGCATTTCATATCCATTCTCTGACACTGGAAATACATTTGACAACTGAAACTATCAAGGCATCTTTTAGGTTTTCTACTACCTGCTAATTAACGTATAATATTCCTTAATCACTCAACATGATGAGTAATTTTTAAAGAGTGTCTCCATTGCAGTGAGCTCAGACCGCACCACTGCACTCCAGCCTGGACAACAGAGAGAGACTCTGTCTCATAAATAAATAAATAAATAAATAGTGTCTTCATATAGCACAGATAGGTCAAGCACTAGCATATGATGAATATTCAAAATCACAAATTATGACTCCTCAAATGGTAAAGCTCTTCAGCATTATTTGTGGCATGTAAACTGGTTAGCATCACTGTCAGAGGACTTGTCTTGGGGAAAATTATTTTTTTAATGAATAGTGATGACAAATAATACAAGTTGGGGTGGCTTTTTCCTTTACTAATGAATTGGCAAAATTAACTCATTTAAACCTTTACTAAGCACTTAAATTTGTAAAATTTCCTTGGTAAAACTAAAACCGTTATTGAATTACATCACACCAAAATAGACTACAGCATGCAATTAAATAGTACTTATGCGGCAAACACTATATGTCTGTTATACAAGAAGGCAATTAAAGACAGTTGAAATTATTTCTCCTGTGAACTGTGTACCTTGGCGAGGAATGCTGAAGAGCATCATCCTTAATCTCATCCCATGTTAAGTCATGCCCTTGTAAAGGTAAAGGGGCTATTTTTTCTTTGGCATCATATGTCACACAGTTAGATGCCTGGGGATGCAATAAAAAAAAATCTTCATTTTTGCTTAAAAATACATTACGAAAGCAGAAATATAACAAATTTTAAGTGAACAGAGATATCCAGTAGATAAAAATTATACAGTATGACAAAGAATATTTTAAAATAATTTTTCTATCCATTCAGCACGTTTTTCTTAAAGATAAAATGACTTATTTCTTATATTTTAATGAGTGGCATTTAAATAACATTAAGAAATTGTCACAAATAAACATATAAAGGGAAAAATGAAGCAAATTTTCAACTTTTAAGTAAATTTGAGGGAACAAAGTCTCATTATTCAGAAATTCAAATAGCTCATCTGTTTTACATGCCAACATGTCAAATATGTAGAAGCAGTGGTAGCGCTGGCAGCATGAACAATAATAGTAACAAAAATAATGGCAGCTTACTTTTATAGACTCCTTACTATGCACCACAAACTGTGCCAAGCATTTACTCACATCGTTAGAGTTAATCTTTACCGTGACAATTTATGTACAGTGCTTTACAGTTTTAAAGGTGTTGTTAAAATGTGGATCTACTACAGTTAATACTGGCTTCTTCAAGTCAAGTACTGATGGCACTGACTGTGGAATATGGGGACACACATTTTCTTGCAGGATTGTAAATAAATACTGTTTCAAGTTTATGTAGTTATCTGCAGACTTAACTCATTCCCAAAATTTCAAGCTAGTCTATTAAGCCCTAGCCCAGGCTAGGTACTTTGCCTACATCATTTACTCCTCCTAATAATCCTGCAAGTTAAGTACAGTTTTTCTAGATGAGGAAATGCAGCTCTCAGAGGATAAGTGATTTGTCCTTGGGCCTTAAGTGGCAGGGCCCTGTGTCAAACAGCATTAATGGCTGAGATGGAAAACGACCACCTTCTACCCATTTTCAGAAGGGAAGGAGGAAGTTGAGTATGATTATATTTTATTCTTCTATCTCTGGATCTGTGTTTGACATTTTAATAGACAAACCATTTTTATAAACAACAAATTTAAGTCAGGACACAAGTGCAAGACTGACACTCCAAAAATAAAACAATTTATCTCAAAATCAGACTCAAAGTTGCAATATTTTAAAAGAAATGATGCTAAGAATTCAAAATATAAACCCTGTAATAAACAGCTTTATGGTCTAGAAAAAGTAGAAGCAAACATAATAACAGGCACTTATTCTTATAAAATGTATACTTTCCAATCATATAATATGTGGCAATTCTTTACCAAAAAAAAAAAAGGTATAAAAACTCAACTTCTGCACTACTCTGCTGGCTCCTCTAGTAATCCAGGTCTGCATCTTTGAAAACAATACTTAAGGTATTTTACTGATCCTTCCATCTGTCCAGCCAGCCAACCAATCATCTAGGAAAGATGTTAGTAACAAATGACTTCCCAGATTTGGCAGGATCCACCTGGCCATTCAGAGAGCTATAACCATTTGTAAACAGCCAGACCTTCTGTATACTGGCTATATCATGTATGGTAAGTGCCACCAACAGATTATTCTTCACAGTCTAAACAGCTGTACACATTCTATTTACAGAAAAATACATGTAATTCAAATGTAGCAATACTAAAAGATTTCATACTTATTACCTGCTTTATGTTCATTTCTGATTCTGTCACATTTTTAGTCTCAGCTGTCCCCAACTCAGATTTAAAGCTGTAATAATTTAAAATAAATAACTGTTAATCCTTCAAAATATAAGCACTGTGGTAACAAGGTTTACTGGCTAGAAAAAATAAACTCAAACATAAAAGAATGAGATCCATCTGTTCTTATAAAATACATAATTTTGAATTATTTGATTTTATTTGATAAAATATCTGCAGACTCATCTGATATTACTGTACCTCTTACCTATATCCAAAGAAAAAAAATACTAATCTTAAATTGTTTTCACTTTCTAAAACAAGTAAAACCTAGTGCCGGTTAAATTGTTTATGTAATACTAGAAAAACAATCACAATACAAATCTGCTAAATCTCAAAACTTGACAAGATTTGTTTTTTTCTTCAGTCATTTGGCAAACTTTTATTGAACATTCACCTTGTGCCACACACTATTGTATTTGAAAACATTATTGAGGCAAATTATACTTAATTTCCAGAAATTATCCCAATTTAAAATTATTCTTGGCAGTTGTTGCTATGAAGACTGGCCTGAATATCTGCAGGGAATGGAGCAGAGGGGTAGATGGATAAAGGGTTAGTTTCTTTCCCTCTATAGCCCATATTTTTGCCGCTTTTAACATGAATCAATATGCATATTTACACAAATGCTGTCTGATGACATATTTTAAGAATTCTCTGAAAGTATAATATTTAAAAACATACACAATTCTTGAACCATGCTTGAAACAATAAAACATGTAATTCATACTTATAAGGCACTTGACCAGTGTAATATTTTTTTGCTATTTTTCAGCAATTACTCTGATAGTTCTAGTGATACACAGAAAAGGAAAAGTCACATTCATCTCATTCCAATCCAAAGGGCACTATCAAATCTTAAGGCTGGCAGCAGCAAACAAGGAATATTAATTCATTAATTTTCATTTAATTTCCTGAAGGATTTACTATTGGTTGTTGATGTGTCATACCTTAATTCAGTCTGGGTTTCAGCTTCTATCCGTTGATCTGCAAAATCCTTTTTTCTTTTGGCAGGTGTATAATAGCGATACTGTGACAGGAAAGATTTTGCTTCTGTTTTTAAGGTGCGGGGAGTGAATGGCAATTGTTTGTTAGAAAAGAGTTCAGCATGTTTATCCAAAAGATCCCCACTGGGTGCTTTCGAAATGACTAACTCAAACCGGTGGGAATTTGGGAATGTGCTTCTGGGCCTTCTGCCATACAGGGTTCCAGAGCCCGGTTTCCGGGGCCCGGAGGCTGCATAATCCACGCTGGACGGGGAGGAACTGGAGTTCTTCTCAGGACCATTTGTGATGACTTTATCGGATTTATGTAGGCTTAGGTGTAGTCTCTCAGAAGAGGGTACTAGTGACCGTGCAAAGGATGAAAATCCATTCATTTCTTCTTTTAACATGTCATCCTCAATTTGTGGTTCGCCTGAGGGCTAAGAACATTTGACATGACAGTCATCAACTGCATTACAAATTCATGTAATTAGGGATTTTGAGATTATACATTAAAAAAATGATAGCCTCAAGGATTTACAAAATTAACTGATATGTTCCTGAAGATGTTAATATTTTATTTGAAGTTCTAGTCAAGTATTTAAACTAAGATTAAAATTTAATTCCAAATATAAGTAGTAGAGCAATCAATTTCCTTTCTGAAATTAAAAAAAGATGAATAACATACCTATTTTTGGGATCTTAAACTTGCATATTAAGATCTATTGGGAGATCTCAGTTTTATCTGAAAGTTTCCACACAAATTGTGAGCACCAATGCCCTTCTTCACCACTATTAGTGGCATCATCCTCACCATCCTGTCTTGTCACTATTGGAGAGTACAGTGTAAGCCATCCCTCTGTGATGTCAAGCATTTAAAGAAACGAAAAGGAACTTCTCCTCATAATGTATGGAGCCCTGGCTTAGGTAATTGATAATTTAAATATAATTAATAAATATTTATTTCATTAAAATTTCATATATATTTCTCAACTTATTTTCATTAGGGTGGAGGTAATACTTTGAAAAGGGAGGCATTTTGACTTGCTCCATTTCTTTGTGGCTTAATTTCAGGAAAACCATTTCTACAGGTTATCTGTAAAGTTTAAAAACACAGATAATATTTTATTCTTTTATAAACTGAAAATGTCTAAGAAGCTCTGCCTATGACTTCAGCCCTTATGGACACATCTGTATATCCTTTGCAAAACTCTGAGGCACTTTCATTAGGTAGAGGGGAAATTACAAGGAGGTTACAGAAATTGAGGTAAAACTCGCTAGGATTTAGCCAGTTATATCTGTCTTATAACCTCATTGGGAGGAATAACAAGGAGAAGATGGACAAGTTGAGTAAGGAAAAAGCCAAGTGCTTCCTGTATGCAAGGTACTGCTCTTGACATTGAATAGAAGAGGAATAATAAGAACTTCTATCACTGCTACTAATACATATGGTGTGCTTACTATGTGCAAGGTACTGTACTAGTTAATTTTCTTGTATAGCTCATTTAATCCTAACATCAACTTCTGGGTGGTAATACAATTATTACTCTATTTTACAGATAAAAACACTGCTCTGAGGTGCCAAGTCTCACAGATTTGAACAGAGGCAGAGCCCATGTTCTTTGCCACTTTATCATATTGTCTATTTTAAAACTTATTTGAAAATTACATGATTTTAGATTTTTTTTACAGCATAAAAAATCTTAAACTGATTTTAACTCTTTTTCCGGGAACAAATAAGTCAGCTAACCTAAAGTTCTGATTTATCAAAGCAAAAAACTGCAGATAACTGGACATTGTGACTACTACCTAAAATATGTCAAATCACCTTTCCTTTCCAACTGCTTTACAACCTTATTCCAAATACAAGACAAAAGTACTCAAAGCAAGTAAGTATGCCGACATTAAATGTTGAGCCACTAGGGTACTATTTCGTAAATGACTTCAAGATGTTAGTTTTTATAAATAGTCCTAAATGATACTCACACTACAGCTTATGTACCAGAAGAGTTTAGCTCCCAAAGAAGAAATTTCTAAGTACAGTCTAAAAATATCCTATAGCGCAATTAATTAATAAGCACGGGAATTATTTACACTTAGAAGAACAGCACAAACTGAGATCAGAGGAAGGAGAAAGAAATGCATAAGGCATTATGATTGCCTGTAAAGAAATTTTATCAGTAATGATTATTTAATAAAATGAAACACCAAAGAAAGTCTTTCTAAAGGGTAGAAGCATATGTTAAGCTATCTCTCTGAAATGGGATGGAAAAATTGCTTCTGAACTTATTGGAAGCATGAAATTTTTCTCATTTTTGTATCTTATAATTTCTACCTTGTATCCTACTTTTTCTTTCCTTGGAAACCAGTAGACTACAGTATAAAATCCACTGCACCAATCTGCATCTTGTTTCCTTAGTTATGAATATCAGAAAACTGGGATAAAGATATTTGTGCAGAATATATGTTAACACACTGGCAGAATCCCAAAACATGAATAGCAGATCACTGTAAAGAAGTTCTGAAATCAGAAAAGGGTTAATCAATTATGTGCCAATGGAGCAGAGTCTGGTGGTACCCTGAACACTCACTTTCTTATGTCATTCTTAGTTTATGAGGTTTGTTGTGCACTGTTTCTGTGATTTCAGGATTTATGTAAAGTAATAGCCATAACGTAGTTTATATACTCATCATACTTTCATGTCAAGAATTTTACAATACAGAACTCAGTCTAAATCAATCTTTTTTAAGGATGTCAGAAGACATAATGTACAATAATTTTCCAGTTGTCAGATTTTTAAACAGTTGAAGAGTCAATTCAATTGTAGAACTGGATGGGTATAAATTATTTTAAAATCTAACATTTGTTTGCAAAAAAGTTTCAAATTATATATAAAAGAAACATAACTCTTGATTTTCACTATTTTATATTGTTTTTAAAAAGTTTCCCAGATTCTTTTTTTAAATCTCACTTTGTTGCCCAGGCTGGAGTGCAGTGGTCTGATCATGGCTCACTGCAGCCATGACCTCCTGAGTTCAATTAATCTGCCTGCCTCAGCCTCCTGAGTAGCTGGGTCCACAGATGTGCACCATCATGCTTGGCTTTTTTTTTTTTTTGGCGGCGGCGGGGGGAGGTATTTTTTGGTAGAGACGGGGTTTTGCCATGTTATCCAGGCTGGTCTCAAACTCCTGGGCTCAAGTGATCTGTCTATCTCAGTCTCTCAAAGTGTTGGGATCACAGGTGTGAGCCACTGCTCCCGCCTCTTTTCTAGATTTATTCAGAAATATAGATCACACCCACATATTCACTTAATCTTAAAAGCACACGGTAAGTGCTACACCAGTGAAGCAAATGAGTAGTAAGGGAGCACTGACTAAGTAGTGAATGACTCAGAGTTACAGGGTGAAGACTGGAAGGGCTTAGGAGGGTTCTGAGGGTGACAGCATGTGAGTCAGAGTATGAGAGAAGAAAAGTGGCAAGAGGATATGGGCAATTATCATAAAAGGTTTTTGATATATGGACCTTTATAATACATATAAAGGGCTAATACATTCAGAGGTTAAAGCCAATATTTTAACTATAGCAGCCTTTAGAGTGAATACAAATTATAACCATAACAGGTGTCTGTTAACCATAACACCCATTCAATTATCCAAATATACTGCCCAAAATAAGGCTTGTAAGACAATCTGAGTGTATCTAAAATATTTATTATCAGGGCTTATAAAAAATGTAGGCCAACTGCAAGTTACTATGAATTCTAAATGGAGTCAATAAACATATAGATAAAATAATAAATTAACAACTTTATGGAGACAAAAAGTTATAGGGTTATAGTTGCTATTGGAAAAATGAAAACATCTAACATTTACGGAAATATATTAAGATATAAAATATGTAAATAATATGTATTTATATTTTACTTTATTATAAATAAAATATATAAAATACATTAAAAAGATATATTAAAATATATGATTTGTACTTTCAAGAAACCCCATTCTTATCTCAAAATATAATTAGTAATTTATACTCATGCTGAATAATAGAAACAAATTTTAAATTTTCAGTTACAAAGTACAATCGCTAAAAATGAAAATACACCTGTGAGTCAAACATTGAGGAACAGATTCCCAGACAGCAAAGTATAATACAGAGCAGATAACAGATTTATTCTAAAGGAAGCAGCTCTATTCCTAGTCCTTTTATCTACATAATAGCCCTGTGTCTCTCAATCATATTCACTGCTTCCCCTGATGACTCCCAAATCTATTTTCAGCCCAGACCTCTTTGCTGACACAGATACTTATTTCCAAGTGTCTATTAAATATACTAGATGTTCCAAAAGCACCTCAAATCAAACACAGCCAAACAATAAACTCCTATCTTTTATTACCTTCAGCCCCAAAGAAAACCTGCACTTCATCCCATTATATTTCTGTGAATGATGTGCTCTTCACATCATCCACTCAGTCACCAAGCCCTGGAGATTCTACTTTCTTTTTTTTTTTTTTTTGAGATGGAGTCTCGCTCTGTCACCCAGGCTGCAGTGCAGTGGCACGATTTTGGCTCACTGCAACCCCGCCTCCTGGGTTCAAGCGATTCTTCTGCCTCAGCCTCCAGAATAGCTAGGAGTACGGTGCACTCCACCACGCCCAGTTACGTTTTGTATTTTTAGTAGAGACAGGGTGTCACCACATTGGCCAGGCTAGTCTCAAACTCCTGACCTCGGGATCCGCCTGCCTCGGCCTCCCAAAGTGCTGGGATTACAGGGGTGAACTACCGCGCCCAGCTGAGATTATACTTTCTAATGATCTCTTAAATGTATTCCATATGCTCTCTCTGCTGTCTTAGAATCATGTCTTAATTACTGCTTCCCCGATTACTGCAACTGTCTTGTAAGTGTCCTCCACTGTTGTCAGTGTAGTCTGTATAGTGTCAGTATGATGACATAACTTCCCAACTAAAAACTGGTCTGTGGCTCCCAGCATTTCTCAAGGAAAAAAATCCAGACTCATTATTATGGCATTGGTATTTGGTAAGCAGAGCAGTCAGTCTGGCTTTTGCCCAATAATCCATAGTTTTGTTTTAAACCACATCATGGGTGCTGGGGCAGAAAACAAAGCTCTAAGAGATCATGCTTGAGAATCTGGGATTCTCTCAATGGCTACTCCTCAACTAGACGACTTGCAAGGAAACTTCCAGGACCTCCTGAACCCTGGCACTGAGCTGAAGGAGACTGCTGGCCTTCTAATACCAATTCTAACAAATTCAAAAAGGAGACAGTGGGGAAATCTAAACATTAGATATTTGTTACTAAAGAACTGTTATTAATTAATTTTTTTTTTTTTTTGAGACGGAGTCTTGCTCTGTCACCAGGCTGGAGTGCAGTGGTACAAATTCGGCTCACGGTAATCTCTGCCTCCTAGGTTCGATTTCCCTGCCTCAGTCTTCCAAGTAGCTGCGACTACAAGCGCACACCACCACTCCTGGCTAATTTTTTTTGTTTTGTATTTTAGTAGAGATGGGGTTTCACCATGTTGGCCAGGATGGTCTTGATCTCCCGACCTCGTGATCCGCCCACCTCGGACTCCCAAAGTGCTGGGATTACGGGCGTCAGCCACAGCGCCCAGCCTGTTATTATTTTTTAAAGCATAATAGTATTGTGGTGGTGTTAAAAGTCTATCTTTTAGATACATACTCAAATATTTATGGATAAAATTATATGGTGTCTGGGGTTTGCATCAAAACAACCTAGGAGAGTGAGTGGATATACAGGTGAAATAACACGGGTTCTGAGCTGATGATTGCTACAGCCTAGGTGATGGGAACATACAGGCTTATTATACTATATTTTTGTAGATGTTAAGGTTTTCAAAATTAAAAAGTTCAAAAAATGAAACCACACATAAAAAGAAAACAAACTTACTGTTTCAGCTGAGAGACAGAGATGGAAAGAACACAGTTCTCACCATTACAAGAAGAAAAAAGCTGAACAATCTGCACATTAATGATTTTTCTTGAACTAACGAGAAAACTGAGGACACAGAGCAAACAACTAACCTGAAATCTGGAGAGAGATAAGTATCTGAGCACTTGCTTACTTGGGAGACATGCCATGGAATGCCATATAAATTGATAAGATTATGCTATAAATATTTGTTAATTTCCTAAAGACTGAGTGTGGACTACTGATGTGCTCAGGTCTGTGCTGGACCTGAGGCCCTGGGGAGTTTGTACCTCTTGCAGGCTTTTCCTGTAGGAAACCTACCACAAACTTATAGGGAAGAGCAGAGAGAATCCCTTTCCTACCTTGGTGTGGCTCGGGGAGAGAAACAGCAGTCACTGCAGAAAATCTTCCTAGACTTATTTTCCCATTCTCTTTTAAGGAACAAAACCCTTAATCTGCAAGGGGAAAATCCCTTCATTTTTGCCATATAACAGAATCACAGAAGTGACATCCTATCATCTTTGCCATATTCTACTGAGTTACAGGTCCTACCTGCACTGAAGAGGAGGGGATTGCTTAAGGGTGTGGGTCACTGTGGGGGTGTCGTCTTCGAATTTTGTCTACCACATTGAGTCAAATAGAAAGTATGAAATAAGAAGGCAGATTCACTGATTTTTTGGAGGGTTTTTTGTGTCTCTATCTCCTTCAGTTCTGCTCTGATCTTAGTTATTTCTTCCCTTCTGCTAGCTTTTGAATGTGTTTGCTATTGCTTCTCTAGTTCTTTTAACTGTGATGTTAGAGTGTCAATTTGAGATCTTTCCGGCTTTCTCTTGTGGGCATTTAGTGCTATAAATTTCCCTTTACACACTGCTTTAAATGTGTCCCAGAGATTCTGGTATGTTGTATCTTTGTTCCCATTGGTTTCAAAGTGACGATATTTTGATTGAGCTTTAGTCCTGAGTTCTAGTTTGATTGCACTGTGGTCTGAGAGACAGTCATCTCACCCCAAAATCTCCTTAAGCTGATAAGCAACTTCAGCAAAGTCTCAGATACAAAAATTAATGTGCAAAAATCACAAGCATTCTTATACACCAGTAACAGACAACAAAGAGCTAAGACATCATGAATGAACTTCCATTCACAATTAAGCCTAAAGAGAATAAAAATACCTAGGAATCCAAATCCACAAGGATGTAAAGGACCCTTCAAGGAGAACTACAAACCACTGCTCAGTGAAATAAAAGAGACACAAACAAATGGAAGAACATACCATGCTCATGGATAGGAAGAATCAATATCGTGGAAAAATGGCCATATATACTGCCTAAGGTAATTTTATAGATTCAATGCCATCCCCATGAAGCTACCACAATGAGCTTCTTCACAGAATTAGAAAAACTGCTCTTTAAAGTCTATATGGAACCAAGAAGAGCCCACATCTCCAAGACAATCCTAATAAAATGAACAAAGCTGGAGGCATCACGCTACCTGACTTCAAACCATACTACAAGGCTACAGTAACCAAACAGCATAGTACTGGTATACCAAAACAGAGATATAGACCACTGAATACAGAACAACAGAGTCCTCAGAAATAATAATACCACACATCTACAGCCATCTGATTCTTGACAAACCTGAGAAAACAACAAATGGGGAAAGGATTCCCTATTTTAATAAATGGTGCTGGGAAAATTATTAGCCATAAGTAGAAAGCTGAAACTGATCCTTTCACTCCCTCATACAAAAATTAATTCAAGATGAATTAGAGACTTAAATGTTAGACCTAATACCATAAAACCCTAGAAGAAACCTAGGTAATACCATTCAGGACATAGGCATACAAGGACTTCATGTTTAAAACACCAAAAGCAACGCAACAAAAAGCCAAAAATTGACAAATGGGATCAATTAAACTAAAGAGCTTCTGCACAGCAAAAGAAACTACCATCAGAGTGAACAAGAAAACCTACAGAATGGGAGAAAATTTTGCAATCTACTCATCTGACAACGGGTTAATATCCAGAACCTACAAAGAACTCAAACAAATTTACAAGAAAACAAACAACCCCATCAAAAAGTGGGCAAAGGATATGAACAGACATTCTCAAAAGAAGACATGATACAGCCAACAGACACATGAAAATGCTCGTCAATACCGGGCCATCAGAGAAATGCAAATCAAACCACAATGAGATACCATTCACACCAGTTATCGAATGGCAATCACTCAAACGTCAGGAAACAACAGGTGCTGGAGAGGATGGAGATATAGGAACACTTTACACTGTTGGTGGATTGTAAACTAGTTCAACCACTATGAAAAACAGCATGGTGATTCCTCAAGGATCTAGAACCAGATGCACCATATGACCCAGCCATCCCATTACAGGGCATATACCCAAAGCGATTGGTAAATCATGCTGCTATAAAGACACTTCTGCACACGATGTTCATTGCGCACTATTCACAATAGCAAAGACTTGAATCAACCCAAATGTCCATCAGTGACAGACTGATTAAGAAAATGTGGCACATATAATACCATGGGAATACCATGCACCATAAAAAGGATGAGCTTGTAACCTTTGTAGGATATGGATGCAGTTGGAAACCATCATTCTCAGCAACCATCTAAGAACAGAAAACCAAACCACATGTTCACTCATAGGTGGAACTGAACAGTGCAATCACCTGGACTCGGGAAGGAGAACATCACACACCGGGGCCTATTATGGGTGGGTGCGGGGAGGGATTGCATTGGGAGTTATACCTGATGTAAATGACGAGTTGATGGGTGCAGCACACAAACATGGCACACGTATACATATGTAACAAACCTGCACGTTGTGCACATGTACCCTAGAACTTAAAGTATAAGAAAAAAAAAAAGAAAAAAAAAAAGAAGGCAGAAATAAAAACATATTAAATGCCCCATTAAAAAGACAAGGATTATCAGATTGAATAATCTGACCCACCAAATACTAACCTAAAACATTAAGATTGGCAGGTGATACTTAAAAAAAAAAAGAAAACATTAAGATTAAAAAACAGAAAATGATATACCAAGTAAATACTAGTCAAAATAAAGCTAATTTAATTATATCAGTATCAGAAAATATTAATAGAAAAAGCATTAAGGTAAAGAAATTCAAAGCACAGTGATAACAGGTTCAGTTCACCAAGAAACTACCTCCTTCAGGTTTTTCTAAATCTGTATTATGTATCTCTAATATCTCTAAATCTGTATTATGTAATAACATGCATTCAAAATATATAAATCAAAAATTAATAGTACCACAAGGAGAAATAGCTAAATACATAATTATGTGGAAGATTTCTCTCAATAACTGATAGATTAACCAGACAAAAATAATCAATATGTTATAAAAGATTTGAACATCTGGAAAATACAAAGTTTAATAATATACTATATATTAAATACTACATGCAAAAACTATAGAATATATTTTATTTTCAAACATATAATGACACAGTACATTTAAAAAAAATTGTCCACGTACTGTGACATAAAACAAGTGCTCAATAAATTTCAAGAAATGGATATAATACAGATGTTTCCTAACCACAATACAATAAGGCTAGAAATCTGTAACAAACAGTTACTAAGGAAAAAATAGATATAGAGATTAAGAAACAGTTCTAAATGACTTCTGGGTTAAATTAAAAAATCATAATGAAAATTGTAGGTGGACATGTTGGTTCACGCCTGTAATTCCAGCACTTTGGGAGGCCGAGGTGGGCAGATCACTTGAGGTCAGGAGTTAGAGACCAACCTGGCCAACATGGTGAAACTTGACTCCACTAAAAATACAAAAATTAGCTGGGCATGGTGGCAGGCACCTGTAGTCCCAGCTACTCGGGAGGCTGAGGCACGAGAACTGCTTGAACCCAGGAAGTGGAGGCTGCAGTGAGCCGAGATCACACTACTGCATGCCAGCCTGGGCAACAGAGCAAGACATTGCCTCGAAAAACAAAACAAAAAAACAAAAAAAAGAAAATTGTAAAATACTTTGAATTGAAACATAATAAAAATATCACATATCAAAACTTGTGGGATGCAGCTAAAGCTGTACTTGGTGGAAAATTTATAGCGTTAAAAATGCTTACACTAGCAAAGAAGTAAGGCTGAGAATTAGTAACTTAAATAAAATTAGAGATAGTACAGCAAAATAAACCCAGAGAAAGTCCAAGAGGGAAATAAAGAAAAAGGCAGATATTAACAAAACAGAAAACAAATACAATAGAGAAGATTAACACAATAAAAAATGTGTCCTTTAAAAAAATTGACTCAATCTCTGATGAGAATGACGAAGAAGAATGAAGGTACAAATAAACTACCTTAGGAATAACAAGGGGAAATAATACATATTCAGGAGAGATTAAGAGAATAGTATGAACAATTTTCTGCCAAAAATTTACATAAAATGAACAACTTCCTACATAAATATAACACTGAATTCATTCTATAATGACCTAAAAAATGAATCAGTAGTTAAAAATTTTCTCATTAAAAAAACACTTTAGGCCCAGACAATTTTAATGTTGAGTTCCATCGAATTTAAGGAACAAATAAACCCAAATGTACACAAGCTAGTCTAGAGTACAGAAAGAAGAAACAGTACCCAGTATATTTTATGAGGTTAGCATAACCAGACACAAGGAGTAGAAAAAATGAAAATGACAGGCCAGTATCAATAATGGATAGATGCCAAATTTCTAAACAAAATGTTAGTAACTAAATCTAGCAATGAATAAAAAAGGTAATGTACCACGACTAAGTTCTGTTTACAACAGGAATGCAAAGTTGGTTTAACATTGAAGTCAATTGTTGTAATTCATTACATTAACAGATTAAAAGAGGCTCAGACGGTGCCTCATGCTTGTAATCCCAGCACTTTTTGGGAAGCCAAGTTCGGTGAATCACTGGAGGTCAGGAGTTTGAGACCAACCTGGCCAACATGGCGAGACCCTATCTCTACTAAAAATAAAAACATTAGCTGGAAGTCGTGGTGGGTGCCTGTAATCCCAGCTACTCGGGAGGCTGAGGCAGGAGAATTGTTTCAACCCAGGAAGTGGAGGTTGTAGTGAGCCAAGATCATGCCACTGCACTCCAGCATGGGCAACAGAATGAGACTGTATCAGAAAAAAAACAAACAAGCAAAACAAAACAAAACAAAAAAACCACAGATTAAAAAGAGAAAAATTATATCATAATATATCATCATTCCAAGAGATGCAAAAAAGCATCTCATAAAATTAATATCCATTCAGCAGAAAGGGGGAAAAAAAACTTCACAAACTAGGAATAGAACTTATTTAACCAGATGTTTGAAGGTATCACAAAAAAACCTATAACTGGAGTCTGCAAACTATAACCTTCAGGCCAAATCTGACCCAATGTCTTCAGTTAATAAAGTTTCAGCAGAACACAGTTACGCCCATTTATTTATGGGCCTTCCAATGGCAGAGTAGTTGTGACAGAAACTGTATGGCCCCCCGCCCTTTTAAAATATTAACTATCTGGATCTTCACAGGAAAAATTTGCTGACCCTAAACTATAGTAAACAAAGTCAGACTGTACCACTAATGAAGTACCATAGAAACATTTGCTTTAAAAAAATAAAAATACTATCTTACCTTTTGTAAGGTGTTAAAAAGTGACTTGGAATTATTTTTAGAATTGGCTCGCATTGCAGTTTTAGTTAATTTGAACTCTTTTTCACATCGTGCTAATTCCTTTTTGAGTTTCTCTCTTCGTTGTTGGTCTGCATCTAAAAGGGAAAACAAATCTTTCAAAATATGGAACAAAATAGAAATTTTTTTTTCGTCTTGTTAGAATAATAAATGGAACATTTTTCTTGTTAAAATGTTATGATATGCAAATAGAAATCCATATACTTTCCTATATAAAGAGTTACACATTTTAAAAATTATTTATTTCACATGTGCCTCTAGATATTAACTAACATTTAATTTATAAAAATTCTAAATGGATTAACTATTTAAATAACACAAACAATGTAGTGAGATTTGTGTAGTTACCAAAAGAAAAAAAAAAAAGAACGCCAACAAGATATGACAAACTGGCTAAGCCTAAGGGCATAAGAAAGCAATTCTTAGCAGTTATTCACAAAGATATGAAGGTTACAAATGCTTAACCATGTTATTTGTGACTATGTAATCACCAAATACATAAGTTTGTACTAGTCTACAGACTTATTCTCCAAATGAAATATTATTAATACCATCATATTCCATTAAAGTATTAAATTTATATGACTTCAAAAGGTGATGTTACATTTTAAAAACATTAGCGTGATCAGGGCAACTGACTTCTATTTCTCTTAACTGCTATTCATTTGGAAATACAAACAAAAAAGTGCTTTCACACTTTAGTGTGCTTTATGTCAGGCACTGACTAGTTATCAAAGACTAATCATTATATAAAGATTAAAAATAATGAAATGAAAGCTAGCCAAATTTCAGAATTAAGTAGAAGGTTCACTATCAGTAAAACGACTTGTCTTTTCATACAAAATTAAAAATCTATTGGAATTGATTCCAACTTAGTGGAGAAGATAGTATCAAGTCTAAAATCACTTTTATTTGAATCAGAATTTATAAAAATGTCTACAAGCTTAAAAAACTAAGGTAATTTATATGTACATATAGCTTTAGTATAATTGTTAAACAAGATTATAAGCATGTTAAAGTAAATAGGTCTGTTTGTCATTTAAAATGACTGAAATATTACTTTAAGGCTATTCTATCCTCGAATACTTGCCTAATGAATGTATTAGCTAAATTATAATGCTTGTAGAGTGAATTAAATAGTACCTTCTCAGTTGGATCTGTTATCTTACTTATAGGTAAAATAGGTGAGTAAAAAAAGAAGAGTCCTCAGACACTAACATTAGAAAAATGCTCTTTTGTATTGTCAAATCTACCTATTCATTTGTAAGTAAAACTTCCTCACACCAGCTATAAAAATCAACTCCAAATGAATCACATTCCTAAATTTAAGAGCTGAAACTATAAAATTCTTAAATTAGACAATCAAAACTGAAAGATGCTGGCTGGGCCCAGTGGCTCATGCCTATAATCCCAGCACTTTGGGAGGCTGAGGTGGGCAGATCACTTGAGGTCAGGAGTTCAAAACCAACCTGGACAACACGGTAAAACCTCCTCTCTACTGAAAAAAGAAAAAAAATACAAAAATTAGCCAGACATGATAGTGTGTGCCTCTAGTCCCAGCTACTTAGGAGGCTGAGGCAGGAGAATTGCTTGAAACCAGGAGGTGGAGGTTTCAGTGAGCTGAGATCGAGCCACTGCACTCCAGCCTGGGTGAGAAGAGTGAGATTCTATCTCAAAAGAAAAAAATTAAAAACGTTTACACTTTTTCAAAAGCCACACGTGTGAGAAAAAAGCAAGTCACATATGGGGAAAATATATTTTCAAATCATGTATCTAATAAAGAACTTGTATTTAGAAAACAAAAATAACTTACAAATCAATAATAATAAGAAAACCCAATTTAAAAATAGGCAAAAGATTTAAATAGGTATTTCACCAAAGGTACATAAATGGCCCATATGCACACAAAAGAAAATGCTCTACATCATTAGTTATGAAAGAAATACAAATTAAAACCACAATGAGATACCACTTCAATCTCACTACAATAGCTATAGTTAAACAGGGTCAATAACAAGTGTTAGCAAGGATATACAGAAACTGAAACCCTAATATATTGGAGGTAGAATACAAATTGGTACAGCCACTTTAGAAAAGTTTGGCAGTTTCTTAAAAAGTTAAACATAATATTACAATATGACCCAGCAATTCCACTCCCAGGTATATGCTCAAGAGAAATGAAAACATGTCCACACAAAAGACTTGTATATGGATGTTTGTAACAGCACTATTCATAATGGCCAGAAAAATACAAGCAATACAAATGTTCATCAATTGATTAACAGACAAAATGTGGCATTATTCATGTAACAATTCTATTTTGCAATGAAAAGAAATGAAGTACTGACACAGGCTACAACATGGACAAATCTCTGAAAACCATTATGCAAAATGAAAAGACTAATGCAAAAGGCCATATAAATAATTCCATTTAAGTGAAATGTTCAGAAAAGGCAGATCTGTAGAGAAAGTAAGTAGGATACAACTAATATAGTTGTATAGATGCAGCTGGGAAATGCCTCTCCCACCAAGACGAGCTAAAATATTGAGTAAACCATCCCACTGAACAGAACTTTTGAGAGGAAATGCTGCAAATTGAGAGAGTTGACACAGAGATCATGGTGAAGAGGGAGGAAGCTGGGAAACCTGCACAGAGTCGCTGAGAGCCAGAACTAGCTCCTGGTTCTAAGGAAGCGGTAAGTAAAGGAACTCTGGGATCCTAGCTACAAGAGATCCCACGACCCCCATAGCCATCTGAATTGGAGGGGGAACTGTCTGGAGATCAGCAGAGGCAGTGCTCAAACCCGAACAGAGCCCAGGATTCCTGACGCACAGTGCAGCTGTGGCAAAATGCGACCATAGGCACCCATCCCCCAAGGTCCTCCATTTTGCTCTGCGTGACTATAGCTCCTGCTGTCTGCCAGACCAAGAGAAAGCAAAGGTTGCCTTTTCTGGGACACTGGGTCCATCTGAACTACATGTCCCCATTGCTTACTAGCCCTTCCCACGACCACTGCCTGGTTGCTCCCACAACAGGGTGCCCATAGCACAGCCTTCACTGCCCTACGTGATTGTTTTACTGGTGGACTGGGAACAGTTTAGCTCCCCTGCACAGCTGTTGCTTCAACCTGAGGGGCTAGAGAACAAAATCATAGGCTGGCCCAGTCCCAATTCCCCAGGATTCACCTACACCACCCAGGGGTATAAAGCTGAGATCTGTGACCTGAGCTTGAGCAGAGCCAGAGCCCTCATGCTTAGAACACTGAGAAAAACATCGCGCAGGTTCATCATGTGATGGCATGGGAGTTGGGCATCCGCTACTCCAGAAGATGGATCTGGCAAGGGTGTGGTCTGTTAGCCAGCTACAGCCTCTTCCTCAGGGAGTCCTATGGTAGAGAATAACTGGAACAGGCCAATGATCTGGGTGCAGAAGTCTTGGGACAAGCCTAGCTGGTCAGGCTTGTTCCTGGGGCAGATGCTGGAATGCTGGAAAGAGACCCACCAGGTCAAGGAACCATGAGCTAGGTAGGCCCCACAGCCAACTGCTGGGCTAAAAAGCTCAAGCTGTGTGTGCCACACAAGCTGCACATCCGTGGTACCACTGCTATGCCTGGGGATCCCCCACCTTTTTCCCACTCCATCACAAAACCACAACAGACAAATCCCAAAACACGCTCTGACTCTGCCAAACTCAGAGGACCAATGAGTGTGCAGAAAGTTGTGGGTCCCCTGGTGACCTAACCTTCAGCTTGAACTGCCCCTAAGTGAGGGGGGAGTGCAGCTCACCAAAGCCCGCGCTGGGGCTAATGAAATGCAGGTATGGCTCCAGTAATTGTAGGGGGCTCCACCAAGGCCTGAGAACAGACCTGGTGAGGGAGTCATCTTTCACTGCCCATCTTCCCTCTCCAGAACACTGCTGCCTACACACTGAAATACAAACAGGTACATGGCTGAGAGACTATGTGTTGGTCCTTACTTTTAAGTGCCATCTACTGGATCACAGCCTGAATTACAACACCAAATAAAAATAAATTTCTTCAACACATAATGCCTGTGAAACCCAATGCAGGGAAGTAAGGAACCCATACAGAGCCTTAGCTTTCTGAAATCACCCAGAAATGAAGCCAATCAACTACACACCACATACATCACAGTCAAACTCTCAAGGGAAAAAAAAGAATATAGAAACAAAAAGCCCTAACCAAATGACAGTGAATTCAATAAAGAGAAAGAAAAGAAAGAAATACCAGCCCCCTCAGATGAGAAGGTATTAGCACAAGAACTCCAGCAATTCAAAAAGTCAAAAGTCAAGAGTGTTTCCTTACCTTCAAAAGATCACACTGGTTCTCCAGCAGTGAATCCTAGCCAGATTGAAATGTCTGAAATAACAGACATAATTTCAGAATCTAGATGGTAAGGAGGCTCAACAAGATCCAAAAGAAAATTGAAATCCAATCCAAGGAAGCAAGAAAAATGATCCAAGAAATGAAAGACAACATAGCCATATTAAGAACGAACCAAAATGAATTTCTGGAATTGAAAAATTCACTATAGGAGTTTCACACTACAATTGAAAGCCTTATTAACAGACTAGACCAAGCTGATGAAAGAATTTCAGAGTGTGAAGACCAGTCCTTTGAATCAACTCACTCAGAAATTAAAAAAAAAAAAAAAAAAAAAAAGAATTTAAAAAATGAAGAAAGCCTCTGAAAAATACAGACCAAACCTATGACTCACTGACATGCATGAGAGAGGACAGAATCAGCAACTTGGAAAACATATTAGAGGATATAATCCATGAAAATTTCCCCAATCTCGCCAGAGATGTCAACATACAAATTCAAGAAATTCAGAGAACCCTTGTGAAATACTATACAAAATGACCATCCCCAAGACACAGAGTCACCAGGCTTTCTTTTTTTTTTTTTTTAATTTATTTATTATTATTATACTTTAAGTTGTAGGGTACATGTGCATAACATGCAGGTTTGTTACATATGTATACTTGAGTCACCAGGCTTTCTAAGGTTAACGTGGAAAAAAAAAAATCTTAAAGACAGCTAGAGAAAAAGGAACACCAATAACAGGCTAACAATGGACTCAGCAGAAATGTTACAAGCCAGAATAATTTGGTGACCTATTTTTAACCTTCTTAAAGAAAAAAAAAATGCCAGCCCCAAATTTTATATTCTGACAAACTAAGCTTCAGAAACAAAGAAGAAATAAAGTCTTTCCTGACAAGCAAAAGCTAAAGGAATTTGGTATACTTAGACCTAGTGTGTTAGGCTGTTCTTGAATTGCTATTAGAAATACCCAAGACTGGGTAATTTATAAGGAAAGAGGTTTAATTGGCTCATTATTCTGCAGGCTGTACTGGCAGTATAATGCCAGCATCTGCTTCACGGGAGGCCATATGAAGCTTCTGCTCATGGTGGAAGGCAAAGAGGGAATGTGCATTTTATATGGCAAGAATGAGAGGGGAAGGCAGTAGGGGCATACACTTTTAAACAACCAGATCTTGCAAGAATTCACTCACTATCATAAGGACAGCATCAAGCGGGTGGTGCTAAACCATTCATGAGAAATCCACAGACATGATCCAATCACCTCCCAATAGGGGCCAATCCCAACACTAGGAGTTACATTTCAATGTGACATTTGGGTGGGGACAAATACCCAAACTACATCACCGAGCCTACAAGAAATGCTCAAGGAAGTTCTAAACATGCACACATAAGAATGATACTCACTACCATAAAAGAATACGTAAATACAGAGGTTCACAGACCCTATAAAGCAATTACACAATCAAGACTACAAAGCAACCAGCAAACACCACCATGACAGGTTCAAACCTCACACATCAATAGTAACCTTGAATGTAAGTGGTCTAAATGTACTCATTTAAAAGGCACAAGGTGGCAAGAACCACTTTTTATTTATTTTTATTTATTTAAAAATAAAATAATTTTTTATTCAAAAAATAAAAAAACAAGACCCAACCTTCTACTATCTTCAAGAGGCCCATCACACATGTAATGACACCTACAGGCTTGAAGTAAAGTGATGAAGAAAACCTATCATGCAAACAGTAAATAGAAGAGCAGGGGTTGCTATTCTTGTATCAGACAAAACAGACTTTAAACCAACAGCAATAAGGACAAAGATGGGCATTACACAATGATGAAGAGTTCAATTCAACAAGACTTACCTATGCTAGATATATTTGCACCCAACACTGGAACACCCAGATTCATACAACAAGTACTTCTAGACCTATGAAAGGATTTAGACAGCCACACATTAATAGTGGGGGACTTCAACATTCCACTAGCAGTGTTAGATAGACCCTCAAGGCAGAAAACTGACAAAGAAATTCTGGATTTAAATTTGACACTTGACCAATTGGACCTAATAGATATCTACAGAAGGATACTCCACCCAACAACCACAGAATAAACATTCTTCTCATCTGCATGTGGAACATACTCTAAGATCAACCATATGCTCGATGATAAAGCAAGTTTCAATAAATTTAAAAAAACTGAAACAACGCCAAGTATATTTTTGGATCCCAGTGGAAAAAAAGGTAGAAATCAATACCAAGAGGATTCCTCAAAACCACATAATTTTACATGGAAATTAAACCAACTTGCTCCTGAATGACTTTTGGGTAAACAACACAAGGTGAAATTTAAAAAAAAAAAAAACACAAAAAACTCCTCGAAATAAATAAAAACAGAAACACAACAACCCAAAATTCCTGAGATGCAGCAAAAGCAGTGTTAAGAGGCAAGTTTACAGTGCTAAATGCCTACATCAAGAAGATAGAAAGATCTCAAGTTAACAATCTAACATTGCAACTAGAGGAAGTAGAATAACAAGAACTAATCCCAAAGCTAGTAGTAGAAAAGAATTATCTAAAAGCAGAAATACTTGAAATTGAGATTCCAAAATCCATATAAATGTTCAATGAAACGAAAAGTTGGTTTTTTGAAAGGATAAACAAGATCAATAGACTGTTAGTGAGATTAACAAAGAAAAAAGAGAAGATCCAAATAAGCACAACCAGATATGACAAAGGCAATGTTACAACAGATCCTACAGAAATAGAAAAGATCGTTAGAGACTACTAAGAACATTTCTATGCATGGAAACTAGGAAATCTAGAGGAAATGGATAAATTTCTGGAAACATACAATTTCCCAATATTGAATCAGGAAGAAATTGAAACCCTGAAGAGACCAATACTGAGTTCCAAAATCGAACCAGTAATAAAAAAAAACCTACCAACCATAAAAAGCCTTGGACCACATAGATTCACAGCCAGATTCTACCAGATATACCAATAGTTGGTATTAGTCCTACCGAAACTATTCCAAAAAATTGAGGAAAGACTCTCCCCTAACTCATTCTATGAAACCCAATCTATGAAACCAGCATAATGATAATACCAAAATCTGGCAAAGACACACCAAAACTGAAAGCTATAGACCAATATCCCTGATGAACATAGACACAAAAATGCTAACAAATAGTAGCAAACCGAATCCAACAGCACATCAAAAAGTTAATAAACCACAATCAAGTAGGCTTCATTCCTGGAATGAAAGGCTGGTTCAACATACGCAAATCAATAAATGTGATTTACCATATAAACAGAATTAAAAACAAAAACCTTATGATCATCTCAACAGATGTAGCAAAAACCTTTAACAAAATCTAGCAATCCTTCATGATTAAAAAAAAAAAAAAAAACGACAAATTAGACATCGAAAGAACATACCTCAAAATAATAAGAGCCATCTATGACAAGCCCACAGCCCACATCATACTGAATGGGCAAAAGCTGGAAGCATTCCTCTTTTGAACTGGAATGGCATAAGGATGTCCACTATCACCACTCTTATTCAACATACTACTGGAGTCCTAGCCAGAGCAATTAGGCAAGAGAAAGAAAGAAAATGCATCCAAATTGGAAAAGTAGTAGTCAAATTATCTCTTCCCTGATATGATTCTATAATTAGAAAACCCTAAAGATGCTGCCAAAAGGCTTCTTGAACTAATAAACAACTCCAGTAAAGTTTTAGGATACAAAATCAATGTGCAAAAATCAGTAGCATTTCTATACACCAATGACATTCAAGCTGAGAACCAAATCAAGAACACAATCTCATTTACAATGGCTGCACACACACACAAAATAAAATACCTAGGAAAATATCTAAGGAGGTGAAGGATATCTAAAAGAACTACAAAATATTGCTGAAAGAAATCAGAGGTGACACACACAAATGGAAAACCATTCCATGTTCATGGATTGGAAGAGTCAATATCATTAAAATGTCCATACTGCCTAAAGCAATCTAGAGATTCAACACTATTCCTATCAAACTACTAACATCATTTTTCACAGAAATTGAAAATACTATTCTAAAATTTATATGGAACCAAAAAAGAGCAGTCCTAAGCAAAAAGAACAAAACTGGAGGCATCACATTATCCGACTTCAAACTATACTAGAAGGCTACAGTAACCAAAACAGCATGGTACTGGTACAAAAACAGATACATAGACCAATGGAACAGACAGAGAACCCAGAAATAAAGCTGCACACATAACTGATCTTCAACAAAGTCTACAAAAATAAGCAATGGAGAAAAGACTCCTCATTCAATAAATGATGCCAGGATAGGCTGCTAAATCATATTCTGAAGAATGAAACTAGACCCCTACCTATCACCATATATTAAAATTAACTCAAGATGGATTAAAGATTTAAATGTAAGACCTAAAACTATAAAAGTCCTATAAGAAAACCTAGGATATACTCTGCTGGACATTGGCCTTAGCAAAGAATTTGTGACCAAGTCCTCAAAAGCAATTGCAACGAAAACAAAAATTGACAAGTGAGACCTAATTAAATTAAAGAGTTTGTGCAATGCAAAAGAAACTATCAACAGAGTAAACAGACAACGAACAGAATGGGGGAATATATTTGTAAACTATGCATCTGACAAAAAACTAATATCAAGAATTGTGATGGCTAATACTGAATGTCAACTTGATTGGACTGAAGGATGCAAAGCATTGATACTGGGTGTATCTGTGAGGGTGTTGCCAAAGGAGATTAACATTTGAGTCAGTGGGCTGGGGAAGGCAGACCCACCCTTAATCTGGGTGGGCACCATCTAATCAGCTGCCATTGAATATAAAGCAGGCAGAAAAACGTAAGGGACTGAGGCTGACCTAGCCTCCCAGCCTACATCTTCCTCCCATCCTGGAGTCTTCCTGCCCTCGAACATCGGACTCCAAATTCTTCAGTTTTGGAACTCGGACTGGCTCTCCTTGCTCCTCAGCCTGCAGAACGCCTATTGTGGGACCTTGTGATCATGTAAGTTAATACTTAATAAACTCCCCTTTATATATATATATTCCATTAGTTCTGTCCCTCTAGAGAACCCTAATACAAGAATCTATGAAGAACTAAAAAAAAAAAAAAAAATCAAGAAGAAAAACAAATAACCCCATTAAAAAGTGAGAAAAGGACATACTTAACAAAAGAAGACATACAAGCAGCCAACACATAAAAAAGTACTCAATATCACTAATCATCAGAGAAATGCAAATCAAAATCACAATGAGATACTATTTCATACCAGCCAGAATGGCTACTATTAAGAAGTCAAAAAATACTAGATGTTGGCAAGGCTGCGGGGAAAAAGGAATTACACACTGTTGTTGGGAATGTGAGTTCAGCGACTGTGGAAAGCAGTTTGAAGACTTCTCAAAGAACTAAAAATAGACCTACCATTCAACCCAGCAATCCCACTACTGTGTATAAACCCAAAGAAAAATAAGTCATTCCACCAAAAAGACACATGCCCTCATATCCACCACAGCACTATCCACATTAGCAAAGATATGGAATCAACCTGGGTGCCCATTAATGGTGAATTGGATAAAGAAAAAGTGGTACATATACAGGATGAAATACTACATACCCATGAAAAAGAACAAATCATGTCCTTTGCAGCAACATGGATGTTGCTGGAGGCCATTATTCTAAGTGAATTAATACAGAAACAGAAAACCAAATACTGTATGTTCTCACTTATAAGTGGGAGCTAAACATTGGGTACGCATGAACATAAAGGTGGGAACAACAGACATTAGAGACTAGAAGAAGGGGGAGGGAGAGGAGGTGTGGGCTGAAAAAGTATTGGGTACTATACTCACTATCTGGGTGACGGGTTCATTCGTATCTCAAACCTCAGCATCACATAACATATCTTTGTAACAAACCTGTAGCCCCTTAATCTAAAGTTAAAAGTAAGAAAAGACAAAGAGGACAGGGATAGTAGCAGAAAGAGAAGAAAAACAGAAGGTTGTTGTCTAAAGTGTCAGCACTGTTTGTCATAATTCTTCTGCCAGAATGCTTTCTCCTTGATCAAAGTACCTGTTCAGGATGAAGTGAAGGGAAATGGGAGTTAATTAAATTTTATAAGAATTGTTTAATGACTTTACTGCTGAAAAAATGTTAAGAGTTATTTGGAGTACACCACTGTTATATATGAATTTCTCTGCAAGTATGGTAGGATAAAGAATACCTGGAAGAAATATAGGATGGCTGGCAAGATGGCCAAATACGAAGAGCTCCAGTCTGCAGATCCCAGCAAGATCAGTGCAGAAGGCAGGTGATTTCTGCATTTCCAACTGAGGTACGCAGCTCATCTCATTGGGACTGGTTAGACAGTGGGTGCAGCTCACAGAGGGCGAGCTGAAGCAGGGTGTGGCACTGTCTCAGCCAGGAAGCACAAGGGGTCGGGAAACTCCCTCCCCTAGCCAAGGGAAGCCATGAGGGACTTTCCTGTGAGGAACGGCACACTCTGGCCCAGATACTATCCTTTACCCGTGGTCTTCGCAACCTGCGGACCAGGAGATTCCCTCAGATGCCTATGCCACCAAGGCCCTGGGTTTCAAGCACAAAACTGGGTGGCCATTTGGGCAGACACTGAGCTAGCTGCAGTTTTCTTTCATACCCTAGTGGTGACTGGAATGCCAGTGAGACAGAACCATTCGCTCCCTAGGAAAGGGGGCTGAGGCCAGGGAGGCAAATGGTCTAGCTCAGCAGATCCCACCCCATGGAACCCAGCTAGCTAAGCTCCACTGGCTTGAAATTCTCCCTGCCAGCACAGCAGTCTGAAGACGACCTGGGATGCTAGAGCTTGGTGGAGGGAGGGGCGTCCACCCTTACTGAGGCTTGAGTAGGCGGTTTTTCCCTCATGGTGTAAACAAAGCCGCCAGGAAGTTCAGACTGGGCAGAGCCCACCACAGCTCCGCAAGGCTGCTGTAGCCAGACTGCCTCTCTAGAATCCTCCTCTCTTGGCAGGGCATATCTGAAAGAAAGGAAGCAGCCTCAGTCAGGGGCTTATAGATAAAACTCCCATCTCCCTGGGATAGAGCACCTGGGGGAAGGGGTGGCTGTGGGCGCAGCTTTAGCCAACTTAAATATTCCTGCCTGCCGGCTCTGAAGAGAGCAAGGCTCTCCCAGCACAGCGTGTGAGCTCTAAGAGACAGACTGCCTCCTCAAGTGAGTCCCTGACCCCTATGCCTCCTGATGGAGAGATACCTCCCAGCAGGGGTCGACAGACATCTCATACAGGGGAGCTCCAGCTGGCATCTGGTGGGTACTCCTCTGGGACGAAGTTTCCAGAGGGAAAAACAGGAAGCAAACTTTGCTGTTCTGCAGCCTCCACTGGTGATACCTAGGCAAACAGGGTCTGGAGTGGACCTCCAGCAAACTCCAGCAGACCTACAGCAGAGAAGCCTGACTGTTAGAAGGAAAACTAACAAACAGAAAGGAATAGCATCAACATCAACAAAAAGGACATATACACAAAGACCCCATCCAAAGATCACCAACAGCAAAGACCAAAGGTAGATAAATCCACAAAGATGAGGAAAAACCAGTGCAACAAGGCTGAAAATTCCAGAAACCAGAATGCCTCTTCTCCTCCAAAGGATCACAACTTCTCGCCAGCAAGGGAACAAAATTGGACAGAGAATGAGTTTGATGAATTGACAGAAATAAGCTCCAGAAGGTGGGTAATAACAAACTCTTCTGAGATAAAGGAACATATTCTAACCCAATGCAAGGAAGCTAAGAACCTTGATTTAAAAATTGGAGGAATTGCTAACTAGAGTTACCAGTTTAGAGAAAAACATAAATGACCTGAAGGAGCTGAAAAACACAGCTCGAGAACTTTGTGAAGCATACACAAGTATCAATAGCTGAAGCAATCAAGTGGAAGAAAGGATATCAGAGATTGAATATCAACTTAATGAAATAAAGCATGAAGACAAGATTAGAGAAAAAAGAATGAAAAGGAATGAACAAAGCCTCCAAGAAATATGGGACTATGTGAAAAGAGCAAGCCTACGTTTGATTTGATGTACCTCAAAGTGACCAGGAGAATAGAATAAAGCTGGAAAACACGATTCAGGGTATTATCCAGAAGAATTTCCCCAACCTAGCAAGACAGGCCAACATTCAAATTCAAGAAATACAGAGAACACCAGGAAGATACTCCTTGAGAAAAGCAACCCCAAGACACATAATCTTCAGATTCACCAAGGTTGAAATGAAGGAAAGAATATTAAGGGCAGCCAGAGAGAAAGGTCGGATTACTCACAAAGGGAAGCCCATCAGATTAACAGCGGGTGTCTCTGCAGAAACCGTACAAGCCAGAAGAGAGTGGGGGCCAATACTCAACATTCTTCAACCCAGAATTTCACATCCAGCCAAACTAAGCTTCATATGCGAAGGGAAAATAAAATCCTTTACAGACAAGCAAATGCTGAGAGATTCTGTCACCACTAGGCCTGCCTTACAGGAGCTCCTGAAGGAAGCACTAAATATGGAAAGAAAAAACTGGTACCAGCCACTGCAAAAACATACCAAATTGTAAAGACCATTGACACTATGAAGAAACTGCGTCAACTAACGGGCAAAATAACCAGCTAGCATCATAATGACAGGATCAAATTCACACATAACAATAGCAACCTTAAATGTAAACGGGCTAAATGCCCCAATTAAAAAACACAGACTGGCAGATTGGATAAAGATTCAAGACCCTTTTGGTGTGCTGTATTCAGGAGACCCATGTCAGGGCAAAGACATGCATAGCCTCAAAATAAAAGGATGGAAGAATATTTACCAAGAAAAGGAAAAGCCAAAAAAAAAAAAAAAAAAAAAAAAAAAGAAGGGGACCAAACCCAATCACAAAAAAAAAAAACATTAAACCAACAAAGATTAAAAAAAGACAAAGAAGGGCATTACATAATGGTAAAGGGATCAATGCAACAAGAAGACCTAACTATCCTAAATACATATGCACCCAATACAGGAGCACCCAGGTTCATAAACCAAGTTCTTAGAGACCTACAAAGAGACTTAGACTCCCACACAATAATAGTGGGAGACTTTATCACCCCACTGTCAATATTAAAGAGATCAACAAGACAGAAAATTAACAAGGATATTCAAGACTTGAACTCAGCTCTGGACCAAGCGGACCTACTAGACATCTACAGAACTCTCCACCCCAAATCAACAAAATATACATTCTTCTCAGCACCATATCGCATTTATTCCAAAACTGACCACATAATTGGAAGTAAAACACTCCTTAGCAATTGCAAAAGAATGGAAATCATAACAAACAGTCTCTAAGACCACAGTGCAATCAAATTAGAACTCAGGATTAAGAAACTCACTCAAAGCCACACAACTACATGGAAACTGAACAACCTGCTCCTGAATAACTACTGGGTAAATAACAAAATTAAAGTAGAAATAAATAAGTTATTTGAAACCAATGAGAACAAAGACACAACGTACCAGAATCTCTGGGACACAACTAAAGCAGTGTTTAGAGGGGGTGTTTATAGCACTAAATGCCCACAGGAGAAAGCGGAAAAGATCTAAAATCGACACCCTAACATCACAATGAAAAGAACTAGAAGGGCGAGAGCAAACAAATTCAAAAGCTAGCAGAAGACAAGAAATAACTAAGATCAGAGCAGAAATGAAGGAGATACAGAGGTGAAAAACTCTTCAAAAAAATCAATAAATCCAGGAGCTGGTTTTTTAAAAAAGATAAACAAAATAGACAGACCACTAGCCAGACTAATAAAGAAGAAAATAGAGAAGAATCAAAAAGGCACAATAAAAAATGATAAAGGGGATATCACCACTGATCCCACGGAAATATAAACTACCATCATACTATAAACACCTCTGTGCAAATAAATTAGAAAATCTAGAAGAAATGGATACATTCCTGGACACATACACCCTCCCAAGATTAAACAAGAAGTTCAATCCTTGAGTAGACTCATAACAAGTTCTAATTGAGTAATTAATAGCCTACCAACCAAAAAAAGTCCAAAACCAGACGGATTCACAGTCGAATTCTACCAGAGGTACAAAGAGGAGCTGGTACCATTCCTTTTGAAGCTATTCCAAACAACAAAGACAGACTCCTCTTTAACTCATTTTGCATCATCCTGATACCAAACTCTGGCACAGATACAAGAAAAAAAGAAAATTTCAGGCCAATAATCCTGACTAACATTGATGTGAAAATCCTCAATAAAATACTGGCAAATCGAATCCAGCAGCACATCAAAAAGCTTATCCACCACGATCAAGTCGGCTTTATCCCTGGGATGCAAGGCTGGTTCAACATACGCAAATCAATAAATATAATCCATCACATAAACAGACCCAATGACAAAAACCACAGGATTATCTCAATAGACGCAGAAAATGCCTTTGACAAAATTCAACAGCCCTTCATGCTAAAAACTCTCAATAAACTACATGTTGATGGAATGTATCTCAAAATAATAAGAGCTATTTATGACAAACCCACGGCCAATATCATACCGAATGGGCAAAAGCTGGAAGCATTCCCTTTGAAAACTGGCACAAGGATGCCCTCTCTCATCACTCCTATTCAACATAGTAATGGAAGTTCAGGCCAGGGCAATCAGGCAAGAGAAAGAAATAAAGGGTATTCACATAGGAAGAGAGGAAGTCAAATTGTCTCTGTTTGCAGATGACATGATTGTATATTTAGAAACCCCCATCATCTCAGCCCAAAATCTCCTTAAGCTGATAAGCAACTTCAGCAAAGTCTCAAGATACAAAATCAATGTGCAAAAAATCACAAGCATTCCTATATACCAAAAATAGACAAACAGAGAGCCAGATCATGAGTGAACGCCCATTCACAATTGCTACAAAGAGTAATAAAATACCTAGGAATACAACTTACAAGGGATGTGAAGGCCCTCTTCAAAGAGAACTACAAACCACTGCTCAAGGAAATAAGAGAGGACACAAACAAATGGAAAAACATTCCATGCTCATGGATAGGAAGAATCAATATTGTGAAAATGGACATACTGCTCAAAGTAATTTATAGATTCAGTGCCATCCCCATCAAACTACCATTGACTTTCTTCACAGAATTAGAAAAAACTATTTTAAATTTCATATGGAACCAAAAAAAGAGCTGGTATAGCCAAGACAATCCCAAGCAAAAAGAACAAAGCTGGAGGCATCACGATACCTGACTTCAAACTATACTACAAGGCTACAGTAATCAAAACAGCATGATCCTGGTACCAAAACAGATATATAGACCAATGGAACAGAACAGAGGCCTCAGAAATAACACCACACATATACAAACATCTGATCTTTGACAAACCTGAGAAAAATAAGCAATGGGGAAAAAATTTCCTATTTAATAAATGGTGTTGGGAAAACTGGCTAGCCATATGCAGAAAACTGAAACTGGGCCCCTTCCTTATATCTTATGCAAAAATTAACTCAAGATGGATTAAAGACTTAAATGTAAGACCTAAAACCGTAAAAACCCTAGAAGAAAACCTAGGCAATACCGTTCAGGACATAAGCGTGGGCAAAGACTTCATGGCTAAAACACCAAAAGCAATGGCAACAAAAGCCAAAACTGACAAACAGGATCTACTAAAGAGCATCTGTACAGCAAAATAAACTATCATCAGAGTCAACAGGCAACCTACAAATTGGGAGAAAAATTTTGCAATCTAGCCATCTGACAAAGAGCTAATATCCAGAATCCACAAGGAACTTAAACAAATTTACAAGAAAAAAATAACCCCATCAAAAAGTGAGCAAAGGATATGAACAGACACTTTTCAAAAGAAGACATTTATGCAGCCAACAAACATGAAAAAAAGCTCATTATCACTGGTCATTAGAGAAATGCAAATCAAAACCACAATGAGATACCATCTCATGCCAGTTAGAATGGCAATCATTAAAAAGTCAGGAAACAACAGATGCTAGAGATGATGTGGAGAAATAGGCATGCTTTTACACTGTTGGTGGGAATGTAAATTAGTTCAACCATTATAGAAGACACTGTGGCAATTCCTCAAGGATCTAGAACCAGAAATACCATTTGACCTAGCAATCACATTACTGGGTATATACCTAAAGGATGATAAATCATTCTACTATAAAGACACATGCACATGTTTGTATACTGGAGCACTATTCACAATAGCAAAGACTTGGAACCAACCCAAATGCCCATCAATGGCAGACTGGATAAAGAAAATGTGGCACATATACACCACAGAATACTATGCAACCATAAAAAAGGATGAGTTCATGTCCTTTGTAGGGACATGGATGAAGCTGGAAACCATCATTCTCAGCAAACTAACACAGGAACAGAAAACCAAACACTGCATGTTTTCACTCATAAGTGGGAGTTGAACAATGAGAACACATGGACACAGGGAGGGGAACATCACACACTGGGGCCTATTGGGGGACTCGAGGAGGGATAGCATTAGGAGAAATACCTAATTTAGATGACAGGTTGATGGGTGCAGCAAACCACCATGGCATATGTATACCTGTGTAACAAACCTGCATCTTCTGCACATGTATCCCAGACATTAAAGTATAATAATAAAAAAGAAAAAGGAAAAAAAAAGAACACCTGGATATTTTTTAGTCAATATTTTTCTTCTCTAAAGAAACTATATACAAATGCAATTGTGGAAACTACTTACAAATAGATTAAAGATCATTTTGATTTGTAAATATATTTATTTAATAGAATTTCTTCTTTTTCCAATAACAAAAGATAGAATACTAAAAAAAAAAAAGGTAGATTAGTGGTTACCTGAGGCTACGGGTAGGAATTTGCAGCGTGGCTGCAAATGAGTGCAAGGGATCTTCATAAACTGATGAAAATGTTCTAAAATTACTTTGTGGTTACACAATTCTGTAAATGTAGTAAAAATCAGTGAATCTTATAGTATGTAAATTATTTTTCAATAAAACTTCTATAAAAATGAAAATATTTAAATAATTCAACAAACTACATTCCAGGTTAGGTACTGATCAAGTTGGTAGTCTGCTATGACAGAAAAGTACAGAGTAGCTTATAAAAACAGAGATGGCTCAAATCCAGAGTTCTCTTTTTATGTGTCTAGAAAGCCTGTTTCTAAGCCAAATTCATTATAATGAAAAATCATATATAATGAAGAATGATTATTAATTACACTTAATTTGTTGATTATAATATTTGCAATTACTCTAAGCCATCACAATTTGGTTTATATAGCAAAAAGGAAAAACTCCTGCCTTAACTGACTAAAAGCAGAAAATAGCATAGATAAATAAGCACTACCTAAATCTAAATTTTAAAAACAAAAAATGTAAGCAATTCTTTAAATACCCCTTATATGCTGTCGAATCCCAAATTTTTAGCTCTATCCTGAAATTGTCTCTTGAATTCCAGACCTGCACTCCAACTGCTTCCTCAGGGTTGCCAACTGGCTACGTAATAGGCATTTATTTCAGATGTAATGACCAACACTGAACTACTGATTTGCTTTCTCCTCTCAATCTTTTCCTATGATATTGCTCACTTTAGTAAATCATAACTCCATCCTTTTGGCTGACAGGTTCTAAGTCTTGGAAGTCATTTCTGACTCACTCCTCTTTTTTCCCTCATACTACATCTACATCCAACCCATCAGTAAATACTATTGACATACATTTGAAATGTTTCCAGAATCCAATTATTTCAATCTCTCTCCCCTGCAACCACTCTGGTCCCAGTCACCATTATTTCTCATCTGGATTATTTTTTGTCTTCTAACTAGTCATTCTGCTTCTGTAATTGCCTCTTACAGACTATTCTCAACTATGAAGCCAAAGGGATGATTTTAAAAGTAAAAGTGGTCCTGCTACTCCTCTCTTCAAGACCCTCCAATGGCTTGCAATGTCATTCGGAGTGAAGGCCAAAGTCTGTGCAATGGCCACTGCCTTTTATCATCTGCATCCCTCTGTCCCATCTCAGTGACTTCATCTATTACTCTTCAGTTGGCTTCTTTCATACTAGCTATACAGCCCTCCCTGCTGTTTTTTGAAAACACCAATCACGACACCATTTCAAGGCTTTTATACTTGCTGTTTCCTCTGTCTGGACTGCTTTTTCACCAGACAGCTACACGCCTCTTCCTTAATTCTTTCAGGTCTCTGCTCAACTGTCACCTTATCAGCAAGGCCTTCTCCTCCAAGGGACTCTCAGTCATTTTTTTTCCATTGCATTTATTACCATATGACATATATTCTTTATCTATTTATTGGTATTTGCTTATTGTTTGTCTCCTCCAACTACAATGTAAACTCTACAAAAGCAGGAAATTTGTCTTGTTCACCTCTTTAGTCCCAGCCCTTAGAATAGTGTCTAGCACATAGCAGGGGCCTAAAAAACATATGCTGAATAAATCAATGAACAAACTCTAGCAAACTAAATTAAATGTTATTCAGAATGATTATTTTAAATTTGTGATTTCGATTTTCTTTTTTTTTTTTTTTTTGAGACAGAGTTTCACTCTTGCTGCCCAGGCTGCCCAGGCTGGAGTCCAATGGCATGATCTTGGCTCACTGCAACCTCCGCCTCCCAGGTTCAAGTGATTCTCGTGCCTCAGCCTCCCAAGTAGCTGGGACTACAGGTGCGTGCCACCACACCCGGCTAATTTCTGTATTTTTAGTAGAGAAGGGGGTTTCACCATGTTTCTCTACAGGCTGGTCTCAAACTCCTGACCTCAGGTGATTCTCCCACCTCAGCCTCCCAAAGTGTTGGAATTACAGGCGTGAGCCACCATGCCTGACTTAAAATACTTTTAAATACTTAGTAGGGCTACTCTACTACTCTTTTCTATTCATGTTCAGATTACTTATGGCTATTTTCTCATATATATGTAGGTTACTTTTGGAACATTTTGTCAAGTAGTATATGAACAATATTCATTTTTGGCATCTTAATTGAGCTCACATTGAATTTAGAAATTACTTTAAAAAGTATCAGTACTGGCCGGGCGCGGTGGCTCAAGCCTGTAATCCCAGCACTTTGGGAGGCCCAGACGGGTGGATCACGAGGTCAGGAGATCGAGACCATCCTGGCTAACACGGTGAAACCCCGTCTCTACTAAAAAAAAAATACAAAAAATTAGCCGGGCGCGGTGGTGGGCACCTGTAGTCCCAGCTACTCGGGAGGCTGAGGCAGGAGAATGGCGTAAACCTGGGAGGCGGAGCTTGTAGTGAGCTGAGATCTGGCCACTGCACTCCAGCCTGGGCGACAAAGCGAGACTCCGTCTCAAAAAAAAAAAAAAGTATCAATACTTTAAAAAGTACGTATCAATATAATACATTTGCATTATATAGAATCTTTTTATCTTATAACAAGATATGCCCTTTCTTTTGGTCCAGTCAATACATTAACCAAATTTATCTGGTTAATATATTATTTCCAGTCATGACCAGGTAGTCATTCTATTTAAGTTTGTATATATTAGATTGCTTAGGTAATAATTTTTTCAGCTTTGTTAAGGTATAGTGGACAAATTATATATGTTTCAGGCATTTAATCTGATATTCTGATATATATTGTGAATAATCATCATAATCAAGATAATTAATATATCACCTAACATAGTCACCACTTTTTCTTTTTTTTTGTGGTGAGAACACAGATGTACCGTCTTAGCAATTTCAAGTATATTATACAGTACTGTTAACTCTAATTAATGTTGTACACTAGATCTCCAGAACTTACTCAACTTGCATAACTAAAACTTTATACTCTTTGACCAACATCTCCCCATTTCCCCCTGGCAATTTCCATTCTACTCTCTGCCTCTTTGAGGTTGCCCACTTTAGATTGCACATATACTTGTTTAATAATCCAGACACAGGCAAGTACCACATTACCTCACTTACATGTGGAATCTAAAATGAACCTTCAGGTTCATCTGTGTTGTCACAAATGACAGAAATCACAGGATTTCCTTCTTTTTAAAAGCTGACTATGTGGTGTGGGTTTTGTGTCTCTGTATATGTTATAAATGTGGTGTGGGTTGTGTATATGTGTGTGTAATATTTCTTTACACACATACCACATTTTCTTTATCCATTCATCTGTCAACAGACAGGTTGTTTCTATATCTTGACTACTTACTACAATGCTGCAACAAACGTGGGAGAACAGATATCTTCTTGACATACTGACTTCATTTCCTTTGGATATATATTCAGAAGTGGGATTGCTTAATCATATGGTAGTTCTGTTTTCAATTTTTTGAGGAGGCTCTATATTGATTTGCCTAATGGCTGTACCAACTTACATTCCTAGCAACAGTGCACAAGGGTTCCCTTCTCTCCACATCCCTGCCAACACTTGTTATACGTTGTCTTTTTGATAGCCATTCTCACAGGTGTGATTGATATCTCATTAGGGTTTTGATTTGCATTTTCCCTGATAATTAGTAATGTTAAGCATCTTTTCATATATTTGTTGGCCACTTGTATGTCTTCCTTTGAGAATGCCTACTCAGGTCCTTCATGTATTTTGATAGCAAGGTTTTGGTCTTTTTTTGTTGTTTTTTGGTTTTTTTTGCTATTGAGTTGTACTTATTACTTACATAGTTGGGATATTAACCTCTTATCAGATACATGGTTTGCAAATATTTCCTCCTGTTCTGTAAGTTGCCTATGCATTCTACTCTGTCAATTGTTTCCTTTGCTGTACAAAAGCTTTTGAGTTTGGTGAATTCCATTTGTCTATTTTTGCTCTTGTTGCCTGGCTTTCAGAGTCTTATCCAAAAACATTATTGCCCAGACTAATGCCAAAAAGCTTTTTTTCTATGTTCCCTTCTAGTAGTTTTATGGATTAGGGCCTTATTTTTAAGTTTTTAAATCCTTTTTGAGCTGATTTTTGTATGAGTTGATTTTTGTTTATGGTTTAAGAGTCCATTTTCATCCTTCTCCGTGGGGCTATCCACTTTTCCCAGAGTCATTTATTGATGACACTATCCTTTCCCCATTGTGTGTTTCTGGTACCCTTTTGAAGATCAGTTTACTATAAATACATGGATTTATTTCTGGGTTCTCCATTCTTTTCCATTGGTCTGATAAGTGTTTTTATGCCAGTTCCATACTGTTTTGATTACTGTAGCTTTGAAATATATTTTGAAATTTAGAAAGTGTGATTTCTCCAACCTTGTTTTTCTTGCTCAAGATTGTTTTGTTTGTGGTCTTCTGTGGTCTCATATGAATTTTAGGATTGTTTGTTCTATTTCTGTAAAGAATGTCTTTGAGATTTCTATAGGGATTGCAGTAAATTTATAGAACACTTTGGGTAGTACAAAAAATTATAACAATATTAATTATTCCAATTCATAAACATGGATGTCTTCCATTTATCTGTGTCTTTAAAAATTTCCTATATTGATGTTTAATAGTTTTCAGTGTACAAGTTTTCAACCTTTTTGTTTAAGGTTCTTCCTAAGCATTTTATCCTTTCTGTTGCTGTTGCAAATGGCATTGTTTCCTTAATTTCCTTTTCAGACAGTTGTGTACAGAAATGCCACTGGTTTTTGTACATTAATTTTGTATCCTGAAACTATATTGAATTTCTTTATTGCAACAGTTCTTTTTTATTGGGCATTAGGGTATTCTACATATCATTCTACATGTCATCACAAACAGAAATTACTTTTATTTTTGAGACAGGGTCTTTCTCTGTTGCCCATGCTGGAGTTCAGTGGCATGGTCAAAGTTCACTGTGACCTTGACTTCCTGGGCTCAAGTGATCCTCCTGCCTCAGCTTCCAATGTAGCTAGGACTACAGGTACGTGTCACCATGCCTGGTTAATTTTTAGTTTTTTTTATTTTGTAGAGACATGGTCTCACTATGTTGCCCAGGCTGGCCACTCCTGGCCTCAAGTGATCTCCCCACGTTGGTCCCCCAAAGTATTGTGATTACAGGTGTGAGCCACCACACCCAGTTTTACTTCTCTTTCTAATTTGTATGCCTTTTATTTTTCTTGTCTAATTGCTCTGGCTAGGACTTCCAGTACTATGTTATATAGAAGTGGCAAAAATGGCGAATCCTTGCCTTATACCAGATCTTAGAGGAAAAGCTTTGTTTTTCTTCATTAAGCATCATGTTACCTGTGGGATTTTCATATATAGCTTTCATGCTATTGAGGTAAGTTCCTTCTATTCCTATTTTGTTGAGAGAGTTTATCACGAATGGATGCTGAATTTTGTCAAATGGTTTTTCTGCATGTATTGAGATGACTGTGTAGTGTTTAATCTTTCACTATGTTACTGTGGTATATCATATGGGTTGATTTGCATATGTTGAATCACCTTTGTATCCCAGGGATAAATCTGACTTGGTCATGGTGTTTGATTCTTTTAACATGCAGTTGAATTCAGTTTGCTGGTATTTTACTGAAGATTTCTGCACTTAAATTAATCAGATATATTGGCCTGTAGCTTTCTTTTCTTGTGGTGTCTTTGTCTGGTTTTGGCATCAGGGTGGTGTTAGCCTCATAAAATAAGTTTGGAAGTATTCCCACTTCTATTTTTATAAGAGTTTAAGAAGGACTGGTACTAACCTTTCTTTGAATGTTTGGTAGATTTACCTATGAAGATATCTGGTCCTGGGTTATTCTTTGTTGGGAAGTTTTTTTTTTTAATTTTTAATTTTATTTTCTTGAGATTTTATCCCATTCTGTCGCCCAGGCTGGAGTGCAGTGGTGTGATCTGGCTCAATGCAACCTCCACCTCCTGGACTCAAGTGATTCTTCTGCCTCAGCCTCCTGAATAGCTGGGATTACAGGTGCACAACACCATGCCTGGCTAATTTTTTTGTATTTTTTCATAGAGTCGGGGATTCACCATTTTGGCCAGAAGGTCTCGAACTCCTAACCTAAAGTGATCTGCCTGCCTTGGCCTCCCAAAGTGCTGGGATTACAGGCATGAGCCACCACATCTGGCTTCTGTTGGGAGGTTTTTGATTACTGATTCAATCTCCTTTTTTCTATTGGTCTATTTGGGATATTTCTTCTTGATTCAGTTTGTGTAGGTTGTATGTTTCTAGGGATTTACCCAGGTGGGCCTAGTTTATTCTTCTTCTCCTAGTTCCTTGAGGTATACAGTTGAGTCGCTTGAGATCCACTCTTTTAATGTAAGTATTCATCACTATAAACCACTCTCTTAGTAGTAATTTTGCTGCTTTCCATAGGTTTTGGTATATTGTGGTTTTGTTTTCCTTTGCCTCAAGATATCAAAATTCTGTTTTTATTTCTTCTTTGACTCAATGCCTGTCCAAGAATGTGTTGTTTAGTTGCCATGTATTTGTGAATTTCCCATTTTCTTACTGCTATTAATTTTTAGTTTTATTCCATTCTGGTTGAAAAAAGATACTTGGAATGATTTTAAACTTCTTAAATATGTTATGTCTGATTTTGTGGCCTAATATGAGATTTATCCTGAAGAAGGTTTCATGTGCACTTGAGGAATACATATTCTTCCATAGGGTGTAAAGGGCTGTATATATCTGTTAAATTCCTTTGGTCTGTTATGCTGTTCAAGTCAGCTGTTTAAATGATTTCTGTCTGGGTTCTCTATCCATTATTGAAAGTGGATTATTGAAGTCTCCTATTATTGTATTAATGTAATTTATCCCTCAGATTTGTACACAATTGCTTGATATATTTAGGAGTTCTGATGTTGGGTATGTAGATGATTGTTACATCTTCCTGTTAAGTTGACCCTTTAAAAAATATATAATGGCTGTCATTGTATCTAGAGATCATTTTAAAGCCGGGGGCGGTGGCTCATGCCTGTAATCCCAGCACTTTGGGAGGCCGAGGCAGGCAGATCATGAGCTCAGGAGTTCGAGACCAGCCTGTTAAACATAGTGAAACCCCGTCTCTACTGAAAATACAAAAATTAGCCTGGCATGGTGGCACACGCCTGTAGTACCAGCTACTCGGGAGGCTGAGGCAGTAGAATCGCTTGAACCTGGGAGGTGGAGGTTATGGTGAGCCAAGATTGCGCCACTGCACTCCAGCCTGGGCAACAGAGCAAGACTTCATCTCAAAAAGAAGAAAAAAAAAAAAAAGGAGATAATTTTATGTTTATTTTGTTAAGTATAGCAACACCTGATTTTTTTTTTTGGTTATCATCTGCATGGAATATCCTTCATTTTCAGCATATACATTGAGCTACTCTATGCCTTTGATTGAGAAGTTTAAACTATTCACATTTAAAGAAATTTTTGATAAGTGAGAACTTACTATTGCCACTTTGTTAGTTGATTTTGTTTTGCAATTGTTCTGTTCCTCTACTCTTCTCTTTGTTATTTTAAGCTTTTCTGGGAGTGATTTCTTTTGATTCTTTTTTATGTGTCTATTAAGGTTTTTTCTTTCTTGTTACCCTATTTGACAGGGTCTCACTCTGTCGCCCACTCTGGAGTGCAGTGGTGTGATCATGGCTCACTGCAGTCTTGACCTCCCTGGGCTCAGGTGATCTTCCCACCTCCGCCTCCTGAGTTGCTGGGACCACAGGTGCATATCACTATGCCCAGCAAATCTTTTGTATTTTTTGTAGAGACAAGGTTTTACCATGTTGCCCAGGCTAGTCTTGAACTTCTGGGCTCAAGTGATCTGCCTGCCTCAACTTGCCAAGGTGCTAGGATTACAAGCATGAGCCACCATGCCTGGCCAACTCTACACTTTTACTCCCTCTTCCAATACTTTGTATTCTTGTAATGAGAGTTATTTCTTTTTATACTGTGCCTCCATTAAACTTTTGTGGTTATAGTTATTTTTAATATTGTTGTCTTTTAATTTTTCCATTATGTTTTTTTTAAAAAACAAAAATGTTAACTTTTATACATCTACATGTGGGCCCTGCAGAAAATCCTAAATGGGACCCAAACCATATGAAGTTATCCTTTAAAGGAAAGCAATTATCTCAATATTTAATAAAACAGCATATATTAGAGTTTAACGTAATTTATGCACCACCATGACAGTGTTATGTTATTATATTTACCAGAAAGACTTATGCTTTCATATTGCTGGTCAACATGTTTTTGTTTCAATTTGAAGAAATCCTTTGAGCAATTCTTGAAAGTCAGGTCTAGTAGAGATGAATTTCCTCAGTTTTTGTTAGTTTAAGAAAGACTTTATCTCTTTTTCATTTTAAGAAGGAGTTTTGCTAAGTAAAATATTCTTGGCAATTTCTTTTTCTTTCAGTATTTTGACTATATCATCCCACCTTCTCTTGGTTTGCAAGGTTGCTATGAGAAATTGGTTGATGATCTTGCATAGGATTCTGTATGTGATAAGTTGCCTTTCTCATGCTACACTCAAAATTCTCCCTTTGTCTTTGATTTTTGACAATTTAATTACAATGTGTCTTGGAATAGACCTCTTTATGTTCAATCTATTCGGGATCCTTTGGGCTTTCTGAATCTAATCCATTTCCTTCCCTAGAGTTGGGAAGTTCTCCAGTCGTTATTTCTTTAAACAAACTTTGTGCCAGTCTCTCCTTCTGAAACTCCCATAGTATGCATGGTTTGCTTAATGATATACCCTATATCCCTAGGGTTTTTTCACTCTTTTTCAATTGTTTTTCTTCTCTGACTGAATAATTTCCAATTACCTGTCTTCAAGTTTTCTGATTATTCTACCTTAATATGTCTGCAGTTAAAACCCTCTATTGTATTTTTCATTTCCTTCAGCTTTATAATTTCTATTTGCTTCTTTAAAAATTTTCTTTGTTGAACTTATCAGTTTGTTCATGTATCGTTTCCTTGATCTCTTTGAGTTGTCTATCAGTGTTCTCTTGCCAAGCTTTTTCAAAACAATTATTTTGAATTTTTGTCACGCAATTCATAGATCTCTATTTCTTGGGACTTGTTACTAGAAATTTATTGTGTTCCTTTGGTAGTGTCATGTTTCCTATATTTTTCTGTGTTCCATGTAGACCTGCATTTCTGTCTCTGCATTTGAAGAAGTACTCACCTCTTCCAGACTTTACGTACTGGCTTCAATAGGGAAATTATCCATCATATTACCTGTGGTGGGTATGAGCCCACCAGCTTAGTGGGGTGTGCATGAGTGTCAGGTCTGAAGATACGTAGGGGTGCTGGGTCTGAGCAGGTGTGTGTGGTGGTGCCAGTCTAAGCTGGGAATGTGAAGGGTAAATTTGAATTTTAAACCCAAAAGTGTGGTTGAATAAGAGGATTAATATATATATTCAAGGTTTTTTTTTTAAAAGGGGATAATTTTATTTTATATATCTATTTTTTTAAAAAAATTAATACCAGTATGAAAATTTTGCAAAGCTTTCCTGATTAAAGTTGACACACAGTTAAGGAGGATTATTTGCTCTCATGACAATTAGGTAAAACCAACTTAATTCAAATGATCCAGATATTTAAAGCATGTAAACACTGAACCAGTTTTGTGCTAGAAAAAAGTTACTAATATGATACAGAAGAAAAAAATATAAAGCACAAAAATTAAAAATCTGGAAGGGTCCTTAGAAATCATCTAATTACCTTTCATTTCACAAAAAAGGAAGGTCAGAGGTAAAATGACTTGCCCATATAACCTGTATGTAGTGACCAAACTGGTCTTTAAAAATATGTAGTAAGCAGTCTCTACTCTTGCCTAACATGCCTTTTTTCCTCCTTTAAAATTATTTGAATCTAATTTTCCATAAAAATGACAGCCTACACGAAGGTTTGTTGCAAACATAAAAAGAATAGAAAAGGGAGAATACAAAGTGTCAAGCACAAGGCCTGAGAAAGACACTGTGTTTGTAGCTATGAACTATAGCTGGTAGCTACTGTCTCCCCTACCTTCTATCTCCTTCAACTAAGAAGATATACAAGAAGAGATGAGTTAACCATTCCTACTGTTTCTGATCTTTCCTAGATTGCAACCAAAAGGCACTTCCCTATCTATGTTTTTATTCATTTATCATTTACCATGAACTAACCTTAGGTGAATATTTACTTTTTAATGTAGAAATGTTCTCAAACTCTACATAAATTCAAATATTAACTTAGAAACTTAGAAAACACTGAACTTAAAATTTATAACACTGATTTTTATATGATTAATAAGACAATCACAGGCTGTGACAGCCATGTTTTTAAAGTATACACTTTTAAAGTATCCTATTTTTAAAGTATACATTTCTTAATTGAAATTAAACAAAGCCTTCAAATGGTATTCTTCAGAAATTTTTAAACAGGGTTTTCAAATTTTCAGTCGGATGATTTGCTTAGTAAATATTTCTAAAAACAAAGATACTTGGTCAAAGGGTAGATATATAAGAATTCTATATATACTGTGTCAATATTATGGGTTTTCTTTTTCCTTTTTTTTTTTTTTTCTTGAGACAGGGTCACTCTGTCACCTAGGCTGGAGTGCAGTGGCATGATCATGGCTTACTGCAGCCTTGACCTCCCTGGCTCAAGTAATCCTTCCACCTTAGCCTCCTGAGTAGCTGGGACCAGAGTTGCATGCCACCACGTCCAGCTAATTTTTGTATTTTTTGAAGAGACAGGGTTTCATCATGTTGCCTAGGCTACTCTAAAATGCCTGGGCTCAAGTGATCCACGTGCCTCTGTCTCCCAAAGTGCTGATTATAGGTGTGAGCCACTGTGCCTGGGTATTTTTGGATAATTTTGAAGTTAGAAATGCTTTCTCAAAAGGCAATGTGTCAACACCTTTTAGTATGGCTACTATTAAACAAATAGAAAAAAGCAAGTGTTGGGGAGGATGTGGGGAAATCTGAATACTTGAGCATCATTAGTTGTAATGTAAAATGATGCAGCTGCTACAGAAAACAATGTGGTCGCTGGGTGCAGTGGCTCACGCCTATAATCCCAGCACTTTGGGGGACTGAGGCAGATGGATCACTTGAGCTCAGGAGTTTGAGACAAGCCTGGGCAACATGGTAAAACCCTGTCTCTACATAAAAAGACAATTACAGGCTGTGACAAAATTAGCTGGGCGTGGTGGCTTGCACCTGTAATCCCACCTACTTGGGAGGCTGAGGTGGGAGGATTGCTTGAGCCCAGGAGGATTGCTTACAGTGAGGTGAGATCACTCCACTGCATTTTAGCCCCAGGACAATAGAATGAGACCCTGTCTCAAAAAAAAAAAAAAAAAGAAAAAGAAAAAAGAAAATAGTATGCTTTCTCAAAAAATTAAAAATAGAATATATGATTTAGCAATTCCACTTCTGAATATACTCCCAAAATCTTTAAAAGGAGGGTCTTGAAGAGGTATTTGTATACTCATGTCCATAGCAGTATAGTTTATTCACCACAGCCAAAAGGTCAATGTAACCCAAGTGTCCATCAACTGACGAATGCATAAATAAAATGTGGTATATATACAGAATGGAATTTTATTCAGCCTTAAAAAAGGAGATTCTGACTCATTATGATGTGGGTGAACCTTGAGGACATCATGCTAGGTGAAATAAGCCAGTCACAACAGAACAAACACTATATGATTCCACTTATATAAGGTACCCAAAATAGATTCATAGAGATTATAAGTACAATGGTGACAGTAGTCAAATTCACAGAGATAAAAAGAATGTTGGTTTCCAGGGCCTATGGGAGGAAATTAATGTTTATGTGGCACAGGAATTTCAGTTTTGCAGTATAAGGAGAGTTCTGGAGGTAGTGGTTATCATTGTACCACAATATTCATGTACTTAATATTGAACTGGACACTTAAAAATGGTTAAGACAGTAAATTTTATATGATGTATATTTTATCTTAATTGTTTTTTAATTAAAATAATGTTAAAAAATTACTTACACTTTACGCTGGCACTCATGCTTACTGGAACTGAGCAGTCTACTGCAGCTGAAAGAGAAAGTTAATAGTTTAATAATATTCTCAGTACTTATAAATGACAAATACCAAATGTGGAAATCACAAAATATTCCAGACCTTGCAGTTGTTTATTGTACTTCTAGAGATGGAAAACACAATACCCTTGATTAAAAATACACTGTTGGGATTAATAAATCATTCAATACTGCAGAAGAAAATACTAGTGAACTTGAAAACACAGCAATATAAACTATTCAGAATGAAACAGACTTAACATACTTATAATGTAGTCCCAAAACAAGCTTGGGGGAAAAAAAGCAAAATGGAAGACTTACAAGGCCTGATTTCAAGACTTACTGTAATGCTACAATAATTAAGGCAGTGTGGTATGGGGCTTAAAGACAGACATATAGATCAACAGAACCAAGGAGTTAAGTCCAGAAACAGACCCACGTAGATGGTCAACTGACTTTCTATTTTTTTTTTTTTTTTTTTGAGACGGAGTCTCGCTCTGTCGCCCAGGCTGGAGTGCAGTGGCACAATCTCGGCTCACTGCAAGCTCCGCTCCGCCTCCCGGGTTCACGCCATTCTCCTGCCTCAGCTTCCCAAGTAGCTGGGACTACAGGCGCACGCCACCACGCCCGGCTAATTTTTTGTAATTTTAGTAGAGACGGGGTTTCACCATGTTAGCCAGGATGGTCTGGAACTCCTGACCTCGTGATCCACCCGCCTCGGCCTCCCAAAGTGCTGGGATTACAGACGTGAGCCACCGCGCCCAGCCTCAACTGACTTTCAAAAAATACTAGGACAATTAAATAGAGAAAAGATAACCTCTTCAACAAATGGAACTGGGAAATTTGGATATGAAAAGGTAAAAAAACAAAACAAACAAAAAACATCAAAACCCTTATATCATACCATATACAAAAACTAACTCAAAATGGATCGCAAATTTAAATGTAAGGGCTAAAACTTTAAAACTTCTAGAAGAAAACATATTAAGAAAATCTGAGTGACCTAAGGTTAGGCAAATATTTCTTGAACAGATTATGAAAACAAGTATAAAAAACTAAAGATTTCACGATTTTCACATCACAAAATATTTTTCTTTTGATTTTTTTTAGCCATTTAAAAATATAAGCATCATAAAATATAAACTAAAATTTAAAAACTTTAGCTATTTAAATGAGAAAATAAAAATTTAAAAGACATTAGTCAAAAATTGGTGAAATTCAAATAAGGTCTGTAGTTAATGGGATTGCATCAATATGGATTTCCTGGTTTTGATAACTATACTACGGTTTTTAAGATTTTTAACATTAGCAGAAGAGCAGGGTAAAGGGTATATGGTAACTCTCTACACCATTTTTAAATGTTTCTGTAAGTCTAAAAAATTTTCCAGAATACAAATTTAAATAAGAAAATGAAAACACCAGCTACAGATTGAGAAAAAAAAAAATCTGCAAAACATATATCTGATACAGAATCTGTATATAAAGAAACTCTCACAACTTAATACTAAAGAGACAACTCATTTTTAATAATGGGTAAAAGATCTGAATAGTCATTTCACCAAAGAAGATATACAGATGGGAAATAATAACGTAGCATCACTAGAAATCAGGGAAATGCAAACTAAAACTGTGAAGTTATACTATTTCATAAACTAAAACTGTGAAGTTATACTATTTCATAGAATCGTTAAAAAAGGACCGTCAACACCAAGGGTTGGTAAGGGTGCAGAAGTAATGGAAATGGAAATGGTATATTCCCTCTGGAAAACCGTAGTTTCTTATAAAAGTAAACTTATACTTAATATATTACCTCATAGTTCTACTCCTGACACATAACTTTACCCAAGTGAAATGTAAACACATCTTCCAAAATTGTATGTGAATGTTTATAGCAGCTTTACTCCTAATGGCCCAAAGTGAGTCAAAACAATCCAAATGTTTAACAAATCGTGAATCATAAACAAACTGTGGTCTATTCATTAAATGAAATACTCCTTAACAATACAAAAGAATAAATGGTGGTACACAGAACAGCATGATTAGTCTCAAGATCATTAAGCTAACTGAAAAAAGGCAGACCCAAAACAATACACAATTCCATTTCTATGAACTTATAGAAAAGGTAAAACTACAGGAGAGAGACCACATCACTGGTTGCCAGGGATTTGTCAGGAGGAGACTGACTGCAAAGGACTAGGGGGAACTCTTTTGAGGTAATGGATTTTTTCTATATCAAGGGTCGGCAAATTTTTTCTACAACGGGCCAGGCATTAAATGCTTCAGGCTTTGCAGGGTGATACAGTCTGTCACAAGTGGTCATCTCTGCTTTTTAGTGTAAAAGCTGCCACAGACAATATGTAAAAGATTGAAAATGACTGTTTGTCTATGGATAACTAAATTTGAATTTCATGTCACAAAATATTGTTTTTATTTATTGCTACCATTTAAAAATATGAACACCATTCTTAGTTCATGGGATGTACAGAAACAGGTGGTAGAGGGTTTGGCCTGAACGGTGTAGTTAGCTGATTCCTGTTTTACAGCATGGTTGTAGTAGTATTTATACAAATGTGTTCATTTTTCAAAGTACTTATCTGTACACATTATAATCAATACATTTTATAATGTAAGTTTTATCTCAATAAAGCTGATAAAAGAAAAAAAATTAAACAGAAAAATAGCTAGCATCTTCTTTGTGCAACTTCCATAGATGTGTAAACAAAAAAGCAGATTATAAATTTTTATATTAAAAGCAATATCTAACAAAATATTATTAGCAATAGAGATAAAATGAAATAAAACAGGCATTATATAGATTTCAAATATAGTTAACAAAAATGGGTGTGAATTTGCTAAGTACCTAGAGTCAATAATTTGTATCACACTAAACCAAACAAATACAAATCCTCTTATATATATATAAGGTTTTCATTTTTGCTATAGATGTATTTTAATGAGAAGTGAAGCTGGAGGTTTAAATGGAGTACAGAGAGTTCACATTTGCACATTTTTACCTTTGGCTGAAAGGATTTTATTATAGTGAACAGCCATGTGATTCTTGACCAGCTGGAGAGTGCTTAGTCTGAGAGAAGAGGAGTCAGTGCAAAAAGCTAAAAATTAAAACATAATCATTATATATTTAAAACTAATATAAAAACCATGAGATAAACAAGGTACTGATTATTTAATTCATTCTTACAAAATGTTCTGAAATTCAACCAGAGATATTGATATGACATTGTGATGTGAATCTTTAATCTTGCACTGATAATGCCAATGAGCTATTGACCATTTGGGTTCAAACCTTCCTGAGAATAAAATTTTACAAGCCTGAGAGTCTGAGGAAGAGATTCTAGGATATGACCTATTATTGCATTTAGAAAACTATTTCTTTTTGGCAGCTCTCAATCTTGTAACTAAGAATGTTTAGCTGCTTGCTTAATTAGTTACCACTGTTAATACTTAAACAATCAATGAAGTTTCAGAAATTCAATGAATACCCAATCCCAAAACTCTACATACAAAAATTATATTCCGAGAAGCAAATTTCTAACTTAAACCTGAAAACAAGATCTACATATCAGTTTACTACATTCTTTTTGAAGTACTAAAACTATCTTATAACAAGTGTAATTGCAAAGAAATTCCATGACATGAAACTCCTTGGTACTCATTCAAACCATTTAAAAGAAATCTTAGAAATAGTTAAGCACTTACATACAAGTATAAAATGTAAATGTAGGCAAAACTTTTTTAAACATTAAAAAGTCTTTGAGAATACATGCAAAATGGTTAAAAAAATTCAGCAGATAAAACGGCATATGGAGATTGAAAAATAAGTGACTTCTCTACCCTGACCTTTAGTCTCTCTTCCCAGAAATACACCGTTACTGTTTAAATGCATCCTTCCAGAGGCTCTGTGCATAATATAAGCCTATGCAATAATTATGAGCTTGATGCTACTACTAAAAATATTTACTGAATAAATGCCATTTACCATGCATTGTTCTAAATTCTTCATAAGTATAAACTTATCTCATCATTATTATCATCATTTATTCGAAGTGAAAACTGAGGCACAGAGATATAAGTTACATCTTCAAGGTTACACTGTTGATAAGGGATGCAGCTTCCATGTGACGCAAGGCAGCCTCATACTTACAACCACCATACCTATACCAGCTCTATACATATATTCTTTAAAAGAAAGTTAGCAAACTTTACATATTGTTCTTTATCCTGATTTCTATGTATGTATATTTTAAATCTAGTTTCAACTTTTTATTTAAAATTCATTTTTTTAAAGTTTATGATTATGGCTGTATATGTATGTATGTATCACACTGTAAGACAAATAAGTGAGGCAACTGAAAATAAGATCCTCCCAACACATTTGGAGGTAAGAGTATCAAAGATTTTTCATGTAAATAGGGAAAATAAGGCTTTCAATTATTTTGCTTAAGAATATTCACTTATACTTCTAAGCTATAATTACAAAAATTTATTTTAAAACCTATCTTAAAAATTTACCTTGAAAGTTTTAAAATATAAAAATATCACAGCACCTAGAAATCCAGTTGGATAAAGAGGCCCATAGGCTTTGCTCCTAATATGAAATGTATTATTCAAGTGCACTTTTTCTTGGCATAGCTTTTCCTTTTCAGTGCTTATGTCTTTAATACCTGCTACTTACCATTTTAACAAGGCAGGCATGCCTTAAATCAGGGTAGTTTCCTGGCAAAAGTAGAGCTGGGCTGCTGTAGCAGCTGGGAGCAGGAGACAGCCAAGTCCACATCCAGGGCACAATAATAGTTTGAAATCATAGACTCCAAAATTCTCTAATCTCAAGAACGCCTATATTTCATTAAAATTAATAATATGAAGTTCAAATATTCGTCAAATGAAATAATTTTTCCATCATGTCATATAATTTGCAAGTAAAGGAAACACTCAGACAATCTTTTAACAAAGTTACCATTTTAAGCACCTCACTTACCATTACTTTTGGTGCTCAAGTGTCCTTTAAATAGGCATGGTGGACCATATCTGGGAAGGACAGAGGTTGCTCTGACTTTTAACAAGAAAAAAAATAATAAATTAGGATAAATGAAACACAACTTTTACAAAAACAATATTCAATATTTTTTAAATAATAAATTTATCACAAAATAATTTCTTTCCCAAAAGGTGATTATGTTTTTAGTGGTAATCTCCAAAACAGGAAGTCTGAGTTACGGCATTAAATGTAATTTAATATGCAAAATATAAATGCTATATCCCCCAAACAGAGACGTTTTAAGAGGGTAAGATGGCTAGTTCACTATCAGGTGGGCTGTTAAAAGCTATAACAAGGAGGACACATACAAAGTCTAGAAGATATATGGATGACTAAATGTAGAAAAAAGAAGTATCAAGATAGGAGAACTAAAATCTAGGACCAGAGAACAAAGCTTATCAGAATAGATTAAAACAGAAAAACAAACTGAGGTCAGAATACCTATGAAGCTCTTTCTATGTCACAGGTCAGAGTGCAGGATGGAAAAAAAATACTTAGGACAATACAAGCCAAGGCAATGCCATCTGAACTGGGAAAAAAGACAGTGATGAAATGAGCATAGCTTCTACCAAGAAAGAAGGAGGGTAGAAAAAATACCAACAAACTCTCAGAAAAACCTCATTTCTCCAGATAGAAAGAACTGTGACTTTTTTCTTGTCCAGAATTTAATGCCTCTTCACCTGGAAATGACAACTCAACTTTCTTTTGGGCGACTGCTATTCCTTTACTCTTAGCCCAGGTGGTTCAAAGAGAGCTGACCCCACTGTCAGGGTTAGGCATAAAACCCAAATCTGGACAGCTGCGTTGCCAGCGTCAGCAATGCTATGTGATCCAAGTCCCGCCATGAGATACACAATCCTGGGCCTTTGACTGGAACTATTAGGAAAGGTACTTTCATTTCACTGGGCTTGCTAAACCCAGTGAAGGGTCTAAGCAAGCCCTGTATTGCTGGTGGCCATCCCGAACCATATAAAGGAACCTGTCTGAGAATGAAGCCTACACAGTCAAGTGGAACCAAGATAGAAAGAGATTCCTTGGTGACATCATTTGAGTACCTGAGGCCAACCATATTTGATGCTCTACCTTACCTAGACTTTTCTTTATATTAGCCAAAAAAAAAAAAAAAAAAAAAATTACATTTTAGCTTAAACTAGTATGAGCTGATTTCTTCATTTGTAGTCAAAATGCTAATTAATTTAGTAGTAACCCTGCCAGGCAGTGCTCCAAGCACTTTACTGGTATAAATTCATTTAATCCTTACAATTCTCCCTACTTTATAGATGAGGGTAATTGAAGCACAGAGGTTAAACTCATAATTTGCCAAAGATTACACAAGATTGTGACAGATTTGGGATCTGAGCCCAAGTAGTCTGGTTCCTGGATCTTACTTATTACACTATCTTGACCAATATAAACTGCTCAGTACTTGAACCATGCTCTAAGCTACTAAATCATGTGAAACAGATCAAGAAGATATCTCAACTGTATGTAGTTTATTCCCTTCAAATTCCATTCTATTCTATGTATGTTTCACTATAGGTCACAGAAAAGGGAAAAACAGGTATACCCAGAGAAGTGTGAAAGGATGAAAAGAGAATGAAAAAAGGTTGGAACCTAGTGATACTGCCTTGGATAGAAATGCTTCCCCACCCATCTGTAGGTGACAGCTGTGAACAAGGTGGTTAATATTTGGCCCCAGGAATCAAACCAGCTTCTCTTTAGCATAAGATGGTGATAAGAACAAACATGGAATTTAGATGTTCCTTGATGTCTATGTTCCCTTGTCTATTTACCATCAGATGTACACCAAGGCATATACTCATTGGGTTCTGATATTCCTACAGATAAATGTCATATTAAAAGTGACAGAATTAGGGCTGGGCACAACGGCTCATGCTTGTAATCCCAGCACTTTGGGAGACCAAGGCAGGCAGATCACCTAAGCTCAGGAGTTCAAGACCAGCCTGGACAACATGGTGAAACTCTAACTGTACAAAAAAAATACAAAATTAGCTGGGTGTGGTGGTGTGCACCTGTAGTCCCAGCTACACAGGAGGCTGAGGTGGGAGGATGATTGAGTCCAGGAGGCTGCACTGCACTCCAGTCTGGGCAACAGAATAAGACCCTGTCTCAAAAAAAGAAAAAAAAACCCAAAAACCTAACAGAATTGATGGGAGAAACAGACAACTTAATTCATCTACCCTCTCACAGTTTCTGGGTCCTGCTTTGTGTCCTGTGTATAGGTCACATTGTCCTGTTTTTGTTTTTGTTTTTTTGCATGACTTGTAATTTCTTTTTGTTGAAAAGTTAACATTTTAGGTAATATATTGTAGCAACTCTAGATACAGAATCCTCTCCTGAGCTTGTTTCCATTGTTGTTCACTTGTTTGTTTAGTGACTTGGCTAAGCAATTTATCAGTCTATTTCCCATGGAATGGGAAGCCTCTGATACCACTCCTCAGTGATGAAGCTTTGGGCACATGCACAATCACGCCTTCGCTAATGAGGTCTGAACCCCAGTCTTCGGGAGAAAGTCTCTTTCAAATTGTCCTTCCTTGAGTACTTTCCCTTAATTCTAGGTACCAAATACAGTTTTCTTATATCTTTTTAATTAATTCATTAAATTTTTTAAATACTAGAGACAGGGTGTTGCTATGTTACCCAGGCTGTTTACAAACTCCTGGCCTCAGGTGATGCTCCTGCCTCAGCCTCCTAAAATGCTGAGATTACAGGCATGAGCTGACATACCCAGCCTCTTACATCTTATACTCTTTTATGAAAGTATAACAATTCTTTAACTTTTCCTTGGATAAACTAATGTATGGTTTCTATCTCCTGACTGGACCCAGAATGAGCCAAAGGGGCATGAAGAAGTAGCCTAAAAACCAAATGCCAAGGAAAAGAACATCATTCTCTAACTATTAGGACTAACATCCTGTCAATGAGATCGAAGATCTTAGTGGGGAAATTCACGGGTATATGAGAGCAGCCCATTTTCCTACACAATTTGATTAAAATAGCCAGAAGAAAGTCCAGTGAGGAAAGATGAAAGTGTTTCTTGTGGCAGGGTTTCTCCGGAAGACCAAAGGTTTCGGAATCTACCATTGATAAGCGTCTCTATGAGACCAATAGATCAAAATAATTTTTTTTTTTTTGAGATGGAATCTTGCCCTGTTGCCCAGGCTGGAGTGCAGTGGCATGATCTTGGCTCACCGCAACCTCCTCCTCCCAGGTTCAAGTGATTCTCCTGCCTCAGCCTCCCCAGTAGCTGGGACTACAGGCACATGCCACCATGCCTGGCTCATTTTTGTATTTTTTGGTAGAGACAGGGTTTAATTATGTTGCCCAGGCTGGTCTCGAACTCCAGACCTGAAACTCCCAGAGTGCTGGGAAAAAAATTTTTTTCAAGTTACTTTCAGTTACCTATACTAATAGGTTGCCTCCTCTCCTCCCCAAAAGTCATTTATATTAGAGTGAATGGCAATTTGTTATTACCAATCTTTTCTTCATCTTCCCCCATAGGAAGCTGGAAGCCACGCCTTATATATTACCTAGTCCAAGCCCCCATTTGATAAATAACTGAGGCCCAGGGATGTAGAGTGAGGTGAAGATGACCTAGTTAATAGGAAACAAAGATTACAAACAAGACTAACCGTTTTTCAGTCTGTTGCTCTATTATACCACCATTTAGAAGGTTTGCCTTGCAAAAGAATGTCTAAAACGTGATTACAGTAAGAGCATGACAAAACATAATTTTTCTTTAGATATTTTAACATTTTATCATCTGAAATAACTAAAAGCACCTTCTAATGAAATCTAAGAAATTTATTTTCAATTAAGTATTTTAGCTTTGTCTAAAATTATTTATGGTTTCCTATTAATAATAATTTACAGTATATGAAAGCTGACTGCCCCAGTTATTTGCTGATTACATTTATTTTAAAAATTCAAAATTAATAACAATATTTGATATTATCATATATTATATCCTAAAAAGGAAGCTAACTAAATTGTGCAAGTTGTAAAAATATTAACTTTTACATTTGGCATGAACCCAATTTTTAAAATAATTCAAAAATCAAATACTGACAACTTACTAAATCTACTATACTCTAAATTTTACATATATCCTTTCCCCCTGCCCATCCCTACCATGGAATAGTAAGTAAACGCATTGGCTTCAGATTTTATATTTTTCACCTAGATTCAAATCCTGTTCTGCCACTGTGACCTTGGCAAATCATTTGTGATCTTTTGCTTTAGTTTCTTCACTATGAAATAAGGCTAATGCCTAACAAGATATTTTTGTACATTAAATGATATAATTTGGAAATAGGTCCTAGTACATAGTAAGGGTTTTAGTTTATGTGCAAAATTTCTTAAGATCATAAAGCGTTTTGATTTGCTTTTTCTGAAACCTAGGTTGGTAAAGTGTCAGAATATACAGTTTGCTGATCAATGAATAGTTATCTCCTACAATCAGAGTAGCACTTATTTTGATCAATGACTACATAATAAAGGCAGACTCATTCAAAAAAAGACATCCAGGAATCATTTAGCAGTTTGGTTTAAAGGCAGTCTTTTAAATAGATAAAAACACTGTATTAGGAGGGGCGGGGAGTCTAAAGATTGCCTCATTTGACTCGAGGAAAGAATGCTACTGGTTCAGAAAGTGTGAAAATGCAAATTATTTGGTTTGGGCCGATTTGTAGAGATTTAAGGTTATATTTCCCCACCCCCCAACCTCACCCCATGATGTCCACCTGACTTAAGAAATCAGTAGAGAACAGGTGTATATAGTGATTACGGATTGCTGCTAAAACTGCAGTCCGCTGACCAGCAACACTGCATTACCTGGAAATTTATTATAAATGCAAAATCTCAGCCACCCCCAAGGGACCTACTGAATCATAATCTGCATTTTAACATGATTCTGAGGGGATTCCTATTTACATAAAGTTACAGAAGCCCTGGGTTACTCAATAGCTTTGGGGGAGGTAGTTACTGAATGGGAGATTTCGTATTTACTGACCACTTAAAATGTGCCAGGATCTTCTCTACATTATCTGCATTTAATCTTCAAGAACTCCATGGCTTGAGTATTTGACCCTCATGTTCAAGAGATGAGAAAACTGAGGGTCGTCTCCATGGAGAGCAGAGGGGTTTGATTTGGGGCCCGGGGAGGTCTGACTCCAAAGACCAAACCTGGTTCCTCTGCCTGGGAGCTACCGAGGTTTAAACGGCTGCACGACCCTGAGTTCAGCAGACAGGCGCCCCTGGTGTCAGGGCGACAAATTCAGGGCAAAGAAGCGGACCTGCGAGGCTGGCAGGCAGTCTCTCCCTTTTCCTTTGCGCGGGCCCGGGCAGCTCCGGGCAACACTGGCGATTCAGCCAGGGGTAGGAAGCGCCCAAGGGGCGGCCTTGCACTCGGCTGCCCGGACCCGAGGCTGGGAGCGCCGGCTGGAGCAAGGGGCGAGGCGGCGGTAGCCGGTGACAGCTGCCCTTTACCTCTCCGGCTGCCATCCATGCTTAGTCCTCTTGCAGCCGCCGTAGGGACACGGAGGATCCCCTTCGGTCCTTCCCCTGGCCGGGCCCAGCCCCGGCAGTGGAGAACTGGAAAGTAAGAGCCTGCGGGGGCGGCAGCAGCAGGGAAACCGTCGCCAGGCCGGTTGCTAAGGGCCGGGTCCGGTGAGTCGCGATTATGACGTCACGGCGCAGCGGACGTACGCTCCGCAGCCCCGCGCCAGGGGTGCCCGGTACTAGGAGGACAGTTGCGGACGGAGAGACCTGGCGGGGAAGGTGCATCGAGCGCCAGTCTGTTGCTCTGGGATCCTGCCAGTTTTCCGCAGAGCGACCTCCTGTCAGGATCCAAGTCACCAGCACCTGGCAGGCTCTGTCCCTGCGGGAAGAGCAGGGAGAGGAGGTGGACTCATCTGGCATCCACGTCCCCTGGGTCCTGGAGAAAAGTCAAACACAAATGTTAGTTGAGGTCAGGGTAACATTTAACCAGTTCCAAATAATTAAATTTCAAAGCAGTCCGTGAACCTTTGGATTAGTGAAAATCCTAGGAGTGAAAAAATCTGCATATTTACATCTTAATTCTTAACCTTAATAATAAGTTTGAATTTCCTTTCTGCTCACCAAGCTTCCCCCGTCCTGACCCTGCCTCCCTTTTATCGTAAGTTTCAATCCATTTTTCTTTATAATGGAAGAGAGCTGCAACATGAATAAGGGGTTGATTTATTTATGGCTTTCTATAATTTGTTTAATTTTGAAGCAGTTACCTTTGAATCCTTGGAAATAACGTCAGAACAGGGTAGGAAGCATTCTGTCACGTAAGACTTCTCAGCCCAAATGTCCATTGACATTTTGGGCTGGTTGTATAATTCTCTGTTGTGGGGGTGCTGTCCCTATGAACTGTTTCGTGTAGCATCCCTGGCCTCTGCTCACTAGAAGCAAGTAGCTTCTCAGAAGCAGACCCCACCCACTCCACCTCCAATCCTGACAGTCGTAAATGTCTCCAGACATTGTGAAATATTCCCTGGGGGGCAAAATCGCAACTCTGTTGAGAACCACTGCTGTAATGAAAAGAATCCTGGTTTGGAAGCCAGATATGCAGAACTTAATTCTGAATTTTCTGCTACTTACCGGCTTGATCTTGAATTAGTTTCTAAAACTTTCTGAGCCTGAGTTTCCTCTTTTCTAATGTAAATTGTGAAAGTCGTCAGCATTAAAATAGAGTCACACGTATTAAAAAAGAAAACCTGACAAGTGGAGCTGAGGAAGGCCACGAAGGAGAGTTGTCATGCATGAATGCCTGATAATAAAAACTATCACAAAATACTGCAAAAACCGCAAGCTTGAACAAAGACTTACCTTACCCAAAAAGATACTTCTATGAGGACATCTGCCCAGCAATTGTCTGTCCAACCTTGAACTGACGTCACCCTTGTTATTGATGCTTGGAGCTAAGGCTAATTACCTCAAAACAATTATGTATGTAATCCTCTCCTTTTTTTATTTTTTAAAAAACCTTCATTTTCCTTTAATTCCTTGAATATGCAAACAATTTGCCATGGCACACATATTCCCATTCCAATGCCCTTTCCTGGATAAATGTCATTTTCTTCTGGAGATGTGAGGACTAAGCTCTGATTTCTTTATCTTGCCCAAATTCCTATCTAAGGGGTCTAGGGAGTCATGCCCTACAAACCATAAATTCTTATCAGATGAGTTTTATTTGTCTCTATATATCATGACTTACTTTCCAATCTGATTCTGGCACAACATTATGAGACAAGGAAAAAAAATAAAAAAAAAAATTTTTTTTTCTTCTTTTTTTTGAGACAGTTTCGCTTTGTCGCCCAGGCTGGAGTGCAGTGGCGCGATCTGGCTCACTGTAAGCTCCGCCTACCGGGTTCAAGCGATTCTCCTGCCTCAGCCTCCCCAGTAGCTGGGACTACAGGCGCCCGCCACCACGCCCGGCTAATTTTTTTGTATTTTCAGTAGAGACGGAGTTTCACCGAAATCAAAATATTTAACCCCAAAATATATTTCCTTGCCATACGTTGAAACTGCCCTGCAAAGTCTCTTGTGGGGAAAAATCCACATTCTGTAGAGAATCTCTTTTCCCCTTTGTTTTCCTTCTTTCCTTTCCAAATCCAGGAGATAATCAACTGAAAGCCAGGCCTGTCTCTTTGAAGTCTGCTATCTGAGAGCCTCCTCTGCACAATAAAACTTGGTCTCCACAATCCTTTATCTTAACCCCAACATTTCCTTTCTATTGATCCCAGGTCTTCAGATAAACTCAACCAATTGTCAACCCGAAAATGTTTAAATTTACATATGCATTGAGTTGTCCCACCTTTCTGAACCAAACCAATATATTTCTTAAACGTATCTGATTGATGTCTCATGCCTCCCTAAAATGTATAAAACCAAGCTGCACCCCAACCACCTTGGGCACATGTTCTCAGGACCTCCTGAGGGCTGTGTCATGGGCCATGGTCACTCATATTTGGCTCAGAATAAATCTCTAAAAATATTTTACTAAGTTTGACTCTTTTTGTCAACAGTCTACCTCTCTGTTGCTTAGGATGAAAAAATGATGCTACTAATTTTGTAGTTAAAAGAAGTAACAGTGCCTGGCAAATAAAAGAATGTATTCAAAAAATGTTAGCTTTCTGTCTTCTAAGATTCCTATCTCAGCAGAGCTGGGTATCAGGGAATTCAGGCTTGAGGAAATAAGTCAGAAACCCTATAATAAGGAAGGAGAAATAAATCAGAAACCCGGTTATAGTAACACTTGAACCCCTGTTTTCCTAAAACCCAGGGTAGATAGACAATGATTCAAAATTGGAGGCATCTTGAAGTGTGTGTGTGCTGGCTTTGTGGCCCCAACAAGTCATTTGGAAGGATACAGCAGCAGGGAGTCAGATGTTATGCAGTGTATTAGTTCATTCTCACATTGCTATAAAGAACTACCTGAGACTGGGTGATTTATGAAGAAAAGAGATTTAACTGACTCCCATTTCCATAGGTTGTACAGGAAGCATTGCTGGGGAGGCCTCAGGAAACACAATCATGGCAGAAGAGCAAAGGGGAAGCAAGTAGCTTCTTCACATGGCACAGTAGGAGGGAGAGAGAGTGAACAGGGAAGTGCTACACACGTTTAAACAAACAGATCTCATGAGAACTCAGTATCATGAGAATGCAAGGGGAAAATTCACCCCTGTGATCCAATTACCTCTCACTAGGTACCTCCCCCAACATTAGGGATTACAGTTCAACATGGAATTTGGAGGTGGACACAGAACCAAATCATATCATGCAGAGAAAAAAAACTCCTTCCTAGGTACTGACTATTGCTTGAAATCCATTTCTAAGATCATGAAGGCCTTTATTTCACTACTTGCAACTGCAAATACTTTGCATATAATAGGCCCCAGTAAGCATTTGTTGAATTGAATTAGAAATAAAGAACCCAAGGCAAACACCCTTGGAATAAGCAACACAGTGACCTGACTTAGGGAAGGTGATACCAGCTCCTCTTAGAAAAGTAGACTCTGGGATGACAAGTAGATTTTGTTTTCAAAGTAGAAAGGGGACTCCGTGATCTAGAGAGGACAGCAGAATGGGAGAAATTTCTGAAGACCATATTGCCTGGTACCCAACTTTGTCTGAAGCCATCTATTTCATTATTTCTCTTTCAACATTTTGTTCCAATTATTTCAAGAATGTGTGCACAATAGGGTCTATTTCTCTCCAATTTTAGCAATGAACATATTATCCTAAGTGCAATTTAATTTGTCCTTTGCTGTGGCTCTATGTATGTAAACATGAGAGAAGATTCTTTCTGGTTGCTATTCCCAGGAAATAATTCATGATCATGGGTGATGGATACAGCTGGTATGAGTTTATTACAGAGTGAGCTCCCAAGAAACATCCTTCTATTGGGGAAATCATCACCAGCTGCAATGGCCTTAGAGAGTAGGCATTCTGAAGACCTTTTGTTGAATATATATGTTTACACATGAATTTCATGTTCTGAAATTATTCCGATGCTATAATCTTGTTGTTGACATTTAGGAATCTGTGTATGTGTTTTTTGTTTGTTTGTTTGTTTTTTCATAGAGACGGAATCTTGCTCTGTTGCTCAGGCTGGAGTGCAGTGGTATGATCTCGACTCACTGCACCCTCCGCCTCCCGGGTTCAAGCAGTCCTCTTGCCTCAGCCTCCTGAATAGCTGGGACTACAGGTGCATGCCACCGCGTCCGGCTAATTTCTTTTGTATTTTACCAGAGATGGGGTTTCACCGTGTTGCTCAGGCTGTCTTGAACTCCTGAGCTCAGGCAATCCGCCTGCCTTGGCCTCCCAAAGTGCTGGATTACAGGGGTGAGTCACCGCACCTGGATAATTTTTGTATTTTTAGTAGAGACAGGGTTTCACCGTGTTGGCCAGGCTGTTCTGAAACTGAAACTCCAGGCCTGAAGTGATCCCCCTGCCTCAGCCTCCTAAAGTTCTGGGAATACAGGCGTGAGTCACTGTGCCTGACCCATATGTGTATTTTAGACGGAAATACTTTGTTTCCCTTAATGAATTTGCATGAACTAGCCAATTATTGGGTTTCTTTTTTAGTATTAGCTTACTGGAACCTCAAAACTAAGATTTGTGCTCAGTTGCAAATAAATATTCATGGACTTTTAAAAATTTATCTCTTTAATTCCCTTTATTAGGAATATGACTTCCATTCTTCTATTCTTCTTTTAATGGTTCAGTTAGACCTGTCTTATTGGATGAGATTTAAGCCCTTTGGAAATGGGCTTTCATATAACTGAAATATATATTTCAATTTTATATAAATGAAATAAACGATATATTTTAATACCATAACCTATAGTTATGCAAATAATATATAGTTTATTGTTTATTCTGTTTTATTATATATTATTATCTTAAATATTATGTTATTATTATACATTTAATCTATGTCTTTATGGATGACCCCTAGTTTCATAATTCAGAGGATTCCTGGAATTTATATTTCCGTGTTTAGAAAATGTTCCAGTAAATACAGTGAAAACAACAAGAAGTCAAAGATCAAAACAACATTTTTCTATTTATTGAGTTATTGTGAACGTATTTTAATCCTTAAAGTTCCTGAAAGACAAAAATGAAGGAAATTTTGGGAATTTTTAAAACTTATACGTATGAGGGCAGAGTAAAATTATAGACTTAAATGTGCACTGTGCTAACCTCAGTCTCAAAACAAAATTGCTTAGGTTTTGGGGACTTAAGATTGCTTAAGAATTTGAGCTATTAACTATTTCTCAGTCATTCTCTAATTGAAATAATGTAGCAATTGATTCATCTAGTAACTAAATGAGGAAATGGAACTTTACAGCTTGGGGGTATTAGCATGTTATGAAATAATGAATTAATTTGCTGTTTGTCACTAGAGGGGGCTTTAGGAAAGTTTTAAGCTCCATCCCTGTGAGGAAAGCAGCCATGCCAAGGCAGTATTGCTTACAAATCTTATTCAAGCAATATGTAATGTGCAACTGACAAACATTTTAAAAAGTGACTCCAGGGGAGGGGTGGAGTGAGATAGCTGAATAGAAGGCTCCGCCAGTCATCCCTTCTCAGGAACACCTAGCTTGACAACTGTCTACACAAAGGGAGTAACCTTCCTAGGAATGAAAAATCAAGGGAGCACTCTCAGTGCCTGGCTTTGATTTCACATCACTGAAAGAGGCACCAAAGAGGGTAGGAAAGACAGTCTTAAATTGCTGATGCTACCCCTCTCTCCTCCCCCATTCCCCAGCAGCAGCTGCCTGGTACAGACAGTCTCTGTGCTTCAGAGAGGGGGAGCACAGCGATCATGAGGCTTTGCATTAGACTCAGTGCTGCCCCAACACAGCAGAAGGCGAACTGAGCTGTACTCAGCTGATGCCTGCCCATGGAGGGGGCGTTTGGACCGGCCCAAGGCAGAGGGTAATTGTCCATTCCAGCGGTTGGAGCTTGAGTTCTGGCAAGCCTTGTCACTGTGGGCTGGAGGCACTGGGGCCCTAAGTGAACTTGAGGGGCAGTTTAGGTCACAAGAACTTCAGTTCCTAAGCAAGTCCTAGTGTTGAGCTGGGCGCAGAGCCAGTAGATTGGGTCGGAGGGTGGGACATATGACCTATTAGGACACCAGCTGGGGAAGCTAAGAGCGTGCTTGCACTCCTCCCCGTTTGTCCCCCCTCACCAACCCCAGGCTACACAGCTGATGAAGAATCAGAGTATCTTAACAGCAGAATTGATCAAGCAGAAGAAAGAATTAGAGAGCTTGAAGACAGGCAATTTGAAAATACACAGTCAGAGGAGACAAAAGAAAAAAGAATTAAGAAAATGAAACATGCTTACAAGATCTAGAAAATAGCCTCAAAAGGGAAAATCTAAGAGTTATTGGCCTTAAAGATGAGGTAGAAAAAGAGATAGGGATAGAAAGTTTATTCAAAGAAATAATAAAAGAGAACTTTCGAAACCTAGAGAAAGATGTCACTATCCAAGTACAAGGTACAAGAAGGCCACAGAACACCAAGCAGATTTAATCCAAAGAAAACTACTTCAAGGCATATAATAATCAAACCCCTAAAGGTCAAGGATAAAGAAAGAATCCTAAAAGCAGCAAGAAAAAGAAACACTAGAGCTCTAATACATCTGGCAGCCGACTTTTCAGTGGAAACCTTACAGGCCAGGAGAGAGTGGCATGACATATTTAACGTGCTGAAGAAAAAAAAACTTTTACCCCAGAATCGTATATCTAGTGAAAATATTCTTTAGACATGAAGGAGAAATAAGGACCTTGCCAGATAAACAAAAGCTGAAGGATGTCATTAACACAAGACTTGTCTTACAAGTACTCCCCTAAAGAGAGTACCTCAATCAGAAAGAAATGGGCATTAGTGAGCAATAAGAAATCATCTGAAGGTACAAAACTCACTGGTCATAGCCAATATACAGGAAAACACAGAAAATTATGACACTGTAACTGTAGAGTGTAAAGTACCCTAAAGTAGAAAGACTAAAAGATGAAATCAAAAATAATAATTACAACTTTCGAAGACATCGACTGTGCAATAAGATATAAATAGATACAACAAAAAGTTAAAAAGCTGGGGGATGAATTTAAAGTGTAGAATTTTTATTGTTTTGTTTTTTTTTTTGCTTGTTTGTTTATGCAAGCTGTGTTAAGTTGTTATTAGCTTAAAATAATTAATGATAATAAATACAAGATAGTATTTGCAAGCCTCATGGTAACCTCAAATCAAAAAACATACAACAGATACATAAATCCTCAGAGAAATGCAAGTCAAAATTACAATGAGCTATCATCTTGCCTCAGTTAAAATGGCTTTTATCTGAAAGACAGGCAGTGACGTATGCTGGCAAGGAGGTGGAGTAAAGGGAACACCTGTACCTTGTTGGTGGGAATGTAAATTAGTACAGCCTCTATGGAGAACAGTTTGGACATTCATCAAAAAACTAAAAATACTGCTACCATATAAATCAGCAATCCAACTGTAGCGTATATACCCAAAAGAAGGGAAATCAGGATATTGAAGAGATATCTGCACTCTGAAGTTTGTTGCAGTACTATGTACCATAGCCAAGATTTGGAAGCAACTTAAGTGTCCATCAAAAGATGAATGGATAGGCCGGGCATGGTGGCTCATGCTTGTAATCCTAGCACTTTGGAGTCCTAGGTGGGCAGATCACTTGAGGTCAGGAGTTCAAAACCAACCTGATCAACATGGTGAAACCCTGTCTCTACTAAAAATACACACACACACACACACACACAAATTAGCTGTGCGTGTTGGCAGCGCCTATAATCCCAGCTACTCAGGAGGCTGAGGCAGGAGAATCGCTTGAACCCAGAAGGCAGAGGTTGCAGTGAACCGAGATCGTGCTCCTGTACTCCAGCCTGGGTGATGGAGCGAGACTCTGTCTCAACAACAACAACGACAAGATGACTGGATAAAGAAAACATACATATACACAATGCAGTACTATTCAGTCATAAAAAGGAATGAGATTTTGTTATTTGCAACAACGTGGATAGAACTGGACGTCATTATATTAACTGAAATACGCCGGGCACGGAAAGACAAACTTCATATATTTTCACTTATTTGTGATTTAAAAATCAAAACAATTGAACTCATGGAGACAGAGAGTATAACGATGGTTACCAGAGACTGGGAAGAGTAACAGGGTTGGAGGGGGAAATGGGGATGGTTAATGAGTACAAAAAATAGTTAGAAAGAATAAATAAGGCCTCATATTTGCTAGCACGAAAGGGTGACTATAGTAAAAAATAATTTAATGGTAAATTTTAAAATAACTATGTGAAAGGAAAATAAATCTCAGGACCCCAGAATCACTAAGCCAAAGGGAAGACTCAAGCTAGGAACTGCATCAGGCAAACCTGCCTCCCAATTTATTCCTAAATAAGACAGCTACAAAGATAAAAAAGCAACACACCTGCCTCACAGTTTGCCCACTGGGAAATTCCTTGTGGGGCCCAAGATCTTTATCCTAAAGTAGCTCTGTTGAATTTTATCCCAACAACGTAAGTAATAGCTTATCTTCACTAGTACAGGACAAAGGACAGAACTCTAAGTCATCTCTCTGCTCCTCTGAGACACATGAATATCTGATTGCTTCCTCTGGTGTAAAAATGCAGATCGCTGAGCTAGAGAAGGCATAAGGGGTTATTCTTCTATCCCCTTTCACATGTACACTTTGTAATTGATGAAAGGCTGATCAAAGATTCAAAAGAATGCAACCACTTGTCTCTTATCTATCTACATTTTTAAAAAATTTCTTCCTCTTTCCCCTTTAGAATATCGAAACCCTCAAAATCATCTTTGGAGAGAAGCACAGATCTGTTTCCCAGGTGCAGCTTCCAAGGCCCATGTCCTTAACCTTGGCAAAGTAAACTTTCTAAATTGATTGAGACCTGCCTCAGATACTTTTTGGTTTATGATGAAAAGAGCATAATTTGATTGTGCTTGAGCAGATGTATATCCCATTTACTCTTATGTGATTATTACCAATTACTTGCCTGTATCAAAATATCTCATGTAACTCATAAATACATGTACCTATTATGTACCCACAAAAATTAAAAATTAAAAAACAAACAAACAAAAAAGCTCTACTCCAAGATAGAGCTTCTCCAATTAAATAATATATGTATACATATATATGTGTGCATACATATATATATGGTAAACCAAAATAATATTCTAAGCCCCCCCCAACTGACTGAATGGATCCTCCTGTTAGCCAAGGGGACCCAAAGGAATCTGAAAAACCAGTTCAGGCCATCACGAGAAGGGGAAGGTAGGACAAATCTCATTAAACCCTCTTCCCTTTGAAGTTCAGGCACAACTGACCAGCATTAATATGAAAATAGAAATTCTAAGACTGACAGAACAGGCTCTATAGCAATAAGCCAGCAATTTCCAAACAGACTCTAGTATGGCATCACGTGACAGATAGTAGGCCCTGAAGAAATGAAAGTAATTTACCCCCAAATATACTTATTTGATATATTTTGAAATGGTCCTGCAAAGCTGTCTCTTGTGGGGGAAATTTGCATTCTGTAGAGAATCTCCTTCCTTTATTAGGTCTTTCTGAATAGTCTGATGACCTTTAAAGTTCCACAGGAGACATTCACATCTATTGTGTCTCAACTCTCCTACTTGGAGGCTTCACCTACATGACAAAAACTTTGGTTTCCACAACCCACCCCTCCCCAGTTAGCTTCACTCAAGCTGATTTCAACTCTTCAGGCAGAGCTTACCCCTTTCAACCAATTGCCAATCAGGAAAATTTTAAATCCACGTATGACATAGAAGCCTACCCCCCACCTTCAACATGTCCCACCTTTCCCAGCTACACCAATATATACCTTACATGTATTGATTTATGTCTTACCTGTAACTTCCGTCTCCCTAAAATGCATGAAATCAAGCTATAACCCAACCACCTTGGGCACATGTCCTTAGGGTCCTCTGGGGGTGTGTCATACATAGGTCATGATCCTTAACCTTGGAAAAATAAATCTCTAAATTGATTGAGGCTTGTCTCAGATACTTTTTTTGTTTCTAATATATAAATACTGAGTTCTTTTTTGAGCATAGGCAAAAAGCACTCTATCGTCTAAAAATCCTTAATGAATAAAAAATGTCATTACCACCAAACTATACCTTGATTTTTCTTAGTCCTTAATGAATGAAAAATGTCATTATTACCAATCTATACCTTGATTTTTCTTAATTTTATTGTTAAAAGCAGGAGAGAGCAGAAGTGACCACAATTCTCTATAAAGCAGTATGTGCCTGATGGTATTAGACCAAAGAGAGTTGTGATAGGATATACTGACCCCAAGTGCTTATTTTGAGTTCTCTTATAGAATAGAACTCTGATATCTGAACACAAATATAATCTTGTCCACAGAAAATGATCACTCTCATAACTATAACACCACACAGTTTTCACTGCACTTTTTAATATGTGTAATTCCACACTCTATTTTCATTTTTCCTACAGTTGAAAAGTGCACAAAACAGTGACTCTGTAGGTACCTTCACTGACTTCTTTGTACTAACAGAAGGTTCACTCATATTGTGACCATTTGGCTAAGGCTGCTGGGACTACAGATGTCAGGTCCACTAATAATGGCCATGGTCCTCCATCTTTCCATTTCTCCCCAGCTGCGCTCTTTAAATCTTTTCGTCCAATTAAGAGAACAAGTCTCCGTGAACAGAACTTAATCATTTGGTGGTTACTAGGTAACCTGTCCCCATAGCTTAAGAAGAGCATTCCATCTATTCTTCCACTGTCAATCAATCTCCACAACAGTACATTTGGGAGGATGCTCACCCTAAAGCTTTGATAATCTCCACCAAACGCATTCTCTGTTTACAAGTGGCTTCACCATGAAAAACAAAGCGAAACAAAAAGCTTAACCAATCTGTTCATCTATCCTGATAATATCTTTTCCACTTTAAAAAAATAGAATCTGAAGTTTTAACAGTTAATGAATTTTTGAAAAGCTCTTATAAGTGCATCTACTATTCACAAACTGCCATGCACAAATGAATTTTTAAAAGCCATGATTTATGTAAGCTACCAATGAAAACCATTCTTTATCGATACTTTGCCTAGTCTTTCTAAGAGATTTCAGCCTCCACTCCAGTCACACTTTAGTTCTTTGTCTTGTTAGATGTCTGCCTGCAATATACAGAAACACTTTAAATTACTAGATTAAATGACATGAAATTGCTATTTTATACATAAAAAATGGTCAAATAGACAATATCACTTGGTTCTACCTAGTAGTTTGAAGTATTTGAAGAACACTATTAGAAACAGATTTAATTTAGACTACATTAATTATTTCTTTAGAATATTTGAGTAAGTAATCTTAGAAAATGGAGGTAGGAGGGTAGTTCTTGACATCTTTAGACATGTTCAGTCTCTGACTTAATTGAATTAAATGTGAGATTTCTCTTATCCTCTTTGAAGTCTTCCATTTCCTTATCTGCAAACAATTGCTTAGTGTTCATTATGTTTTTAAACAAAATCTAAATTATCCAAAAGTGTGAAAATGTGTTACAAAAACAGCCTATCGTTATGTAACATTAAGTATTCACTGAAGTTTATACCTATAGGCAACCTGAGATTACAATAACATTGAGGTCACAATTAACACAGGAGTATTAATATTTCCCACAGTGAAAGCACAGTCTAGATAGAAATTTTGGTGCTGACCTGGGTACAGAAAGACTTCCTCTGTGTTATTTATAACATGCAGAGTGAATGTTTCTGTACAATATCTGAATAAGGTAGAAGTGATGTTCCGACACTCTTTAATTCAGTTTGTACACAAGGCTGGAAATAAGCAAACATTTTCCCTTGTTTGTCTGAAAATTTGGGGGCTAGGAGGATGCTGGTGATTGCTAAACAAAAGTTCTAATTTTGCAGAAAAAGCTATGGAACCCAGAAAAGATAAGTAATTAGCCCACACAATTGGGCTTTATGACTCTTAATTTAGTGCTTATTCCACTAAATCAGGAAATAGGCAGCAAGACAATTGTTTCAGTGACTTGTCCTTAGGCAGGTTCACTCTCTTATGCATGTGCTACCTAAAATAATAGAAAAATGATTTTCATATGCAATTATGGACGTATAAAATGGAAAAGATCAATGAGAATTTGCTTCAGTCTTTGGTCTTAGGCAAACCTGTACCTAAGCTCTCCTAGTTAAGTAAGAATATGTATATTTTGAAGTTATACATTTTTTTTTGTAAAAGAGCAACATGTATTATTCTGAACACAGTTGAGTCTAATTTTCTTCTACTCTGGAGATGATTACTTTATCGTAATCCGGGGAGGCTGTGATTTGTATTGATTTAGAAACATTTCACTGGAGAATTATCCCTCAGAAAGCCTTCCCTTTTCAAGGATAGCATAAAGAATAACACTAATGATGTTTTGTAAAGTAAATACTGCCACATGTTATTTCAATAAATATTAATGGGTACCTACTATGTGCAAGGCTACTTAGGTCACGTTTCCCCCTCAGATTCTACAGAACAACAGTACTTTCTCCAGTTCATTTACATCCCCTTCAGTGATGCTCTGGGATTTACCTGCTTTGAATAGCATCACTGGAAGCTGGGGGTCTATAGGGATATTGTAAAGTGTCAGGAAACACAGCAGCCATTGTTAAGTGTGTGTTGGATTCAACCTGCTTTGAATTCTAGCTGTGCTTTTCCCCAGCAGTGTGGCCTTTACTAAGGGCCTCATTTCTTTATCTGCAAAATAGCATAATAATAGTGTACTATTCATGTGATTGTTAAGAGAATGACAGGAGGTAATACATTTAAATAGCTTACCACAACGTTTGACTGTCATAGTTTGGGTTCCTCTGGAACAAGAATTCAAGTACAACTAGTTTATTTAGGAGATGGTCCAAATAAACACTAGAAGGGGGACATGGAAGTGAGAAAGAGAAGGGAAGGAAGCCAGAAAAGGAATGTTATCAAGCAAGTTACCACTGTGGGTAAGTGGAACTCAATTCCACCAGGAGGGAGCTGGGAAACAGTACAGAACTCAGCACTTATCCTACCCCAGGGGTGGGGAAGCTAGGGCATTGATCCACCATCTACCAACTGTACTTGTCTAAGGACTGTAAGGGCCTTAGGTGGCTAATTCCCTGGTCTTCTGACCTTCCCTATTGGCATAAAAGGAAGCTTCCACGTTCAGAGAAAGCTCTAAGCAGTAAGGTGCATGCACTGGCTGTTGAAGTTGGCATTGGCGTTCAAGAAAGTGGCGAGGGTTGAGGAGATGGGGGCTGAGCATCAGCAGTGTCTGCTGCCTAGGCAACAGGGGCCATTCAACACGCATTTACTCTTTGTATTTTAAAATCTCATTAAGTGACCTTTTAGGATCTTTTCATATTGGCTATGCCTGGCACAGGGAGGGCGTTTGTTGTGAACACTGGTTTTTGACTGCCTAGCACCTTTTCCCTTTTCTTCCTGTGGGAAATTCATCCCAGGCCTTGATCTTCCCTCTTTCCCAGCCTCTTCTTTTCTCCTAGCCCTCTATTATCACAGGAAATGGGAATGGGATCCAGGAGAGTACTCTCAGCCAGCTGGCTTCAGGTATTGATTCCAGGTGGGTGTGGGGCCCCAGTCAGCACACCATCCTATCAGCAACCTCCCTGGGACATAGCTGCTAGAGATTGTAGTACTTTTTCTGCTGCATCTGCTAAGCTGGAAGAGAGAGACAAAGAGACTCTAGAATACATCCTGAAGACACTATTTTATCACCCAAATACAACTCTGCTTGAAACGAGCTATGCATCTGGCCCTACCAGTTATACAAGCTGTATTAGTTTATTCTCACGCTGCTAATAAAGACATACCTGATACTGGATAATTTATAAAGGGAAGAGGTTTAATTGACTCACAGTTCAGCATCGCTGGGGAGGCCTCAGGAAACTTATATTCACAGATGAAGGGGAAGCAAACATGTCCTTCTTCACATGGAGGCAGGAAGGAGAAGAATTAGAGAAATGCAGAGTGAAAGGGGGGAAAGTCCATTACAAAACCATCAGATCTCATGAGAACTCACTCATTATCACGAGAACAGCACAAAGGAACTCCCCTGGTCAAGTCAGTCACCTCTCACGAGGTCCCTTCCCCAACACGTGGGGATTACAATTTGGATTACAATTCAAGGTGAGATTTGAGTGGGGACACAGAGCCAGACCATATCATAAGCCAACAAATTCTTTTCTGTTGCTTGCAATCTAAGAGTCCTACCTGTCAGAGCATTTAATATGTACCCATAGCACTTCACGCCCTCAGATTCTAAGATTTATCTTTTAGCACATCACCTTTCAGTGTAAGTTCCCCAGTAGTTATAAAAGCTGCTTAGCAAGATGCTGGAGGCAGGTATGTATTGCTGGCATCATTATATAGCAGAACATGCTTCCTCTCAGGTGAGGTTTTGGTATTTCATACATTATTGCTCAGTCACAGTGTTAAAAAACTTCGAATTACCCCATAAGAAAGTCATTCACTTCGCAATTCTTTCAACCCTAATTACATCAAGGATAAAGTCTCTGTTTGTTACTAATATGTCTTTAGCACCTCTCACCCTTGCTAATCTCCCTTTCTAACAAAGATCAAAGCTTGGGCTCGGGGCACAGTATTTAGATAAGATTTGAGAGTATCATCTTTGTTGTGCTTATTTATGGCAATTTCTACAGTAGTAATTGGGCTTCGTTTTCAAGATTTCAGTTACCCATGGTCAACCATGCTCTAGCAATATTAAGTGGAAAATTCCGGAAATAAACACGTTCTAAGTTATAAATTGTGTGCTGTTCTGAAGAGCATGATGAAACCTTGCACTGTCCTGCTTTGTCCCATGTGGGATATGAATCCTCCCTTTGTCCAGTGTCTCCACGCTGTCTCCACTTCCCACTAATGAGTCACTTAGTAGCCCTCTCAATGATCAACTCACATCATCATAAGAAGGGTGAGTACAGTACAATGAGATGTTTACAGAGAGAGAGAGAGAACCTAAATTCATATAACTTTTGTTACTGTATTTTGTCAGGGTTGTCCTATTTTATTATTAGTTATTGTTGTTAATCTAGTCCTGTGTCTAATTTATAAATTAAGCTTCATCATAGGTAGGTATGTATGGGAAGAGACAGTGTGTGTTTAGGGTTTGGTACTATCCATGGTTCCAGGCATCCACTGGGGATCTTGGAATGTATTTTTCATGGTTAGGAAGGGACTGCTGTACTGTTCTTCCAATTATAATTGAGCCAGTTTCTTTTAAAAATATGGTTAAGTTTTAAAGTGAGTAAATTCAAGGGAAAACTATAAAGTAATAATAGTACAGGGGGTATAACAATATGGCAAAAGCCATGTAGGTGGTACTTAGAAGTCTTAGCTTTGGGAATCTCTTGCTTAGTATAGTGGTATCCCTGTTTCCAAACGGAGGAAGGAGGGAGTAGACAAGGATCCATTCAAATTGGCACAGGCTGCTTCACTGGTGTGATTTTCACTAAAGGACAAGTATGGTTCATTGAGGGAGGAGTCTCAATTCATTTACAGGTAAAAACACAGAACGCTTATTTATCCCAACCACTATTTTCAGCTCTGCTGTAACAAAGTCCCCTCCTCATTGGGTTACAGGGGCTCTTTATAACACTTCAGCCTGATGCTTTAGCTTTTTGTCATTTTCAGTAATTAAAAGTCACTTTCAGTTTTAAAGACACAGCTCTGTTTATTTAAACTTTAATTTTTTTCAGATCCAAAGCTTCTCCCCGACTCCTCCTAGCACTGGCTAGACCAGTGGGCTCCAGGGCTGGCATTTGAAGGAGCATGATCTGCTTTCAGATACCCGCTTCCTCCTACCTCCATGCACCTGCTTCTCTGATGCTGGGCTGGAGAAGGAAAAGGAACAAGAAAGACTCAGCTCCTTATTTGACTTGTCTTTACGTAGCTCTCATGGGTGGTTGACACTTTTGCTGTCTGAGGGTTCAATGTAGACAAGTGGTGGCTCCAGCGTTCCCCTCTGATGACAGCCTCCCCAAGCAGCTTCCCCAGATGTTGGTAATATGTTGTGAGATTTGACTTCCAATGAAGACCCTCTGTCTGCATTTTCCCCCACTGCTTCAGTGTACTTGCTTCCTTGACCCCTGCTGCAGCAATCCCCAGCTAGACTGTAGGCCCCAGACTCATAGACTTACAAGTACCTGTGGGATCTTTTTCTGTACTTCTTGGGATCTGGAACTATGGGAGGGATGCAAAGAATCTTACCATCCTCCATCATGCCTTGTCTTCTTAATTCATTCCCCTCCACCTGGATCACAGGGGCAGATGAGCAGATCCACTGACTAACATAGACATATTAAACCAGGAAGTGGAATCGCATTTCCCCTTTTGTTGGCACCTACAAAAGAATGGTTCTCTTGGGACCTGTCTCCCTTGGTTTTCACACTGCTATAAAGAAATACCTGAGACTGGGTAATTTATTAAAACAAAAAAGAGGTTTAATTTTGACTCACAATTCTACATGGCTGGGGAGGCCTCGGGAAACTTGCAATCATGGCGGAAGGGGAAGCAGGTATGTCTCACGTGGCAGCAGGGGAGAGAGGGAAGTAAGAGCAAAGGGGAAGAGCCCCTTATAAAACCATCAGATCTCATGAGAACTAAATCACTATCATGAGAACAACATGGGGGCCCCCATAATCCAATCACCTCCCTCCCTCCACATATAGGGATTACAGGTCCGTCCCTCAATACATGGGGATTACAGGTCGAGATGAGATTTGGGTGGGGGCACAGAACCAAACTACATCAGAACCTAAGTCCCTGATACTATGGAAGTTCATACCAACCTAGAAGGGCTACTATCTTCAGACTTTCAGAAGAGGGAACTAAATGTTCTATTACTTACAGTTAGGCATAATCCTATTCAATCACAGTCAGGCTTTTTGTAGCCTTCAAACTAGACTATGAAAATGGAATCTCCTAGAAACTACCTTTATTGACAACTTGGAATAGTTGTTAATGCAGAATGTACATTACAGAATGCCTACTTGGATGGGACTGAAAATGTGACAGTATTTCTACTCTTATATGTGGATATTTTTATAGTTTGGAGCAATTGGAAGACTGACTTGAAATGAGCCAAACCCGTATCAGATTTTATTAGCAGTTGCCTTTCCCCTATTATATTCGCCGCTCTTGAGATTATCCAGAATAATTGTTCTAACAATACTAAAGGTTTGGCAATTGCATGGACACATTACAGAGTAAAGAATTATGAGATCAAAATTCTTGGCTGGTATGGTATTAAGTGGTTGTATGAGTTTGAATAGATACATCTCTGAGTCTCAGTTTCCTAACCTTTAAAACAAAAGAGTTAAATTGCAATAAATGTTGCTTCCAGTCCTTTATTTCTATGAAAAACTTGGTATTTTTAAGACAGCTTTTTCAGCTACTGTTCTGACAAAGGCCAAATCTCTAAAACTTTGGAGTTATTTTAGGACCTGTGCTATCACAAGCTGCTCTATGAAAGATGGCAGATTTAGTGTTAGTGATTTCACTGATATTTTGCTCTTAGAAAAATTATTCATGGGCTTAAATCATGTTCAAACACTCAAATTATTAACACTATCATTTATAAAAAGTGAAACGTTTCAGGGTGAGGAACCAAATTATTCTGTCCAGTACCTCCTTCACTGATTGGAATGGGACATCTTGTACTGAACCTATAAGTAGCTTCTTCTGTATGCGCCTTCATTAAACGGGATGTTATTGTTTGTTTGTTTTTTGCAAACTCCTTGGTGTCTTCTAGTGGTTACAGTCTAAAGCAGACATTATAAAAGACCGAAGTGGGTAGGGAGTTGAGATAATTATATCAGGACAATAAGTGCTAAGTCACTAGTATTGTTACCAGGTGTATTCACTGACCAGGTACTTTGCCTTTTCAATAACAGGCATAATTAAACACACTCCCAGGCTGCACACTGCATATAACACCAAGTGATAACCCATGACCTAAAGGCGCTTGTGGCCAAAACTCATTGCTTGTTAAGAATCTCTGCCGGTTGGGCATGGTCAGGCCTGTAATCCCAGCACTTTGGGAGGCTGAGGCAGGCGGATCACCTGAGGTCAGGAGTTTGAGACCAGCCTGGCTAACACGGTGAAACCCCGTCTCTACTAAAAATACAAAAATTAGCCAGATGTGGTGGTGGGCACCTGTAATCCCAGCTACTTGGGAGGCTGAGGCAGAAGAACTGTTTGAATCCAGGAGGTAGAGGTTGCAGTGAGTGGAGATCGCTCCACTGCACTCCAACCTAAGCAACACAGTGAGACTCCATCTCCCCCACACACCCTCCAAAAAAAAAAAAAAGAAAATAATTTCCTAGGGTCGGGTGCAGTGGCTCACACCTGTAATCCCAACACTTTGGGAGGCTAAGGCAGGTGGATCACCTGAGGTCTGGAGTTCGAGAACACCCTGGCCAACATGGTGAAATCCCATCTCTACTAGAAACACAAAAATTAGTTGGGTATGGTGGTACATGCCTGTCATCCCAGGTACTTGGGAGGCTGAGGCAGGAGAATTGCTTGAACCTGGGAGGCGGAGGTTGCAGTGAGTCTAGATTGCACCACTGCATTCCATCCTGGGCCCCAAGAGCAAAACTCTGTCTCAAAAAAAAAAAAATCTCCTGGAAGGCCAGAGTGGTGGCTCATGGCTATAATCCCAACACTTTGGGAGGCCGAGGTGGGAGGATCACTTGAGCCCAGGAGTTTGAGACCAGACTGGGCAACATAGTGAGACCCTGTTTCTACTAAAAAACAATTAGCTAGATGTGGTGTTGTGTGCCTATGGTCCTGGCTACTTCTACTTGGGAGGCTGAGTCAGGAGGATCACTAGAGCCTGGGAGGTTGAGGCTGCAGTGAGCCGTGATTGTGCCATTACACTTCAGCTTGGGTGACAAAGTGAGACCCTGTCTCAATAAATAAATAAATAAATAAATAAATAAATAAATAAATAAATAAAAAGAATTTCCTGGGGAGCTTTTTAAAAGGTACACCTGGGTTTCTCCCACCCCCAGAAATTCTGATTGAATTCATTTTGGGTTGGGCTTGAGCGTTGGCGTTTTTTTTCCAGATATCCTCTCCTGATTTTCATGTGGAGCACAGTTAAAAAGCACTGAGGATATACTGTTACAGGTTCCTTATACTACAAATAAAGTGGTGTAATATATTTGTAGGCAGACTGATTAAACACATGTGTTGTAAACCTAGGGTAACCACTAAATATTCTTTAAAAATTCTTATATATATTGTCTGTAGAGGTAATCAAATGGAATCCTAAGATATATTCAATGATTCTGAGAATAGGCAGCAAAAAAGGAGAAAAAATGAGACAAAGAAATGATGAAACAAATAGAAAACAGCTAGTAAGAAAGTAATTTTAATGCATTTTACACATTAATGATATAAACACTAATTGAAAAACATTGTCAGACTGGGTAAAAAACAGGAGTCAACTGTATGCTTCTTTGAAGAAATCAACAAGTTGATTCTGAAATTTATTTGGCAAGGTAAAGAAACCAGAGTAGTCAAAACAATTCTGTAAAATAAGAACAAACTATGTAAATTGTTAACATTAGGGGAAGATGGGTGAAGGAAGGGTACTTCACCCATCACTCATTAGGGGAAGATGGGTGAAGTTGGGAACTCTTGCAGCTCTTCTTTAAGCTTAAAATTATTTCAAAATAAAATGTTAAAAAGCTTAACCCTGTTTATTAGGTGCCTAAGACCATGGGAATCCATCCCTTGCATCAGTGTGACCTTCATGTGAGACATGGAGTCAAAAGAGTGCATTTTGGAGCTTAAAGTTTGACTGCCCGGCTGGATTTTGAACTTGCACGGGGCCTGTAGCCCCTTCATTTTGGCCAATTTCTCCCATTTGGAATGGGTGTATTTACCCAATGCCTCTACCCCCCTTGCATCTAGGAAGTAACTAACTTGCTTTTGATTTTACAGGCGCATAGGCAGAAGGACTTGCTTTGTCTCAGATGAAACTTTGGACTGTGGACTTTTGAGTCGATGCTGAAATGAGTTAAGACTTTGGAGGACTATTGGGAGGGCACGATTGGTTTTGAAATGTGAGGACATGAGATTTGGGAGGGGCCGGGGGCAGAGTGATATAGTTTGGATTTGTCCTCACCCAGATCTCACCTTGAATTGTAATAATCTCCGTATGTCAAGGGAGGGGCCAGGTGGAGATAATTAAATCATGGGGGTGGTTTCCCCCACATTGTTCTCATGGTAGTGAATAAATCTCACAAGATCTAATGGGAAATTCCCTTGCACAAGGTCTTTTGCCTGCTGTCATGTAAGACTTGATTTTGCTCCTTATTCACCTTCAGTCGTGATTGTGAGGTCTCCCCAGCCATGTGAAACTGTGAGTCAATTAAACCTCTTTCCTTTATAAATTACCCAGTCTCAGGTATGTCTTTAATAGCAGCGTGAGAACAGACTAATACATCAGGTATTATATGAGTTTAAAGATGAGGAAACTGAGGTACAATGTGATGAAATAATTTTCCATCTATTTACTGAGTACCATATTTGATATTGCAACCTAATTCTGTCTGACTGTAAAGGTTGTCCTCTTTGATTAGTCAACTATCTTTTAAGTTGTGTTTCCCCAAATAGTTTGTAAGCTTGAGGAATAGGACTGTATCTTTTTGTTTGTTTGTTTTTGTTTTCATTCTAAGGTGGAGATGAAGGTTCATACCTTTGTATTCCCAGCACCTAGCAGAATGACTGTTTTAGGGAACGTGCCCAACAAGGATTTGTTGGTTGGGATAGCATTTCTGTCCTCAGGAATGTGTGTTCTTTGCCATCTTCACATTTTCTTTTACAAAGTCATGTCAACATGCTAGTATGTAACAACCCAACATGCTTCTCCCCCATCATTCCCCAGCTCAGTATCATTGTTGGAATCAAGTAGAGGGGAACATTAAAAAAAGATAGTCAGAAATGCTGCAAAAGTAGGTGCATTCAGAGAACATCACCTGCTCTTCCTGTGGGCACTTGAATGCTGTATGAGTCAGGGTAGGCCAACTGCTGTAACAGACCTCCCCTACTTCCCTGCCCACATTTCAGGGATCTTATATTATAGACAATTATATTTTCTTTATGTAAATTCCAATAGACAGGGGTAGAGGGGTGGATAAGTTGAGTTCCTTGTAATCATTCTAGGATCTGGCTTATGGAGGCTCCACCATCCTTCAAACACAACTTCATGGTTACCGGGGCATGGACATCCAGCTGGCAGATGGGGGAAGAGACATCAAGGAGAATTAACCATGGAGGTTTTTATGGGCAAGGTCTGGAGGTGGCCCACATCATTTCTGCTCATATTTCATTAGCTATAACCTCAAGAGAGGCTGACAAATAGAGTCTAGCTATGTGCAAAGGAAGAAGAGGTTATGGGATTGGTTGTATACATGGATATTAATGACTGTCTTAGTTCATTTGTGTTGCTATAAAGGAATGCCTGAGGCTGGCAATTTATAAAGAAAAGATGATTATTTGGCCACTGTTCTGCAGGCTGTACAAGAAGCATGGCACCCACTTCTGCTTCTGGTGAGGGGCCCGGCTGCTTCTACTCATGATGGAAAGTGAAGGAGGGCTGATGTGTGCAGAGATCACATGACAAGAGAGAAAACAAGAGAGAGAAAGAGTGGGAAGGTGCCACTAGCAACCAGCTCTTCAGGAACTAATAGAGTAAGAACTCACTCATTACCATGAAGACTGTACCAAGCCACTTATGAGGCATCTGCCCCCATGACTCAAACACCTCTCATTAGGCCCCCACCTCTAACATTGGGTATCAAATTTCAACATGAGATTTGGAGGGAACAAACAAAACCAAACTATAGAAATGCCCAGATGTGAATTCATTTGTAGGGACAGGCTGGACTAGGCACCCTAGAAATCATCACAGCAGCAACCACTAAAAATAGAACTGACAGCGAATCCCTCCTCCTCAGCATTAGTTGGAGAGACTCTCTCACCTCTTTGCTGGTGCTCCATTGTGTAATCTTCTGCTTTGCCCTCTGCATGAGCAGTTTCTGATGACAAATGCATTGGAATAAATGGACATAAAAGAGAACAAAGCTCCACTTGTTCCAATAAACCCCAGCTGTCAGGACACATCTCTTACACCACAAGTACCGATCCCAAGTGTTTCTTGGAAGTGATCTCTTTAAACTGAATCAAGTCAGAATGCACTTAACATTCATCATTTCCTGCTTTTATGTAGCTTTGTAGTATAAGCTCTGTGGGATCTTGTCAGACCCTTTGTTGTTGAGTAATAACACATTTGTTTGGAAAAAAGAAAGACAGCAAATTAGAAAGCATGAGTTTATTGCAGCAAATGTAATAGGCCTGCTTTTCTTCCTGGGAATGGGCTGTCACTGTAGCTCAATGTCCTCACCATGGCCATTCTCTTTAACACAGGGGCTAACCTTATGGTGAGGTAGGCCACAATCAAGGCCTACCTTGATTGGTAAGTGAGCCCTTACCAGCCAACACCTTGATCTCCAGAGCTGTGAGAAATAAATTTGTGTTATTTATAAGCCACCCAGTCCATAGCAGTTTGTTATAGCCCCTATCCAACAGCCTGGAAGAACCATAGGCATTCACCAAAATCAAGATTTTCCCAGCCTAATCAAAGCACATAGAACACTTCATTATTGCATGGAAATGTGGTCATTTACCAGGTGAGGTTTACATGCATTTTACAATGTAAATCATATGTCTTTCCAGTTGTTTTCAGGGTATTTCGTCTCCAGAAATCATTGAATTGCAGCTTGTCATATATTTACACAAACCAAATTAAAAAGCTATTTTGTACTATGTGAAATATAAAATGAGCATGAAATGATTTATATACAAGAGTGGTTATGTAGACACCATCATGAATGCATACCAACCAATGACATCTTGACCTCTTGGACTACAAGTGAACATAACCATTCAACGCTAACTTCTTGGTCCTGAGCTGTTACATAATGTGTCAACTCTAACTCTCAGAATGTACTAACTAGAGTACTAGTAGTTTAAAGGATTTTTTCAGGTAACATTGAACTACAGAAAATGTGAATTACTCATTACTATGGTCTAAATGTTTCTAAATGTTTCTGTCTCATTCCTAATGCCAGCACATTGGGCATTAGGATTTAATGTATGAATTTTGGAGGGGACAAAAACATTTATTGAGAGGTATCTCTCCGGGACATGGCATTAGGAATGGGGCCTTTGGGAGGTGATTAGGCGAATGCTTTTGCAAAAGAGGTCTCAGAGAGATACTTCACCTCTTCCTCCATGTGAAGACACAGCAAAGGAACAACAGTTAGTAGAAGACTAACCAGGAAGTGAGCCCTTACCAGCCAACACCTTGATCTGCAGAGCCATGAGACATAAATTTGTGTTATTTATAAGCCACCCAGTCCATAACAGTTTGTTGTAGTATCCTGAATAGACTAAGACATCCATGGTTAATGATGAATAGTAATGATAATGATGATAATAATCTCAATAAAGTCTGAAGACACTCTAAGAATGTCAAAGGACAAAAGAGAAAATGTCAAAGATAAAAAATAATAATGATTTAATCAGATTTTACAGAAAAGTCCAAGAAAAACTTTAAAAGTATAATCTGTCTTACTTGTGTCCTGGAACTGAGTGTCTTGCTGTCTCTGGAGTTCAGTCTGTTTCTCTGGGCTCATAGCTCCGAGCCTGGTGAGGCTTGGCTGAGGATGGGGCTATCAGTTAAGTGGTATGTTCAATCCTGAGGCTAAGAGCTTTCTAGCTGCCAGGCTGCTATTACATGGTGCAGGGAGTAGAGACTGCCTTGTCCACAACAAGAAAAATCTCCCTCCCCTCAGTCAGACAGGTGGATAGTGAGGAACGTGGACAACATTTCTCAAGCACCTATTAAATGTGCAATATTGAATGCTCAAGTGGTAACACAAGATGGTAGTGGGTGGGAGTGGGTGGAGGAAGACAAGAGCCTGAACGTAGAAATCAGAAGATGAGACTTGAATTATGTTTATGTGAATATGGTTTTTCCTACAACTCCTACCTTGCCTGTATGTTCCTGAAGGACAGAAGCACCAATGAGGTTCAGCAGGGGATAGGGAGAAAAAAATCTCAGCTTAGATTCTAGTTGAATCAATCTGATCTGATTCTGCTCTTATTTAATCCCCATATTTTTCCTGTATACAATGAGCATCAAAACAACTATGTCAAAGGGTTGCTTTCACATTCATTAGGTGTTTGAGGTTAGCTTCTCTTTCTCTGGGGTCTTGCTTATAGTAGATGCTTGATAGAGAACTGAATTAAGACTATTTTTATAGAATTCCTGAATGTTAAAACTGGAAAAGCCTTTCAAAATCATCTAGGTCAACTATCTCATTGCATTTAATTACACTTCTCCTTATTTTAGGAGTTATAAATTGATGGGAAATAGCTGCTACTATCAAAATATAATGACATCTTGTCTATTAGATGGGAAAAGATAAAAAGACTGATATAACCAATATCTGTGAAGATGCAGGAAAGCTTTATCTTCACGCCTTACTGGTGGATGTATAGATTGGCTTAACTCTTCTAGGGTACAATCTGGGTGATATGGACACCAAATTTAAGTATATATATATTTTTTATTTAGCAATCTCATATCTAGAAATTTATCCTGTGGAGATAGTTGGTCAATTGTACATAACATGCATGTAAAAGAATTTTGTTTGTAGTATTACTCATAATAACAAAATGCTGGAAATACCCTACATATTTCTAAACAGGAGATTAGTTAAATAAATTATGACACACTTATGCAGTAGAGTGTATGACAAATCTATATTGATTGGAATGTAAACACCTTCACAATGAATTGAATGGGAAAAGCAGGTCACAAAACATCATGCAGAGTAGTTTCACATATACAGTTATTAAGAAATGCATGTGGCCAGGCACTGTGGCTCATGCCTGTAATCCCAACACTTTGGGAGGCTGAGGTGGGTGGATAACCTGAGGTCAGGAGTTTGTGACCAGCCTGACTAACACAGAGAAATGCTGTCTTTACTAAAAATACAAAAATTAGCCAGGCATGGTGATGGGTGCCTGTAGTCCCAGCTGTTCAGGAGGCTAAGGCAGGAGAATCGCTTGAACCTGGGAGGCGGAGGTTGCAGTGAGCTGAGATTGCACCATTGCACTCCAGCCTGGGTGACAAGAGTGAAACTCAGTGTCAAAAAAAACTCAAAAAAAACAAAAAAAGAAAACATGCACAGAGTGCTGTTGGGATGATAGTCACCAAGATTTTAACAGTTGCCTTTGCGTGACTTAGGCTGATGTTTGCCTTCTTCTTTATACTCTTCTAAAGTGTCTGGATTGTCTACTTGAACATCTATTAACTTTATAATCAGAAAAAAATCATGAAGCTATCTTCAACTTGAAACAGAAGACAGAAATATCAAAGATCCCTTCATGTTGCCCAGTTTAAGAGTGGTGCTCGGGCAGCGTCACTGTATAGACTCCAATTTTACTTTTCTTATTTACCCTGACTGCCAACCTAGTTATTTCTGCAGTCATAACTGCAGAAAGCCCACAACTCAATACTTCCCACTTTCTTCATCTCTCCTTTTGGGATTCTGGGACGTACCACAGATCTTTTTGAAAAAAGGTAGTAAACAAATAAATAATAAAAAGTACTCTTGTCTCTCCCTAATTGTAAAGCTTACACCATCAAATAGGTTTCTATTTTCCTAAATAAAAGCAAGTGTTTGACCATCATGTAACATTAATCTGCCCTTAAGTGACATCCAAACAAAACAGATTTCCTCTCTTGTGATTAAAGAATTTGAAGGACTACCGGGCAAGATGCAGGATGTGTACTGTGTACTGGTTGCCATGGTTTTGACTGAGGATGGGCTATTTAAACTTATCCTTAATTTGGATAGGCATGAGTCTCAGCTTTGCAGGGTTAAAAATGGTGTAAAAGACATGGCTGTTTTTAGACTGAATGGAAGTCTGGCTATAGTAACAGCTAAAATTAGAGGTCCTTATCTTTAATTAACCCTTTGGTTTCCGAAGCAAATAAAGAAATTAATTACAATAGATTCTTTTCAGAAAGTAAGCTGGCATGACAGAAAAAGCTGATTTCTAATTACATAGGCATTTTTGAACTGACATCCTAATATTCTTTTTTAAAAAATCTGAAGTATGTATTGAAAAGGCTTATTTTAGCTTTAAAATCAGCTAGTCAGTTCCCATGGCAGCTTTACTCTGTTGAAGGATTTGATTGTAACCAATTTAATGTTTTTAGCAGCTAATTTATTTTTCCATTTGCAAATAGCACTTTGAAGCAAACAGGAGGTGGGCTCTTAATAGTTTACCCTTGAGTCTATTATCTATATTATTTCATGCAACATGCCACGCATTATTAAAATGCAGATGGTAGACTGAGTTCTGTGAAGAGTGAAAAAAATTTAGAAATATAAAATAAAATAAAATGCAGATGGTCTCTGTATCAAAGACTGCAACACTGAAGGTAAACAAAAATCTACATAAGTTGGATAAATAAGCATTCAATAACATCAAACTCAAGATTTTCAATTCCTTGTTTTGGAACTGCAAGAGCTCTTTGATGGACACATCGTATTTGGAGAAACCATTCAAATTGGAATCAGAAAGTGGAAATTCCAGTTTTAGTCCTGTCCGTGGGTGGCTCCAGGATTTGAGGCAAATCACTTAACCTGCTGAGGCCTCAGTTTCCTTAATTGTACACTTATCAGCTTCGAGGATATTTGGACCAGATGAATTATCTATTTTATTTATTTTATTTTATTTTTTGAGACGGAATCTTACTCTGTTACCTAGGCTGGAGTGCAATGGCGTGATCTCGGCTCACCGAAACCTCCACCTCCCGGGTTCAAGCGATTCTCCTGCCTCAGCCTGCCGAGTAGCTGGGATTACAGGTGCCTGCCACCACACCTGGCTGATTTTTGTATTTTTAGTAAAGATGGGGTTTCACCATTTTGGCCTGGCTGGTCTTGAACTCGGGACCTCAGGTTATCCACTTGCCTTGGCCTCCCAAAATATTGGGATTACAGGTGTAAGCCACTGTGCCCTGCCTGAATTACCTATTTTAAATTTTTTATTTCTTTTTAAATAGTTGAATGCTTTCTTCAAATAAAGCCCACGTAGAAGCCCATTATGAAAACAGAAGTGGATTTCTACTTCTTAAAGGTGTCCTGGGGTTGGCAGGGTCCTGAGTGCTTCTCTCTTGTCACTTTTCTAACCCCCTTGAAATACCAAGTAAGAGCCCACAGCGCTCCTCAGTGGATAATTTCAGGGCCATTTGTTTACACAAATTTTAACGTCTCATTTTATCTTAAAAGTTGGTCTGTGGTTCTGAAAAATCTCAAAACATAATGCCATAATAATTTTTTTAAAAGATAGAAATTTTCGTCCGGGATTGGTGGTTCACGCCTGTAATCCCAGCAGTTTGGGAGGCCGAGGCAGGCAGATCATGAGGTCAAGAGATGGAGACCATCCTGGCCAACATGGTGAAACCTCGTCTGTACTAAAAATTCAAAAATTAGCTGGTATGGTGGCGTGCGCCTGTAATCCCAGCTACTCTGGAGGCTGAGGCAGGAGAATCGCTTGAAACAGGGAGGCGAAGGGCGCAGTGAGCTGAGATCGACACCACTGCACTCCAAACTGGCGACAGAGGGAGACTCCATATCAAAAAAAAAAAAAAAAAAATTTCGTACTATACTAATGAAGATAAAGCATAGCAACTTTGAAAACATAGTATTTTTTTTTTTTCTGACTTTATGGGTTAGAAAAACTGTTGCTTTTCTGATACAAATGCTCCTCAACTTACAATGGGACTATATCCTGATAAACCCATCTTAAGTTGAAAATATTCTAGGTCAAAATGCATTTAATCCCCCTAACCTACCAAACATTACAGCTTAGTCTATCCTACCTTAAATGTCCTCAGAACACTTACACTAGCCTACAGTTGGGCAAAATCATCTAACACTAAGCCCATTTTATAAAAAAGTGTTGGTTATCTTAGAAACGAATGGTTGCATGAGTACTTGACTACTGAGCACATTGCTTTCACACTGTGGTGAAGTAAAAAAATTAAATAATCATGAGTTGAACCATTGTACAGTTGGGGACTATCTGTATTTTGACAACAAGGGACACTCAATTGAGTCATCTCCCCACTGCCTGTTTGTTATGAGACCTCAGAGTCAAACGATTTACTGCTTGATGCATGCCCTTGGCTGTTTTGTCTTTTTACAAACGTCTACCCATTGACTCATCGCTTCATAATTTTTATATTCTTTTGGATTTTTTTTTTTGTGGCTTTGCACAGTCCACATACTCCATATTCTGAATAATAGAATGCTGCTTATTAGGATAACTTGTCTACCCTCAATGTTAATCTAGCCTCTGCTAGTGTAAAGAAAAGTACAAGAACACTTTTATTTACAGAGGAAGCTGCAATATTGAGAAGAGCTCTGGTTGGATTAAACACTTGTGAGCTCACATGGAGGAAGCTGGGGTTTGGGTTCCAAAATGGAGATTTTTATGAAAACCCGATCACTAGTTATTCTATGTCTACTAAACATAGACTACTCATGGGAAACAGTGATAATATAAGAAAGAATAACAGATATCCTCAGACTTTCTTCATTATTTCAAATAATATTTCAGGATCAACAATGGCAGCTATGCCTGATTCTTGCTTTACTTTAATGTTTTCAATAGCTGTGATCTTCACAGGAATCAATTGTGTTATAATCTGCAGATGGAAATTATGAGTGCTTCCTGGCACTGTGCTACACAGATAAAATAAAGCTGAATAAAAGTACTATGATTTAATAATATAATCTCTAGGAGAAAAAAATATTATACACACCCCTAACATTTATGTGTTTCCCAAACCATTATACAAATCATTTATAGAGAAATCACACCAACCACCCACCGCTTGTTAAAACAGAACAAGTATTTTAACATTGAAATGCAACTTTATAAAACAGCAAGGGAATTAGAAATAGAAGGAAATGATAGGCTGGAGACTTAACTGTTTCTTCCTTTCTTATTTTAAACTTTTAAAGTGTAATGCATGTTCAGAAAAATACACACAAGGGCTAGCTAGCTGAATTTTCACCAGCTTAACACATTGGTGTAATTAGCACCCATATCAAGAAACTGATTATCTCCAAACTCCCTAAATTCTGCTCTTGCTTCTTCTAATCACTGTCCTTTCACCAGGGTTACCTGGTATCTTGCCTTCTAATAGGATAAATTAGTTCAGTCTGTTTTTAACTTTTCTATAACTGGAATAATACAGTATGTACTCTTTTGTGTCTAGCTTCTTTCATTTAACTTTTATGTTTGTGAGATTCACCTATGTTGTTGTTTGTAATTGTTCATTCTGATCAAGAATATTAAATTGTGCAACTATGCCACAATTTATGGACCATTCTACTGCTGATGTTCATTTTGGTGCTTTTATTGTTTTTAACTGCTACAAATTGTGTTCTAATGAACATTCTTGATCATATTTTTTGATTACATATCTAGGGGTAAAATTGCTGTGTCATACATAGAATAAACATATGTCCAAATTCATAGGGACTGCCAAATAGTTTTCCAAATGATTGTATCAATTTACATTCTCAACAGTAGTGGGCAAGAAATCCTGGGAATTTTCTTCCACCTCTGCCATTCCTGAGACAGCAAGAACAACCTCTCCTCTTCCTCCTCCTCCTCAGCCTACTCACTGTGAAGATGATGAGGGTGAAGACCTTTGTGATAATCCACTTCCACTTACTGAATGTTAAATGTATTTTCTCTATCTTATGATTTTCTTAGTAACACTCCCTCTTCTCTAGCTTACTTTATTGTATTAATAAGAATACAGCACATAATACATATAACATACAAAATATGTGTTAATGAATTGTTTATGTTATTGGTAAGGCATTCAGTCAACAAGAGGCTATTTGTAGTTAAGTTTCTGGGGATTCAAGAGTTATATGCATATTTTTGACAGAGCAAGTGGTTGGTACCACTAACCCCCATGTTGTTCAAGGGTCATCTGTACTTGCCAACACTTATTATTTTCTGTTGGATGAATAGTGGTAGCAGATTATGGTTTTCTCATTAGCATTTTCTTGAGGACTAATAAAGTTGAGCACCTTTTCACACCTATACTGTCCATTTTAATAGCCTCTTTTGTGAAATATAATTTCCAGGTTTTTGCCCGATTTTCTGTTTGTTTGTTTGTTTTTTTTTTCTTATTGATTTACAGGAATTCTTTGTATGTAATGGATAATTTCTTCATTTTCTTATGTATAATGAATATTTAAGTGTTCAGATTTTGCTTGGTATGCTTTTATGTTTTCAGGTATTCTGTTTATTATGCACCTCAGGACTCTGTATATTGAAGTCTGGAAAGCTTCAGATGACACTCAGGTAAAAAAAAGTTTCCTTATTCAAAAGTCAAAATTACTGTATGCAATGTGTCATCATCATTTAATGACATTTTAAATTCACATTCTGTTTTTTTTAGTTTTAGCCTTTTAATATTATTCGATACATTGTTTAAAACTGGATATAAAAATCAGAAGGACAAAGGGAAAGGAAGAGATAATAAATGTGCTTTGATTTTGTTAGAATAGACCGTAATATCTCATTTTGGGCATATGTATGGTGATGCTCATAAGACGATTGAAAATCCTGGTTTGGATTTCAGTTTTGCAACTTACTAGTGTTTCCTGATCAAAATAGCCTTGCAATCACCATATACTGGGGAAGACATTGGCCATTTTGGACTACCTAGTGTCGGTTTTTTGGTATCAGCACCCAGTACCTTTCTGGAGAGCCATCCTAGATCCACAGCTGGTCTATGTGTGTTGACCCCACCCCTATACCTCCAGCAGAGAGTACGAGCTACTAATTCACACCTGGCCAATCAAGCATCATATTCCTTAGGGCACAGTCATTGGTTTAATGTTGGGCATGTGACCCAGTCAGAAGCATTGACATGTAAGAAGACCTGTGTTAGGACCACAGAGGGAGAAAAAGACTCTTCCCTGGTGAATTTGACCTTTGGAAAATGAGACGTAGAACTGTTGCAAAGCACCTTGCAACCTCAAAGGAAGATCTTGTTGAAAACAGAGCCAGCCCAGAAGAGGTGCAGCTGAGAGAGAGAATTGAAATATTTTGAGTCTTTTGGATCAAGCCATGGCTGAAACAAATGATACTTGGTCTTTTCAGTAATGTGAGCCTATACATTTCTTGTCTGCTTAATACAGTTTGGGTTGGGTTTTCTGATACTTGAAACTGCAAGAGCCTTAACTTGTGCAAATATCTGTCCCAGATGTTAGTAGCATTGTATGTGATATACAAAGTATGATAATGGTATGGCTTGAAGCAGAGACTTTTTCCTGAAAGGTAAATATTCTTTCAAATAATAGTTTTATAATTTAGGCACCAGGATTTAAAGTTCCTTAAGGGTTTGTGGATGGAATTAAAGTTTATTATGGTAAAAATGTTTGGTTAGGTTTTGTTTAATGGCGATAGGTGGGAAAAGAGAAATGTGTGCTCTGTCTATGGTCAAGAATAACTACTGTGCTTCATAAGAGTGATTCCCTAGTACCTGTTTTTCGACTCTCTCCATCAGAATTGCTTGGGGAGCTCGCCATAAATACGCATTTTAGGCCTCTAACCTTGGAGATCTGGATAACTAAATGTGGGATGATGAGTAGAGTGTGTAATTTTAAACAAACTCCAAGATTTGGGAACCAATGCTTTATTACAGGACTCCCCCTCCTAATCGTGGGACACAGATGGCTCCTGCTTAACTTTTTCCAGGAACTTTGAACCAGACAAGGGAATAAAACAAAGAGAAGAAACAGAGAGGTACACATAGGCCATGAGAAAAGCATAACTGCTAAAGGACTGAAGAATACTGGGGTGGAGAGGGGAAGGGAAGAGATTTTACATCAATACTGTTTTTAAAGAATCAGAGTTTTCTAGAAATAAAAATAGGTTAGGTGGTTGGTTATAGAAGAAAAAAATAAAAAATATAAATAAAAATAAATTTATTTGGAAATGCAAAGGTGCATGTATATTCCTCATTTCTACCTGGATGCGTGGGGAAAAGAATGAGGAAGAAGTGATCCCAGTTCTCTGTCCTGTGGCATTGCTGACTCAAAATATATGTCAGTGAGTCGGGCACTGTGGCTCATGCCTGTAATCCCAGCACTTTGGGAGGCTGAGGCGGGCAGATCACTTGAAGTCAGGAGTTTGAGACCAGCCTGGCCAACATGGTAAAACCCCATCTCTACTAAAAATACAAAAATTAGCCAGGTGTGGTGGAATGCACCTGTAATCCCAGATACTTGGGAGGCTGAGGCAGGAGAATTGCTTGAACTGGGGAGGCAGAGGTTGCAGTGAGCTAAGACTGGGTCACTGCACTCCAGCCTGGGAGACAAAGTGAGACTCTGTCTCAATTAAATATGTGTGTGTGTGTGTGTGTGTGTGTGTGCGTGTATGTGTATGTATATGTCAGTGTACAGTTGACCCTGCATTGAACACTGCAGGAGTTAGGGGTACCAACTCCCTGTGCAGTCAGTGATCGGTGTTTAACTTTTGACTCCCCCAAAACTTAACTACTAATAGCCCACTGTTGACTGAAAGCCTTACCAATAACATGAACAGTTGATTAATACATGTTTTGTGTGTTATATTATTATATACTATATTCTTACAATAAATTAAACTAGAGAAAAGAAAAAGTTATTAAGAAAATCGTAAGTAGAGACAATATATTTACAATTTATTAAGGGGACGTGGATCATCATAAAGGTTTTCATCCCTTTCGTCTTCATGTTGAATAAGCTGAGGAGGAGGAGGAAGAGGAGTTGCTTTTGCTATCTCAGGAATGGCAGAGGTGGAAGAAAATCTGTATGTAAGTGAATTCTTGCAGTTTAGACCCATGTTGTTCAAGATTTTACTGTATTTCACACACATTGGTTTTTGCATGGAGTCACGAAGAAGACATCCACTCCCTTACCTATTTAGTAGTGAGTAAAATTGATGAAAAAACTGTTATTATTAATCATCTCCAAATAAAAATTTTCTAGTTCCTTCAACTCCACTAGCATGCATATCATATATAGTAAAATATAACAGGTTAATTAGAGGACATATGTTGACTTCAAATACAGTTTTGTATGTGAAAAGACTCCAGACTTTGTTCTTAAATACTGTAACCGATGCCCAATAATTGATGTTGAAATTACTTTATAAATCCGGCTCTAGGAAAAATAGCTAATGATTCTCTTACAACCCCAGGAGTATCACATTACACTTCACCATCATTGGCTGTATTTCAGGCAGGAGGGGCATATAGTTTGAACTACATCCTATCCGAATCCCTGTAATAAAGAGCTATGAATATGGGAATTCCGATTTGTATATTACATTGTATGTAATATTGAAAAATTGTTTTAAAAATTTAAATTGCTACTTATTTTAAAATAAAAATATTTAAATGTAATAAAATTAAAGCCATTTAAATTTAATTAGATTAAAATAATTTAATTTAAAATAAAAAATAATTTAAATTTGTTTTAAAATTAAAATTTAAAAATTACTTTCAAACAAATATTTATTTAATTTTAAATACAATTAAAATAGAAATAGAAGCTGAGTAGAACTAACTGTGAGAACCTTTCTTTCAGTCTGGCTATTTCATGTTCTGCTTTAAAATGTAAGCAAAACAGATTCTTTTCAGTGCCAAAGTGTTTTTTTTCCTAACCAAACTCAAATCCTTTGATTTAACAATTGACTCAGATTACTTTTTTTGGTGCGTGAATTGTTATTTACAGTTCTTTTGGCCAAACTACAATAAGAAGTAGTACTTATAACCACAAGATGTTCAAATTTTACTTTTTTATCTACCAGATGAATATATTTATTACTGCAATTATTGTGGTTACTCTGCATCTGGAAGCAAAATATGTAGCAATCTAAATAGCTTAGCATCTTAGTTAGGTTACAGTTGAAAAGCATGGATTTGGGCTCTTACCTGGATCCTGCTACTAACCACGGGAATGATTTTGGCAAATTATCAGGCCACTCTGACCCTCCGTCTCCTCCTCTCTTTTAACAGGGGCTGGGGCCAATGATCCATGTATAGTTCTAAATGTGAATGGGCTGCTAGACACTGGCTGACATAGACTCTTAGGAGACTCAGCCAAGGAAATAGCATACTGTGTCTTCTGGGCAGAACCCAAAAAATAAGAAATAAAATAATAACCAAAGTAAAATTCATTATTTCCTAATGATGTAAAACAAAACAAATCCTGTTAGTCACCTTTGGAGGATGCTAGGGAACCAACTACTTATTCCGACAACTAGTACATAAAGGGAAAGAACTGAACACTTATCCTATTTGTTGTGGATGGACTATACCTCAGGGTAATCGAATAGATCATAAAGGAGAGTTCATCATACAATAATTCCAGCTAATAAATGCCAAAAGAGTAGAATTAAAATGTTATCATTTTGCAACTCCCAAAAATGGCTCAAGACGATGATCACGAATAGTTGTAAAATAATTAGGGGAAAAGCAAATGTGGAACTTTGTAGTAGGTAGATCAGGCTGACAACAAATGAAACCATTAGCCAATCTCAGTGTCACACAAAAAGATACCCAGGCATTATGGTGATAAGATGTAAAGTACAAAATCCCACCTACGAAGCATTCTTTCCAAATATATTGAACCTGAATATGCTGTAGATCTAATTTCTCATTTACAGGAAATGCAGGGAAGATAGGAACATACTAAAGATACTCAGAGATAAATTAAAATCTGGAAAGTTTTACAACGCAAACAACCTGACCTGGTTTCTTCAACAAATAATTTAGAGGGAAGAAGAAAAGAAGAAATTCATAGAACAAGAGATATGTTACCAGATGCAGCGTATAGACCTGGTTTAAATCTTGTTGCAAGCAAACTAACTCAATAAAGAAAGCAAATATCAGATAATTGGGGGAAATTTGAATACTGAATAGATATCTGCTATTAAAATATTTTGTTAATTTTTTAGGTGATATATCATATTTTGGTTATGTTAAAAAAGGAAACTTTTTTTTTTTTTTTTTTTTGAGATGGAGTCTTGCTGTGTCACCCAGGCTGGAGTGCAGTGGCATGATCTTGGCTCACTGCAACCTCTGCCTCTGGGTTCAAGTGATTCTCCTGCCTTAGCCTCCCGAGTACCTGGGATTACAGGTGCGCACCACCATGCTCAGCGAATTTTTTTTGTATTTTTAGTAGAGACAGGGTTTCACTATGTTGGCCAGGCTGGTCTTGAACTCCTGACCTCAAGCGGTCTACCTGCCTTGACCTCCTAAAGTGCTAGGATTACTGGCCAGAGCCACCTTGCCCAGCAGAAAACATTGTTTTCAGAGATGTATTTGAGGTACTTAAAGATGGAACAATATGATGTCTGGGATTTGCTTCAAAATAATCCAGTGGCAGGGTGGTGAGTGGGAGTGTAGATAAAACTAGATTGCTCATGGGTTGACAATTGTTGAAAACGGGTTTTGGCATCATGGCACATGTATTCCTATGTAACAAACCTGCATGTTCTGTACATGTATACCAGAACTTAAAGTATAATAATAATTAAAAAAAAGAAAATGGGTTTTGGGCACATGAAGATTCATTATATTACTTTTAGTGAATATTACATTATTCATTATATTACTCTCTCTGTTTTTATGTATGCTTGAAAATTTGCCTAATTAATTTTTTTAATGGGAAAAAGTAAACACTTTGTGATAATTTATTAAATTGCATACTTAATATTTGTGCGGGTTTTTATATCAATGACTGTATTAGTCTGTTGCTATACAGAACTACCTGAGAATGGGTAATTTATAAAGAAAAGAGATTTAATTGACTCACAGTTCTGCAGGCTGTACAGGAAGCATGGCTGGAAAGGCCTCGGGAAACTTACCATCATGGCAGAAGGCAAGGGGAAGCAGGTACGTCTTACATGGCCAGAGAAGGAGGAAGAGAGAGAAGAGGCTAGTGCTACACACTTTTAAACAACCAGATCTCATGAGAACTCACTGACTTTCATGAGAACAGCAAGGGAGAAATCTGCCTCCATGATCCAATCACCTCCCACTAGGCTCCTACTCCAACATTGGGAATTAAAATTTGACATGAGATTTGGGTGGGGACACAGATCCGAACCATATCAATAGCTGTATTAGTTTCCTGTAGCTTCCATAACAAAGTATCACAAATTGATGGCTTAAAACAACAGAAATGGACTCTCTCAAAGTTCTGGAGGACAGAGGTCTGAAATCCAGCAGAGCTGTGCTCTCTCCTGGGGCTCTAGGGGAGGATCTGTTTTGGGCCTCTTCCAGCTTCTGGTGGCCGTTGGCATTACTTGATTTGTGGCCGTATTACTCCAGTCTCTGCCTCTATGGTCACATTGCTGCCTCCTCTTCTGTCTGTGTACTCTCCTCTTGCCTCTCTTATAAGGATATTTGTCCTCTGATTTAGGGCCCGTCAGATAGTCTAGGATGATCTCCTCATCTCAAAATTCTTAACTCAATGATATCTGCAAACCTTTTTCCAACACGTGGACATATCTTTTGGGAGGCCACCATCCAACCCACGATAATGGCATATTTCAGTAGAAAGATCTGAAAACTAATAACTAACAAGCACAGTTTATCTTTCTCAATTTCACCATAAGGAGTAACTGTCAGAGTTATTTCTGGTACGAATGTGTGAGATATCCTTGATTTTTTTCCTACCTTGTCACATAAGCAAGTCCTGTCATTTTCACTAAAAAAAAAGTAAATGAAATCTTTCTACTTCTTTCCAACTACACTCTCAATACTTTAATCTCATCTATCATATTCTATGATGGTCTTACTGATCTTCCTGGCTTCTAATCTTACCTCTCTCCATTCTTCTCTCCACAGAAGCCAAGAATAATTAATTAAAAACAAAACAAAACAAAAATTTATAATCTAATCACCATCTCTTCCTTGCTCTGTATTGAAATGGTAGTCCATTGCTTCTAGAATAAAATCCAAACACTACCATGGCTTCAAAGGTGGGAATACATAATTTATCGTCCAACTTTGTCTACACTTATCTGGGGCTATTCCCTTTCTTACCCACAACTGCCCAGCCCCACTGGCTTCCCTTCAGTGTCTTAAACACACCAAAGCCAACTCCAGTAAATATAAACCTGGGAAAAGGAGACACCAGACAGTGTTTACTATGAGAACTCTATTGATAATTGGGCAAATTGTCATTTTTTAAATGGAAATAATAATTCATGATGGAAACGGTAATTTATGTTGGATACAGATACATTAGAAAACATGTAAATAAACTATAAATACTCATCCCTCTTCCCACCCTCTGAGATAATAATATTTTCATACATATCTGTTCAGAATGTATGCTTAAATATTACAAACATATGATTGTATAACTTGGTAACTTTTATTTTATTTTATTTTTTTTGAGATGGAGTATTGCTCGGTCACTCAGGCTGGAGTGCAGTGGCATGATCTCGGCTCACTGTAACTTTTGCCTCCCAGGTTCAAGTGATTCTCATGCTTTAGCCTCCTGAGTAGCTAGGATTACAGGTGTGCACCACCATGTCTCGCTAATGGCTAATTTTTGTATTTTTGGTACAGACCGGATTTTGCCATGTTGGCCAGGCTGACCTCAAACTCCTGACATCAAGTGATCCACCTGCCTCGGCCTCCAAAAATGCTGGGATTACAGGCATGAGCCATTGCCCCTGGCTGTAACGTTTTTTTTCCCACTTAGCAATGAACTGAGAGTGTTTTTTCACATTATTACATATACCATTTCATCATTTTCTTAAGGCTTTTGATCCATATGTCCTAATCACCCTCCCCAGGACTTGTGCTAATCTGCATTCCCGCCAACAGAGCATGAAAGTGCCCATTTCCCCACATCCCTGGACATCTTTTTTAATCTCAGCTGATCTGAGAGATGAAAAACAGCATCCTATTGTTCAATTTGCACTTCTTGGATGGTTGTGACAATGAACTTTTTTTTCTTCCTGGTATTTCTCACGTATAGTTCTTTATAACTGTGTAACGAAGTATTTGGTTATATTTTAAAAAGAAATAGCAAACGAGCTAAAAAAGCATTTGTGAAAGCCACTTAGTGCCAAATTGCAGTAGCCCTGCCACTATGCCTGAGAGCATAGTTGCATCAATGCCTCTAAGTCGTTTGCTCTCCTGTATCTGAGCATACAGCCTGGGCTTTATAGCCCTTATTAGGGAAGACTTGATTTTCTTCTTGTAAAATATAAATCACAGAAAACCCTCCATGATCAGTCTTCAAAGTTATTGCTTGCATTTTCTGAAAATACATGTGGTAAAACAAGAAATTATAGATTTAAAATCTAAGTTTCAGAATGGGGCCCAACAACTTGCACTTGCCATTGTCTGGGGTTTTGATCATCTTTAAGTTTCAGCATGGAGTTCACGTAGCTTGATATATTAGCATAGTCAGCAATACATTTTCCTGTTACATTTATTTAAAAAGAAGGTCAGATAAATGTGTAGGAAAACCCTCATTTTCCACATTATTTTTGAACAGGCAATTTTATTTTGCTTCATCTGAAAAAAAAATAACAGCAGGATATTTCAGGGCACTGTGTCTTATATAGTACTGCAGATGTAAAAATATATCACATACTTGCTTGTGAGGCAATACCAGGGATTACAGAGTACTTCTAACTGTCCAAGGTCCTGAAATCTCACATTTTCCTAGTCTACAATTTTGTGTATTATTTTGAACTCAGAGTGTTTTCCATTGAGCAGACACGTTCTATCACTTCATGTTTCTTATACTCTATTTTAATCATTTATGTGTATCTAAAGTTCATCCACATGAAGGTTGCAGTGAGATGAGATTGCACCACTGCACTCCAGCCTAGGTGACAGAGTGAGACTCCATATCAGAAAGAAAGAAAGAAAGAAAGAAAGAAAGAAAGAAAGAAAGAAAGAAAGGAAGGAAGGAAGAAAGGAAGGAAGGAAGGAGGGAAGGAAGGAAGGAAGGAAAGAAGGAAGGAAGAGAGAAAAAGGAAGGAAGGAAAGAAGGAAGGAAGAGAAAAAGAAAGGAAGGAAGGAAGAAGGAAGGAAGGAAAGAAGAAAGGAAGAAAGAAAGAGAAAAAGGAAGGAAGAAAGAAAAGAAAGAGAAAAAGGAAGGAAGGAAGGAAGGAAGTCCACTTCAATATGGACAACTGACTGAGTAGACCAATTTTATGTGTGATATAGTGTCATATTTTTAAGAGCTATTTTTATTAAAAAACTTAACCAAAACAAATAAATGTAATTATGGTTGTGATTGTGAGACCAAATATTTTCTTTAAAAACTCAAAAACATAAACCAACATGACCTAAATCACAGCTAAATAGAGAGCTCACTGTAAATAGAAATTTTAAAGAAAGAGATCTAGTACATCAGAAATAAAATTAAATATTAAGATTCAATAAATGCAAAAATAAAAAAAAAACCTGTTAAATAAAAGGGACATGTGGAAACAATGTTTTGTTTTAATGGCAAAAGTGGAGGGCCAAGGAACACGGTGTGCCATTTCATGGGAGGGAATGGTGACACTGGAAAGACACATGGTGAGTATTGCTTTAAAAAAATCTAGTCTTTACCAAAATCAAAGTTCAATGGTGATCAGATATGTGGCTCGTGCACCATCTGTGAGGGGAGCAGGTGGAGAGGGGAAGCCAAACTAGACCAAGAAGGAAGTGTCAGCATTTATCAAGAGAGCACACTAAGTAGCTTTATGAAATAGGCTCAGTAGAAAGAAGACAAATCAGGAAAGATAGTTTCTTCCTTAAAGAAATGAGACAGACACATAGAAGAACTCAGAATCTCAGCGTTTAACCCTTTCATTGAGCAACAAAAGCTCAAACAGGCAAAGTGGCTTACTCAAGTTCAGACAGCTTATCAGTGGCAGAGCTGAGACTAGAAATTAGTAGTTTCAATTTTTACTAGAGTGGTCTTCCCACTCTAGGACAGCTATCTCATATGTGAAAAACTTAACATTCATATAAGCAAGCATGCACCACAGTTAAACAAAAAGGGGCTGGGCATGGCAGCTCGTGTCTGTAATCCCAGCACTTTGGGAGGCCGAGGTGGGTGGATCACCTGAGCCCGGGAGTTCAAGACCAGGCTGGGCAACATGGTGAAGCGCATCTCTACTAAAAACACAAAAATTAGCCAGGTGCGTGTCTGTAATATCAGCTCCTTGGGAGGCTGAGGTGAGAATTGCTTGAGCCCTGGAGGTGGAGGCTGCAGTGAACGGAGAGAGCACCACTGCATTCCAGCCTGGGTGAAAGAGTGAGACTTAGTCTAAAAAAAAAAAAAAAAGTTAAACACAAAGGACTTGAGAAATACAGCAATTAAATGAATGGATGACAAAGCGAACAGTAGAGAAAGGAGCTGTGTAACATGAGTCAAGAGAAAGATGTCTGGCTTTACATGAATTTTAAGGAGGGGGAAGAGCATTGCCCAAGAGGTATGAGAAAGATGGAGGTGTTGATAGGCCCAAAGTTACTAAGGGGAGCCCAGAAAACCATGTGGCTTTTGGGGCCAATCAGAGAAAAAGTGGAGAAAAGACTTCAATAGTCCCACCGATAAGGGACAGAAGTGTTATACATGCTTGAGCCCGGGAGTTCAAGACCAGGCTGGGTAACATGGTGAATGGGCAACCCGAATGCATCTGAAATGGAGAGTTTCAGATTACTGAAATTTCTAATTGTGTAATTTTGCTTTTTTCATAACCTCTAACTCCCATCATGCTTGAAAATATTTCTCAAATACACTAGTTCATTTTATGAAGAGTTGAAGCCAGTCAGAACATTTCTGTTCCAGTCTCAATTCTATCACAGACCAGCTGTTTGCCCTCAGGGAAGTCACGTTACCTCTCAGGGCCTCACTGTTATCAGTAAAACAAAGGGCTCTAGTACATTAGAATTTCCCAGACTTTGCATGGAAGAATCACCTGGTGGTCAGGTTTGGTGGTTCATGCCTGTAATCCCAACACTTTTGGAAGCCGAGGTAGGAGGATCGCTTGAGCCTAGGAGTTTGAGGTTGCAGTGGGCTATGAACACAACACTGTACTACAGTCTGAGTGAGAGAGTGAGACTTTGTCTCAAAAAAACAAAAAAAAACAAAAAAAAAAATCACCTGGGGCTCTGAGGCTTTTGTCAAATAAATGAATCTCCAGGCTCCACCTTAGACCCACTGAAACAGGATCTCAGAGGGAGCACTTGGACCTAGGAATCTGCTTCTTGTCACCAGCAAATTTTGCAAAGCTCCCACTACGTAATCTCCACGGTCCCTACTAATGATATTTGTGACTCAGTTTTCTCAGTGGAAGCTCAGAATTTCTAAAGCAACTGAATCTCTATTTGATGGACTGAAGATAACTGCAAATTTGGAAAACATTGTAAGGTTCTCTAACTTTCTATGGGTAAAGGACAAAAGAATGGATACATGCACTGGCTCCAGGTTATTCATTCTTTCTTGAATATAAAATTGAATGGATGAGTCTTTGATGTCAGCTTATAAAATTTATATGCCAGGGCTGGGCATGGTGGCCCACGTCCATAGTCTCAGCTACTTAGGAAGCTGAGGCTAGAGGATCACTTGAGTCCAGGAGTTTGAGGCTGCAGTGTGCTTTGATTGCACCTGTGAACAGCCACTGCACTCCAGCCTGGACAGCATAGTGAGGCCTTGCCTCTGAGAAACAAATTCTATATGCCAGAAAAAATATACCATATGCAATGTGCCCATGTTACAAATAAAAGTCTTGTCTCCAAAGACGCAAAATAATAGACGATGCTATCTCCTAGGAGTAGAGTAAAGTGAAGCAAACCATCGCCATGAAAGTATGAGCTTTACGTGGTCACGGTAGCTTCTTTAATAAAAGAGCAAATTACCCAGCTAGTCAGAGGCAGAGTGTAGATTCCCTACTCCCAATATTTTAGAATTAAACTTATTATTTTCCTCATGCATGGCTCAATAGCAATGGAGGCATCCCCGTAATATCAAGTTCAAAGTTACTGTGATTTAGAGGAAGAACATTGTTATGATATTACATAGCCATAATGTTTTGATTTCTTTCCAACGGAGAAAAATAGCACTTAGGAAAACAAGAGAAGCTCAAAATATCCAGAAATGACAAACACAATAATACATTTTCTCCCTCAAAACTAATCTAAACTTAATTTGAATTCATGTATGACATAAAGTACTTAAATATTCTCTTTCCAAAAATTGACCTTGAAGGATTGGAATTCATCATATATTCTTGCTTATTGCATTCATCTGTGTATCTTATCTAAAGGACCAGAGCACACAATTGTTCAGTTTGCACATTGTATACAGGCCCTAGGCTGAGGTGGTGAGTGGGACTGAAAGCCAGTTCAAGTTCTGGACATACTGCTGTGCTTCCTGATATTGGCACATCCTTCCTGTCTCATACCGCACCCCTTGTCCCCAGGAGATGTCTTCTGAGGTGAACAAAGAACAAATACACTGTCTCAAGTTAAGACAGTGCCATAGTGCGCTGTTTCCCACCAGAGGGGAGTGCCTTTCTCTAACTGCCATCTAGGCTAGCAGTGGCCATCTAGGCTTGCAGTGTTTGACCTTCTCTTCTACGACATTGCTGGAGGTAGATTTAATTGAGTGAGTTCTGATTAGTTGAGATTTTACTACGGTGCATTACATAGTGAGGCAATAATTGATACAGGTTTTCTAAAAATGTTGCATTCCTTCTACCTGAAGATTATAGTCACTTACAATGCTTTGGAACCTGAAGACATGACTCTTTTGAAACTCTTCTTGAAAAATAAGGACTCAAATTTGGAAAAAAAAGAAAAAGAATAGTTTTTCATAAAAGATACCATAAGATTCTTAGAAATTACAGTTGTCAACTGAACTTTGATTCCTGATGAAATTCTTTTGCAGGTCCAAGAGGATCAGCATATCAATGCGTATCAGTAATATTAGATGACTATTAAAAATATAGTACTAGGGCCAGGCATGTGGTTCACACCTGTAATCTTAGCACTTTGGGAGGCTGAGGCAGGTGGATCTTTTGAGGTCAGGAGTTCGAGACCAGCCTGGCCAACATGGTGAAACCTCATCTCTACTAAAAAGTACAAAAATTAGCCAGTCATGGTGGCGGGCTCCTGTAGTCCCAGTTACTGGGGAGGCTGAGGCAGGAGAATCGCTTGAGCCCAAGAGACGGAAGTTGCAGTGAGCTGAGATTTCGCCACTGCACTCCAGCCTGGGTGACAGAGGCAAGACTCCATCTAAAAACAAAGAAACAAACAAACAAAAGCAAACAAACAAAGAAAACCCCTAAATAAAACCATAGTATTGGAATCTAAATATAGAGGCATTATATAAACTGGAAATAGATCCTCTTTCTATACCCCAGCATTATTAATTGACCACCAAAAGAGTAGAGTAGGTTGAGCAACATAATGTGGTTGTATATGACACTGGATAAAAGTTGAAGTAATTCCAAGAAGACTGCATATCTGGGTAAATACTTCAGGATGGTCACAAATTTGCCATGATTTCAGGGACGTAACAAAGGTTTACTCACCTCCCTCTCTACTCACCTCTTCCCCATACTTCTTTGATTGGTTTCATAATGTCTGATGGTCTAAGATTTATTTTTCATTACTTTGGCTTAAATGTTCACCTGGTGCTAAAAATGCAAATATCTCTGGGATAGGAAGAACATTGTCTTTGAGCATCAGTTCTCTCAAAGAACACAGACGACACACTTCGATAGGGAGAATAATACAAGGGAATAGTACCCCAGAGTTGGGGAGATAACAATGAAAAGGAAAAAGGGTCAAGAGTGTTTCAACAGCAATTGCCAGATATCAAAACTTTGTGTAATCATCTTGGCATTGGGAATGGTAATTTGACTTAGAGATTAGTGGGTCCTCAACTTCAGTCAGATAGCTCGAGTTTGATTTCTACTTCCATCTCTAACTAGCTTTGCTTATTTGAATAAGCAGTAACCTCTCTAAGCTCCAATGTTCTCCTCAACAAATATTTATGTGCCCAACACATGTCAGGTATTATTTTAAAATAAATCACAATAATATTGTCCATCGTCTAGGATTGTTATGAGAAATAAATGGGATAGTCTTAAAAAGTGGTTCCTATGTGCCTGGTGGATAGTAAGAAAAATCTTATGGAACAAGTAATCCTAAGGATGATTCCTTTAATATGTGAATTCCTACACAGTTTACAAAGCACTTTCACATCTACTGCCTCCTTACAGCAACCCTGTAGGCAGAACTAGCCAGACATTTAGTGCTCCATTTTACAGGTGAGGAAACTGAATGAAGCTTGGCATGATCTACTTGGTTGGCTGTGCAGTGCTCCCTACTGAAAAGAATGGTTGGCTAAAATGTGCGTAAGCTGGCCAAATACTTGTTCTTACTACAGACTCCTATTTTATAGATGCAGAAACTCAGTAAGGCTTAGAAAGACTTTGATTTTCTTTTCTGAAACTTGTAGTGAAAAAGAATGCTTTTAGGAAAAGTATGAGTTGGCCATATTAGCCTCTATATATTGGTAAAGGGGTAAAAAGAATTATTTGACATGAAGAAGAGGACATTGAACAATTTGATCTTCAATACTTAACAGTTATTCAAAAAGACTGGTTTCTCCTCATCTTCTCAAGTATTGAAAAATTTAAAGAAGAAAGAGATTTAGACTGGAAATAAGAAAATATTTTTACTTCACTAAAGTTTTTTAAATTTGGAAAAGCCCATCAACAAAGGGTTTGGAATCTTTCACTAACTATATTTAGAAACCTTGAATAGTCATATATATTGGAATCCTATTTAGAAGTAGAAAACTGAACCAGTAATCTTGAAATGACCTCTTTGAAATCTGGTTGCATGATTCAGCAAACATTTAGCTGACTTAGTTGTAGGAGAAGAAAGTTCTTATATTACATTTGTTCCAATGATTTTCAAGCAAACAAATATTAGCTTTAAGAGCAGCAAAAATGAAATGAATTTATTTCACACATTCCCATAGGATGTGGAGACTGTGTCTCACACTTGATCTTCGCTAAAAGGCTGAGAAGCAATGTGAGACTGTGTCTCACTTCCTACTGAACACAATTTTTTCTACTGGCCAGGCTATTCCAAGCCTTTCATAGGCTCTCTGGGAGAAGCATCTGTCCATATGCCCAGACAGTAGGTCCTTCTAAAGAATTTTCAACTCTGCCAAGTTGAAAGACCCTGAGAATAAGACTTGCTCATAAATCAATAGGTTATTGAAAGCACACATGCTTTCTACATGTCTTTAAGTTTGGTTCAAATTAAAACCTTCCTAGAATGACATGAAAATCAGAGCTCATTCATTTTGGTGTGTGACCTTGCTGAGTTCTTATTTTTAAATTCAGTAAAATACCATATGTGCCTGTCAACTTCGTATATATGTGTGAAAACACTCATCTATCCCTGAAACAAGACCTTTTGGATAAAAAACAAAGATAACTTCTTTGAGTAAAGCAAAGTCTAAGGAGGAGAGAAATTTGAGTGAGTGAAGCTACAACTGTCTTTCATTCTGTGGATACTGGCAGAGATGCTGAGTTTACAGAAAATGTTAACTTCTTTTAATGAACTACTATGACCAGGTAATAATTTTTCCCCTTTGACTCAACTTATCCTTAGCTACATCAGGCCATTAAACATACCAGAAAGCAAACGAGCTTGGATTGTTTGAAAAAAATCAATGGCATTAGAAAAATATGAAGATGCTTTTCCAGAAAAGAAAGATGCTTTTCTAAATAGAACAAGCAAATTCAGTCTTTGATTGGATCCTGATTGTCTTAGTCTGCTTTTGCTGGTTAGTTTATAAATAATGGAAACTTGCTTCTCACAGTTCTGGAGATTGGGAAGTCCAAAACCAAGGCTTGTTCTCTGCTTCCAAGATAACATCTCTTTGCTGCGTCCTCACATGACAGAAGGGCAATAACAGACAAGCTCATTCCCTCAAGTCCTTTTATTAAAAGGATGCCATCCCCATAAGCTACCAATGACTTTCTTCACAGAATTGGAAAAAACTACTTTAAACTTCATATGGAACCAAAAAAGAGCCCTCATTGCCAAGACAATCCTAAGCAAAAAGAACAAAGCTGGAGGCATCATGCTACGTGACTTCCAACTACACTACAAGGCTACAGTAACCAAAACAGCATGGTACTGGTGCCAAAACAGAGATATAGACCAATGGAACAGAACAGAGCCCTCAGAAATAATACCACACATCTACAACCATCTGATCTTTGACAAACCTGACAAAAACAAGAAATGGGAAAAAGATTCCCTATTTAATAAATGGTGCTGGGAAAACTGGCTAGCCATATGTAGAAAGCCGAAACTGAATCCTTTCCTTACACCTTATACAAAAATTATTTCAAAATGGACTAAAGACTTAAATGTCAGACCTAAAACCATAGAAACCCTAGAAGAAAACCTAGGCAATACCATTCAGGACATAGGCATGGGCAGGGACTTCATGTCTAAAACACCAAAAGCAATGGCAACAAAAGCCAAAATCGAGAAATGGGATCTAATTAAACTAAAGAGTTTCTGCACAGCAAAAGAAACTACCATCAGAGTGAACTGGTAGGCTACAGGATGGGAGAGTATTTTTGCCATCAATCCATCTGACAAGGGCTAATATCCAGAATCTACAAAGAACTGAAACAAATTTACAGGAAAAAATCAAACAACCCCATCAAAAAGTGGGCGAAGGATATGAACAGACAATTCTCAGAAGAAGACATTTATGCAGCCAACAGACACAAGAAAAAGTGCTCATGATCACTGGCCATCAGAGAAATGCAAATCAAAACCACAATGAGATCTCACACCAGTTAGAATGGCGATCATTAAAAAGTCAGGAAACAACAGGTGCTGGAGAGGATGTGGAGAAATAGGAACACTTTTATACTGTTCGTGGGACTGTAAACTAGTTCAACCATTGTGGAAGACAGTGTGGCAAGTCCTCAAGGATCTAGAACTAGAAATACCATTTGACCCAGCAATCCCATTACTGGGATACCAAAGGATTATAAATCATGCTGCTATAAAGACACATGCACATGTATGTTTATTGCAGCACTATTCACAATAGCAAAGACTTGGAATCAACCCAAATGTCCATCAACGATAGACTGGATTAAGAAAATGTGGCACATATACACCATGGAATACTCTGCAGCCATAAAAAAGGATGAGTTCATGTCCTTTGTAGAGACATGGATGAAGCTGGAAACCATCATTCTGAGCAAACTATCGCAAGGACAGAAAACCAAACATCGCATGTTCTCACTCATAGGTGGGAATTGAACAATGAGAACACTTGGGCACGGGGTGGGGAACACCACACCTGTAGGGGGGGGTAGGGGGGAGGGATAGCATTAGGAGATATACCTAAAGTAAATGACGAGTTAATGAGTGCAGCACACCAACATGGCACATGTATCATATGTAACAAACCTGCACATTGTGCACATGTGCCCTGGAACTTGAAGTATAATAATAAAAAAAGGCACTAATTCATAAGCGGGAGTAGTCCTCATGACCTCATTATCTCCTAAAAGCCTCACCTCTTAAGACAATTGCATTGGAGAGTGAATTTTAAATGAGTTTTAGAGAAACACATTCAAACTGCAGCACTGGTTTTTACCAAACAACTGTAACTTTTCCGTGTTTGAAAATTTTCAAAGTAAATAGTGGAGGGGAAAAGCAAAAATATTCTAGCTCCATCTCTTTAAAAAATTACCCGGGATTATGGTTTGGTGGTAATCCAGAGAGATAAAAACACTTTAAGACTTGTTGTATAAGAAGCACGATTGTAGCTCTGTATATTTTTGGTAAGATGTTTGGCACAATGCTTTATAGGAGCATAAAAATATTGTCCTAAGGGTTAAGATTTTAAATAGATAACTTATAGGGAAAGAGGACACAGTTCCTGGTTATGAATCATATCCATCAGCCTGACACTTTAATTACAACTTCTTTGGAGTTTATAGTATATTATCCTCATTAATCCCCAATTAGAGGTTTGAGTCATCCAAATAAATCTGCAGGACTTACACATACAGAGTTCGTTATCGAGCGGCCTAGCTTCATGCTTCCAGGTGTATGACACATGACACCTTCTGTCCTTTCACTTGTGATGTGTCTCTAGTTTTCCCAAGCCAAAAGCAGAGCCCAGGATTAGAGCAACATATATTTAAGGGTGCGTTTTTGCAGATGTCGGCTGGGACTAGAAAACAAATGTAGGCATGCTTTAACGCTGAGACCAATGTGGAAACTTCACGAGGTGGGGCTAGGGGGAAGAAAATTTCTGGTGGGGCACGTTCAAGTTAACGTGAGTGTATAACGCTATCAGTTTTACTACCACTGAGTGGGTATATGAAGGGGATGTTTGCGTGCGTGTGTGTGTGTGTGTGTGTGTGTGTGTGGTGGAGGGTGTGTGTGTGGCGGGGGGTATTTTCACAAAATGACATGGAAACCTGACTGCAGTTCTTTTGGGAAGAGGACTTGGAGGTGTCTTGGGGTGGGGAAAAGATGGAAGGCTGAGATTTCTTCTGGACTTCAGGGAAGAGGGATGAAATCAAAGGGAAACAATCCAAGGCAGATTAATGAATTTAGTCTAATATTCGTGAATTCAAAGTAGATTCTAATCAGACTGTCTCCTCCCTCTTCTGTTTGCAGAACTGGCACTAAACAGGATTCCCCAAGCTGTTTCATCACTCCCTGCCGTTCGCTGTCCCAGGAAATTCTCGTGCCTCGCCCCGGAATCCGTGTTCGACTCTTCTCTGGCTGAGCTGATCATTGCCAGCCACCCCGAGACTCCCCACGCGGCAGGCAGCGTCTCCTCCGGTCTCACAGCCACCCCGGGCTGGAGCGTGGGGAGGGGGTAAGGGAGCCAGCCAACTCGGAGAAACTTCGTCGCCAGAGATGACTGGGGTTTTCGGGCTTTCCCAGCCTTCCCATGCCGGACCACACGGCATTCATTAAAGTGGTGCAGCAACTATTGCTGCGCTTTGGCCGGGCAGGTTTTGAGCTGCAGAGACCCGTGCGCCCGACAACAGCGCTTTGCCACCCAGTGCACTGTTCTGCTGGGGGACGACGAGCGCGGGGAGACTTTGCGCCACGATGTTTTGTTTTCCTGCCGCAGGAAAGCTAGGCAGTCTGTTTCCACCGGACTTAACCCGCCTGAAGCAATAGCCATGGAAGTTGCGGCGGCACAGAGGGAGACGGAACCGCTTGGCGCGGCATCTTTTTTGGATGTTTTTTCTCTACACAGACGACTTCTTTCCTTCCTTGGGTAAGTGAAGGCCAGCCTGTAAATAACCAAAGGGTAGAACCGAAGGGGATGAAAAGGGATTGCAGTAGCCCAAAGGGCTAAGTTTTCTTGGGAGGAGGTCTCCCTCCATCCCCACTCCATACAGTCCATTCCAAATACGCAGTAGAGAAGGAGTTGTGTTTGATTTCAGGCACGTTGTGGGAAACGGTACTGGGATTTATTTACCTAATTTCGGTGGATTTTTTTGGGGGGAGTCACAAACTTGTTTTTGTCTACATTCTGAGAAGGAGAATGAAAGTGGAGGTGAGAGAAAGCTCCAGAGGTTGGAAGTGGGGAAATGAAAGGAGGGGGCGGTATCCAGTGATTAAGCAGAGAGATCATCCTAAGGGCCAATGACTAGTGCACGTCTTCAAGGCAGACCAGGAGCACTAGACACTGATCCTGCTCCCTACCCTAATAGAGTCTACCCCAGCCTCCCCATCCCCAGCCCTCCCCTCATAACCATCCTGCTGTTGCCATTCTGGGGAAGGTCATTATTACCGAGGGCCCCAAATAACTTTTAATGAGGACCTGCAACCTGTCTTGTACCCAAGTGATGCTCAATAAACGTTTGTTGATTGGCTGAATGATGTTGCATTCTAAGGGTGCATTTCCTGCTACAGAAATTTGCCTTGGACACTGAACTAAATCCTGGAAGCAGACCCCAGAACACAACGATAGCTCAATTCATTTTGCAAAGGAAGAGGGCCTGGAGGCTTAGAAAATATCATATTTAGACCTTCATTACCCAAACGAAACCATCAGACAGGTTCAGGGTCAGATTCATGGGTCTGGGGACGGGATGAACTCACAAGGTTCTCGCATGGAGAGCATGGACCTTTGTGTCCTACAAACTTGGGTTTGAATCCCCATATCGTGACCTTGGGAGTCTTTCTTTATCTCTCTGAACCTTGATCTTCTCATCTGTAAAAGGAGGCCAGTTATAGCTTCTGCAAAATGATGTAACAAAGATGAATGGAGAGGGAATATGAGATGGTGAGGGGGAATTCAGTAAATGTCAATCATGCCTCCCCATGTTCTGATGACTCAGGAGAGGGTATCTTTCTCCGCTGATACCCCTCTCTGGCTCTGATGCAGGCAAAAACACTGTATTGCAGTGACTGTGCTAGAGTCCAGCTGCCCGTGAACAGTTAAAGAGAAGAGTGCAGAGTGAGGTTCGAAAGCCTTTCTTAGAAGCAGCTCCCTCTGGACTTGAGAACAGAATTTACATACACACTGGTGTCTCCGGGCAGGACTGGGAGAAACAGAGATTCCTTGTTTGTTTGATTTCTATATCTTAGCCATCCTCCCAGTCCTAGTGGAGAGAGGCAAAGTGTGGTTACAGAGTCCCGGGAAGATGGTTCTGAAGCACCCGGGGAACCTGCCTAAAGGGCTGAAGAGTCAGAGTAGCACCATCAGATTGGTACTGGTTTTGCCTGAATGGGGTTTGCAGAGAATTCAGGGCTCCAGCCTGAGTGACAAAGCACTCACCTTTCCTACAGACCACAGCGGACCTCTGTAGGTCTTGCTCTTGGACCCAGAAACCTTGATGTGATAGTGAGGGATAGATGGTGAGAAAGATGCTGCTGACAGAGGGCTCCCCAAAAGCCTCAAGGTGCCCTAGAGTGGCATGCAACTCAGAGATCAGCTGCTAGTGTGGGATTTTAGAACCCCAGCTGGCAGGCATGGGAATGAGCTGGGCTATTTCTATGCGTAAGTAAAGGCAACAACAATCTAACAGGACCTTATGGCACTAAATAGCCCCATGAAAGCAAGATCTCTATCTTATTCTCTGCCATATGGCCAGCACATAGCACAGTGATGGCACTTGGAAGGGGTTCTATATATATGTTGAATGAACAACAAATTTTAGTAAGCTTATCTGGAAGCCAGAGTAGGGGTTTAAACTACTTCCTGTTCAACACTGCAGCATGCAATTCATGTCTTCATTTAGCAAGTATTTCTTGAGCATCTACTACGTGTAAGGCTCCGTTGCGAGGCATCCGAAGCAATCTGTCAGCATCATTCATGTTGATACTCAGAGTGACCCATTCAAGAGCACCTCAGCACCACCTGGCTTTTCTGGAGACTGAGGCCCCACCACAAACCCCTGTGGGCTTTCAAGCAGGGGCAGTGAGAGGGTATTAGATAAATGCTCCAGGTTTAGCCCCTTTCTGGGAACAGATCTGGGTCCCTTCGCATCTTCCCGGCTGGGTCCCAGGCTCCCGGGGCCGCCGCTTCCACGAGCTGCCAGGTCTTGGCAACTCCGCTTTCCTCGGGGGCCGCCGTACCTCTCTCAAGCCCCCTTTCCAGCCAACGACCAGCGGCCCCAGTCCGGCTGCAGGTAACTGGGAAAGGGACCAAGCTGCGCCTGGGGAGCGAGCTTCCCCGGGCGGGGAGTGCGCAGCAGACGCGGAGCGGTCCCAGAACAAAAGGCTCATGGCTGGCACGGGCCTCCTCGGAGTGCGGCAGGGACGTGGGTTCGGGACTCAGGCGAGAGAGCCGGGGCGGGAGGAAAAAAAATGAAGTGAGAAAAGAGGAGGGAGACCCCAGGGTGGGAGCGGTGAGAAGAGGTGACCCAGGGGCTGAGGTCTGCGGCGGGGCCGCAGCGTCCCTTCCTCCGCCTCCTGCAGCGCCTTCCAGGCAACCAAGCGTGTCTCCGGCTGCAACTCCAGCAAGCGCGCCGCGGCCGCCTCCACGCCCGCCCGCCGGCCGGCCGAGCCAGTAAGTAGCCGCGCCCCCGCCGCTCGCTCCCCGCCCCTCCGCGGCTTCCCCGCCACCGCCCACCGCCTCCCGCCGTCCCGCGGGCAAGTCCGCGGCCGCCTCCTGCTGCCCCGGGCCGGGTGCCGGGAGCTCAGCGCGCCTTCCCGACTGGTCGCCTCGGTCCGCTGCTCGCCCTGCTCTCTCCTGCCAGGGCGCGGCGTCTGGGGCGCGCCACGGGGAGGGTAGCCCTCGCCGCGCGCTCCCCGGGCGCCGCGCCACCTCTATATCCAATGGCTTTCGGGGAGCGGGAAGTGGGGGGCGTCGCCGGGGGCGAGGAGCCGCGGCCGGGGTGGGGCGTGTGCGCTCAGCGCGGCCGAGCGAGGCTGACGTGCCCGCCCAAGCGCGCGCCCGGGAGTGTATGTGCGGGTGTGTGTGTGTGTGTGTGCGGGAGTGTGTGCGCACACGCCTACGGGGGCTGGAGTGACACTGCAGTGGGCTTCTCCCTAGCCCCAGTCTTCCGACTGCTTAGCCCCTAACCTGCCGGCACCGCTTTCGGGAAGCAGCTTGGCTCTTCCATCTTCCCAAGCCTTCCTCTCCATCCTTTCATCCACCCCTCGCCAATCTTACTTTTTCATTTACCCACGGGGCCGCGGCCGGCCACCCCCTAGCCGGTGCAAACACCCAAGCCATCTCCAGTTCTCCCCCAAGCCAGTATTTTCCCACCTGTCTTTTTCTGGGGTTTCTCCACGAGCCAGTCCAAGGCTCCCCCATCCTCGGAAATTGTTTTGTTGGACTGCTAATCCGAGGCGTGTAAAGCTTGAGGACTTTATTATTATTTGGGTTCTTTTCATTTCTTCCCCTTCTGGGCAACGGAGCAATGAAATTTCCAATCGAGACGCCAAGAAAACAGGTGAACTGGGATCCTAAAGGTGGGTATTTCCTACTTTTGGCTGCCCTCGCCCTGCCTCTGTCTCCGGCGTGTGCGCGCTTCCTTGAGTGGAAGCACTCTCTCTTCTGGCAGCGTGTGTCCTGAGGCTGGGAAATGCGCCTGGGAACTGCAGCGCGGGTGGGAGGAGGGCGGAGGCAGCGTGGGTTCCGAACCCAGATAGTGCCTGTAATTACCACATAATCATTGTCCCTCCTGGATTGTCTCCAGATCTATTTAGATAGACCAAGCCGACTGTTTGGTTTGAAATTGCAAGTGTCGGTATTTGCTTTTGACTTTGAGTGTGCGAGTGTGTATGTGTGTGTGTGCGTGTGTCCTTTGTTTCTGGTGATCTTTGTCTCTCTGGCAGATGGGTGGGGTGCCTCCCCCTGGACCTGGAGCTGCGCCGCATGCCCGGGTGTCCTCAGTGGGAAAGGTTTCCTGGCAGCAAGTGGGGCTCGAGTTGCAGCAGCCGTCCCTAGGGGTGGGCCCTTCTCGCAGGGCATGCAGAATAATGGAGCCCACGGGGCCTCCTGAGTCTTCGTTCAATCTTATTACCAAACCTAGCAGCTAGTTAGGCTCAGGTCAGAGTAGAAGCGGAGGAGGGGTGGTTTGTGAGAAGGGTGGGGCTGGCAAGGCATCGGGGAGGGGCACGAAGTGTGCCCGCTCAAGCAATGGTGTGGTTTGCATGCTTTTACGAATGTTGGATCAGGTTTCATCCACGCAAAAGGGAGCGATTAAGACGGATTTGTGTGTGCCTAGCGTCGGCCACCGTGTCTGTAATTAGCATACAGATGTTAAGGCTCCAAGGGAATGATCAGTATGGGAGCAGAACAAGTTGGAACCGCGTGTCCAGTTGTGACAAGAATGCTCTTTAGCATTTCTCTTAGCTCATCTGACAAGTGTGTCAGGAGAGGCAACGCCTCTGTGTGTATTGGGATCGAAATTTGTTTATTTGGGGTGCGTGTGTGTTTAATGTTCTTTATGAGTGCATTTCTTCTTTTTCCCCAGACTGGAGAGAAGAAACCTTCTTATTTGTTGAGTAAATGTCGTAGGAATTGACTGGCTGTTGAAGAGTGCGTGAAGAGATATTGCCTTTTTTTAAACACCGAGGTTGTTACATCTTAAATACAGCCCAAACCTTTTATTTTGTCTCTACTTGAAATCTCTGGAAATATGGAGGTCTGCCTTTGCTTTTTTGGGGGGAGAATCCCTGAAAAACATATTTGTTAAATGCCTATTGCATACTAAGCCCTGTCCTAGGCACTGGAGATACAGTCAGAACAAGACAGACAGAAGCTCTGGGTTGGAGTTTACAGTGAGGAAGACAGACCTAAATCAATCATTGCATGGAGGAATGCATACTTCAAAGTTTATGTATGCTCCAAGGAGAGCATCAGAGGTTTAAGAAAGTGTCTGATAGAAGAGATTGACATGGACCGGAGAAGGCTTCCCTGAGGAGATGACACTTGGACTTAGGCCTGGAGGATGTATGGGAGTTAATTGTCTAAGGAGGAGGGGAATTGTTGCAGAAAAGGGAACAGCAAGTGCAAAGGGCCTGAGGCAGAAGAGGCATGTGTATTTGATGAACTGAAAGAAGGTTCCCATGGCTACTGAAGAGTGAGTGAAGAGGTATTGCCTTTTTTAAACACCCAGGCTGTTATACCGCAAACACAGCACAAACCTTTCATTTTGTCTCTATTTGAAATCTCTGGAAATTTGGAAGTGTGCTTTGGCTTTCTTTTGGGAAATCCCTGAAAAACGTATTTATCCCTAGCAGAGAGCAAGAGAGCTTGTGTTTTGAAATATGACTGGGGGATCCACAGGCGAGCCCCCCCACCACCAAGCCCTGTGTTGTTGGAGGTGGGGTAGGGTTGTGGGGTTGGAAGAGTATAGTATTTATCTTAAGCCAATGAAGAATTTCAAGACAAAGAGTGACACGATTTGAACTAAGTTTCAAAACATGGGCTATGTGCTTTGCGGATATGGGGGACCAGATACAATGGTAGCATGGGCCAGAATAGTTGCTGTGGGCATGGAGAAGCGGTTGGAGTAGAGAGCTGTGGAGGACATGAAATCAACAGGCTTTGCATGAATAATGTGTGAAAGTGAAGTGAAGGAATTGGAATGACTGAGATGGCAGCCAGGGTAGGACCAGTCTGGAAGGAAAGCTCATGAGTTCAATCTAGGACTTGTTGAGTGGGACATGTCCCCAAGCCATCCAAGGGGTGTGTTAGGTGGGCAGCTGTCTAAATGCTGGGGTCAGGCTCTTCAAGGAACTTTGGTACAGAGGGAACACTCTGATACTGATTTTGTGAAGCTGGCTTTGGGTTTTAAGGCATATTTCTGTATGATCATCATTCTATATATTCATGTTCCAGTGATGAACACAGATGAATTTTACATATTATACAGCCTGACACAGTGAAGAAAAGCATGCAAATAGCAACTTCAGTTACAACCAATGGTGCTAAAAATGAAAAAACCTCAACAAAATAACAACATTTAATGAGCAACCATTGCATGCCAGGTGCTTTATGTGTATTATTTCATACAATTATTTTCACGATACTTATCTGATGGTGTAAGTGTTCTAGTCTTATAGTCCCATTTGGCACTTGATTGCCATCATGACGCCACTAATCTGCCTTCCAGTGAGTTTCTCTGACTTTGTGCACAGTTGTTCCCAAAGGTAGGGGTGACAGTAGTCTTTTCTAGCCAGGGGATGGAGGCGGGAAGAGAGTGGGGAGTGAGGTGGCATATCTCTTATCTGTATAGAATTATGTGCTAGGTGCTCTTCTAATGCTTTACAAGTATTTTTTTTTTTTTTCTTTTTTTGAGACGGAGTCTCGCTTTGTCACCCAGGCTGGAGTGCAGTGGCACCATCTTGGCTCACTGCAAGCTCCGCCTCCTGGGTTCATGCCATTCTCTTGCCTCAGCCTCCGAGTAGCTGGGACTACAGGCATGCACCACCACGCCCGGCTAATTTTTTGTATTTTTAGTAGAGACGGGGTTTCACCGTGTTAGCCAGGATGGTCTCGATCTCCTGACCTCGTGATCCACCTGCCTCAGCCTCCCAAAGTGCTGGGATTACAGGCGTGAGCCACCGCGCCCGGTGCTTTACAAGTATTAATTTAATCTTCACAAACATTTTAGGAGGAAGGTATTATCCTAATTTTACAGATGAGTTAACTGAGGAACAGAGAGGTTGAGTAACTTGCCCAAGATTGCACAGCTAGTAGGACAAGATTAGAATCTGGGCTCTTAAACACTCTTCAAGTCTGTGTTTCTTACTGGGACTTTGGCTTTTGCCTGGTAAGTTTCCCAAAGCTCAGGAAGTGAAGAAGCTTGTTGGGAGGAGGAAAAGAATAAGAGAGAGGATGAAGAGGAAAAGGGATTGGAATAGGAGGAGGATAAAAGAGAGGAAGAGAGAGGAGGAAGGAGAAGAGGAGACAGTGACTCAACCTTACCCTACTCGTTCTTTTCTCTACTAACCTATTTAGACAATAGTGTTTTCATTTCCATGTCTGATGGGCAAGTCAGTGACTACTGGACGGAGTTTGGGTCTGTATTTTGGAGGCTCTGGATTACATAGACCAAATACGTTTAACAGGGAAAAGCTGAAGGGGAACCCAGCAGTATTAGCGGAAAGAGGAGAGAGACAGTTCACGTTACTTGGACTATAGGATTTGTCTATCAACAGACATGACCCTTCAGGCGGAGGTGCTCTCATGGGTTGTGGAAGGCAGTTGTAATTATAATGTTTTTCTTACAGCCTTATTACCCAACAATTTAATAGCACAAAATGAAGGTTGTTTGAGAATAGATTGGTCTGGATGGCATTTGGGTGGATTAAGCAACGCATTGTCAAGAGGTGTAGGTAAAAACAAGACCCAAATGTAAAATGGTTCTTCTCTGGTGAACTATGGCCTTCCTTCCTATTCATGGAACAGAGCCTTCTTCGAAGAGCGTTACTGTTTGTGTAGGACCTACTAGAAGTAGATTGGTTCTAAGTCTTAGCTTTCATAGCAGCATTTACGTGCACTTTATTTATTTATTTATTTATTTTGAGATGGAGTTTTGCTCTTTTTGTCCAGGCTGGAGTGCAATGGCGTGATCTTGGCTTACCGCAACCTCTGCCTCCCGGGTTCAAGCGATTCTCCTGCCTCAGCCTCCCGAGCAGCTGGGATTACAGGCATGCGCCACCATGCCTGGCTAATTTTTGAATTTTTAGTAGAGACGGGGTTTCTCCATGTTGGTCAGGCTGGTCTTGAACTCCCGACCTCAGGTGATCCACCCGCCTCAGCCTCCCAAAGTGTTGGGATTACAGGCGTGAGCCACTGCGCCCGGCAACATGCACTTTAAATCATCAGCATCATTTGTTGATGATTTTCTGCTTAGAATTGGTATTTACCTGCTGCTTTTGTGTATTAAGATCTTGTTAAAACAGTAAGATCTGTAAATAGTATTCCTCTCACTAGAGGCAAGCAGATGAATACAGTATTAAAAACTTTGGATTTGGGGGCAAAATAATTAGCTTCTAAAAGTAGCTGTAGCAATACTTAGTTGTATGACTTGGGGCTGCTCATTTAGCTTTTCTGGGTTTCCCTTCCCTTCCATGGAGAAAGGAGTCATTGCCTTTGTCTATCTCTTTGACTTTGTCTCTTCAACTTTCCCCATCTTGATCTGATCTTGGGGCCAGTTGTCTTCCTTTCATTCCTCAAATAGATCACACTTGCATCTGTCTGAGGGCCTTTGCGCTTGGAATTCCCACTGCTTATAATGCATTTCACATAGCTGGTTCCTTTCCGTCATTTGAATCTCAGCTCAAATGTCCTCTTGTCAGGAAGGGATTCCCTGTCCCATCTGAAAGACCTCTCCTCTTGTTCCCCAGCACCATGATTTTCTCTTATGTCATCTGTTCAGTTGTCTTACTGGCACTTGTCATGACTTGAAACCATCTCACTTACTCATGGGCCATATTTGGTGCCAGCCTCCTTTACTAGCATATGAGCTGCATGAGCAGGGACTTTCTCTGTCTTGTTTATTGCCATAACCCCAGTGCCGTGGAAAGTGCCTGGCACTCAGCAACCCTTTGCTGAGTGAATGGAAGGTTGGCAGAATGGATTGGAGAGGACCGAAGGCTTTATGCATCATGGAAATTGCAGGACGCCTCTAAGCTACAAATGGCAAAGTACAAATAAGGAGAAAGGAAGAGTATCCCCAAATACCAGCATTATCAGAAAGGACACTGATATTCCCCCTTCCTTGCAAGCTCCAGCTCTCCCTAAAGCCTCCAGTGGGCTGTTTTCCTTCTTTTCTCATCTTTGACCAGGCGTAAGAAGGCTGAATAGAAGTGCGGTGAGGGTGGATGGGTGGACTGATCTAGCCTGCTAAAGATATGGTCAGTGTCCAATAAATAATTTGGCTCATATTAGCTATTGGAGTGTGGCTATTTTTAGGTACTTTAATCCGCTTAAGAAAGAAGCAAAGCTATAGGATTGGAGCTGGATTTTTTTTAAAAAGCTGCATTTTTAGTGCACACTTTAATGCAAAATTCTGGAGAAGCCCATACCTTATGTGCATAGCACCTTTCAGTTTACAGAACACTTTTTAGGAATGATCTCATTTGTTCTTTAAACAACCCTATTTTTGTAGGAATTAGAGTCTTAGATTTACTGACACATAAAGCAAGATGTAGAAAGGATAAATGATTTATGTGGGAGCCCAAAGCAACAAACAGGCAGAGCTGGGGCTACCCTAGGCCTTTTGATGCTTACGTCCATGACAGTTTCCTTCAAGCTTTCCTTCCTCCCAGCGTCTTTGTTCATTCCACACTCTCTTGCTCTTTGTTACCCAAAAGTGTATTCAAAGGTTTCTCTGAGAGATTTAGAGGAAGCAGTCTCCCTGTTGATCAGTGAATCTTTAGTCGACGGCTATTTTCAGCAGGTTGTACTTATTGTACAGGTTTACACTTTCATTCTTATGAGCTCAGGTGAAGACCCTTAGATCTTCCTTCTGCTGTACTGGCTAAAAAAATATCTTGGTCTTTCGTGAATGGGGGCCATTTTCAACTTGCTAGGTTGCTTAAGTGCTAGCTTTATTAATGTGTTTCCAAACACACATTTGCATAGCTTAGATTTCCTGGAAAGAAAGTAATCTATTTTTTATTTAATATCCAATTTTCAGGAGATCAGTGTTCCAAATGGGATTTAAAATGTGCCAAAATCACCACAATTATCCTCAAAAGTACCAAGGAGCTGTGTTCCAAAAACTGTCTTGGCCAAGATTTAGTTCAGGCTTCTTTTCCAGCAGTATCTAAGGAGCTTCACCATCCTTTTGCCAATCCCGGTGACCACTGGGTTGAATTAAGATTGAGCAGGATAACTTTGCTATTCCATGCCATTTCCAAAACATCTGTACTTTGGCTCCATATGAGCCTCACCTTAAATCTGATGCATTTAAAAAATATAGCCTTTTCCCTCATTAGGAAACTTCAACCACAACTGAGATATGGTGTGAAGTATATTTAATATAGGTACAGTGAGCTAGTGATTTTCTTTCTGCTTTTAGTCTACAGGGAATTAGAGGAAGAGTTTAATGATAAAATAGAAAGAAGCCATTCTACTGATAGCCAGTTAGGAAGTTTCAGTTTGGACAGCTCCCTTGGCTGATGCAGAAAGGTGGATAAAAGTGACAATCTTTTTCTGTACTCTGATTCTTATAAAGGGCACCTACTGGATGATCCAGATGAGGTTAGAGTGAGTTAGGGGCTTAGCTCTGCATGGCTTGGTTACAGAGTCTACCTAAACGTGGCACTAGGAGTGTGGTCACCCTGTTGGTTACACCCACCTGGGTAATTTCTCTCCATAAGTATTATGGAGGTCCAAGGGACCTTCCACTTTTGGGGTCTGGTCCTAGGGGTACTCTTAGCGGAGACTTTACAGTTTATCTACGTCTGGATGATTACCATCACCTAGAATGGGGAAATAAGGACCTCATATTTACTTGCTAGAACATTTATTTGTCATTTGCAGCCACAGTTTAAGATTTTTTTTTTCTCCCTTGTGAGTGTCTAGGACTGAGTACTCTGAATTGAAAATGAAACCTGACTTCCTAATCCTTAATTTAGGGTTGAAGGGAGGGAGTGAGGGAGGGCCATAGTCACTGGTAGGGGATGGCATGGTCATGAGGGAGCATTGCATTCTTTACCTTTGCCATTCCCAGAGCCAGGGAGGTGGGGAGGGATGGGCATTGGAGGTAGTGGGGATGAGGCTGGGGGGTGGATAGGATTTCAGGAAATTTTACGTTTTGTATTACCAATAGCTTCTAGTCTCATCACTTACCCTTTCCATGGAAGTAACTTTGAAGCAGAGTGGAATGGTGGGGAAACAAGATTAGAAAGGAAAACATAGGATTTACTGCCCTACATAAGCCAGGTGATTACAGGGAAATTTTCCTTCATTCCTCCCTTCCTTCTTTTCTTCATTCCTTTATTCCTTCCCCACCCCGCCTCCCCAAATCCTGCAGAGTTTGCTTGGGCGCCTGTAGTCCCAGCTACTGGGGAGGCTGAAGCAGGAGAATGGCGTGAACCCGGGAGGTGGAGCTTGCAGTGAGCCGAGATTGCGCCACTGCACTCCAGCCTGGGTGACAGAGCAACACTCATTCTCAGAAAAGAAAAGGAGTTCCTTGAATAGAAAATGAAGATTTGGTCAGGTGATGGAGAGTCTGGAAGTCACAGTAACCTTTGTAGATGCCTAAAACACCAATATTCATAATTTTGACATGCAAGCTAGCAAAAATTATACTACCAAGAAAATGAGTTTCTTATGTGCAAGCAGAACTTGAGATCCCCTAAATAATCACACACCAAATATTTAGCATGATAAAGATAAATAGTATAACTTACTAAATTTAATGTGATATGAGCCTGACATGCAGAATAGAGATGCTTGATATTAGGTGTGATAAAATATTTGACATCAAACCTTCACTTACTTTGTCCTCTGAGACAAAAGTCAGGCACCAAGTGTTTAAGAAAAATTGATGGGAGGAAAAGCTTAGAGATGAAAAAAGTCTATTTATTAATTTGTATTTTTCTCTGAAAATTGGGGAATGTTGTTACCCATGTTAACCATGGACCAACCTGGGCCAGCTCCTGGATTCTGCTGGCTAAGAATGTTGCTTTAGGCCAAAGGAATTTATCTGGTTCGGCCTATGCATTATTACGATAACCTGAAAAGAGATTAAATACATGTTGTAGTCATTTAACCTAGACTCCGGGCAAAATGTCACCGTCTGTACAGTATAGGAGCTTAGGATAGGAGACCTGGTTTCTAGGACTGGCTCTGACACTCATTTAGAAAAGGAGGGAATTGAGTTTTTGGTTGTTGAGATCCCTTCCTTCCCTGGTAGTCTTAGATTGCCTAAGTCCTCATCCAAGCATGATTTACTAGAGGCTGATTTGGGAACATTGCTTCATTTTTCTATGACTTGGTATCTTCATCTGCAAGATAGAGATAATTACAGCCATTACTTCCTTGGTTTGTTATGTGGATTACATAAAGTGATACATGCAAAGCTTGTAGAAGAATGCTGGATCATCATAAAGGCTGCATGAGTGGTACCTGCATTATGCTGTTCTCACAGTTGCAGTAGACAGCCTGTGAAGTCAGGGCAGCCTCCAGCTCAGCCTCTTGGAAGCATCTGGTTCACTGTCTGGATCATCCAGGAGGTGGTCCATAGCAGAGCACAACCCTCCTGGTACTCTGGTAGACTCTTAGTATTCTTAGTTCAGATTTAAACAACCTAGGCTGTCCTGGTTAAGTCAGAGAAAAGACCAGTGAAAGAACATGGCTTGGAATCACAATATTTGAGTCTGAGTTAATGTTGTACCAACTTTATTAGCTGTGTATCATAGTTGATTTGGGTTGCTTTAATAAAATTCCACAAACTAGATAGATTATAGACAACAGAGATTTATTTCTTATTGTTCTGGAGGCTGGGAAGTCCAAGATCAAGGCACTGGTAGATTTGGCATCTGGTGAGGGCTCGCTTTTCAGCTCATAGATGGTGCCTTCTTGCTGTGTCCTTTCATGGTGGAAAAAGTGAGGAGTCTTTCTTGGGCCTCTTTTATAAGTACACTAATCCTAATCATGAAGGCTCCATGCGCATGACCTAATTACCTTCCAAAGGTCCAATCTCCTAATAACATTACCTTTGGGGTTAGGATTTCAACATATGAATTCTGGGGGGACACATTCAGACCATAACACTATGTGAGCTTGGCCACGTCACTTAACCTTTCTTAGCCTTAGTTTTCTTTTGGATAAAATAAAGATCACAATAATAACCACTTCACAGTTGCTGAGATGATCAAATGAGACAAATGTGAACAAACTTCATAAACTGTTAAATTCCAGACCAACATTTCCCAAAATGTCTTCTATGAGACACAGATTCATCAGATACTCTGAGAAGAAAAGTGGTGTCATGGTAAAGTCAGTTTGCAGTATGATACGTGCTCAGTCATTCCTAGAGAGTCATCATGCACGTTAGCATGTTACTGTATTACTGTGTAACAAATAACCCCAACATTTAGTGGCTTAAATCAATATAAACATTTCTTATCTCATAAGTTCTGTGGATCAATAATTCAGGGATAGCTTAGTTGGGTGGTCTGACTAGGAGTCTGTCATTGGCTAGTCAGATGTTGTCTGGGCTGCTGTCATCTGGTGGCTTGACTGGGGCAGGAGGATCTGTTTCCAAGGTGGAGCACTCATGTGACTTGCAAATTGCTGCTGGTTGTTGGGGAGAGGCCTCGTTTCCTGCCAATGTGGGCCTCTCCATGGGATGCTTATGTGTACTCATATGTGACATGGTGTCTGGCTTCCCCAAGAACAAGTGATTCAAGAGAGAACAAGGTGGAATTGGCAACACTTTTTATGACTTAGCTTCAAAAATCACATATTGTTACTACCACTACATTCTTTTCCTTAGATGCCAGTCGCTAAAGTTAGTCCACATGTGGGGAGGAGTGGGGGTGATCGCATTCACGTTGGAAGGGAGGCATGTCAAAGAATTTGAGGATACATTGAAAAATCACCATGAGAATCTTTTCCTATTTATTGAATAGGCACTACATGCTAGGCTAAGTGCTTTGTAGTTATTATCTCATATAATCCTATTCATAATCCAAAGAAATAGGTGAAATTATTATCTCTGCTTTCTGAATGAGGAGGCTGAGGCCTATAGAGCTTACGTAACTCGCCCAAAGTTACCTAGTCGTGCTACGACTTGAACCCAGGTCTGTCTGATTTAATGCCTGAACTCTTACCTCTGCCTCATATGCCTCTCTCTGATAATCCTGTAGTTCAGAAGACTGTTTAATTTTGTTTAAGCCTGCGTTTTCTACTTAACCACAGAATGATGATTCATTTAACTCCATTTTTACCTTTTCATTTACCAATGGCTTGAAACATTATTCTAGAAAGACAGTGAGCATGATGATGATGTATGTATAATATGAACATATGATCTTATAACAGATCCCAGCATACCCATCAGTCCAAACTTGTTGTATTATTCAAATACTGGAAGTGTCTATTGAGCCTGTCTTGTGTGGGCACCATGCTATGGGTAAATGTGTAAACATTTATTTAAAAAAAAAAACCCCACAGTCCACCCTATTTTTTCTGACTGTGAAACTAGAGGTGGAGTGTGATAACTCATGGTCCCAATTCTCTTACAGAGTCCCTTTCTTTACAATGTCCCTTCTTTTACAGAGTCAGTGACTGACAACTTAACTTCCTTGGGTAAAATCAGAAAAAACAGGATGGCCTCCAGGCCGAGCAGTAGAAATGCTGGGGAATGGGGTGTCTGGTGTGTGTCTGGTGTGTTCCTGCAGTGCCTGCAGGCCATGTGTCTGTATGGTGACTGAAACACAAGTCGGCATCCTGCCAAGATGGCAGGGACCGTGTGCCTGGGGGTGATGGCAAACACACAGTGAGAAGCTGCTGATGGAGGGAGGACCGTTAGCACTCCTTGTCATATTTTGAGTAAACATTTTTTTGACAATCTTGTTTCTTTTTCTGTACAGTCTTGAGAAAATGATTTCCAGGAAGCAGGATGCATCCAATGCCTTAGAGGTTCCCATGTTTCCAAACATTACATGCCTGGCTTATTCCTGAGGCAATTTTATATTCTGAAGGAAGTTTTGGAGCTTCTGTGTTCTGGGCAGAGGCGAGTGAATATGGTTTCTTTTGAGTTGCACCATGGACTTGAGAATGATCAGGAGCTGGACATTGTTGAATATGTCACTTACTGCACAAAATGGCAAAGACAGGGTCTGGGACAGGGTGAGAGCGTGTTGAATGGAGCTGCCTGGGGCCCCAGTCACATTCAGGAGCCAGCACTGATTGCATCTGTAACCATAGTAACCAAGAGTAGAAAAAGTCTCAGGATGCCAAGATGCCATTGTGCCCCCCTTCTGGTTCTGTTGTTTTCCCTTCTATTCTTTCATCCAGAAATTCCCCCATCCCTGCCCCCAACCACCCTGACAAGAGACTCACTTTCAGGGTGGTTTCTACACTGGCGATTTTAACTTCCTACTAACTCAATACTTCCTGCAGCCCCTTTTTCAATTCTGGGATCCACAAGGATTCATTATGATCCAGACGAAGCCACATGTACCTAATTTCCTCCGCTTTTCGATTTTTACTGTGAAAATTGGTCCTAAGTAATGTAGTAGAGATACTCTAAACTTATTTACAGCTGGGCATAACAATGGTGGCTCATGGCACTCAATGTTTCCAGTAACACTCCTGCACTCACAGTCTGGTATAGATTGTGAGGTTTTCAGATGTGTTTTAAATGAACAGAGAAAGGCAATGAGGTGCAGGAAAGAGAGCCCCGGTCTCTTGTTTGGAGATGTGGGTTTGGTACTGGTTGGAAAGTGAGGTGTGGCATGGCGCATGAGGGTGGGGAAAGAGGCGGGGTGCTCAGGTCATGTAGGGCATAGTAGGTCTTACTAAGGAGCTCTTTTTTTTTCTGAGAATAACAGGAAGGTCTTGATTGATTTGAAGTGGGAGGATGACACAATCATATTTTTATTTAAATCGCTAATAAGTCAAATGATTGCTTTAGCGAATGTTTGCAGAGGATACTTACTGTGTGACAGGCATGGTGCTGACCTCACCTGGGGTATCTGTGTATTCTTATAGGAATCCTACATAAAAGCTGTTAAAAAATATTTATGCAGAAAAAAGAGCTTTTCTTGACATCTTTGAATTATGATAACCAATTCCAAACTTCTGGTTGCAAATGGGAGGTATATCTGAAAGCAATGGCGATTGCATTTTCAATTTCTGTTAATTAAAATGATATTTTCCCTGGCTTTGTTACACGACCCTTGATTCTGTGACAATCTGCATATCTGCAGTCGATGAATCAATAAATGCAAAGCTGGTGCACTCGCTCATATTCTGTTATACTTCACGCGCCTTTTGGAAGCCTGTGGCTTTCAGTTCAGCATAGTGGATCTGATAAAAATTGCCCCTCCACGCCCGCCGTCACTTTGTTCCTGGTGTGTCCAGAGGTATTGTAACATTGGGGTATTTCTCCTTTGACTCTGATGGGACCCCCTGCTAGTTGTGTTCTTGTGGACTTAGCTTGGAAGGCCTCCCCAAAGCCTGAATTAATGAAAGCTTCTGATGTGCCGATCCCTTTCTCTGGCAGGGTGAGAACACAGTTTCTATAGGAGCGTGAATGCCTGCTGGTCAGGCAATAATCTCTGCATTCAGCCTCAGTACTAAAGACAGGCAGAGCGGACAGCCACAGGGGGTGGGATTTGAAGAGCCCTGTAGAGTCCCTCTCCACAGCTGACACACACCACTCCTTCCCATGACTATCAGGATGCCTACAACCTTAACCGTTACTTTATTCATTAGGTGTTGTCACTCATCCATCTGGTTTTTCCATAAACACTTAGCAACTGAGTGCTTACAGAAATGGGGCTAGGCATTTGACACAGAAAGATGAAAAAGACCCGAGGCTGTGTACCCAAAGAAGTCACAGTCTAGCTACTGAGACAGGTGCCTCATCAAGTAATTATGATACACCGCGATAAATGCATTGATAGAGATATGGATTAAAACGTCAGCTCCAGAACACATCCTGTTAAAATGCAAATGTAGTTCCTCAGGGTAACAGACTAATTCTCAATTACCCATGGGTGCAGCCAAATCAATAGTTTCTATGAGAGAACTGGACCAAGAGAGAACAGAACCAGGGACTGATATTTATTGATAGGCTGGTGTCAAGTGGGAAGGGGAGAAGTCAGGTACTGTGTAGGGAGCAGGCTGAAGGCTCTGGAGGGTGGGAGTGACAGGAAGGTCACTGAAAGCAACTTTTTGTTGTGCAAATGTTGTTCAGAGGTTGCCTTGCTCATGTTACATTGACTTCATAAATTGGAAGGAACTTTGAGATATCCAAGCCCATTGAGGCTTCTTAAGGCAACACTGAATCTAGATTGGTCAAGCGACTTGTGCTTGCCCAGACAGCAAAGAGGGAATGAAGCATATCTATGAACCTGTAATGCTAACCTTCATTATTCAACAGTGATGCTTATGGCAATGCCAACAGGTGTTGGGGCCTTTTATTAATTTTTAATTTTAGTTTTTTATTTTTTTGAGACAAGATCACTGCTGGAGTGCAGTGGTGCAATCATAGCTCACTGCATCCTCGACCTCCTGGGCTCAGTCAATCCTCCCACCTCAGCCTCCTGGGTAGCTAGGACTATAGGCACATGCCCCCAGACTTGGCAGATTTATGCATTTTTGTAGAGACGGGATTTTGCCATATTGCCCAGGCTGGTCTCGAACTCCTGGGCTCAAGCAATCTGCCTACCTCAGCTTCCCAAAGTGCTGGAATTACTGGTGGGAGCCACCATGCTGTGCCTGCTGGAGACTTTTTGATATTCTCCCTCCTATGGGAAAAAGAATCGAGGAAGAGTGGTAGGCTCTACTAGAGTCTGGAGCATATTGGTTCTGAGATTTCAAATTAAATTCTCTGTGTCTGCAGCAAGTACAAATGTGAGTGTATATTCAGCCTCTTGGAGAAGACATCTATTCATTTCTTCAGTGAATATTTGCCCGGTGTCTTCTTCGTGACAGGCACTGTCGTAGGCCCTGGAGGTATAGCAATAAATAAGATGAAGTCTCTGCCCTCATGAAACTAGCCATTTAGCCAAGGCTTAGCATCTCTTACACTCAGGTCAACTTCTGCATTTTAGAAATCTGTTTCAGGCACACATTTGACAAGTAAAGAGGTTCCAAAAATATGTTAATAAGGATGAAAATGAGGCCATTCTGATATTCCATTGCCAGGCAAAAATGCTTAATATGGGAAGTTAGTATGGAATGAGTACTGATGCTACCGAAGGTGGTGACATTCTGTTAGAACATTTAGTGATTTCAAAGAAGGCCTCAGAGCTGCCTAGTTTGTAATTAGATTTTGTGAAGAATCTGTGTTAATTAGGACTCCGCGGCTTGTGCATGTATACTGGGACGAGACTGGAGTTTGAGTCTCTTCCATGATGATGGCGTGTAAATTAATCTCCAAGGAATTGCAAGATGCTGAAATGTGAGGTACTCGAGTACAAATTGCGTGAGTGCACACAAGTGTGCATGCACCTGGATGCGTGTGCACGCGCTCACACACACAATACACTCTAGCAGATAGTAACTTTTTGCTACACGTGATTTCCAAAGTGTCTAATTTACATGTCTTTTGAGTAGGGGGAAATTAGGACTTTTGTCTGTTATATGCCTTGCAGTCTCTTAGCCTTATCTGGGCTGCTGGGGCAGACTGAGGCCAACAGAGAACCAAGGATGCCAGTCTGGGTCACAAGGGCTTAAGGAAGCGGCAGATGGTTGGACTGACTGGGGTGTCCATTAAGAATCCAGGGGTAGTGAGAGTCTCACCTGCAGTTTGAGGCAGGTTGGATGAGGCCGCACTTCCACTGCCAGGACTCTCAGCTGAGTGGCTGGAAGAGACCTGTAGGAGCCATCCTTCCAGTATCTATCAGAGATTTCCGCTCTGTTTTAAGCTCATCCTAGTGATCGAGGGAACCTTGACTGGAGGCGCTGATGGTTGTTGACAGTGGTCATACTCCCACGGCTGCTGCTGGAGATGAAGTGTGTGACGAGAAGATGTGCAAGAGCTCAGGTGTGCCCCACCAGCTCTGCCACTCCCAAGCTTCCGATCTTAGGCACTAACTTACCCCCCTGTGTCTGTTTCCCAACTTGAGAACTGGAAATGATAAAAGTAACTACTCCCTAGGGTAGGTATGGTTAAATGAGATCTCTTAAATGAGACCATGCACATAAAGAGCAGAGCACAATGCCTGGCACACAGGAGGCACCTAATAAGCATCAATGATGCTGCTACTGGTAACACCCACTTGCTGAGGGTCTTCAGTGGCTCAGGCATAGTACTCAGTGCTTAGCGTGTAATACGTAATTTACTCTTCACAGTAGCCTGAGTCACTTGCTTGTTCTTCCGGTTAATATCCTAATGTTTAGCCAACCGACTTAGATGCTCATGGCTTCCAAAGGATCTGGATGTAACAAGGACTCCTTATCTATTTTTAAAAAATAAGAGCTTTATTAAGATATAATTTACATACCATAAAATTACCTATTTAAAATGTACAATTCAGTGGTTTTTAGTATATTCACAGAGTTGTGCAATCATCATCACTATCTAATTGTAGAAAATTTTTGTGACTCCAAAAAGAAACTCTATATCCATTAGCAGTCACTCCCCATTTTATCTCTCCCAGTCCCTGGCAAGCATGAATTTACTTTCTGTCTCTATGGATTTGCCATTTTGAGCATTTCATATAAATGGAATCATACAACATGTAGGTTTGTGTGTGTGTGTGTGTGTGATCAATTTCTTTCACTTAGCATAATGCTTTCAAGGTTCACTCATGTTGCATCCATATCTATTTTGAATGAAGAATGAAGACAATCATCTGAGACAGTTGTATTAGTCCATTTGGAAGATGAAGAAACTGAGGCTGAGAGTGTGTATGTAATTTGCTCATGGCCACCCATCTTGAAAGCGTTTGAGCTGGGATTTGTGCCCAGGTCCATTTGGCTCCAAGGCAAGACCTTGGCCTTTTCATCCACTCACAGGTCTCTGGTTAGACCTCTGCGTCATGCAGAACACCATTTCTATAGAGAGGGGTGTGTCCCACTGGGTGTGGACATCCTGAGGAATTGCTGTAGTTGCAAGAACTCTGATATTTTCCATCTACCTTGAGGAGGATATGGTTTCATGTCTGCATACTCACATAGTGTTGGCCAGTCTAATTCTTTTGTCCATTTCCTAAGGATTATTGTATGAACTTGGATAGTTACAGAAATGAAAATGATGGGAGAAATATGCTTTGTGCGTTGGAAACCCAGCAACCAGTCACTCAATATGATGAGGGAAATGCCATCTTTCTTGTCTTGTCTTCAATAATAGATCGTAATGAAACACTATGGTGTCTTAGGTGGCTCCCCTCCTTCCCCGTGCCCCCTCCACCCACCCCAGTGCTTTTCTGGAGTCATGAGATGGTGTATCCCTTCCTCAGTTGCTGTGATGGCAGTGGAAATGGTGGGGACAGGTACTCATGGAAGGAAAAGGCCTGGTACCAGCGGGCTCTTGGGCAGGGATGTGTGTCTTCACTTCATCATCAGGGAATGAGCTATCATGATGACAGAGCACATCCTATGAAGTACTAATCTTCCCCCACATTTCCCCAAAATTACTTTTGTCCTGCTCTGTTCTCTCACATGCTATTCTAGGGAAAAGGTCCTATTTTATCATTAAAATGCAAATGAGCTTTCCATCTTGCTTCCACCAACGAAGGAGGAAAATAACCTATATAAACACCATGAAACCTTACTTTGACTTAAAACTAGTGGAAATTGGCCCCTGAATCAGATAATTAGCTGAAATTACGTGAACACTTTAGGCCTCCAGTGGCAGATATGTGCTTGTTGTATAGAAATTTCGTCTACCATGGATTTCTCGTGGCAGTGGCCCCGTTCCTGCTCTGGGTTTATGTAAGACTTTCAGCAGCAGCCCGGTCTGATGTAGCAGATGTTCCAGTGCCTGTCCCTATCCTCCTGCTCGCACCACTTCAGCTCATGCTGGCTCGCTTCTGACTGCCAACTTGGCATTTTTTTTTTGCCTTTTTCTTGACTGAGCCTACTCTGCTGCTCCCATGGAAGGCAGGAAGTGTTGGGGAATTAGTGCATCCCAGGAGGAGCCCTCAACCAATAACTGATGGAAGATGGTGCGTAAACACCCCAATTCCCTCAGCCTTGGGTAGGATAACTCGGGAATATGGTTTACATGGGGTCCCAGTTTCCTCTGTAGGAAAAATTCCACTGGGCGACAGCAGTAGCTAGTTTGATACTACACCTTTTATTGGTTTTCTTGGCTGCCTTCCCAGCCCTTTCTCTTTTCTCCAATTCCCTACTGGCAATTTCCTCACTTCCCAAACAAACCACTTGTGCTCAAATCGTAATTGTAGAATCAGCTTCTGGAGAAACCCAAATGAAGACATATGGTAAAGCTTCCTCCTTTTCTTGCCTCTCTGCCTTCTGCCCCAATCAGTTAGCTTTGATGACACGAGTGAGGGGATGCTCAACCTCTCAGGCAGGCTAATGGCTTTCAGGGGACACAATCCACAGCTGATTGGCAGTTTTCTCCCCAAGACATCTTAGAACAAATCCTGGTGCTGGTGAGTGATCCATGCAGCATGAAAAGAGAGGGTAAAGCTTGATGAGGCGTGTTCCAGTCTCATCAAACCACTTTGTTTCCATAATTTTCCTTTTCAGAAGAGGGCAGAATCAAGTACAGTTGATTCTCGTCATTTATGGTAATTCTTATGTTTTATAAAGTTGCTGCAAATCCTGAATTAGCAAATAGTGAACCATTGCTTTTAGGGGAAATATAGGGTTAGGTTCCTGTGAGCCTCTAGTCACAACAACTCCTTCTCCTTCTCCTTCTCCTCCTCCTCCTCCTCCTCATCCTCCTCCTCCTCCTTCTCCTCCTCCTCCTCCTCCTCCTCCTTCTTCTTCTTCTTCTCCTCCTTCTTCTTCTTCTCAGATAGGGTCTTGTTGTATCACCCAGGTGGGAGTGCAATGGTGCAATCTTGACTCACAGCAACCGCCGCCTCCCAGGTTCAAGTGATTCTCCCACTGCAGCCTACCTAGTAGCTGGGACTACAGGCACGCACCACCATATCTGGCTAATTTTTGTATTTTTTGGTAGAGATGGGGTTTCACCACATTGGCCAGGCTGGTCTCGAACTCCTGACCTCAGGTGATCCGCCCGCCTCAGCCTCCCGAAATGCTGGAATTACAGGCATGAGCCATCGCACCCGGTCAGGTCACATTTTCATCAACTAAATACATAACCTTGTTTTATGTGTGTTTCTGTTTAAAGACATCTTATTTCGTATATATTGTTGATTTGTTAGTATTGAACTCACAGCTACAGCACTGCGACTCATTTCTGAACAACGTTAGTTATCTAATACACATATTTTCTCCATAAGGCACCTTGCATCTTGCACTTAGGAACATTGGATAGCACTTCAGCGTTGCACTTGGGGGTGATTTTAAACAGTACAAGCACCAACAAAAAAGCACAAAATGTGAAAAACATGGCACTAAATAGATCACAAAATGGACACTTGCTTACAGCATGAGAGCTGGAACAAGAAGGCAGAGTGTAGCCTTGTTCATCCTCAGCTGAGGACATGTGCATCGGGTGACTCAAACTTTTTTAACTGCTCTGCGCGTGACTGCGAATGACTGCAGAACACCATGAATATTGATTGGATTTTGGGGTTACAAATAAATTTTAGCAAGTAGAAGAATTTGCAAATATATATTCAGTGAATAATGAGGGTCAGTTGTTTTTCTTACCTCATTACAGTAAGACTCTACTTCAATTCAGTATTTTTATTTCATTTTATTTTATTTTTGACAGAGGGGATCTTGCTCTGTCACCCAGGCTGGAGTGCAGTGGTGTGATCCTAGCTCACTGCAGCCTCAAACTCCTGGGCTCAAGTGCTCCTCCCGCCTCAGCCTCCCGAATAGCTAGGACTACAGGAACATGCCACCACACCTGGCTAATTTATTTATTTATTTATTTTGTAGAGACAGCCTCACTATGTTGCCCAGGCTGGTCTCCAACTCCTGTTTTCAAGCGATCCCCCTTCTCAATCTCCCAAAGTGCAATCCAGTATATTTATTAAACGTGTGTTCCAGGCTCTTTGATTGCTATTGAGATGATAATGAGATGGTCCCTGTCATTAAAGAGTGTCCATTCTGGTGGCACAAGGAACTCAAATGATAACACAAGACAGAATACCTACTTCAGAAGAGAGTTCTGTGAAAGAGTGAAGGAGGGACTTTAGTGTGCGATTCAGGAAGGACTTCACATTGGAGGAAGTTTTTTTACATAGGTCTTGAGAAACATTTTACATTTTGAACACCTCATACATCATTGGAAAAAAAAAAAAAAAAAAAAGAAGAAGCAGTTGGTCAAAACAACCTCATTTCCCCAGATCAAGTCTGCTAGGTTACCTGCATCTGCACCCACCAGTCCCACCTTGATTCCTCTCTGGATGAAGGGCGGCTTTTCCTATCTAAGGCCATCCCTTCTGCTTATGCTGGGGGCTCCTTTGCTCTTTGGGGCATCCTCTCTTCTCCTGGGGAATTGATCTCTCCCTCTCTACTTGGATATTCCTACTAGCATATACATGGGCTTCTGTGTCATCCCCCTTGACTCCACATTGCCACCGGCCACCCCTCATCCCTTTAGGCCTTTCACAGCAAAATTGCTGGAAAGAGTGGTCTGAAGTCACCATCCCCACTTCCTCCCCTCACATTCTTTCTAAGCCACCACCACTTTACAGGGGCTGCTCCTTTGGAGGCCACTTATGGACATTGCATCACCTTTCTGTCCTTTTATCTTAAGTGCCAATTATGATGCTTTCAGCTGCCTGTTGCAGAATGTCCTGATACAAGTGGCTTACACAATACAGACGTTGACTGTTAAGAGAGTTACGTCCTCACTGAACAAGGGTGTTCCAGGCTTGGCTTGGCTGTTTCATAACACTTTCAAAGACCCAGACTTCGGTTTCGTGCCCTGCCTCTCTTGATCACATCAGCAGATATTATGTTATCTAAAAGCAGGGAAGGGAGGGAAGTGACCTCTATGTTTTTCTTTTTATCATGGAAGATGTTTGTTTTACCCTGCGAGCCCCATGCACATTTCTTAAATATCACCCCCCTAAACTCATCACTGGCAAAGGGGGATGGTATTATCCTTATAGGCTTGGACCAATTAAGATTCATCCCCTTAGTCTGTGAATGGGACCCATCTTCTTTGAAATGTTGTCATTTAACCAAAATTGGATCTGTTATCAAGGAAGGGGGGTGCCTAAGATGAAAGTGCTAGGCAGTGTCTGCCACATTTTCCCTGACCCTTCCCAGCAATTTTGACAGCCAGCCACCCCATCCTTCCTGAAGCACTTCACTTCCATCACATGCTTTGTGACATCATTTCCTCTGGGTTTTAAAAATTTACTTATTGATTATTTATTTATTTATTTATTTATTTATTTATATGAGACAGAGTCTCTCTCTGTCGCCCAAGCTGGAGTGCAGTGGCGCGATCTCAACTCACTGCAACCTCTGCCTCCCAGGTTCAAGCGATTCTGCTGCCTCAGCCTCCCAAGTAGCTGGGATTACAGGTGTGTGCCACCACGCCCAGCTAATTTTTGTATTTTTAGTAGAGACAGCATTTCACCATGTTGGCCAGACTGGTCTTGAACTCCTGACCTCAGGTGATCCACCTCCCTCGGCCTCCCAAAGTGCTGGGATTACAGGCATGAGCCACTGTGCCTGGCCGCTCTGGTTTTTCTTTTAACTTTTCTGGCCACTCCTGTTTCCTGTTGATTCCTTCCCCATTGCTCTACCTATAATCGGTTGAATGCCCAAGTGGTTAGACCTGAGGTCCTTCTCGTCTGGTTCTGTAAGTTCTCCTGAGTGATCTCAGCAGTCCCTTTGTATCACATATATGCCAAGTATATCCTAAACGTGCTTCTCTCAGGAGTTTCTCATCTCATTGAATGAGTTTCCCATCTCATTGATGGGCACCACCATCTATCTGTACAGTTGCTTAAAGTCTGGGCATGTCGTGCAAGTCCTCTGTTTCCCACCCCTGCCATTTTGTACTCCACTCACCAGCAAGTCCTGCCTGATACGATATCTAGAACACATCCAGAATCTGTTTGTTGCTTTCCACTTCTGCTCCTGCCACCCTCATTCCATGCGTCTTCCTATGTGAATAGCTGACAGCCTTTTTATCGGCCTCCTTTCTTCTACCCTTGCTCCCAATAATTGATCCTCTGTGGAGCAGCCACAGTGATCTTTTAAAAATATGAATCTGATTTCTCTTGACCCTCAGCTTAAAATTCTGTATTGGTGCCTCTTTCCACTTGGCGTAAAATTCTGGTGCTGGCCTGCAGCACCCTGAGTGCTGGCTGTGCTGACCTCCTTTCCAAGGCTGGTCTTGAGCCGTCTTCCTCTAACCTATGCTGCACTTCTTTCTGCTTTCCTCGAATAAAGCAAGCTCTTCCTGATCTGAGGGTCTTTGCGTGACCTTTTTTTTTTTTTTTTTTGTCTTCCTCCTAGAATTATCTTCTGCCCAATTTTCATAGGATTGGCTCCTCCTCACCTCTGAAATCTCAGTCCAAATGTCATGTCCTCCAAGAAGCTTTGTCTAACCGCCCACTCCTGCTGGGCACCCTCTGTTGTAGCATACTGTTAGGATTCTCTGCATTATGCCTCTAACTCTTTGAAAAAAAAAACTTCTATTTGTTAGTTTAATAAACTAAAACTAAAAAATTTATAAACCCAAATTCAAATTTTTAAAAATTAATAAACTAAAAACACTACAATGATATCTCTGTGAAGTCAAGGGAGGAGAGAGTTTTAAGAAGGGGAACTTAATTAGCAGCACTAAAGGCTCTACAACGACTCAAGATAATGATAATGATGATGATGATGATGGTGATAATGACAGTGATATCTAACATTTATTGTTACTATGAACCTGGAAGAGTGCCAGGCATTTTGCATACATTATCATATTTAATCCTGACAGATTAAATGTCCTGACAATGTCTCTACTATCAGGGAATGTTATTCTCATTCTCAGAACACTGAGACTTAAGGAGGTCTGTCAAAGTGCCTGGCACATGGTAGCTTTTAATTAATGTTTGCTATGTAAATAAATTTCCACAAGGTCCTGGAGCTGGTGAATAGTAGAGCTGAGAGTCTAACTTAGATCTGACTGAATCCAAAGTCTGTATTTGTAACTACTGGTCTATACTTGCTCAGATGAGGACAGAAAACCCCTTAACAGATTGAGAAAAGGAAGTCTAATATAGGATAAATTATTTCTTATTTATTTAAAACATATGATAAAATTAATTTTCAGTCGAAAACCTTCTGAATTTTGGAATTCTGGACTCCATTCATTCAATTCATTTGAAAGCATAGGCGAGTTCTTTAAAAGAAGTATTAGGAATGAATTCAGATTGAACAATTTCCTTATTAAAATACCCTAAAGATGCATTCTTATGATGAGCCAGGTTCATTGTCCAGGAAAGCTGTTAAAATTCAGTCTTTGTGATGAGTGCAGTAAGAACCCCACTTGAATTATGTAGTGAGCAGGTGCTTCCTAAACCAAGTGTCATGTTTGACAGTCTAGGAGAGCACCCAGCATTAGATGTTTTCTGGACATGTTGGGCTTTGGTTTCTCATATTATGGGACATATGTTTAGTGCTTGTGGTATATGCTTAGCCTACTCTTGTAGGCTTACTGAGACCTCACACAACATCAAGGACATAGTCTTTGCCCTTGCTGAGTTCACAGTGTAATTGGAGTGATGAAACATACATGTGAATAAATGCAAAGTCACGAGTAAGGACAGTTAATGTGATTGATGAAGAATGTGTGGCACAAGATGAGAAGTAGAAGAAGTGGGTGGTTTTGAACTTTCGTTACTCAGGGAAGGGAATGGATGTGGATTGGTGGAGAAGAAAGGGGAGGAATATGGTTTTAAGCACTGGTAAGATGGTGCATATTTGCAAGTTTTGCTCAAGGGATAGAAAGGGCTGAGACTCAGTGGGGAAGAATCAGAGGGGAATTGGCAAAGAGAATTAGGGAAATAAGAAATGTCAGTCGAGGAAGTGAGATTAGGCTGGCTGGGAACTATTTGGGGTTTCTGAGTACTGATGTTACATGAAGGAATATTTGTGAGGGATACATATTGCACTGGGTGCATTCGAGAGCAAAACCAGATTCAGACTGGACATACCAGTTTCTTAAACTTCAGCCTTTCCTATGCCATCTTCACTTTTTAATTTTTTGGTGGCCATATTTAGATATCAGCTGTGTCACTGTATACTTAATATTTTTCTGTAAGTTGATTTCACTTTTAAAAACTTAAATTTAGCTTTGCCCTATGCAATAAACTTATCGTTGTTTACTTAATGCTTTTCTTTAAATTTAACCCCTTAAATCTTAAATAAATGTAGCCTTACCCCAAGCACTAGTACCTGTGAAGTCACAGGTATTCTGTGCTAGTTCCATTTTTCCAAATGCACATTAAATTAAACCTGTGGCCATTAAAAAAAGGTTGCATATGTATGTTACCTAATGCTGTGTGTACCTATGGTTCATGTGCTACACTTTTGGGAATACCCAAGGCACTGTTACAGCTTTCTAACTGTGACATGATGAAACTGAATAAATAGGAGTCAGCTACATTTATTAGATACTTACTGTGTGCAAGTCCCGGTGATGGAGGAGATGAAAATATGACGCAGTCCTTACTCTTAATAGATTTGGAGCAAAGCAGAGAGAGAATGGCACACCAATAAGAAGGTGAGATGTAGGTCTGACAGGTCCAATCTCTGCCATGTAAAGCAGCTTTTAGATAAGCCTTCTGATATCAGCTCTGCCACTGGTCAGCTAAGTGAGCTGCCACTTTGGAACCCAAGGGTAAGCTCTCCTCAAATTCAGTTCACTTCAACGAGTATTCGCCAGATACCATATGATGCTTTTGCAGATATTAAGAAATGAAAGTGCCTTAGAGAGTGTTAAACCAGAAACCAAAGTATGAAGTGGGAGGCAGAGTGGGATAAGGACTGTAAGAGATGCAATGACATGTATTCAGTGCTTACAGGAAGTTCATAGCCAGCTTTTGGGACCAGGGAAGGCTTCCTAGAAGACGTGTCAGTTCAGATAGACTTTAAAAGATGGAATCATGCAAAAGGCAGTGATGGAGGGTGTTCAGCAGAGGGAAGGGCGTCATCATGACAACAGAGAGGAAAACTGAGGCACCTGTTTGGAGAAGAGCAAGTCTCCAGTTGTTTGGTGGTCATGTTGGGGCCATGAAGGTGGACAGGAAGATTGGGGTCTTATGGATACCTTACGTGCTAGGTTGAACATGGATTTATTTTCACAGATGATCAGGAGTCATGGAAGGCTACACTAGCTGGGCATACATAATTTAAATCAGAAGGACAAATAACTGCAAGCTAAATACTCTTAGGGAGAAACTGCAGCAATCTGGATGAGAAACAATGAATTTGTGAGTGGTCACCATAACAAAGGTCTGGGTCGGGGGGCACCGGAGGAGTGAAAAAGAAAGGTTTAAATAGTTGGTGAGAGGGATGAGGACCCACTAGCCACTGGCATAGTGGAGTCAATCATTTCTCTGGGGAGAGCTGGGGCATCTTTGAGGCATGGAGCAGTGGAGAATGGTGATTGGATGGTAGGGGAAAGAAGATAATGATTGCAGTTCCAGTAGGTGATGGATGAGGAGGGGAAGGCATTTTACAGATTATTCACTGTGAAAGAACAGAGGCAGTCCACACTGTAGTTAATTCCTTTTATTTTTGTCTTTAAGTATACTCAAGGATAAAGAGCCATACAATTTCTGTTTGCCCTTTCATGCTGGAGAGGTGCAGAGGTTGCACTGAAAATGGACAATATTACTTTTGACTTGTACAAGGGTACTGTGTCCTGGGAACTGGCCAACAATATTCTGTGAAAAGTCATTTGAGTAACTCATCTTTATACATAAAGTAGGTAGTTCCTTTTCAATTTCTTTATATTTTGGGATACTTACATGCCAGGATACCTCTATTTCAATCTCTTGTTTTCTACCTGAAATATCTTACTGTTGGTGGCTGTGGATGCAATTCTGCCTTTACACAGAAAGGACTCTCCTGGGCATACCTTTAAGGAAAGAGCAGATGAAGGCATAATGAGCAGCTTTGAGATTTGGTAATCCCACTGCAGAATGAAGAGAAGGGTGGCCCACTGGAAATTTCCCCAGAGAAACGTCTAAATCTGAATCTCCCACATCCATTCATTTTCGTGCATAGTTCTTTCATCCGTTGTTTTTCAATTTATCTATTTTATGTAATGTCTATCTCTGTAGTACCTGGGACGAAATGCACCAATGCTGACTGCAATGAATAGGGCAAAGCAACTCTTGGGTGCTGCTCTGGGCAGGAAGTAGAGGCTGAATTCTTTTAAAGGAAAATTCTTTTGGGATCGTGACTCACTGGCCTTCATCCCCATCATCACTGGGATTGGTTAAGTGCCAGGAAGTGGCTGGAAGTCGACAGCCAATTTACGGTGCTAATGAAAGGAGAAGTTACTGTTCAAGGGATCTGTATTCTCTGTTATCAAAAACGCCAACCCTGTCTCCTAGCTAATAGGAACCAAAACTGTGCCCTGAGAATGCTGCCAGATGTTTCTGAATAGGCACCTTACGTTTTATGGTCCTGGATGTTGCACTTAAAAATAGCGTCTACTTTCAAACTGGCTATTAAGTAGACACTAAACTTTTGGAATCTATTAATGGATCTAGGTCTGCAGCCTAGTGGCAACAAACTGTTTGAAATGAAGTTTATTTTTTTCAGTGAATTTTAGATGTGAAATGATGAGTGTTTAACTTCAATTTTTTTGCCTGATTTTTCCATTGTGGCAACTTTCCTTTTTAAATGATAGAACCTCATGATAATGTGGCTGATAGGAAATCTGTTTATTCATGCATGTATTTATTCATTTACAAATATTTATTTACTACCTGCCAGGCTCTGTGCAGTAATCTGAGAAATTGGAACAAGAGCCATATTTTGTCCATTGTTTGTTTCTCCAAAAGAAATGTTTTATTGTACTACATTAATTCTTAGATGCATTTTTGAATTATTTGCCCTTCTGAAATCAGAATGTGTCTTACTAGCAATATGTCATAATTTAATTGGCAATTTAAAATTTCAAGAGGCACATAAAATAATGATGTGTTTTGTAATAGACAATGTCTTGATTTGATAGAAGATATTTGTACAATACTATATTGGTACCATGCTTTGGCCAATGTAATGGTCCCGTTTGGAGTTCACTACTAATGTTAAACCTCTAGTTTTAGGCGTTGATGTTGGTCCAGGGACAGTAGGACTCAAATGCCCAGGTATCCAGGTCTGAGAGAGAAGAATCAGAAGGTGGATGCAGAGCCAGTGAGTTCAAGCCATGTAGACAGTAACAGCAGAATGGAGAAACATCATCCGATGCCTCATGTCTCTGCATCTTCTCTCCCTTTCTGGCCTGCCACATAAATTCATTGCAGTGCGACTCTGCCAGACATCAGAACAGAGCAGGAGGAAAGAGAAACAGCTGCAGCATGGGAGATAGGACTCACACCAAGAGAGACTAGGGTTGGTATGTGTACCTAATGATGGTAAAGTGAACAACCAAGTTACAGTGATAGCAGCAACACGCATTTATCGAGTGTCCTATCCACTTCAGAAACACTATTTTTAAATGATAACAATTCCATGGGATAAGTATTCATTGATCATCAACATTATCCTTGTTGCATGTGCAAAACTGGGGCTCAGAGAGGGTAAATAACTTGTCCAAGGTCATACAGTTAGGAAATGGTAGAACCAGGATTCAGGCTTTGCTCCATGGGACATCAAGGTCTACTCTACTTCCAACGTGCTGTGCAGTTTCCCCAAATCTGAGAACATGTGTTTACTTTATGTCCAGTTATATGAGGTCTCAGAGGCCAGACAGGGCCAGAGTATGAAGAATTACATAAAACAGCTTCAGAATCTAACATTAGGGTTCCTGAGCAAGATTCTACCAATACCTGGAATAACTTCCTCTGTGTATAGCCCAGGTACGTGGACTGGACCAGATTGGGAGGGGATGGTTGCCCAGCAGGCCCAGAGAAGGAGCTGGTAGCATGGTGAGTTAAGGGCTGAGGATCAAGAATTTGTTGATTTAATTAGACCCCCCAAAGATCAGAAGTGCTGTTGTAGTTAAGACTCTGGAACTCAGTGATAGGATATTTTAGTAAAGCCCATGATCCCAAGAGGACTTGCTGAACGGATGAGCTCACAGTCCATAGTTGGCAGCTAATGAACAATTTTAATTATGTTTCTAATACTAGTGGAGGTGTTCTCCTGTCAATTCCTTTTAAATTTTGATCCCATGTAGATCTCAAGGAAATTTATTTATTTATTTATTTATTTTGAGATGGAGTATAAATCTGTCCTCGGGCTGAATTGCAATGCGTGGCGATCTCCGACCACTGCAACTCTGCCTCCCGGCGTTCAAGCCTTCTCTTGCCACAGCCTCCCAAGTAGCTGGGACTACAGGCGCCCACCACCGGCCTGGCTAGTTTTTGTATTTTCCCATTAGGGCAAGTTTACCATGTTGGCCAGGCTGGTTTCAAACTCCTGACCTCAGGTGACCACCTCAACCTCCCAAAGATGCTAGATTGATTATAGGTGAAAGCCACCATCTCAGAAATTTTAGATGTTTGGGTTTGTTACTGAAGTGCCAAGAAGAAATTTACAAATTATGAGAAAGAGCCCAAGCTTTCATTTTTTTTTTTTTTTTTGTAACGGAGCCGGCTCTGTCACCCAGGGTGGAGTGCAGTGCGTGATCTTGGCTCGCTGCAAATCCCTTCGGGTTCACACCATTCTCCTGCCTCAGCCTCCCGAGTATCTGGGACTATAGGTGCCTGCCACACGCCCGGCTAATTTTTATATTATTTTGAAGTAGAGCGGGGTTTCACTGTGTTAGCCAGGATGTAGTCTTGATCTCCTGACCTCGTGATTTGCCGCTCGGCCTCCCAAAGTGCTGGGATTACAGGCGTGAGCCACTGCGCCCGGTGAGCCCAAGCTTTCAAATGTCCAATGTGGCTATTCATATCTGGGAACTAGGAAGAATTCCAAGTTGTTCACCTTGTTTCTAATGCCTGTTTCTAATGCCTTCCCACAAGGGTGACAGAACAAAGTTGATTTTTATTAATATAGGGGAAATAATCTCCACTGAATGGCCAGAACAATAACCTTTCTAATGACACATGGAACAAGGCTACTATCACCCTTGTCACGGCTGTATTTGTCATCAATAGGTGTTTATTAGGTACTTAACTACTTGTCTGGCTCAAGATATCTCACAAAGGGGTCATAAAGTCTTGTTTTCTGTCTCTTAGAGTTTCCAGTATAAGAACAAATAGATGAGGAAACACATACAAGAAATACATTGAAGAGAATTAGAATATTCGTGAATGTACAGTGAGAAATTCTTAACCTATACAGGGTCATAGATGACTTCATTTAAATATTTTCTAAGGGTAGAACGCAACATTATTAGAATACCTGAGAGGGGAAGGTTGGGACCGTGCCCTTGAAGTTGCATATTAAATTTAAGAGAGGAAAGAGAAAGCTGACGATATTTCAAGTCTGGAATTGATTGTCAAGGCAACACTTTGCTGCTGGAATTGGTATTTTAAAGACCAGCTAGAATCTTTTGTGGTCTTTTGCCCATGTAGCCCTATAAGGACGTTTGTATGTTTGGATTCCTTGAGGCCTGAGTGTCATGGGCATAGGCAGAGTCATTGGATCAGCCAGTGTATCTGTTGCTTGACACTGGATACATTGTACCCAATAAATCAGCCCAAATGGGATCCAGCCCAAAAGAGAATTGTTGATTTTCATAACTGAACAGTCCAGGCAAAGCTCAATCTAGGGCTTAGATCATGCGTCCAGGACTGTATAGTTCTTCATTTATTGATTCGTCTTCTTTGCATTGCTCTCTTCTTAGGCAAGTTCCACCTTGGAAATCCTAACGTGGCTGCCAAAGGCTGCAGACCCTCCTCTGTCTTCCAGATTTACATCCTTCAGGAGAGCAAAAGCTCAGGTCCCTAAGGCTGAAACAAAAGTCTTGCAATGGCATCTTTTTGGTCCTGATTGGCCTGTCTAGAGTCAGTTACTCATCCTTTAATTATCGTGGTGGTGATTGGGGGAATTGAATGTGCTGATTGGCTTAGCCTGGGTTGTGTGCTTCACTCATGGAGCCCAAGAGTGAAGCCCAACTCAAAGGCTGAGAGTGGGCTGTAGTGGTTTCCCTAAACAAAATCAGTACTGTTACCATAACTTGGCATGGTCATGGACGCTGAGAGAATGATGTAGGGAAAGGGTGGACGAGAATGGAAGCAGGGGTAGGCACAGTGGTTCACACTTGTAACTTCAGCTACTTGGGAGGCTGAGGCGGGAGAATCGCTTGTGGCCAGGAGTTAGTGACCAGCCTGAGCAACATGGTGAGACCCTATCTCTAAAAAATTTTATTTTTAGATTAGCCAAGTGTGGTGGTGCACGGCTATGGTTCCAGCTGCTTGGGAGACTGAGGTAGGAGGATCGCTTCAGCCCAGGAGTTCAAAGTTACAGTGAGCTATGATTGCACCATTGCACACTAGCCTGGGTGAACAGAGCAAGACTCTGTCCATAAAAAAGAAGAAGGAGGAGAAGGAGGCAAAGAAGAATGGAAACGGGTATGTTAGATTGGAGGTATTGAAGTCCAGGCAAGGAATCATGGTGGCTTGGACAAACAGAATGACTGTTGAGATGGAGAGGGGTGGACGGGTTTGATTTCTAGTTTGGAGATGGAATCCACGGCATTTGCTGATGAAATACATGTTGAGGATGGTAAGGAAAAGAATTAAAAATGATTCTTAGGCTTATGGACTGAGTAACTTGGGAGGATGGTGGTAGCATTTCTTGAGATAGGTAAGAATAGAGGGTTTTTATTATTTTAAAATCAACTATGCTGTTCTAGCTCTGTGGGATTGAGATGCCTGTTAATATCTGAGTGGGAATGTCAACTGGACAGTTGGAGACAGGAGTCTGGAATTTAGAGGGCAGGGCTGGAAATACATATTCATGGATATGTGAATCCGTAATGAGAAGGGTGGCTATAGCAGTTTTTATTTTTACTTTTAAAGTCATTTAACTAGTTTATTATATTGACAGGCCTTGTTGAGAGTACAAACCATAAATCGCTTTATTCATCTTCAACTCCTACCTTCACTCTTGCCCTGTAAGGCCAACCCTGGATGATGTACCAGAAATACCTCCCAGCTTTTCCAGGCACTTTAAAAATCAAATCAAGTAAAATAGAAATAAAAATTGTATGGTTTTTTTCCACATATTCAAAAGTCCAGTTTTACATGAACCAAAACATCAACCTCGCATTCAATTCAAAGCTCTCCTTTCAGCCGGGTGAGGTGGCTCATGCCTGTAATCCCAGCACTTTGGGAGACCGAGGCAGGCCATTGCTTGAGCCTGGGAGTTTGAGACCAGCCTGGTGAGACTCTATCTCTACTGAAAATACAAAAACTAACTGGGCGTGGTGGTGTGTGACTGTAGTCCCCGCTACTTGGGAGGCTGAGGTACAAGAGTCACTTGAACCAGGGGAGAGGAGTTTGCAGTGAGCAGAGATTGTGCCACTGCACCCCAGCCTGGGTGACAGAGCCAGTCCCTGTCCAAAACCAAACCAAACAAAAAAACCTGTAATCCCAGCACTCTGGGAGGCCGAGGCAGGTGCATCACCTGAGGTCAGGAGTTCAAGACCCACCTGCCAAAATGGTAAAACCCCGTCGCTACTGAAAATACAAAAAAATTGGCTGGGCATGGTGGCGGGTGCCTATAATCCCAGATACTCGGGAGGCTGAGGCAGGAGAATCATTTGAACCCGGGAGGTGGAGGTTACATTGAGCCGAGATAACACCATTGCACTCCAGCCTGGGTGGCAGAGGGAGCTCCACTCCATCTCAAAAAACAGTAACAACAAAGAAACAAAACCACAAAGCTCTCCTTTCCCTGTAGGCCAGGCCTGGCCTGAGACGCTGCAGATCAGCCATGGGAAAGGGAAGGCGGGGGCCATGGTTATTCCTTTTCCCTCCTCATTCAGACTCCTTTCCTGCTAGCTTTGCTGCTTCTGGCTTCACCAGAGTCAAGCGGCAGGGAGAAGGTGACTAGGAAGCAAGAGTGTTTTACTTAGCTGGTGCTTCTTATGGTTATTTCTAGCCATGAAACAGCCTCTGTCTTGCAGATGTCTAGCTTTTGTGAGTTCTTGGCCACCCAGTGAAGACCCCGAGATTCTCCTCTACAGACATGGATGATGCCTTCCCTGGCTGGCCTCTTATGACACCCCCAACCCCTCAGCTTCTGCCTTGAGTGTACCCTGAATTTTTTTCTCAAGTAGATGGACTTCCTGGGGGAGGCCTTTTTCTGAAAGCTTTGATGTAGCTTCTGACCCCATCCAGTGTCTACTTGGCCCATGAGAAACCATTAGGCATCTTTGTGCTGCCGTCTATAGGGGAAAGCAGGCGACTCCACTGCTGCCCACCCTCCTCAGCCTGCATTCAGGCCAAACACCGTGCACCCATGTCTGATTTTCCCAGGGCCATCTCCGTGCACACCTCCAGAGGGCATCGTTCGCATGTGTTCTCCTGGAATTGCACAGTTAATGTGGCAGCCCTGAGTTCAGACAAATCTCTCATGCTCCTACCTGCAGCAGTGCATTCTATGAAGTACGCAGTTCAGCAAGCACCTGACTGGGGTTCCAGGTGCTGAGACCCCCTTCTGCCAACCCCTCTGATCTCTGAGCAGTTCTCTTGCTGCTCCTTCATTTGCCATAGTGCTGCAGTGCTGTGTGTTCTTTTCTGCTAAGAAATGATTCTTCTCCAGTGAATTCTCTTATATGGGTTAGCGACCAGTTTAACCTCATCTTAGCAAGCTCTGCATAGATGGATCCTCAGTCTTCAGTTTTGAGAGATCTCAGTATAAACTCCAAGACAACAGGAAAGGGCTCACTTAACATTGCCTTGTAACAGAGAATCCCTCTCTTTGAATGAAAGCTCTCAAGAAAGCTCAATATATAAAGCAGGTGACATGGTGCTCCATTGGGGTAGTGGGGAACGAGGGGCGGGGTGCTCGAGGCTGGCTCTTGTGCACAGTTAGAAAACCCCAGTGCCTGAGAAAGCCAACCATGGTTTCCACGACCAGGAGTTCCCCACTATTTACAGTTCTGCAGTGTTTGGCTTCGTCATGATTTTCTGCTGGTGAAAGCAACAGTTTGTACAAGACGTGTGGGAATAAAAATAGTCCAGGTGCTGCCCTTTTCCGCTGCAGAGGGACCACCTGTCAGGGTGCCCTGGTGGGCCTCTTCTCACTCCACAGTTCTGCCACATGAATACCTCCCTGCCTGTTTCCTGGTGCTGACCTAGAAGCTTCTAGTGAATGCTGTGCTTCTGCACAACTTGCATGGTGGGTGCCTTTTTTGTGTGTGTGAATGAAAAGATCTTCCTCTGGCTCTGAATATAGCAACTGCACGACCTGCAGAAATAATTTTGTTGTTTTCTTGCGGCCATGTTAGCTTAGGCCTTTGTACCTTATAGGGACATTGGCAAGAATTTTCTCGAAAGGTTTTCATCTGTAAGTTTTCATCTTTGCATATAGTAGAGTGCTTAGGACGTCAGTCTCGTTCCATCTGTTATAAGTTTTGAGGCTTTGGGCAAAGTACCTAACTTCCCTGTGCCTCAATTTCTCCATCTGTAATGTTGGAGCAAGAGTAGAACCTCCATCCCGGTCTGTGGTGAGGGCATTCATGTGAAATGTACACAGTGCCTGGCACAGAGCGAGCACCCAGAACATGTCACTAATTGCATTAGTTTCCTCTTGCTGCTATAACGATTTGCACAAACTGCGTGACTTAAAACAAGTTTATCACTTCGTTCTGCATGTTAGACTTCCTAAGTGGGTCATATGGGGCTAAAATCAAGGCATCCACAAGGCTGTTTCCTTCTGGGGGCTTTAGGGAGAATCCTTCCGTTGCCTTTTCCAGCTTCTAAAGGCTGCTCATGTTTCTTGGCTCATGGCTGCACCACTGTAACCCTTGCATCTGTCCTCACATGCCTCCTCTCTCTGGCCCTCCTGCCCCACCCTCACCTTATAAGGAACCTGGTGATTACACTGGACCCACCCAGATAATCCAGGATCATCTCCGGATCTCAAGATCCTTAACTTAATCATATCAGCAAAATCCCTTTGGCGTGTAAAGTAGTAAAGTAATGTGCTCACAGGTTCCAGGGATCAGGACATCTTTGGGGGACTGACCATTATTATGCCGATCCTACCAATTATTTTAAGAGTTGTCCTGTACGTTTCTACAGTGTGCCTCTGCTTTGTGCTGGGCATACAAGGTGAATAAGACACAATGCTTATGCCAAAATGGATACACGAGGATGATGCCCTTAGTAATAATCACAGTAGTTGACATTTACCGAGTGTTTACTACGTGCCAGGCATTGTGCCAGGCACTTCAAGTGAATTGTCTTGCTGAAATCTCACCATGGCACTAAGAGAAAGGTATAATTTCCATTTGAAGGATAAGAACACTGAGGCTTATAGAGGTTAAGTATTTTTTTCTCAAGGCCACATAGCTAAGGACATGAGCTCAGGTCTATCTGATTCTAAGCTTGAACAATTAATCACTGCCCCCTTAAAAGATGGGTGGGTGTACCCTCAGGCTCTCTTCTTCACTGTGTGTGTAGCTAAAGATTGGCCAGCTTAAGAGGAGCAGATCACACAAGTGGCTATGCCTAGGGCCAGTGGGCAGAGCTCCCAGAGGAGGCAGATGCAACATTGCTCCCATTCCTGCCGTGGCCCAAAGCTGCAAGCCCATGACCCTGACACTTGGGCAAATGTTGCCTTGTCTTCAAGTGAATCTAAAGCACTGTGTGAGGGCGTGATTAATTCCACCGAACTGGATTCTCCCCCAGATCACTTACACCACACTAATGGGGCCCTGCTTCAGCCTGAGGAACTGTGTGAATAAAAGAGAAGAAGCCCAGTGAGATTCCTCTTTCATGATTAATAGAAAAACCACCTGGTGACTTTAAAAGGCAAAGAAGAAGGCACATTCAGATGAGTCAGAAAGAAAAGGCAGCATTTGAATCCTAAAGGCCATGTTACTCTTCATCTTCTCCAGGATTTCCTTTAGGGACATGGAAATTTTTACATGGAGGGCAGAGGTGGGGCGAAGGTTGGACTGTAGACTGAGTGGTGTTGTAATGAGACCAACCCAGGTGCTGGGTTGAGGATGACCGGGAGAGGAGTGGGAAGGTTACAGAGAGGGTCTGCCTAGAGTGTGCCATGAGGCACAAGGGAGTGCCAAAGGAGGAAGTGCTGACTCTTGTTCTGCCACATCCCCTCCCCCTGCACCAGACTGTGATGGGGCTACACACACTGGGGCTGCATGCACGATAGGGTTTGGATTGGTACTTTCTCAGTTTTTCCTGGGATAACTTCTCTCTCTCCACCCCTTTGGCTGCACCCCAACCTTAGGAGGCATTACATTTTAGACACACTCACAGTTTGGCCACTAGAAAAATATTTGTTCAGTTATGGCGGATAGAGTCAGGGTGTCCATACATCGTGGATATTTTAGAACAGAGTTGATTTTGAGTAATTAATATTTTTAGTAATGATGATTGATGAAATGCATATTGTGTGTTATTTAATTGCTGGACAGTAGTGAGACTTTACACTTATAAAATCCACAAATCAGAAAAATTCAGCATGTCATGGCTGCCCTTCCTTTCTAGCTGTTCTCTCCCTCCCTCGACCCTCCTCTTTCTTTTCTTTCTTCCTTCTACCTCTCTCCCTCCCTCTCTGCCTCTTTCTTTCTTTCACTACCTACTATGGGGTAGACATTAGTCTTGGAATTTGGGATACAAAGATGAATAATTATTAGTCTCTGACTGTCAGGGATTTGTATTTTGGTAAGAGGAGTCATTAATTTTACTGGACAGATATTTATTGAGCATCTATTAGGTAGTAGGCACAGATCAAGGTGCTGGAATGCAGCAACAAAAAAATGGATTAAATCATATATTCTAGATGGGAAGTTTATATTCTAATGAGGGAGACACACAGGGAATGAGCAAATCAGTACAGAATACAATCTCAGCTAGCACTAAGTCGCTTTGAGGAAAATCAAGCCAGGTGGTGGGCTAGGGAGAGACTGGAGGGGAGAATGGCTCTTCTGCAGCAGGGTGGTGAGGAAGGAAGTCCTCGCTGAGGAGGCAACATTGAGCAGAACCCTGAGCACTGAGAGGGAGCTACCCTGCAAGGCTCTGGGCAAGACTGTTCCAGGTTGAGGGAACAACACATGTGCAGTCCCTGAGACTGGAGCTAACTTGGACAAATGACTGGACGGTGTTGAGGGACAGATGGTAGGAGATGAAGGTGGAGAAGCGGGCAGTAGCCATAATTTGGAGATCTAAGAACAGGAGTTTGGAGGTTCCTCAGAGTGTAGTGGGAACCCTCTGGAGGGTTTTCAGCGTGCAGTGGAGGGATTGAATTTACATTTTGGCAGACTGGTTAGTACACTGTTGTGCAAAAACAACAATGGCTAATGGGCTGGTTGAAGTGGGAATGAAAGAAGTGGTGGAATGAAATCAGGACGTGTTTGGAAGGGAGAGTTGGCTGGACTAGCTGTGGGTGTCAGGGCAGGGTGGAGCCACAGACAACTCTGGATTTTCTGTCCAAGCCCTGGATGAATAGCAGTACCATGTATTGAGATACACAAGCCTAGAGGAAGAGGCAGATTTGGGATGTGAATGTGTATGAGTGAAAACAAGATTTCTCTTTGAATCATGTTCAATGTGCTAATTGGACAAGCAACTAATTGGACAACTAAGTGTAAAAATTAAATAGTGAACAATGAGTGAAACAAAACGTTAGAGCTGTACATTTTGCTTTAGAAGGGGCATACTTTTTGCTTTAGAACTTGTGGCAATCTAATACAAATGACCAACAAACATATGAAAAAATGCTCAGCCTCACTAATGATCGGGGAAATGCAAATCAAAACCACAAAGTGATACTGCCTTACCCCTGCAAGAATGGCCATAATCAAAAAATCAAAAAATAATAGATGTTGGCAGGGATGCGGTGAAAAGGGAACACTTCTACACTGCTGGTGGAAATGTAAACTAGTACAACCACTGTGGAAAACAGTGTGAAGGTTCCTTAAAGAACTAAAAGTAGACCTACCATTTGATCCATCAATCTCACTCCTAGGTGCATAGCCAGAGGAAAAGAAGTCATTATACGAAAAAGTTGCTCACACACGCATGTTTCTAGCAACACAATTCACAATTGCAAAAATATGGAACCAGCCCAAATGCCCATCAATCAACGAGTGGATAAAGAAATTGCGATACACACACCCACACCCACACACACACACCCACCATGGAATACTATTCAGCCATAAAAAGGAATGAAATGATGGCATTTGCCGCAACCTGGATGGAATTGGAGACCATTATTCCAAGTGAAGTAACTCAGGAATGGAAAAACGAAACATCGTGTGTTCTCACTTATAAGTGGGAGCTAAGCTATGAGGATGCAAAGGCATATGGATGATACATTGGACTTTGGGGACTTGGGGAAAAGGGTGGGAGGGGGTGAGGGATAAAAGACAGCAAATTGGGTACAGTGTACACTGCTCGGGTGATGGGTGCACCAAAATTTCACAAGTCACCACTAAAGAACTTAGTCATGTAACCAAACACTACCTCTTCCCCCAAAACCTATGGAAATAATAAAAAAAAAAAGAACTTGTGGCAATCTAATTGATGATAATTGATGGTAGCATCAGTGTTGGGGAAGGAAGGAAACATTGCCAAACACTATGCTAGCTGCTTCACATGTATTATTTTTCACAGGGTGTAAGGCTTGAGAAGCATCTAGTATCCTGTGCCAGATTATGCACTCTGGAGCCAGATTGCTAGGTTCAAGTCCTGGCCCTGCCTCTTCTTAGTGGCATGTTCTGTGCTCGTTGGCTCATCTGTAAAATGGAGTAATAATAATACCTTGCTCATAAAGTTATTTTGACATTTAAATGAGTTAATGCATGTAAAGCACTTGGAATAGTGCCTATTGTGTAATAAACAATAAATGAACAATTTTCATGTTACTATTATATTTTCTCCATAGGGTGCAGCTCAGTAGATGGAAGAGTAGGGTATGTGAAGAGGTTTGGCTGTGTTCTCATCCAAATCTCATTTTGGATTGTAGCTCCCATAATTTTCACATGTTGTGGGTAGGACCTGGTGGGAAATAACTGAATCATGTGGGCGGTTTCCCCATACTGTTCTCGGGGTAGTGAATAAGTCTCATGAGATCTGATGGTTTTATAAGGGATTTTCCCTTTCACCTGATTCTCATTCTGTCTTGCCTACTGCCAAGTAAGACGTGCCTTTCACCTTCTGCCATAATTGTGAGGACTTCCCAGCCACATGGGACTGTGAGTCCATTAAGCCTCTTTTTCTTCATAAATCAATTACCCAATCTCAGGTATGTCTTTATCAGCAGTGTGAAAACAGACTAATACAATGTGTTATAACAAGAGTGTTACTTTAGAATCTTGTTTTAACTTGTGTATTAGTCAGCGTGTAGGACGCTTGGGTTCTGTCCTGGTTTTTGCCATGTTTCCATTCTTTGAGCAATTCCTCTATCACGCTATAGATGAAAGCCTGTTTCTGTTCCTATTGCTGCATAGCCATCCCAACTTATTGGCATAAAACAAGCATTTTATTATGTTCAGATAGATTATGTGCTTCAGGGATTCATGCAGGACACAGAGGGGATGGCTTGTCTCTTATTCTGCGATGTCTGGGGCCTCATCTGGGAAGATGAGTCTCACCTGGGAAATCTACAGGTGTTTGTGGGGGTTACGGGATGGGGGCTGAAATCAATTGGAGGTATCTTGGCTCATGCGACTGGTGGTTGATTCTGGCTCTTGGCTGAGATCTCGGCGTGGCTGTTGGCTGGAACATCTGTACGTGATCACTGTATTTCTCCACATGGGTTAGCTTGAGCTTCCTCACAGCATGGCAGCTGGATCCCAAGAGTGAGCATCCCAGAAGAACCAGGCAGAAGCGGTGTGGCCTTTCATTATTTAGCTTTGGAGGTCACATAGTGTCACTTCTGCTTTAGTCACAAGCCTGTCCAGATTCAAGGAGAGGGAACATAGGTTCTATGTTCTCATGGGGAATATTAAAGTTACATAGTAAGGAGTATATGGGATAAGAGAGATTGTTGTGGCTAGTTTTGGTAAATACAGTCTTCAAGGAGGCTTAACCTATGGGCCACTTATGAGGCTGTCTGGCTTGAAGGATCCAGTATACATAAATTTGGACATGCTCTAAAATCAGGATCTCTTTTATTTATTAAAGAACCCGAGTAATCTTAACGTAAGTTGTATTAAAATTCGAAGATTGACTCCTTAGAACAGCTAAGCTTTCGTTCATTTAATGGGCACGGATTGAATCTTGACTCTGTGTAAGATCCTGTGCTAATAGCTGTGGGGGCATATTGAGATGCCACAAGAAGCTGGCATGCTAAAAGGTGAAGACAAATACAAGTGGCTTTCAATTAACTAGTCTCTGGAGAGACAGAGGCCACTCACAACCCCTAATGATAGTTAAAATAAAACTTATTCAGGCCAGGTGCAGTGGCTCATGCCTGTAATCCCAGCACTTTGGGAGGCCAATGTGGGCGGATCGCTTGAGGTCAGGAGTTCTAGACTACCCTGGCCAACATGGCGAAACCCCATCTCTACTAAAAATACAAAAATTAGCTGGGTGTGGTGGTGTGCGCCTGTAATCCCAGATACTTGGGAGGCTGAGGCATGAGAATCACTTGAATCCGGGAGGCAGAGGTTGCAGTGAGCTGAGATCGTGCCACTGCACTCCAGCCTGGGCGACAGAGTGAGACTCCACCTCAAAAACAAACAAACAAACAAACAAACAAACACTATTCAAAACAAGACACAAACTGAGTTTAATGCAAACTTATTTAGTTAGCATTGCATTTAATGTTAGGAACACATGTTCCATTTTGTAGATTTTATTCATTACAACTACCAAGTTTTTTTTGCTTTTTGTTTTTTTTTTTTTGAGACGGGGTCTGGCTCTGTCGCCCAGGCTGGAGTGCAGTGGCCGGATCTCAGCTCACTGCAAGCTCCACCTCCCGGGTTTACACCATTCTCCTGCCTCAGCCTCTGGAGTAGCTGGGACTACAGGCGCCCGCCACCTCGCCCAGCTATACAACTACCAATTATTAAGTGCTTACTAGAGACATTCAATATTCTAAGCACCCTATGAGTATTATGTATTTAATTTGCATAATACAGTGAAGCAGTTACTTTATCGTACCCATTTTATAGATGAGAGAGTGAACAGTAGAGAGGTTGTCATTGTGATGGTTAATATTGTCGACTTGATTGGATTGAAGGATGCCAAGTATTGTTTCTGGGTGTGTCTGTGAGGGTGTTGTAGGGGAGATGAACATCTGAGCCAGTGGACTGGGAGAGGCAGACCCACCCTTAATCTGAGTAGGCACCATCCCCTCGCCGGCCAGCATGGTTAAAAAAAGCAGGCAGAAGAAGGTGGAATGAGCAGACTCGCTGAGTCTTCCGGCTTTCATCTTTCTCCCGTGCTGGATACTTCCTGCCCTCCAACATCAGATTCCAAGTTCTTTAGCTTTTGGACTCTTGGACTTACACCAGTGGTTTGCCAGGGGCTCTCAGGCCTTTGGCCACAGACTGAAGGCTGCACTGTCGGCTTCCCTACTTTTGAAGTTTTGGGACTTGGACTGGCTTCTTTGCTCCTCAGCTTGCAGATGGCCTATTGTGGGACACCTGTGATCGTGTGAGTCAATTCTCCTTAATAAACTCCCTTTCATATATACATCTATCCTATTGGTTCTGTCTTTCTAGAGAGCCCTGACTGATGCAGTCATGCAGGCTGGCATTCGTACCCGGGGTCTCCCAGTCCCCAGGTGCATGCTGAGTGTGACAGGGCTAGTTAGTACAAAGCTGGAACTAGAATCCAGGTTCTGGATTTTCTTGTTGGTGTTCCTTCCTCTAGACTTGAGGTTTCAAATTGTGTCCCTTGAATCTTGGGTCCCAAAAAAAGTCTTGGGATCTGAGGCAGGGATTGAGAGGAGGCAAAGCTCACATGACTCTAGGCCCTTACTCCAAAGTCCAACCAAGTAGCATGTTTTGAGGTAAATTATATTGTATTATACTTAATATATGATACATAGTATAATTCAATACTTAATACCTATTTAACATATTTGTAACATATAACATACAATATCCAAGAGCAGTATGGGACACCAAAAGGTGTTTAGACTTTTAGAATAAAACCCTTCCTTCAAATGGAATTTTATATCTGTGTTTACATTTTCTGCTTAACGTTTGAATTTTGTTTAATTCAATTGAATTTCTAATTAAAATTTAAACTTTTGAAAACCTTTTTTAAAAGTTTGCACACCTCTGACATATTCCACACTGCTGCTGGATATTTTTAGTTTAAAGATTTGGCCTGTAAGCAGTAGCGGGGTCATTATTTTAACTTCAGGCTCAAGGTCTCAGTCACTAAAGTCTTCCCTACCAGCAAATCTGTATTACCATCTCCTATGGAAGGTAACCTTCAAAGTGCCCATGTAAGCACAAATCCATAAAACCAAAAGTCAAATAAAAAAGAGAAAGAGTTTATTCCACTTTTTAAAAGTTCGGTTTGATTTAGATCTTACACCTTTTGGGTTTTCTTGACTGATTTCATACATAATTGTGTCCCGGAAAGAGTGATCCTATCGTGATCTTTGTTCCCAGTTTTCCTTTTCCACATCAACTTTTCATGGTGGAAAGTGATTAAAAGAAAAAAAAAAAACCTTAAAGTGTGATTATCACTCTCTTTTTTAGTAGGCAGTGGAGCTTAGTAGATGCATACAGCAGTTGTTTACTTGTGATGAAAAGAAATGTGAATCTTCTGGTGAAAGGACATTTCTGGCTCATGTCTAAATTGCAGAGAGACCACAAGTTTGACATAGAGCTGAAGCAGACTTTAAGAGGTAGGGGTACCACATTCGTCTGCACAGGTTGTGCACTGTGCAACTGTGAATGGTGTCTTCTGGAATTGTCTATGCAGAAGTACTGTCAAGAGGTGGCGGATTTCAGCCTCTGTTGATTTTTAAGCATGGGAGAGCTTGATATCAAGCCTCAAGGTACTAAGAAAGAAGGTATTACATGCTGTAATTTTCAAGGTAGTGCCTTTCTGTACCTACATTGCTTTTAGTTTAGGGCATTTCTTCTGCAATCTTTGGAGGGTTCCTAGTAATAAAAAGTAGCTGGTTTGAGACAGTGTGCAATTGTGCTTAAATGGAGGACCACGGGGATAGATGTAGTTCCCTTCATGCCAGTAGCTAATTGGCTTAGTTTGCTGATTTGTTCCAGGATATTCCCTAAAAGTAGGTGTCTTCCAAGCCTCATCTTTGGGCTTTGAGGTATGGCATGGCTATCTGCTCTCTGCTCCTACTGAACTAAATACAGTCCTGAATGCCAAATATTGAAATTTGGGATTATTGAAGGACTGTTAGTATCAAATTGAGAAACTCAAGCTAAATTTTGTAAATTAATACAAAATCATGACCTGAGCTTCTCTTCCAGAGAACTTCTTGTAACAGAACTTGAAGGTGGCAGGATGTCTTATTAGAGCATGGATTTTAGAGCTGGATGGATGCTGGGCTTATATCCTGGTTCCAGCATTTGCCTTGGGCAAGTTACTTACAACCTCTGGTTGAGGTGGTTGATTGGTTGATATCTATGATTCCTTCTAAGTAAATAACTATACTATTAGGTTTTTCATACAGTATAATTACTGTACAGCAAATGTCTTCTTCTTTGGTTTCATTCATGCATTCAAAGTATTTATTAAATGCCCACCAATGCCGGGTGCCATGCTAGGTACTGGGTATATAAGAGTGAACCAAATGAGCAGGGTTTCTGCCCTCAGGGAGTTGATAGTCTAGGGGGGAAGGTGTTGGGGATGATGGCTCATCAACAGTAAAGACGCAAATGATATCACTACAATTATGATACTTGCTGTAACAGAGAATAATGGGGAGGACCTATGTGTTAGTGGGGGTACTCTAGAGAAACAGAACCAGTAGGATACACACACACACATACACACACAGATGTATCTTGCATATATATATATGAGATATATATATGTATATATGTACATCTGTGTGTGTATATGTATTATGTATAATATATTATATATATAATATATTACACACACACATATATATATACACACACATACAGAGAGAGAGAGAGAGAGAGAGAGAGAGAGATTTATTTTAAGAAGTTGACTCAGACAATTATGGACAGGTCCCAAGATCTGCAGGTGAGTCAGCAAGCTGGTGACCCAGGAGAGCTGATAGTTTCATTCCAGTGCAAGTCTGAAAGCTTGAGAACTAGGAAAGCCAATGGTGTAATTCCCATGAAAAGCTGATGTTTCAGTTCAGGTCCAAAGGCAGAAAGAATTCTTTCTTACTTAGGGGAAGGTCAGCCTTTTTGTCCTATTCAGGCCTCCAATAGGATGTGGACCACCCATGTCATGGGAGAAATCTGTTTTACTCACTCTGCTGACTTAAATATGAATCCCATCAAAGAGCACCCTCACAGCAATACCCAGAATAATGTTTGACCAAATATCTAGGCATCCTGTAACATAGTCAAGTTGTCACATAAAATGAACTATCCTAGTCTACTTAGAGTAGTCAGAAAATACCTCTCTGACATGGTGACATTTAAACTGAGACCCAAAGAATGGGAAGGAGCCAGCCATGGAAGAATGGGGGAGAGACCTTCCAGGCAGAAAGAAACTGAGTGGAAACCGAGTGGAAACTGAATGGAAACTGGAGTCCAGAGGGAAAAGGGGCATGTTGTGAGATGAAATTAGAGAGGAGACAGAGGCTCTACTGTCAGACCTTGGAAGCCATGATAAGGGGCTTGCATTTTATTCTAGATACAACAGTGAGAGGCACTGAAAAGTTTGAGCAAGGAGGAATGTGAGAGGATTTATGTTTCGAAAAGATTTTTCTGACTGCTCTGTGGAAATGGATGGGATTGGGTGAGAGTGGAAAGTGGGGAGACCTGAGAGAAGGCTATGGCTGGAGCCTAGTAGGGAGCAGGTAGCCTGGATGGAGGACCAGGGAGGCAGAGGGAAGTGGATTGTTTCCAGGTGTATTTTGGAGGTAGAAATGAGAGAGCTATTGGGGAGGGACAGGACAAGAGAACAGAAAGTAAGGCTGCCTCTCAGGATCCTGCCTATTTGGCTTGAACAGATTGGGTGAACATTACTATCATTCTGGGAGGTGAGACTTCCTTTTTGGTTGGGTCAACTATCAAGTGCAATTTTCACTTACGAAGCATGAGATACACCTGAGGTATCCAAATGAAACTCAATAGTAGGCAATTGGGTGTGAGAAGCTGGAGTTCCAAGGACATTTTAGGTCTGGGTGTACAGACCCGGGAGCCATCTGCAAGTGGGTAGGGATTACACAGGGAGAGGATGTAGAACGAAAGGGGTCCAGGAAATAACCCATGAAAGTCCAGTGTTTAGGCAGAAGAAGACGTATCTGCAGAGTGGATTTAAAAAGACCCAATGAGAGAGGGTGGAGGAAAGCCTTGAGGGTGTAATTTTAAAAGACCCAATGAGAGAAGGTGGAGGAAAGCCTTACAGAGGCTGTAAGCAGGGAGCTTTTTAAGAAGGAGCAAGGTCTCCTGTGCAGAATGTTGCTGAGAGGACAAGTGATGCGTGGCCGTGATGATGTCCCCTGAGTAGGTAGCAGAGATCATTAGCAGAGCACTTTCAGTGGAGTGACAGGAGAGGAAGCCCAGTAGATTTTATGCAGTTTTAGGATGGATATCACCCAGTGTATTAGTCCATTTTCACGTTGCTGATAAAGACATACCTGAGACTGGGAAGGAGAGGTTTCATTGGACTTACAGTTCCGCATGGCTGGGGAGGCCTCAGGATCATGGTGGAAGGTGAAAGGCACTTCTTACATGGCAGCAGCGAGAGAAAATGAGGAAGAAGCAAAAGCGGAAACCCCTGATAAACCCATCAGATCTCTTGAAACTTATTTGCTATCATGAGAATATAATGGGAAAGACTGGCCCCCATGATTCAGTTACCTCCCCCGGGTCCCTCCCACAACACGTGGGAATTCTGGGAGATACGGTTCAAGTTGAGATTTGGGTGGTGACACAGCCAAATCATATCACCCAGTTTAGTACTTCACTACGTTTTTGGCTAATTATGTTGGGTGGGTGATGGTTGTGCTCCTCCTGTCCCTTACCTTAGAGCTGGCAGATAAAATACCAGATATCCAGTTAAATTTGAATTTCAGAAAACTTTTTTAAAAAGTATAAGTATATCCCAAATATTGCATGGGATATACTTACCCTTTAAAAATTTTTGTTGCTGTTGTTTATCTGCAATTCAGATTTCATTTGGTGTCCTGTATTTTTGTTTCCTGAATCTGGCAGCCCACATTGAATTGCACCCTTTAAAATGGCTACAATAGGGAATTTTATGTTATGTGCATAGTAACACACACACACACACACACACACACACAAATCTGGCAATTCTCCCTTAACTAAACTACCATGTAGAAGCTACCATGCAATCTGTTTCTGGGTTTAGCCACAAGGGTCAATAAGAAAATCTGACCTCAAATGAAATTATTTCTGGTGATGGTTAATGCTTCTACTAAATTCCCTTAGAGCATAGGATGCTGGGCCACAGTAGGACCTCATCAAATGCTGGTTTGATAGAAACTGCATTATGTGCTGTGGGGAAAATTAGCAGCTGTTGATAACTGAATGGAAAGAAACAAACTACCCCGGTACTTGTGGTACAACTTAGGGAACACCACGGAATGGGCCTCATGGGAGGTTCTCAATGAATTGAGTGGTGTGGCACTTTTGGGCGTGCTTTTGGAACCAAGTGCTTACTCCATGTTGTCTGTGAGTTTGGCACCTCTCATGGCAGCCCAAGTGCAACTGGTTTCTGAGGGGCCATTAAAAATCTCCTAATGGCAGAGAACTCTTAGACATGCCCACAAATTCCAAGACAGCCAGGCTGATCATCTGCTACTTTAATCGGTTATGTCAGTTTTTATGCCTTTGTTTCTCCTCCTTTCTGTGAGGTGGAGGAAACATAACCACAAAACTGTTTCCAGTGACCTCTTCAGAGGCAATTTCCAAACAATTAAGTATGGGTTGAATCCAAAGTACATTAATGAATTAAATTCTGTTCCTTGGCTGAAGATTCTGTTCCTTGACTGACACCTGAACCCAAAGGTTAGATTGAACTATCTAGGAAAATGGTTTTTCTCTTGTGTTTTCCCGCAAGCTTTGCTGTTTACGAAGATCTTGCATCAACACTTAGCATTCACTCACATGGCAAGCTTGCATGTGGTACCTTCATTCCACATTAATTTAGGGAACTCTACTGTGTGCCAGCATTCAATATCCAATTTGTCTTAGATTTTTGAATAGTGTCCCGTGATTTTATAACTGGGGAGTTCCTTGCATGGAAATATGTTTACAGGGACTGCTTAATTGTGACTAACCCATCACATAGAGACTCTGCTTTGGTAACGGATTTGGTTCCGAGGGTCTAGGATGAAGGGACACTTCTCATATGGGGAAGACGGGATTAATCCTTGAAAATGATGCTGAAGCCAACTTCTGTACCAGGATAGCAGCTTGGCAGACTTCTATATGATCCATGTAAGGGTCTGTTTGCTCTCTGAGATTTTGGGTGCCTTCTCTAGCGCCTGAGTGCTGGGCCTCTTCTGAATTCCACAGGGGTGGAGGTGAAGGTACTGCCGGCTCTTGCCCACACCCAATTCATCCATTCCTGGACAGCAGGGATTCTGCTCATTACCTTGGTGCCCCGGTGCCTGAAGCACAATAGGCCCTCAGCAAACCTTTGTTGAATTCATGCCATGAACATTAATTGAGCTCTTTTTATACACTGTGCACTGGGACTGGGACCATGGAAAATTTAGAGATGAAAAGGTCCAGCTTCAAGGGGCATCTAGAGGAACTTACCCTCTAGCAGGAGAAATTGCTAATGAGAAAAGGTATTTTGGGGAGTGGAGTGAGGTGTTGGTCTAGCTGGCAGGTTCAGCCTATGCTCAGTAGCTCTCTGGTATGGAAAATTCCTCAGAATGTTGATTCAGCTGTAGATTTCTCTGGCAGCACTGACTCTTGCCTTCCTTTGGCCACATTTTATTTCCCAAACCTGGGTGTTACTGGGAAGACACTGAGCTGTTTTATTGAAGAGAATTGACTTCCCCAATTTTTAAGTAAGTCTGTTGATTCCTTGAAGACTTCACTAATCAGAGTTATAAATATTTCAAAAACACTTCCCAGTCTTCACATGAATGGATTTGTAGGTTTTCTACATTGCTGTCTCCCTAGCCCCATGAGGAATAATGTGGGTATCCTTTTCCCTTTTAGATTTCTCTCTTCCTCTAACCTGCGCCCACTCCCAGCCTCTGATAGACACATTTGCAGTAAATCACAGAAATGTTGCTGATGTCAGCAGCACTGATATGCATTAGAGGAACCACTTCAGAGGAAATTACTCAGAGGGTGATGCTGAAATGCAAAGCTGTTTGGTAGGGTATTTTGTACAAACTGTTTTCTCCCTTTGATGGATCTTGTTTATTTTTTTTTTTTTTTGACTTAGTAGGCACAGTGAAGGAAGAACCAGCCAAATGTTTTTTTTTGTTTTGTTTTGTTTTTTTTTTTTCCATTTAAGTTTTGTGTAGGAGGTTTTGGTGACTTTGAAATGAACCAAGAGCACTGAGCAGCTACATTGACAAATGGAGATGGCTGAGGCTGCTTGCAAAGCACAGTGTGTTGGGGTGTGGAGCCTCCATGTAAGTGACCTGGGGAAAGGCAACAGTGAGGGCACACCTCATTCTACAGAAATGGTTTAAAAAATATACATATGATACCTCACTTTTGATGCACACAGACTGTGCTGTTTAAATGCTTTCAGTGGAAAAGCCTTTTGCAAAGTACACATCTATCTTGTAGAGTAGGATTTCTGTATACGATCTCAGGTTCGTTTACAGGGAGGTACCCCTGGATGTCTTCATGACATTTATCATGACACCTGTTGCTGAGCAGGGAAAGAGGGCAGGACTACCATGGGGCATCAAGGGCCATTTGAAGAAGGAAGTGGTGGACTGAGAGTGATAGCGACCCGTGAGGCTGCCTGGTTTCTGTAGCAGTGTTCAGCAGCTTGTGACTCTGAGCGGAGAGAAGGAATATTATACAGGGATATTTCCAGGTAGCTCCAGGAAAAGACAAAAGAGGAGGAAGTTGAGTCTGTTAGCTAAAGAGCAGTGTTGAATATGGGATCCAAGCCGGGTGGAGAAGAGAAAGAGAACACAGGGAGGGTAGGATGACAGGAGAAAGTAGAGGCAGGGCATGATGTGGGAGCAATGAGGGTAGCAAGCTGGAAAGAGAGGATGCTCTAGTCAATGTCTTAGTGTGCCTTAGGGCTGCTATAATGAAATACCATAGAGTGAGTAGCTTTTGCACAACAGAAATTTATTTCTCATGGTTCTGGAGGCTGGGAAGTTCAAGATATCAAGGCAGACTCAGTGTCTGGTAAGGATCTGCTGCCTGGTTGACAGACAGCTGTCTTGCTTCTGTGTCCTCACTTGGTGGAAGGACCAAGAGATCTCTCTGGGTTCTCTTTTATAAGGACATGAATCCAATTCATGAGGGCTCAGCCCTCACCATCTAATCACCCCCAAAAGCCTCCACCTCCTAATCCTATCACATTGGGGGTTAGGTTTCAGTGTGTGAATTTTGGGGGACACAAAAATTCAGACCATAGTAGTCATAGCTTCAACTATTTCTGAGTATTTCTGAGACAGTTCTTGTGATAATAAGGCTTAGGGTGTGGCCATAGGGAGACTCAGCTGTAGTGGAGCTGTTGGAGCTGTGCCAAGGTCACCCAGATCCGTTTTGTTCTGCGCACCTGTCCTCTAGCTTCTTGGCGCTTCTCTCTTTCTGGCCTGTACCTACAGCCTTTTTCAGAGAACTCTCCTTGGTCTACTGGAGCCTGTTTTCAGGATGTTTCTAGAGGTTTTTTTTTTTTTTTTGGAGATGGAGGATGGACTCTCCCTCTGTCACCCAGGCTGGAGTGCAGTGGCACAATCTCAGCTCACTCCAACCTCCACCTCCTAGGTTCAAGCCATTCTCCAGCCTCAGTCTCCCAAGTAGTTGGGATTACAAGCATGCACCACTGTGCCTGGCTTTTTTTTTTTTTTTTTTTTGTATTTTTAGTAGAACTGGGATTTCACCATGTTGGCCAGGCTGGTCTCAAACTCCTGATCTCAGGTGATCCCCTGCCTCGGTCTCACAAAGTGCTGGGATGACAAGCACGAACCACTGCGCCTGGCCATCCTAGTAGTTTGTATCACCCACTCCTTCATGGTTTCTCTGGAAGCATCTCTTAAATAAATAACTCACAAACAAATTCTCATCCAGGATCTGCTTCTGGGATACCTGAGTCAGTGGTTGAGATGGAATGGAGATGATGGCAATGGTGATAAATTCAAGGAAATGGGAGGCTTGGGTCTTGACTGGGTTGTGTGTGGGATGCTGAAGTCACTTAGGAGGGAAACAGGACCCAGAGAGAAGGCTGCAGGAAACCGAGGGAGTAGCCAGGTCTACCACTGATGGCCATGGGGAAGAGTGGGAAGTGAAGGAGCCAGAGGGCTGGGCTCTCAAAGGAACTGCGGGTTTGACACAAGAATGTGGGGTATTGGTTTTCCAGGACAGTGTGACCCTGATGTTGTGAGTGAGGGAGACTGAACAGTCCCTACCTCAGAGTCACACTCAGAGCACAGGGTCCTCAGGGAAAGCCCAGGTATCAGGAGAAAAGGCGCAGGAAGGGACCCTGAAGAGACTGGGGACGTGCAGGAGTCTTCAGATCTTCAGCAGGGGCCCCTGAGGCATCTCTGGAATGGTTCGTGGTAGGGGTGAGGGGAAGGATGGATCAGAGGGGAGGAGGCTGAGAGCAGAGGAGAGATCAAAGATCAAAGCTCCATCAAGTGACCTCACTGACCTCACTCACACTTCCCAGAATTGGTCCCTTCAGACCCGGTGGAGGCAGTCTGGATGTGGGGTGTGGAGATTGGTAGTACTCCTGGCCCACAGTGGGCATGCATTGGTTGAGTAAACAAATCAATGACACATCAAGTTTGTAGATGCCCCGCCTTTTCATCATTCTAAACCATTGTCACTTCCATGTATTTTATGACCTGATAAATATGGAATTAATCGAAGTACCTCTAGCTACTTGTTATCACCATTATTGGGTGGGACACAGTGAACAGATTTCCTAAAGTTAGGGAATTACACAATAGGACATGTTATGGACTTGAGCCATAAGATCTATTTTTTTTTTTTTTAAGATAGAGTCTCAATCTGTCACCCAGGCTAAAGTGCAGTGGTGCAATGTTGACTCACTGCAACCTCCACCTCCCAGTTCTCCTGCCTTAGCCCCAGAGTGGCTGGGATTACAGTGTGCACCACCATACCTGGCTAATTTTTGTATTTTTAGTAGAGACAGGGTTTCGGCAGTTGGCAGGCTGGTCTGGAAAGGATCTTTCTAATAGGTCAAAAAATACTTTTCAGTTTTGCTTTCTACTGAGGATCTGTAGATCCACAGTATAACTACTTATGATCTGTTTGCTTGTGACTGCAGATACTGAAGGAGTTTGCTGGAGCGGGAGAAGAGTGTGTGGAGGAAGAGGGGAGGGCTGGAGAAGTGAGATGAGCCCTGAGCACACGGGACACTGGAGGCCAGGGAAAGAACCATGGCGGTGCTTGTGCGGTGCGGTGCTTGTGCGGTTTTAACAGGTGCACGCTGGGAATTTCAGAAGGCTCACCTGGCTGCTGAGTGGAGCCTGGGGTGGGGTGGGGGGATGAGGAGACCCCTCCAGGAGCCGGTGAGGAGAGAGAACTGCTTTTGACAAGACACTTGGGAAAGACATCTGGAAGGAATGGTGCTGACAATAGGATTTAAAACCCTTGGCCCCAGGGAAAGGAGATATTTTGAGAATTATGACTGCTTATATTATTTTTAATCCCAAGAGGAGGAAAAAGTTCTTTCCTGTATAAAGCGCACTAGTTAATTTAAATTGTGGAGGAAAAAACTTAGGGCAAGAGACAGAATATGATATTCAGGAAGCATTTTGGAAGAAGACACAAGGACCCCCAGCTGTGGCTGTGTGCATCTTTAGGGCCTTGATCGTGGAGGCAGGATAAAGGAGTCCATCTCGCAACATGGCGGAGTCAGAGTCTATTGGGAGAATCAAGAGGTAGGCAGCTCTAATCCCCAAACATGGTGGTCCAGTGGGATATGCCTGGGCTCCTCTGAGCAGCTCAGCACACACAAGGAATAGCTCTGGTCCTGGGCAATTTGTGCTGTGGGTCGGAGGGTGAGAGTTCATTTTATCGGAACAATAAAGACATCCCACCTGCTACTAGGAGCAACCAAAAATGCTCAGAAGTTCTGGAACAGGGATGCTGCTGAGCAGGGTTTCCTGGCAGCAAGAGAGAGAAAGTGGTAAAAAAAAAAAAAAAAAAAAACAGCAAAATGCTGCTCTGATATAGTACTGAAGTCATCAGGCACACACTGAGACTTCCTGTGAGTGAGGCCTTGTGAATGGTGCTAGGATAAGATCTGCCATCTCTGATGCTGACGCCCAGCCCGGTTCTCCCCTTTTCCTCTCTAGTTTTTCTTTCTCTGTCATGCATCCCCCTCCATTTGCTGTCCCTTAAATGTTGCTCCCTTGAGCATCATCTTTTACTCTCTTCTCATTTTACATCTCCCTCCGGACCACTTCATCCAGTCCTGTGGCTTCAGTACCACTTACATACTCATCACTCTTAAATCTAGGGATTCAGCTAGATTATTCCCCTGAGTTCTGGTCCCTTATGCCTCATGTTAACTGGGTAGCTCCACCTGCATGGGCTACAAGAACTGGAAACCTAACTCTCCTGCATCTTCTGTCTTGGAAAGCACAATACTCTTATAAGCTTCTAAGAGTCATATCAGACGCCTCCTTCTTCCTTTGCATCCATCACTAGGACCTGCACATTTTACTTCCTTAACACCCCTTGTCTCTGACTCCTCCTCTGCTGCTGCCTGAGTTGAGGCCTCATAATACATTCCAGTAAACTCCTACCCACACCCCCCACAGACGATCTCTCACTTCCTCCATGTCTTTTACACACTGCTGCCAGAGTCAGCTTGCTAAACCCAGGCCTTACCCCATGGCTCTTCTCCCTGTGTTAACCTTGATGGCTTCCCATGTTCATTAATAAGACCAACAAGAGCCACACTCTCTCCTCTGCTTGTCTTTGCAGCTTTATTTTGGTGTAGCCATCTTCACACCCTCTAGTCCTGACACGCAGACCTGGTGTAATTTCCCAAATGCCCCAGGCTGATTCGTGGCTGAGTGTCTTTGTATCTGTTGCCCCCTCTTGCTGTTCTGCCTTCCTCTCCACCTCCTCTGCCCTCTCGCAGACACCTAATGCCCTTTCCACACCAGTAGGCACCTTGTCTTTGCATTCTCGTCTCCTCTTCGGTGGCATTGACACTCCCTCTTCATGTCTTTCTGTCCCCCACACCTCTGTCAAGCACAGCATCTGCATGCTTTGTTGCATTTGCTTGCATAGATCACATCGTTTTCTTCACCTCCTAATAATATGGACAGTTCACGTTGATTGAGGACTTGCTTTGAACAAGGCATTGAGCAACATGCCCTACATTTTATGTTAAATCTTCCCAATAGTGCTCCTGCTTCTGTCCCTTTCCAGGGAGGAGGAAGGAGGCTTGGAGAGAGGACTGTCTTTTAGGAGCCCTGCCCAGTGTTTCCTGTGAGGGTGGGGCCATCTTGGAAGGTAAACCTATGGTAGGGATAAGCTGGGTGACTGTTGAAGTCCAACCTTCCCCCTTCTTCCTCTAACCCTGATAACCTTATTCTCTGGGCCCTGTCTGCTGGTGGAGAGGCTTCTGACTTTTTTTTCCTGCGCCTTTGGTTTATAAATACAAGAAGAGATTTGGGGAAAGATCAGAGGAAACTGTCGAGCTTACAAGTCCAGAGAAGGAAGTCACTGCTCCTTTAAGTCTCATGTGAACCGCTTGTTCTCTCCCCAGCTTGTGGGGTGAAAGAAAAGCCCTTTAGACTTTTGGGTCCTCAAATCCCAGTTTTTGCAGTTTGGCCCTAGTCAGAGGGACCCTAGGAAGGCAGACTCAGGGTAAATTCTGCCTGTCTTCCACCAAAGAGGGGACTCACCAAGTGTGACTCATGCCGTTCAATAGAATTTTTAAAATCTAACAAGTATTTTGTACCCCTGTGTGAAAGAGAGGCTTGTAGCTCTTCATGAAGAGAACAAGAAAGGCCAGAACTGAATGTTTGGAGCCCAGTGAAGTAGAATACTGCCCTGTCTCCTGTCTGTCCACTCTAGCACTTGTACAAACCATGAAGAACTCGCCTTGAACTGTTTGCTTTTTGAGAACTTTAAAACCTCGACTCTGGATTTCTGCTTGGGGAAAAAACCACAATAGTGCCCGGAGTGCTTCCATATGCAGGATTAACTCTGCAGTCAAAGTTTTTGTTGGGCAGGTGTGTGAACTTGGTATCATAAATGCTGGCCCAAAGCAAATGGAAGAATGGATGAATGAGCAAATTCAGGAATGGAACAAACTGTAACCGGGGGTCTCCTAGTTGTAGGTTCTCTACTAAACTTTGCATTGAGACACAAAGGAAGGGCATCTTATAATATAATGTTGGGGGATGAGCAGTCAGCTTGGAGGTGGGGGCATGTGAGGTGGGTTTTGATGTTTGCGAAGGAATTGACCGAAAAAAAAAAAGAGTCAAGAGGTGAAAATAATCTGGGAATCAAGACCTGTTTCTCTGGGACAGGTGTGAGCAGGTCTGGGTGCTGCTGGGTTTTGTTGGGGCAAAGGTTGCTTGTGGGGGCGTGGCAGTGGGTGAGGCCGGGAGATAGGCAGGAGCCAGGTCCTGGAAGGGAGAGTCGGGGAGCAGGGCATGGAGCCTGCACTTTGCTCTGAATCTTGGTGGTACCTTCAGAGGATCGTTAGCAGGGATCCGGGTGATCACATTGACACCTGAGAGAGCAACAGTCCATGTATGTGGCTGGGATGTGGAGGACGGATTTAAGGGGGACAGGACTGAAGGCTGTCACAATGATTCAGGTGAGAGAAGATGGGGGTCTGGACTAAGGGGACAGGAAAGGACAGATGTGAGATGAGGTGGCAGGCAGTTCTAGCTCCCTCTTCCCCCCAGGCTGCCTTGTTTCCTCTTCTTGTGGCTCCATAGGGTCTCAGTCATTTCATCACAGCTTGATCTCTTTCATCTGGAAGTGCAGCCTGACGTTTCGAAGAGAGCAGGGAGCAATGCTTCACCCAAAGGGAGAGCCTCTCCTCGGGTGGCGTTTTGGGACCATGCCTTGCTCACTTAGTGCATACAGACTTAGTGTTACTGCCATTCTTACCGGGATCAGCTTGATCGCCTTTAAGGTAGGGCTGTCCCGTGGAAACAGGGAAAACGTGATTTGGTTATTGGGGTATCTGGAATCAAAGGCAGCAAAGACTCTGCTGTAAGAGCTGCTGGGACAGCTGGAGGCTGGTGTGGGTGGAGCACCCGAGGTGGACTCCTGCGCTCCTCATCTTTCCTGCCCTCTTCCTAACACCCTCCCTCCCCAGCAGCCTGAAGGCTGCCTGTGCCTCTCCAGGCTGAGCTGTAACCTGGGACTCTTCGGAAGCTCTGAGCCATCAGTGCAGGTGGCCCTGGAATGATTCCAGACCTGGAGGAGGGGTGGGAGGTCGGCTGTGGGGCAGGGGCAGGTGAAAGGAGGGTGTCCTTTCCCTCTCGCCAGGGAGTCTGCGGTCACAGTCGCACTTCGCCTGGGTCAGTAGGCAGAGTCGTGCTGCTGTGTGACAATGGCACTGAGGCAGCTGCATTTCAGGTTTCCAAGAGACTCTGAACCCTTGGAATGCCATTTGTTTCAGGTGACGTGGAGGAGTGGAGGCACTCGGGTTAGGTGTCTGAAGACGGATTCAAGGATGCCGCTGCTTGTTAGCTTGTCATAGGTTGCTCAGTGTCACTTCTCTGGCCCGTAGTTTCCTCATCTGTCAGTGGGGGCAGCTAATGATCATTGCCTTGTACAGAAGGTTTGGTGAAGATAAAAGCAGGTTCACTGACTGGGTGCAGTGACTCACACTTGTAATCCCAGCACTTTAGGAGGTCGATGCCAGCAGGTTTCTTGAGGACAGGAGTTTGAGACCAGCCTGGACAATGTAGTGAGACCCCATCTCTACAAAATATTAAAAAAGTAGCTGGGCATGGTGGCATATATCTGTGGTCCTAGCTACTAGGGAGGCTGAGGTGGGAGGATAGCTCGAGCCCAGGAGTTTGAGGTTACAGTGAGCTATAATTGTGCCACTGCACTGCAGCCTGAGCGACAGAGCAAGACCCTGTCTCAAACAAAACAAAGCAAAACAGAAACAGCTTCCTGCATGTGTAAGATCTTTGTTAATTCTTCCACTAACTCTGAAGGCAGGATGTGTCTTATTAATTTATGTAGCTCCAGTGCCAAACGCAGTGCCAGGCAAACTCAGTTGTTTGTTGATTGAACGAATGAATGGATGGTGCAGTAATATCTGTGGGGCCTGAGAAAGCCTGAGTAATGTAAACTTATTAAGAGCTTGTTCAACCATGAAAAAGCCGATTTCTACATGTGCCCTTCCGTATAACCCACATCTAGATGAAAATGAAATATGTGCCGATATTCTTTTTTTTTTTTTCTTTTTGAGACAGAATTTCACTCTTGTCACCCAGGCTGGAGTGCAATGGCACGATCTCGGTTCACTGCAACCTCCACCTTCCTGGTTCAAGTGATTCTTCTGCCTCAGCCTCCCAAGTAGCTGGGACTACAGGTGCACATCACCATGCCCGGCTAATTTTTGTATTTTTAGTAGAGCCGGGGCTTCATCATGTTGGCCAGGTTGGTCTCGAACTCCCAGCCTCCCAAAGTGCTGAGATTACAGGCGTGAGCCACTGCGCCCAGCCAGGCAGATATTCTCGAGGAAACATTTTAAAATGAAAACTAGCAGAAAGGATGTTATCTTTCAACATTTCCTTTCTCATCACTTCTTGGCGGCACTTTTGCTGCCCAGTAGTCTTCTGTTGGAGCTGTGAAGTGTGATAGTCCATTACTTTATAGTTCCATTCATTATTGATACGTTGTGAAGGAAAGAGCTCCGCCGCCATTCAGAAACTGAAGTAGTCAATCTCGTAGACTGGAAAATATTTTTATGCCTGTTTGAAACAAATGTCATTCCTATTTTTGGGGATAAAAGGGCCCTTTCCCCCTGGAATTGCTGTGTTTCCTCTTCCTGTGCCTGCACTCTGCAGAACTGACTTCGAAGTCAGATGATTCCCTTCTTAATCTGGCTTCTCTCTTTTGGGCCGCTTAACCTTGACTTAGCCATTGAACCTGTCTGGGTCTCAGTTTCTTTGTCTGTGAAGTGGGGCTGTGTTGGGCATGAGCATGCACCTACAGGCCTCTAACTGGAGGGAGTGTCGGTGATCAGGGCCCTGGCTGCTGCCCTGAAGTCCACGGCTGGGCTTGCACCGCGGATACATTGTTCCAGTCTCCTGCCAGCCAGTGTCTGTGCTCAGCAAGGATACCATGGTAGGATTGTTTCTGGGAGACGCAGGACTGCTCAGACAGCTGACTTCAGCTTGAGAACTCCTTGATGGGCTTGCTAAACTTCCTTAGGGTGGAAGATGCTTACCTCCTCCTTCCTTCTTTCCTTCTTTTTCCAGGGGTCAGACTTACATAGAATCTAGTGGCTGCTCTAGCCTCCCCAGCTCCCTCTCATTTTCTCTCACACATGCATTCCCCCTAATCAAATTCATGCACATTTAATCCCTTCTTGGCATCTGCTTCTGGGGGGACCTACCTGGACTCATGCAATGTGATAATTCCTTGTAGTGAGGACCGAATGCAGTGATGGAAGCGGAATGTTTGTCAGAGTGACAGCATGAGTAAGTGCCCAGTAGGCCATCAGGGCTCCTGTCACCTTCACCACCATCCTCATCACCATCCTCATCACCATCTGGCCAAATTTGCTTCTTTGTTGGTTCCAGGCACAGAGACCTCCAGTGGTTCATTCCAGGTCACAAGACAACTTCGTATTAGGGTGAGAACAACTATGGCTTCTAAGGAGAAGAAATGGATTAATGAAAATACCATTTAAAAATGTATCCAACTTGGCTGGGTGCAGTGGCTCACATCTGTAATCCCAGCACTTTGGGAGGCTGAGGCAGGCAGATCACTCTTTGAGGTCAGGAGTTCAAGATCAGCCTGGCCAGCATGATGAAACCCCGTCTCTACTAAAAATACAAAAATCAGCTGGGCGTGGTGGTGCACACCTGTAGTCCCAGCTACTTGAGAGGCTGAGGCACGAGAGTAGCTTGAACCTGGGAGGTGGAGGTTGCAATGAGCCGAGATCATGCCACCACTGCACTCCAGCCTGGGTGACAGAGCAAGACTCCATCTCAAAAAAAAAAAAAAAGGAAGGAAAAGAAAAAAATTTATCCAACTTAAGCACAATCCAGATCCGTTTCTAGCCATTGAGATGTGCAGTCTTCTTTGCCAAAACAACCAACTCGATCTTTAGTGAAATGCACAAAAGATTTTGTAATATTCTGAGATCTCTGCCTGTACTCTTGATATCTACAAATATACTCCAGCCAGTAGACCAGGGCTCCTCATTTGCTTTCCTGAGAACCCTGTGGATGTTTAGAAAAAAAGGTGGTTGCTATTATTCACGTGTCACAGTAAGCAAACAGAGAAACTAAGTGACGGTTTCGAGGTCATGCAGTCACTGGTGAGTTTGGGACTAAAACTCTGGTTTTTGCTCTGATGTTTTGGAAGCTCAGGAATGGGTGGATTCTGTTCAGACTCTGCCCTCATGAACAGTCTTTTAGCAAACTGGCACCAGGACCTGGCCTGAAGAGACCTTTCTCAACCCCAATTCTGCCCAGCTTCAGGGATGCTAGAAGCTTGGGAAGCATCCATGATGCAGGCCAGTGGAGGAGACCAGCCTCCACTCACCTCCATGCTTATGCCATTGCATATCGGCTGATGAAGCTTTCGGCTAATGTTGGTTACCTGGTGCTGTGGAGCACATTCCTTAAGCTGACTGGCAAGCCCCTGAGGCTGGGAGGGACTGTGCCTTATCCCAACCATACCACACCCCTTTGTGCCCATTCAGCATTAAATAAATGTATTTATTTATTTGTTTGTTTGTTTGTTTTTGAGACAGAGTCTTACTTGTCGCCCAGGCTGGAGTGCAGTGGCGCGACCTCAGCTCACTGCAAGCTCCGCCTCCCAGGTTCACGCCATTCTCCTGCCTCAGCTTCCGAGTAGCTGGGACTACAGGCGCCCCCCACCACGCCCAGCTAATTTTTTGTATTTTTAGTAGAAACAGGGTTTCACCGTGTTAGCCAGGATGGTCTTGATCTCCTGACCTCGTGATCTGCCCGCCTCGGCCTCCCAAAGTGCTGGGATTACAGGCGTGAGCCACCACATCCGGCCGCATGAATGTTTGTTTTTGAGAGTGCTGGTGATTCCGATGGGGCTTTTGTGTGAAGGAATTATCACCACCACCAGAAAACAACATTTGCTCTATGCCAGGCACTATGCCAAGAAATTGAGATCCAATGATTAAAAGATGAATTTTCTGACTCCAAGAAGCCGGTAGGCTAGTGGGGAAGACCAGCACGCTGAGCCTGCCTGGAAGAGCCCAGGACGACTTCATAGAGGAGGTGGCTTTTGGCTGAGACTGAAGAGGATGGGAGTTTTCCAGGCAGATGAGGGTGGGGAAGGGGTAACTGGCTGAGAGGACAACACCTGCAAAGGTGTGGAGGTGTGAACGGAGCACTGCTGTGTTTCAGGACCTGCTTTCAGTATTGCTGGAGTGCCAAACTGTTTGCCATTTGACGCTGCTCATCCACGTTGTCTGTGTGGTTTGGATGTGCCAGCATTCCTTTCACCCTTCATTCACTTATTCCACCATCATTGATTGTCTACGCACCATGTGCCAGGCACTGTGCAAAACACTAGGGGTGCAGAGGTGAGGGGTAGACAGGGTGCCTGCCCTCATGGAGCTTTCTGTCTAATGGGAGTGCTGGACAAGGGTACAGGCTCTATTAGCACAGCACAGTGAGTGCTGGGCAAGGGAGAAGTATTAGTGTGTTCTCCTGCTGATAATAAAGACATATCCAAGACTGGGTAATTTATAAAGGAAAGAGGTTTAATGGACTCACAGTTCATATGGCTGGGGAAGCCTCACAATCATGGTGGAGGGTAAATGAGGAGCAAAGTCACATCTTACATGGCAGCAGGCAAGAGAGCATGTGCAAGGGAACTCACCTTTATAAAACCATCAGATCTTGTGAGGCTTATTCACTATCATGAGAACAGCATGGGGAAAAGCCCGCCTCCATGCTTCAATTACCTCCTACTGGGTCACTCCCCCCACATGTAGGGATTATGGGAATATAATTTAAGGTGCGATTTGGGTGGGGACACAGCCAAACCATATCAGGACACGTGAACTAATGGAGGGCAGATTAGTTTCCTGGGGCTTCCATAGCAAATTGCCACACATATAGTGGCTTAAAGCAACACTAATTTATGATTGTATGGTTCTGGAAGTCAGAAGTTCAAAATCAGCCTCACTTGGCCAAAATCAAAGGGTAAGCAGTATAGGTTCCTTCAGGAGGCTCTAGGGGAGGATCCTTCCCTTGCCTTTTCCAGCTTCTAGAAGGACCACATTTCTGGACTCAAGGCTGCATCACTCCAACCTGTGCTTCTGTCCTCATATCCCCTCTCTCTCGTGTCCTCCTGCTTCCTTCTTATAAGAACTCTTGTCATTATATTGAGCCCAACCATGTAATCCAAGGTCATCCCCCATCTCAACATTCTTAATCACATCTGCAAAGTCCCTTTTGCCATGTAAGATAACATCCATCTATGTCTTGGGGATTAGGATGTGGACCTCTTTGTGGGCCATTATTCTACCTGCCTCCAAGGCAGGAAGAGAGAAGGTGCTCCCAGAAGTGATATTTAATCTGAGATTTCTGGGTCAGAAACGAGATACACATGGAAGCAAGGAGGCCCCTTGGGAGGCTGCTGGGCTGGTCCAGGCAAGATGTGACGGTGGGCAGGATGAGGCTGCTGGCCACAGGGGTGGGGGAAGACCCAAAGGATGAAATACAGTGAGGAGGCAGAATGAATGGAGATGTGGGCAGTGGTAAAAGAAAGCCACCCAAGGCAAGGCTCACCTTCTCGGCATCAACAGGAGCAAGGGGGAAAGTGAATGCAGCGTCTTTAGGGAAAGGTTAGCAAGAACATAATGCCCAGGTTGTTGATTCTAACGTATAGCTCTTTCAATTAAGATTCCAGACAATTTTGCGTTTGCGTAAATCTGAGGGAAATTTAACATGGAGTGATTTTATTGGATTGGATCATATGCCATAAAAGACGGACGTTCAGCTCGGTTTCCAAAGAGAGAAACTGATTCCAAGGGCCTAGGAGGAGAGGCAGATGTTTACAAACTTAGATTCTTCTAAGCCACCACCCTTACAGCCAGGTGATTTGAACGGGGAGTAACATGGCCTGCGTTTTGACTTTTCCAACAGTGATTGATCAGTTCAACTCCCCGCTGGAGTGGGACTCTTTACCCCACTTAGGTAATTAGGTTTATCATCTCCTAATACCTTCTTTACACAACAGCCAGCCTGCACCATGACAGAGACTATAATAAGAATTGGAATAATAAAGGGAGAAAAACACCGAAGTACGATGGCCGTTCATTGTTGCACGAGACATTTCTGTGACGCCTGATAGCATTGCGTGTGCGTCACAACCCCAAACTTCCTGGCATCGCAGAAAAGCCTCCAGCTGACCCTATTTATTTCCAAAGTAATGAAATTACCCTACCGAGAACAGGGACCTTAGAGAATTCTATGTGCTTCAAAAACCAGGAAACATTTTCTTTCCAATGACATCTTATTGGAAAACAATAGAAGAAAAATTCTATTACTAGTAGATCAGGAGTGATTATGCCTAAGTCACATCTTCTATTAAGATATAACAAGCTCATCCTTTTTTCCTTTGTTTTGTGACAAGAGGACTTTTTAAATCTCTAGACGTTCATCTCTTCTCTGCTCTTGTTATCACCACCCCTTGGTACTTAGATAGAGTAGTTGGGTAGCCCTCTCCTATTTACTTCCTCTCCAAGTTCAACAACATGTTTGTTTTTAAATCTGGTGATTTGTTGTGTTTCTTACACATTGTTTCAACAAGGAAGCTAAGGGAGGAGGTGAATTACAAATGACAGAGAGACAGCTTTCAATTTAGACCCGTGTAGAAAAATGTAAGCATTTCAAACTCAGTTTATACTTTATTATTATTTTTTTAACTGGGACTCCTGGTGCTTATCTTTTAGAACTCAAATGGGTACCTAGCAACTGATCACATTTCCTAACCGCAGGCTTGGTGACCCAGTGTTTCATCCTCACATTTGAAAGCTGGCTCAAAGAAGACATCGGTGCTTTGTTTCTGACATGTTTTGTATTTGTTTATAAACAAACTCTCTTCTTCTTTATCCCCCACCCTGATCCTCAGTGGCTGTTCCCGCAGCAGCACCGGTGTGCCAGCCCAAGAGTGCCACTAACGGGCAACCCCCGGCTCCGGCTCCAACTCCAACTCCGCGCCTGTCCATTTCCTCCCGAGCCACAGTGGTAGCCAGGATGGAAGGCACCTCCCAGGGGGGCTTGCAGACCGTCATGAAGTGGAAGACGGTGGTTGCCATCTTTGTGGTTGTGGTGGTCTACCTCGTCACTGGCGGTCTTGTCTTCCGGGCATTGGAGCAGCCCTTTGAGAGCAGCCAGAAGAATACCATTGCCTTGGAGAAGGCAGAATTCCTGCGGGATCATGTCTGTGTGAGTCCCCAGGAGCTGGAGACATTGATCCAGGTGAGCAGGGGGTGAGTCGACCTTAGACCAACTGGTGGGGTGGATGGCAGTGTTGGTTTTATCTTCTGGGTCTCTAGTCTTGCTTTCAGTTGAGAGGCTCCTGGTGGTCATGGAAGTTCTCTCCGGGGAGGTGACATGTGAGCTGAGACCTCCAAGAAGCGATAGTGAGGCATGTGACAGTGTGGGGGAAGGAGGGTCTGTGTTCTGCATCTTGTCTTGGATGAGTGGTCAGAGGCGGCAGCAGGGCAATGGACTTTGGATTTTCAAGTTCAAGCCCACCTGTGTGTGCTGATTAACTCCTTGGTTCTGAACTCTCTGTGGAATGCTGGGATAGAACCCAAAGAAGGAAAGAATTTTAAATATGCAGATTTAGAATAAGCAGGAATATATTAACCTGTTCAAGGTCCATGAGGATGAGGTAGAGAAGAGGCCACTAGGTGTGTGGGTGAAGAGGCTGTCAGCGGCCTGAGACAGCTGTTATAGTGGATTTATGGGGATGAAATAATATGGATCACAGTAGTAGTAATCATCAGGTTTGCTGTTTTTGAATACTTACTGTGTATGAGGCACTGTACTAAGGCCTTTACATACCCTGGATATTAAGGAAAAAAGATTCATAGGAAAATGGAAGCAGAGAACTTGAACTGCAGCCTAAAGAAGCAAGGCAACACTTCTGGGCAACGGGTATGGGCTTTACAGGGGTGGCCTGTGGCAGTGAGGAGCTATAGGAAAGCCAGAGAGTCATCTACAGGGCTGCGGTACGAGGGACTGGATCAGGACGGTTGAGAAGTCCGGGAAGCCAAAAAGAAAAGCAGTTCCCATGAGGACGAAAGGGAAATGGTGGAGAGCCCTGTTGGAGGGCTTCACCTTGGACGTGAAGGAGGAAGGCTGCCTCTGAGGCTGAAGTTCCACTTTCTATCCCAGACACCCTGCTGACCTACAAAGAGTGGGTTTTGGTGGAAGGCAGTGACATTTATGGAGGTGAGGGAGAGTCTCATCTTTCTGGGGGCTCTAAAGTTTGGAAGGTGGAGGGATGGAAAAGACAGTTTTTACCATTCCTTCTGGCTCTGGGATGATGCACATTAAATTCTAGTGGCTGCAACAATCCAAGATAGTGTAGGATTCACCAGTCTGCGCTGTTTTAGTATTTATTTATTTCCTACCATACCAACAGAGTAGGGGAATTCTGATGCTACTTATGATCTAGCACCTTCATAGCAATCATATTCTTGTCAGTTAGTTTTAATAATGACTTGACTCTTAAATAAGTCGAAATACAAATTCTTCCCTTCCTGGGAGTAAATATGATTTCATAACTATGCCCTATAATTCTTCTCAAAAAAATAAAATGTTAAAAATCCAAGGGCAGCATTTCATAGAATTGTTTCATAGGGAGTCAGTTCTCCAAATGGCTTTGTCTTTTGTTTTCTTTTTCTTTTTTGAGACAGGGTCTCATTCTGTCAGTTACGCTGGAGTGCAGTGATGTGATCATGGCCCATTGCAGGTTCAACTTCCTGATCGAGGTCTCAACTGATCCTTCCACCTCAGTCTCCCAAGTAGCTGGGACTACAGGCATGTGCCACCATGCCTGGCTAATTTTTTATTTTGTTTGTAGAGACAGGATTTTACTATGTTGCCCAGGCTGGTCTTGAATTCCTAGGCTCAAGTGATCTGCCTGCCTTGGCCTCCTAAAATGCTGGGATTACAGGTGTGAGTCACCACGCCCATCCCTTTTTTTCTTTCATGGGAAAATGCTACCACATTTGCGGTAATGAGATTTTTGTACTAATCAGTGCCAGATTTAAAGCCTAGCATGCTATAGAGAATGGAAGAAACAATTCTGGAGTAGTTTTAAGTAGGAGTATAATTACACTTATACACATTGTTGTGATATGGGGTAGGATCCTTTTTAATTAGTTGTAAGACATGTAATAATAACCTGATAGGTGATCTGAAGTGAATCTAGTATCATGCGTGAGTTTTCCTTCTTTAGGCCGTAAGATCTTGAAGAAAAGGAATGCATTGTCTTATCTTTACCTCCACGTGTGACCTATGCTTTGCTTTGCCTCTAATTATTGCCCAATAGATAAATGTTTTTAGAGCAAGATATCAAAGTAAATTGTAGAACACTGGTGATGTCACAACCTATGTGAGCTTATCCATGCATTTGTTGATTAGTTCAACATTTCTGTATTTCCCATTCTTTAACCCTTTTCTTTATGAGAGAGCTCAGAGACCTGAATGAAGGACAGGATCGGGGAGCATGGAGGTCCTAATTCTGATGCTGCCATTAAGACCTGTGCCCTGTTTTGACCTCAAAGATTTCTCTGTGAAATGAGATAGGTGTGTGCATGTGTGTGTTTGTGTGAATGTGTTTGCACATACACACATGTGTGTGCATTTAAGATAATTTTATAACAATTTAAAAAGCTACTCTTTATTAGGCACCTGCTATGAGCTGGGTATCATATACCCATTATCTCATTTAATCTTATCAACAACACTCTAAGTTTATATCATGATTCCCATTTTACAGGGGAGGAGACATCAGTTTCCTTAAAGAGGAGCTTTCCAACCACCAAAGTGGTAGAGCTGGCAGTCAAAGCAAGGTTGGACTGACTGTACACTCTCTCATCTAAATAGTCTACAGGCCCTTTAAGGAGGTCTTGGTTTAAATAGGCTCCAGTCTCTTTTAAACATGTGCTTTATGTTGAATGCTGTATTAGTTCATTCTCCCTATAAAGAACCACCTGAGACTGAGCAATTTATAAAGAAAAGAGGTTTAATTGATGCACAGTTCCACAGGCTGTACAGGAAGCATGGCTTGGGAAGCTTCAGAAAACTTAAAATCATGGCAGAAGAAGAAGGGGAAGCAGGCATGTCCTATATGGCTGGAGCAGGAGGAAGAGAGAGTAAAGGGAGGGATGCTACACACTACACACTTTTAAACACCCGTATCTTGGCCTGGAGCAGTGATTCACACCTGTAATCCCAGCACTTTGGGAGGCCAAGGTGGGCGGATCACCTGAGGTCAGGAGTTCAAGACAAGCCTGGCCAACATGGTGAAACCCCATCTCTACTAAAAATACAAAAATTAGCCAGGCGTGGTGGTGTGCACCTGTGGTCCCAGCTACTAGGTAGGCTGAGGCAGGAGAATCTCTTGAACCCTGGAGATGGAGGTTGCAGTGAGCCAAGATCACACCACTGCACTCCAGCCTAGGTGACAGAGCATGACTCTGTCTCAAAACAAAAACAAAAACAAAAAACCAAACAAACAGATCTCATGAGAACTAACTCACAATCACAAGAACAGCAAGGGGGAAATCTTCCCCCACCATGCCCCTCCTCCAACATTGGGGATTATAATTCAACATGAAATTTGGGCAGGGACATAAATCTAAACCATATCCAACACTTTCCAGAATTTTAGTAGTCAAAAAGCATTAGATGGCCAGGTGTGGTGGCTCATGCTGGTAATCCCAGCAGTTTGGGAGGCCAAGGCGGATGGATTGCTTGAGTCCAAGAGTTCGAGGCCAGCCTGGACAATGTGGCAAAACCGTTTTGTACAAAAAAGTACAAAAATTAGATGGGTGTGGTTGCACATGCCTGTAGTCCCAGCTACTTGGGAGGCTGAGGTGGGAGGATCACCTGAGCCCGGCAAGTCGAGGCTGCAGTAAGCCATGATTGTGCCATAGTACTCCAGCCTGGGAAACAGAGTGAGACCTTGTCTCAATAAATAAATCATTAGAGTTCCTGGCTGCCTAACAGGAATCATTTCTGTTTCTTCTCCCTATACACATTGAGCATCAGTCGTGGACCTGGGATGCTTTTAGATTTCCATCTATTATGACTTAAAGACTCATCCTTTTGTTTATCTAGTTTTTCTCACAATATAAGTTAAGCAGGTTTAACTGCGGAATCTGTGTCAAATCATTGCACCAAATCATTACGTTTTGCCCTTCAGTTCACTGATACCTTCACAAGGATGAAAGTGTCCATTCTTACAGACCAGGGAGCATTCTCACACTTTATGCCTTTGAGCAGCACTCAAAGTAAATAGTGATCACAAGAAACACAGTATTTAAAAATAGTCTGTCTTCGCATCTAGAAGGGTTTTCAGTGTGCTGTGTTTTAAGCTGGAAAGATAGTAAGTACTATTGTATCTCACTCAAGTCTGAAAGGAGTGACCAGTGGGTAGAAAGTAGATGGAAAGTATTTATTTTGTCAGGTCTCTTGGCTGGATTGAGTGAACCCCTCATAAAGCCAAGCTGGAATGTGTACTTCGTATTATTAATAACCAAAATAGAGTACCCAGAACAGCACGATGCCCTCAAAATGCCTGGATAGCCTAGAAGAGCCGTAGCTCTTAGACTCATAGTGGGGAGGGATTTTCTGACAAGTAAGACCACTTTATGGGGTACCGTCGGACTCCACAGGAGAGTGGTGGGCCACTGTCCCTAAAGGTGAAGAAAGATGGGTTGCTGTTATGAAGGGGACATTCTTATCCATTCATTTAGTCATTCATTCATCTATCCATCCATTCACTCGTTCTCAGAATTGCTGCTGAACTCCTGCTGTATCAGGTAACATGCCGGGTGTTGGGGAGAGAAAGAAGACATGGCCGGGTGCTATGGCTCATGCCTGTAATCCCACCACTGTAGGAGGCTGAGGCGAGCGGATCACGAGGTCAGGAGTTTGAGACCAGCCTGACCAACATGGTGAAACCCTGTCTCTACTAAAAATACAAAAATTAGCCAGGCGTGGTGGCAGGTGCCTGTAATCCCAGCTATTCAGGAGATTGAGGCAGAAGAATCACTTGAACCTGGGAGGCGGAGGTTACAGTGAGCTGAGATCGCACCATTGCACTCCAGCCTTAGCAACAGAGTGAGACTCTGTCTCAGAAAAAAAGAAAGAAAAAAAAAAAGAAGACACACCTTAGGCAAGTGACTCACCTCTTGTTTCTTCACAATAGAATATAGAATGTGGCCTCAGGGTGTTGAGAGGATTAAATGCAGTAATTCATGAGAAAGGCTTTGAACTGTGCTTGGCACATGGTAAGTGCTCACAAAAGGATTATTACTGCTGCTTCTATTGCTGCTACTGTTCTTAGTATTATTCAGGGAGCTCAGAGTTTCAAGCAGTGGTTCTTAATGGGCTGGGGTGGGGCCACCGGGGAGGGGATGTTTGCCTCTAGGGGGCATTTGGCAATGTCTGGAGACATTTTTGGTTGTTACAGCTGGGGAGGTGCTATAGACATCTAGTAGGTAGAGGCCAGGGTTGCTGCTAGACACCCTACAGTGCACAGCATAGACCCTCCTCCCACAAAGAATTATCCAGTTCAACATGCTAATAGGTTGAGAAGCACTGGAGGAAGAGGCATGTAAACCAATAATTAAAATCTGTTGGAATACAGCTATCTGACAGATGTCAAAAAAAATGGAGCCCTAGTGAGGCAAATAGAGCTCAGAGGATATTTTGTGGTTATTTATCTCCTTCAGTCCCCACAGCTATTCTTCGGTGCCCACATACAGATGAGGAAGTGAGGCAGCAGGAGCTGAAATGATGGATTAAGGTCACCTGGTTAGAAATGGAGGATCCAGAGTTTACTGCCAGGCAGTCTGACCACATATTCCAGGAGCTGAACCACCATGCATTGGAACAGAAACACAAAATCTGGGAGGGATTCATTGGGTAGGCCATGGTTGGAGGGTATCCCGATGGCTGGCATGTGGCCCATGGGAAAATGCTAACAAGTTTGTGGTGACAAGAGTGTTATACTAATCAGTGCCAGATTTGAGGCATTGCAAGTGGTTAGAATGGCTTGAACTGAGAAGTATGACAGTACGTGGAAATGAGACTGGGAAGGCGGTCATGGGAGCTGGACTGAGGAGGTGCCTAGAGGACCTTTATGCTGTGGAATGTCGAGTCACTGAAAGCTTTAAGCGAGGATTGGAAGGTGGAAATTGGCTGATGAAAAAACCTTTTAGCAATGAGGAAGTTGTGTTGGAAGAAGGAGAAATTAGAGGAAGGAAGACCAGTTAGAATGTTGTAACATCACAGGTGAGAGATGCTGAGAGATAGAGAAAAGGCTATATTTAAAAGAGTTGACAAAGAAAACTTGAAAATTACTCAAACCTCATTCAGCGAAGATTTCTGGGGTGCCTGCTATGTGCTTCATATCCCTGCATGGCCTGTAGCCCCCAAGACCCTGGAGTTAATCTCCCCGCATTAAATCCTATACCACTTAATGAGCTGTGTGACTTGGGCAAATATCACAGTCGCCCCTGGCCTCCACTGCTTTTCTGTGAAATGGAGATTCTGATCATAGTGTCTACCTGTTAGGGTGCTCTGAGGATTGAACAAAAGAAGCTCAGTAACTTTGAGCTCTTGTTATTGCTGCTGCTTATTTGCTAGGGAAGGAAGAAAAAAAGAAACCAGAAAACTCTTAAATGATGAGCATTGTGGAGTTCTGCTGAGGGAAAAGAGAAGAAGGTGTCTGAAATGCCCCTTGGGCTTCAAACCCTACATTTTCCAATAGACAAATTTTATTTCTATTGTTCAAGTGCAGAGTGTCCATCACAGAAGTCACTCCCTGAGGGTTGGGCTGGGCTGCCTACACCATGATGCTCTGTCTTTGTGGCTGGAGCTGGCTTCAGCACAGCAAGTTTCTATTCCATTGAGAGGGTTTACTGTGGGCATCTAGAATGTCATCTTTATCCTTAGCCTTACCGGAGACTCTCAGTCTCACATTTATTAAGTAGACACTAGGGCCGGCTCCACTGATCTCTGTCCCCCCTGCTTCTCTGATTGGTTTGAGACACAGTTTCAGAGAACCTGAGGGACCCAGTGGGCTCAGGCAGCCTCAAAGGAGCAGGTCACCTGACCAGTGGAGTGACCATTGATTCCAAGGTGTGACCGAGTGAAAGGGCTTAAATCCCCAATGCCTGACTGCGATTAAACCCTAATGAGGTGTGTGGATCTTCTAGGGGAAGGGCCAGGCCCCTTTAATAAGGACGCTTCTGAATAAAGAGACAATGACGCTAATCCCAATTCCACTAGGACTGAGTTTGATGTCCTAGGGCAAGCTGCTTAACCCGAGCTGGGGCTCAGCAGTTCAGCTCATAGAGGACACAAAAGATGCATCCATCTCTAGACTCTTACCTCTGAGATGTGAGGGAGTGTGCAGGCGATTGTAACTGGGAAACTTCCTACAGAGCTGGTGTAATAATAAAATAGAGCTACCACTTACTGATTGTTTACTTTCCTCTAGACTCTGTTCTAAGTACTTGAATCCTCTAGCTCATTTAACTCTTGCAAGAAGCCTACAAAGTAGGTACTGTTTTTATTCCTTTATTTAAAAACAGGGTCTTTCTCTGTCACCCACACTGGAGTGCAGTGGTGCGATCATGGTTCACTGTATCCTTGAACACCTAGGCTCAAGCAGTTCTTCTGCCTCAGCCTCCTCAGAATGTTTCTGAGGGCAGGTTGGTCCAATCCCCTCAGAGTGAGCAGGTTATCTCACTCTTTGGAAGGCTGGCTTCTTCCCTGCCTCACTTCAGTCCCTGCCTCCAGCAAGTTACTGAAGTCCTCAGAGGCCTCTCCACTGTGAGATGGGCACTGTCTGTTCGTGGGACTACAGGTGGATACCACCAGACCCAGCTAATTTTTAATTTTTTTTTTTTTTTTTGCTAGAGACAGGGTCTCACTGTGTTGTTCAGGCTGGTCTGAAACTCCTGGCCTCAAGCAATCCTCCCACCTCGGCCTCCCAAAGTGCTGATATTACAGCTTTGAGCCACCATGCTCAGTCCGAAGTAGGTTCTATCATCATCATCTCATTTTATGGATGAGCAAATAAATCCCAAGAAGTTAAATAACTTGTCCAAGTCCAGACAGCCAATAAGCGATTAAACTGGGATTTGAGCCCCAGGAGGCCAGACTCCAGAGCCCACACAACTGAACCCTTGTGCCATATTGCTCACTTGCATCAATGGTGAGTATCCCCTCACTGACATGTAGACCTCTTCGTAAAGCTTTTACTCCAAGGAAAAGGCTGGAGGGAGAGGGAAACGTGATTCAAGAAAACTGGGCTGTCTGGCATGGTGCTGTGGCACTCCATATGGGGAATACTGTATTTTCAAAGAAAGGGTGTGTTAGAAAGGGAATGATCATGGACATTACATCAGATAGACTTGGTCCCTTAACGACACTAAACCTAAGGCTCCTCCTCATATTAAAGGGATCACAGTCCTCATTCGGATGATTGTGGGGAGTGAGGGAACCTAGCAGAGTGGCTGGCGTGTCACTGGCATTTAGGAAACGCTATTTCCTTCCCCCATCTGTCTGTCTTCTCTCAAGCGAACTGAGTAGACAAAAGATAATTATACCTGGAGTACTTGCATTTCTTTGGCAGTAGAATAAAGTAATTTTGAAGTAATTTTGTAGTTTTGAAGTTGAGGTTTCCATGAATTTGATTTGGCGGTCACTCTGTCCCAAGAAAGCCTTTATCTTTGACATCCTCACATGCCACAATTGCTTATCTCCCCGTTCCCAGTGCAATTGTCCTAGAAGCTTCTGTACTGACTAGTCTTGGAGAAAGCCACAAAACATTCATCTTTTGTGATCCTCAAAGAATAAAATCATGAGGAGCCCTCACTGACTGACGGGGAAGCGAAGAATGAATGCTTCGGTTTGCAGGGATGATGATGTGCAGCAGTCTTTTTTCAGGGTATGAAACAATCCCAGATGTTTTAAGATCTTGAGTGTCTTCAGAGGATCTCGAGTGGTCTCATGGCCGCCATTTCTTCTGGCCATAGCCTCGCTGAAGGGAGTAGCATTTCACAGGAGTGGGTTTAGGGTTGGATGAGGCATCCATTCGGAAGGACATGGGATTTTTCATTCTAAGTGCCTTGCCATAGAGCAAACGACAGGGGTCTATTCCTCTCTCTCTCTGGAGAACGTTTCTGGGAGCAGGTTGGTCTAATCCCTTCAGAGTGAGGAGGTTATTTCACTCCCTGGAAGGCTGGCCTCTTCCTTGGCTCACTTCAGTCCTTGCCTCCAGCGAGAGGGGTCTCTCCAACACAAAACTGACACAGTCAGTTCGTGACAGTTTCTCTGAAGAAAGTCCCGGGGCTTTCATCTGCCTGGCTGGCACTAGGTCTGGAACTGCTTGGAGCATGAGCCTTTTAGGGGGGTCTCTTCCCATCGGTTTTCTCTCTCTCTCTCTCTCCCCGACTGCTCCAGTGACTCTTTATGTTGGAGAACAGGAACTTGACCATTGGTTTTCGCTTTATGACCTCTCTGGGATTCCCTGCTTCCACCCCCAAGATGGCGTCTCACTCTATTGCCCAGACTGGAGAGCAGTGGTGTGATCTCAGCTCACTGCAACCTCCGCCTCCCGGATTCAAGTGATTCTCCTGCCTCAGCCTCCTGAGTAGCTGGGATTACCGGCCTGCTTCACCACCCCAGCTAATTTTTGTATTTTTAGTAGAGACAGGGTTTCACCAGGTTGGCCAGGCTGGTCTCAAACTCCTGACCTCAGGTGATCTGCCTGCCTCAGCCTCCCAAAGTGCTGGGATTATAGGTATGAGCCACCGTGCCCGCTCAGGACTTTTTTTTTTTTTAATGCTTTCCAAATAGAGCCTCGGATACTTTGCTCAGTATTTAGGCCTTAGACTGTGTTTGTTGCGTATTACTTGGCACTGTTTATTATTTTTTTCATTAAAAAAATTAAAAAATAACATATAATAATTGTATGTATTTATGAGGTACATAGTGATGTTTCCATACCTACAGTGTATGGTGATCAGATCAGGGTAATTAGCATATTCATCATCTCAAACATTTATCATTTCTTTGTGTTGGGAATCTTCAATATCCTCCTTCTAGCTATTTGAAACTTTATACAAGATTATTGTTAACTGTAGTCATCCTGCATATAGAACACTAGAATTTATTCCTGTTATCTTGCTGTAATTATGTCCCCTTTAACAAATCCTTCCCTATCCCTCCCTCCCCGACTCTTTCCAGTTAGCATCATTTATTAGGCACACATTCTGTTAAGCTGGGTGCTAGAGAGTTTACATATATTACTTATATTACTTAGCTTCATTTGCCTCTCGCCATTGCACCAAGAGGTGGCCGCTGTTGCTGCCCCATTTTACAGAGCACAAAGTTCTTGTAGCTAGCTAGTGACCAAAGTAGGACTTGAGTCTAGTTAGATCTCTCTGACTCCAGAGGCCACGCTCTCTTAATCATACTCTCCTTGGCTTGACACAGTGGGCTTAGAGAGTACATAAATGGATCAAGACAAATTCCTCTTGATGAAGGGAAAACCCACTCGAACGACATGATGAGAAAGCTCCTTTGTGACAGTTAGTGCTTGCCTTCTAACACAGAGCTCTCTCTCCTGTCCTCTCCCTGTATTTGTAAGCTTTCTGACATACAGAGAGCCTCCATGACAAGGCTAGGGTGCCAGACTGTTGGATGGCTTACTGACTCATTTTATTGGCTGTGCTCCTTGGGCCTGACTCCACCATGCTTTAGTGGAGAAGGATTTAGTCTAAGATGTGGGCAGTGGCATGTGAGGAGTGGGCAACGTGCTGTGGTCCTGGGTGTGAACCTTTGATGTTGTCATGGCAACCAGAGTTGCCATTCCTCAGATGAGAGGGCAAGAGGTTATGAACTGCCAAAATGTCCTCTCCATACCCAAGGAGATGTTGGGTAATTTGCATGACCCATAAACATTTCCCAAGACCGTGGCTCTGCTCTCCTGCCAAGACTGTGGTTCTGCCCTCCTGCCAAGACCCGAGTCACTCACTTGCTCACTCTCTTACTCATTTGTTCACTCGCTCATTTATTCTTTCATTCAACAAACTTGATTGCCTACTGTGCTAGATGCAGGGATGTAATAATGGTGAATAAAAGACAGACATGGTCCCTGCCTTCTTGGAGCTTATAACTAGGAGAACCAAATGTTCCAGGTTTTGTGGTTCTGGAGTAATTGTTAATAGTGCCCCTTTCCCTCTCAAAAGTGTCCTGGGGCTGGGCATGGTGGCTCATGTCTATAATCCTAGCACTTTTGGAGGCTGAGGCAGGCAGACTCTTGAGCTCAGGAGTTTGAGACCAGCCTGGGCAACATGGCAAAATCCCGTCTATATTAAAAACAAAATGTCTTGGTTTGAAAGATAAAATATGGGATTATAAATCATGCTGCTATAAAGACACATGCACACGTATGTTTATTGCGGCACTATTCACAATAGCAAAGTCTTGGAATCAACCCAAATGTCCATCAGTGACAGACTGGATTAAGAAAATGTGGCACATATACACCATGGAATACTATGCAGCCATAAAAAAGGATGAGTTCGTGTCCTTTGTAGGGACATGGATGCAGCTGGAAACCATCATTCTCAGCAAACTATCGCAAGAACAGAAAACCAAACACCGCATGTTCTCACTCATAGGTGGGAATTGAACAATGAAATCACTTGGACTCTGGAAGGGGAACATCACACACTGGGGCCTATTATGGTGAGTGGGGAGTGGGGAGGGATGGCATTGGGAGTTATACCTGATGTAAATGACGAGTTGATGGGTGCTGACGAGTTGATGGGTGCAGCACACCAAAATGGCACAAGTATACATATGTAACAAACCTGCACATTGTGCACATGTACCCTAGAACTTAAAGTATAATAATAAAAAAGAAAGAAAGATAAAATATATGGTGACCCTACTTATAGACAGTGGGAGAACCAAACCTTATGCATGTTCTTACACAAATAATTGCAACTGAAAGCCAGATGAAAGTTGCAAAGGAGAGGGAGCTAGAGCTGTGGGATACCCGAAGAGGAGAACTGATTTAATAAGGCAAGGATTCCAGGCAGAGGGGGCTGAGTCAAGGCCCTGGATGGGAGGAAGCAACATGCCATGGCTGAAGACTTGAGAGAAGTGAGCAAATGTGGCCAAAGGGCATTTAGCAAAGGGAACTTAGAAAGCAATTTGGCTGGAGACAGGCAGGAGTCAAACCACGCAGGGGTTGATTTTGAATTTTATCTTAAGAATACTGTGAAGCTTACAGTTATGTTTTCAGCGGCAGAGTGATAGGATCTGGTCAATCAGTACATTGCCATTTTGGTCCTTCATATGGGTTTACCAAAGGGTTTTATGTTATTCATTCGTTAATTCAATGACTCAACTAAATGGAGTGACAACTGTGGCACTCTGCTAAATGTTTTGCTGTGGACTTCTGAACTGAATTGTCCTCAGTGGTGCCAAAACTCAACTCTTGCAGAAAACCTTTATGGGCCCTTTACCTGCTTGGCCCCATTTGCCCTACACTCGCTAGTTGTCCTACACTCGCTAGACTCTCTTGGGTGACCTTCGCTTTTCTCTGTCCCCTTCCCATGACTGTGAGCTCTTTGAAGTTGAATCTGTGTCTTTTATCACTATATCCCTTCTGCCTGGCACAGTGGCTGGCCAATAGAAGATGCTAAAGGGTTGAGGAATGAAGGAATGGTGGTTTTGTATCTGGTTTTTTTTTTTTTTTTTTTTTTTAGACAGAGTCTTGTTCTGTCTCCCGGGCTGGAGTGCCTTGGCATGATCTTGGCTCACTGCATCCTCCACCTCCCAGGTTCAAGCAATTCTTCTGCCTCAGCCTCCCTAGTAGCTGGGACTACAGGCATGCACCACCACACCCAGCTAATTTTTGTATTTTTAGTAGAGATGGAGTTTACCATATTGGCTTGGCTGCTCTCGAACTCTTGACCTCATGATCTGCCCGCCTCGGGCTCCCAAAGTGCTGGGATTACAGGCATAGACCACTGTGCCCAGCCTTTGTATCTGTTTTGAAGATCAAGAGACCTTCATTTAGAACCTTCACAGAAGGAAAGCAAAAAATTCTTTTATTACTACGTTAAACAAGTCCTTTCTTTTTGGTCTGGTTGTCAATAGTACTTCTCTGGATCCGCCTCCTGGATTCAAGTGATTCTCCCGTTTCAGCCTCCTGAGAAGCTGGGACTACAGGTGCATGCCACCACACCCAGCTAAGACAAAAACTCACCTTTTTGTCATCTTTATGCATGAGCAGATTCCCTTGGTATCTATAGCCGTCAAAACTTTACATATTTCCATATTTAGGGACATAAGAAGTTTTAGGAAAGCGGTGTGTTGGAAAGTACAGCACCTGAGATGTTCATGGAAATCCTTGTTGTGACTTCAGAGTGCAGATCCAGAGCAGCCTTTGTCGGCCCTGGACCATCCCCTATTTCAAGCAGCCTTTTGTCCAGGAAGTTTAGGTAGCAGCTCAGGCAGCAGGTGAGCTCTGGAGAGTGCAGATTCGGGTTCTTTGAGCCCAGGGGCACAACTCTGAGTTGAAGTGTGTCCTTTTGGTTGTTGCTTTGAATTCAGAAGAGCTGCCCTTTCACCAGCAAAGCAGTCACACAAAAGATGCGTCAATGTGTGCAAGATCAGGCCTGCAGCCTCCAGCCTGTGTCTACAGGCCTCCGAGTCATTATTATTACTGTTTCTATCCCTGGGGTTATTGATTTCATCACTGTTCAGTGAAGGAGATCTAAAGCTTTTAAGCCAGAAATTAAAGAGGTAATGGAAATTGGCATGCCACTGGAAAATGAATTTGCAAATGAGAATTCAAAGTTCTAAAAAAACTCCCATAAAAATAAAACCAAAACCCAGAAGTGAATGCTCCTGTGACTGCATTTTTATACAAATGTGCATGGGTTTGTTCTCGTTTAGATTGTTGCTGTATACATTATGGAATAATGAGATTCTGATGGTGTCTGGTTCCTACAATTGCTCTTATTACTTATCATAATAAAATGTATTCATTTATATAACTAATATTTACTTAGTACCTATCATGAAGCAGGTGCTGTGTTTGGCTCTAGTGATTAAAAAATAATTAAAAATGCAAGATGCCGCCACCCTGTCCTCAAGGAGCTTGAGGTTCAGTATTAATTATATCACTAGCTAATTCTGGCATAGTGCTTACTGTGGACAGGAACTGCTCTAAATGCTTTATGTGTAGTAACTCATTTAAATATTACAGTGATCCTATGAAGTAGGGTAAGCAACAGAGGAGCAGAGAAGTTAAATAATTTGCCCAAGCTGAAGTGAGAGGTGGAACTGTGATCCAGCCAAGGCAGTCTGGCTCTAGAATCCATGCTTTTTAGCCATGATGCTCTACTCTAGTGGATAGTTACAGCCCAGTATGATTGGTTCTAGAAGACAAGGAATCACTCAGGTCCTTAGTCACAGAGCAGGAGTCTCTGACTCAACTTATGGGACCCCCAAGAGGACCTTCATTGACCTGTGAGTCAACTGCAGAGAGTCATGATTACTTCCTGGTTGTCCTTTAGAGTGACAGGGCTTTGTGTCTTAACATAAGGTGTTGAGGCTGGATCCCTTTTCGATCTAAAACCAATGTCCATGGATTATCATTCAGGTCTACAATTAAGAGAACCTTATCACTTTATATTGGGAACATTTATTTTTCCTTCCTTCTCTTTGGAAATGGGCAGAAGAGATGAAAATCCTGCTGGTGCAGCTTAGCTTTACTGAGTAGGTGAGTTTTTAATCTTTTGTTTTTTTACAAATGGAGATAAGAAATACAAATGATGACTTCTCTATGCTGTCCTTTTTTTTTAATTGGAAGAAGGTGACATGACAGATGAGCTTTAGAAAAATGTTTAGAAGCTGAACAGAGAACTATCTGTGGAAGGTAGAAGGCTAGAGTTAAAAGAGAGGACTTTTAACCAGCCTTAGCTCTGACACTTCCTAACTACTATAACCGTGGACAAGTTACTTCTGTTTTTCTGCAGTCTCACTTGTAAAATGGGACTAGTAATAGAATCAGTGATTACAGGATTTTGTGAGGACTAAATAGGATAAGAAGGCAGAATCTGGCACATTGCAAGTGCTGGCAGCTGTGATTAATTTTAGGAGTATTCTAGAACTTTCCCTGAAGTTTCTAGCGTTGTCTCCACTTCCTTGTTTCTCCCCTTATCAAACTATGCTCACAGGAGATTTGGTGACTCATTCTTAAGGAGGCACAGAGAATGATTTTTTTTTTTTTTTTTGGTACGGAATCTTGTTCTGTAGAGGGCAGTCTTGTTCTGTGGAGGCTGGAGTACAGTTGCACGATCGTGGCTTACTGTAGCCTCTGCCTCCTGGGCTCAAACGATCCTCCCACCTGAGCCTCCTGAGTGGCTGGGACTTCAGGCACATACCACCATACTTGGCTAATTTTTGTATTTTTTGTAGAGATGGGATTTTGCCATGTTGCCCAGGCTGGCCTTGAACTTCTGGGCTCAAGCAATCCTCCTGTCTCAGCCTCCCAAAGTAGGGGGATTACTGGCGTGAGCCACCATGCCCAGCTGGAAATGAAATCTTAATTTGTGATTAATATTAATGACTCAAAAGCAACAAAAAGCCCTAAGTAAACAGCTACAATAAAAACAAGATAGCAGAATCTTCTCTTTTTCATGATGTTATTGATCATATAAATATTAAATTTCAGGCTCTGTTCAATGCAATGACAATGGAAGGAATAGTAACCTTCCATTTAGTGCACCGTGTAATGAATCAGAATTCCTGTAGCTGCTTTTGTAGTCTAGTACAGTTGGTTTGTTTTCTTAATAGAAATTGGATAGACCCACTTTTAATGGGAATGATCTCAAGTGCAGAGAGAGCAAGGCATATATCAAACACACTCCTCAGGACCAGGGCAATTTTTCAACATCAGTTGGCAAATTTGTTATTCAGCCTGTAGAGCGTGAGTCCAAACTGAGATGAAAGAGTGACAGCTTGTTGGTCTGAAAGTTTATTGATCATATCAAAGTATACACATCTATCCCTGATTCCTTAGTGGACTTGATACTTTCCTTATGGTTTAAAATTTATCTTATTTCTTCCTTCCATATAGTCAGAAAGAGACAGAGGAAATGCATTCTCCATCATAAGGCACAATTTGGAAGGTAAAAGAGTGCCCCCAAATATGGCCTGGTCTCGTAAGATAATATTTAGATAGATTAGTCATTAGTGAATACCTTAGGTGCTAATGAATTGAGTCTCAGAAATCCCCATTGTAAGGGAGTAACTGGTGGTAGCAAGGAAAGCTAGCGTGTCTAAGACCATATGCCATGAGCAAGCATGCTAGCCCACCCTGGGTTTCTCTCTCCTCTGCTCCAAACAGACTCTCCACTTGCCCTGTCCTTTCTGCCCGTGGCCTTCACTTTAGATTTATAACCAGGCTGTAAAGTTCTGATGAAAACTTACTGCCTGGCTCCCCGAGGACCTGAGGAAAGGCTAATATTTGCAGTAGGAAATATTTTGTCCAATATTTTTCTAATATACTCCAAAATAATATTTGCAGTAGGTGTATTTTCCTACTTAGGGCAGTAGGAAAATACACGTCATTGTGATATCCACCACAGCACTTAAGGTGCCTCTTTCTTTGCCTTTTTATGGTCTGGTCTGCTTTTTATGAGGGACTCTGAAGTGGTGTGGCAGTTAGGAAGGCCGCTCGATCATGGTGTGTCCACTCAGGTCAGCCCAGGCCTGACTGCCACGTTGGCTGTCTGTCTGGGTGGGAGGTAAAGGCACACGTGCGTCAGCCTGCATTCTCTTCCCTTCGTCTTATTGCAGATAGTGGGGTGCCCCAGACTGAGTGTGAGCCACCCTGCCCTTCCCAGAGGTGGGAAGCTGTGCGTCTGAGATGGAGAAAGAAAAGAACTCGAGGTGGAGAGAAGTGCCTATGCAGAGTTTAGGATGGTGAACTTCCTGTTGACAATTCTAAGAGCATTGTTTGCTAGCTTTGCTGCGCACCAGATGTGTACTGTACACACAGCACTTTACCATTCTCAGTGTCATGAGTCCCCTGGGGGCAGCAGTGTTGCCCACTGTACTAGGCCCTCACCAGGGCTGAGTTAATCTGTACTCTAGGAAGTGCTCCGAAAGGGTTCCTATTACTAATACTCCTGAGTAAGACATGACAAGGCACAGTGCATGATGTCTTATGTTCATTTTTAAACAACTCTGACAACAACCTTGCATGGAAGGTATTAGTCCCTCATTTTATAGATGAGGAAACCAAGGTTCAGAGAAGCTGAACAACTTGCAAGGCTGAACGGTTACTACTTTATCCAAGAACTTCCCCTGTTGCAAGAGTGATGTATGAGGTGCTTCCACCGTCTCCCTCTCTGTACTGAATCTAAGACATCTCTGAATCAGCCACAAAAGTGCCTCGCTGGGTGTGGCCCCAGAAATCCTCTCTGAGACCCTCCCATAGTTGTTTGAAATATGAACTCACCTTGCCCTTGGATGTAAAGCTGCCCTTCCCCCAGCCACAGAAGATTCACTTATATGTGAAATACTTCTGAAGCAGGTGAAAGAAAAAGTAATTGTGGCAAGCAAATTAAATATTGTCTTTCCACTTCAAACCCGAGGCTCTTCCGCCACAAATGTGCGAGGAGGTGGAGAGATGTTGCTGCCCTGCTGCTGGGGTTTTGAATCATTAGGGGCATTTATGAGTAGTAATGAATGTGGTCTGCCAATTGCCTTTCTCGCAGGGGTTGTGGCTTTCCTTCCAACTGCTAATGGCTGGAATAGGCTCACTTTTAATACACTTTAGGAGCCACTTTCCACACTCATGCCCTCACCCTGCCTCAATCCCTGGCTAAATCTCCAATTCATAATCCATTTGCTGACTGTGCCATTTAGGGAGTAAGAACATTGTGGCCACAGCCGCCATTGTACCCTCAGATGAAGTCCTTTCTCAAGAGACAAACAATCTGTTAGTAAAATGACCATACATCCTGGGTTGCACCCGTCCTGTGGTCCCAGCGTAGTTGTTAACAGAGCTACCTTTTTATTTGCAAGTTCCCTGCTTTGGACAATAGATCAACTGGTTACCCAGCTATTAGCATCCATGCATAGGGCACGAATCTGTTGTATTCTTCAGCCAGTCTGAGACAAGCCAAGAGATTACTGCTGCACCTTTGTTTGTCTTTCTTTTTGGTGGCACATAAGGAAACAGAGAAACAGATGATCTCACCGAGTGCACAGATCATAGGAGAAAAGCCACAGACAGTTAGTGGTCCCCTGCGGGTCATCATTCATCCCAGTGCAGCACTAACACTCATGATGGTATCACACGCTGTCTGGAGCAGTGATTCATTTAGCTGGCGTTGCCTGATGGGAGGAAACTGGTGGGGGAAATGTGGTGGGGGGTCCTGTGAGGGGTCCAGTTACCTCCTCCTCCTCTCTTTCTAAGCACATCAGCTACAGATCCGCCTCACTTTGTGAGAGGTTGCCATTTCTCTCTTCTGCCTGTCAGATAGTCCTAATGCATGGTGTGGGGGTGGGGAGGACAAGGGAGAAAGAGGGATACAGAATCTTTTAGATCTTGCCCTCTTTCAAGTCAGCTCTCCACCTCTTTTTAAAAGAAACAAATCATTATTATTTTGTTGTTGTTGTTGAGTTGCTTTTGTGTTTGTCTAATTTTAGAAAGAAGTAAAATGTTTTCTTCTCACACCTCTGGGAAGATAATATACCCAAATTTATTCATTTAGTTTGTTCATTTATTTATTGTTGACTTAAAACATTCACTCCTGGGCCATTTACTCGGTAGCTGAGTGGGTGCTGGAAATGCCAGCTTAGAGGCTAAAAAGGAAATTCAAGGAGGAATGGAATTAAAATGTAAAGTAATACCCTCTTATCTACAGTATCCCCCCCATCTAATTATCTGTCTACCTCTATTGAATTATCTATCTGTGTGAATTTTTTGATCCTCATAAGATCTCGCTGAACTTGATAATGGTTGAAGTTGTAAGTGAACAAATGATGCTCATTGAGTCTGAAATTATTGCGTAACATTCGTTGAACCTCTACCCTGTAACATTTTTTGAGCTAAACTGTACAGAGCTCAGTCGTGCCATTTCATCATCTGTGTGCTCATACATTCCTAACGGGCTGCCCTCCATTCACTTCTTAAAAGCAAATGCATTTAATTTTAAAATGTTTTACTTGAGCTCAAACAATTAAGATCATTAGAAAATACTTTGAAAATTAATAAAAATTAAAACTATACACTCCATTAGAATTATTATTATTGAGTTAAAAATGATGTTGCCAATTCAAGTGGTAACAGTCAGTTATAACCCGAGTTTGCTGATTCACTTGAATTCTGGTTGTTTGCCAGAGTTTTTCAGAGCCATAAGATCCAGATAGAAAATCAAACCTCATTCTCAGCATTGGGGCTTTCTAAAGCCTTATCAAAAGTTTGGTGACTCGTAGGAGAGCTTATTTTTCTCCTTTTCATTGAGTCTTGCTCTCAAGGAGTTAGTTCAGATCATCAGTGGCCCTACTTTGCCCATGACAACCCTTATGTATAATTTCCACAAAACTGCTTCCCCAAGGCATTTTGGTGCATTGCCCATTTTACTGAAGATTTGGCAGGGAGAGAGGAATTGACATCACAGATAGAACCCAGCTGAAATTGGATACTAGATGGAGTTGCTCTTCAAAGACCTGGGCATTGCCACTATGGAGCCTGAATTTCCCACCTGTCTGTTGACACCCCTTTTTGTCGCCTTATTTCTTCTTGTCCTCCTTTCTCAGGGCTTTTCTGTTTTCTCTGATCCCTCCCTCTTAGGGCATAAAAATCAACCTTATCCCACTTTAATTAATTTATTCTTTAATTTTATTTTAACGCAGAGTGACTCATCTCTAATCAGCTTCGACAGCCAAATGATGTTTGGTGTCTCCATTTGCATGTTCAAGGAAGCTGTCTAATTAGAAATGATCCCTCGTAAGGTCTCTTCCGCCTAAATTCTTGGACAATGGCTGTCCTTCTTCCTCATATGTCTAGAGGTGAAGATGGGAGTTGGGGAGGCGGCAGGCATTCTGGGTACCAAAGGTAGAGGAAAGGCAAAACCATCTGCTTTGGGCCAGACGGGGTTGAATCCTGACTGGGTGACCTAGGACAAGTTAATTAAGTTTCCTGAGCCTGTTTCCCCATCTCTAAGGTGGGGTATCATACTACTTTCTTGCAAGTTATGGAAAGGATAGAATGGAATCACACACAAGTTGTAGAAAGGATAAAACAGAATGACACTTCCAATGCACCTGGCGAAGGGCAGGCACTTAACAACTGTTAGTTCCCTTTTCCTTTCAGCTGATAAACGCTTTCCTTGAGGGTTACATAGGCAAACAGTAAATATTTATAAATTGCATAATTCAAGAAAAATGAAACTTGAAAAGGATTCTTCAGATTTTTTGATGAAACAAATCATCGTCCCTGTTGTCTTTCATGCAAATCTGTATTTTTGTTTGCAGTGCTGGGTTTGCTTATGATATTTATGTGCAATTCTCAGCACTGTGAGACTTGAGTGAGCCTAACCTCTCTTCACAACTTGATAGGAGTTGTAAATATTAGGTACTGATGGTATGATTTGAGGCAACCTAAGTGACTGATGCCTAGAGCCCTCCCTGCGGTATTATTCCCATCAGAGCTGAGTAGATAATGAAGATACAAACACTGGTGAAGGCTCGGTGGCTTGGTCTGATGGTACTCATATGGCACAGTGAAAATAGAGATGCTATCAGTGGAAAGGACCCACCATCTGTCTCCCCTCTAGAGCAGAGCAGAACATACCTCCGATGATTGTGACCATTGTCAATTAGGCTGATTTATGCAAAGACAGTCTGTACACATCCCATGCAGCCAGATTTTAAATTCTAGGGTGCCAGGGTTTGCTAGAAACAGTGGCCGGCTGTGGCCTTGCATAATATTCCATGTTCTCTTAGAGGGAGAGAAGAATAGACTCGGCACTTGACAGAAGGTGCTTTTTTCCCCGTATCGTCCAGTCAACTGTCTATGAGTCTGCCAAATCTAGCTCGCAGCCTCTTTTTGTACAACCCCTGAGCTAAAAATGGTTTTTGCATATTTAAAAGATTATTTAAAAGAAAGAAAAATACACAACAGAGACCATATGTGGCCCACTAGGGCTAAAATATTTACTATCTGACCCTTTATGGAAAAGGTTGTTGATCCCTTGTCCAGAGTGAAATAACTCAGATGAAAGAAGGCAAAATGTAATGATGATTGACTTTTCCAGTTGTAATCTGATTTGTGACAACCACTATATGCCTGTTTTAACAAAACTTAATGGGCATTACTTAGGATAAATGTAATTACATTTCAATATTTCTGTCTTGCTCTCCCTACATAGGGTTATTCCAGGTTTGCCCAAGGAACAGAATGTCTGTTTGTTGTTCTAGAAGTAGCTCCTGTGTCTGTCACCTCCTCTCCAAGGCTTCCACCTGTCGCTTTTATATCCCAGCTCACCCGTGTGAACAGCGTGTGTTTGGGCTGCCATGACAGCACGTCCTACCTTTTCTCCTGGCTTGAAAGAGGGTGGCAGGGGCCAGCTCAGGAAGAACTGCTGTGGAGTTTTTCACCTTCTCCTGCTTGTGATGAGGCTAGGGAGGGATTTTAAGCAGTATCTTTAATTGTTGCCGAAGTATGAACTCCGGGAAGGGGGCAACTGTGAAGCAGTGATGCATAGACTAAGTCTCCTGGAAGAAGCAGGGCTTGAATTAGACCCAGAAGGATGGGCACTGTTTGTGGGAGGGCACAGGTACGTAAGTACAGGGAACATGTCATGGAGTGTCTGCCCAGAGTGGGGAATTTATAGCAGTGTGAGATGAAAATGGGTCATCATTGTGGCCAGTTTGTTGGAAATTTTAAGGTGTATGGAATCCCAAATTCAGTAATCATTGAGGAGTCATTGTAGCTTATTTTTAAAAAGAGAGATGTGTGTGTGTGGTGTGGGGGTGGGTGAGAGTGGAATGACAATCATGAAATTGGTTACTGTTTGTTAAACCCTAACTGGGAGCCAGACATTGGGCTAAGGATGTTACTTGGACCATCTCATTTAATCCTCACAACAACCCTGTGGGGAAGGTTTTATCTCTAGTTTGCAAATGAGGGAACTAGGCTCAGAGAGGTTCAAACAACTTGCCCAAGGTTCTGAAGTTAATAACAGCCACAGCCAGGATGGCTCTTAACTCCCGCCCTGTGGAAACAAGCTCAACGTAAAACATTCTTACAAGACAGAAAAGCGTGAAAAAGCAACCAAAATCCTGCCTTGCAGAAATGTCCACTTTGAGTGAACATTCTTCTAGACATTTTTGTGTGTGTATATGCACAGCAACTTGTATACATATCGCATAATCTGGGCCACCCCATGCCTGCAAGCTTTCTATAAAAGTCACCATATTCTATATCCTAGTGTTTCCCCCCGACTTAACACTAATTTTCTAATTTTCACAACTGGGTGCATAGCATTTTGCTTTGGGATGGTACCCTCATCCACTTAACCAGTTCTTTCTAGATCATTGCAGGTTTTTGAGCAGGGGAATAATGTATTGGAACCTTTCTTTCTTTCTTTTTCTTTTTTTTTTTTTAAAAAACAAAAACTAAAAGAACAACTTTTAAACTGAGTCTTATGCTTTTTCCCTTTCTTTGCAGCATGCCCTTGATGCTGACAATGCGGGAGTCAGTCCAATAGGAAACTCCTCCAACAACAGCAGCCACTGGGACCTCGGCAGTGCCTTTTTCTTTGCTGGAACTGTCATCACCACCATAGGTACCCATTCGTTTGCTAATATCTCTTTCTCTGCAGGTCATCTTGAGTAAGGGTGCTTAGTCAGTGTTTTGTCCTCATAGCATAAACTATAGTTTGAGGTTCAGAGGAGGCTTACGAAACACTGTCATTTAAATTAATGCAGTCATTGTGCTGGCTTTCAACAAAAGCCAAAGCAGAATGAAGTATCTCTTTTTCCAGAATGAAAGGCTAGCGAACCTAATGAAAAGGTTAGAATGGAAAATATGAGTTGGTTGGTTGAATTCAGATGACTCATTTGAGCTCAACTTCCATTTTAAAAATTGTACTTCTTATTAAAGCTGTATAGTAAGGGACCAAAATGTTCTACAAAATTTGTTATAAAAACCAGTAACATTCTGACCCTCTCACCTTTTCTTACCTTCCCAGAGACCGTCACTTTCATCTGTTTTGATTGTTGATTTGAACATTCATCCCCATGTCTTTAAATATCTTGCTTGTACTTCTTCTGGAATTTTCAGTTTTGGGGATTTTTTTTTTTGACTTTGTATTGTGGAAGATGAGGAGTTAGTTCCTTCTTCCTACCTGCCCCACCACAGAAGGGCTCTTTTCCTGTCCTCCTGTCTTCCCAATATTTAATTAGATAGAAGTGAAACATCTGCATGATTTTGACTAGATAAATGCTTTCTGCAGCTGATCATAGAGTGAACTGCAATGACCTCTTTCCTGTATCAGTTTTTGTCTTATTTTTTGTGTATCTTTTTTTTCTGACACTTGGAGAGTTTCGTATTTTTGTCTTGGGGTTAACTGTATTTATTTGTTTATATTTATTTATTTATTTATTGAGACAGAATTTCACTCTTGTCACCCAGGCTGGAGTGCAGTGGTGCAATCTCAGCTCACTGCAACCTCCGCCTCCCGGATTCAAGCGATTCTCTTGCCTCAGCCTCCCATGTAACTAGGATTACAGGTGCCCACCACCATGCCCGGCTAATTTTGTATCTTTGAGTAGAGATGGGGTTTCACCACGTTGGTCAGGCTGGTCTCGAACTCCTGACCTCAGGTGATCTGCCTGCCTTGGCCTCCCAGGTGAGCCACCACACCTGGCCTAGCGGTTAACTTTATAAGTATAATGGCATATAATAATCTTAGTGTTCGATTTGTTAACCAGCATGTATTTGATCCCCATAATGGGTGATGATAACTCTTTTCTTTCTTTTTCCAACACAAAGTTTTGGTGGACATCATCTTTTAAATGATTGAACATGCTTATGTTTCTCTTATATGATTTGCCAGCTTTAAATGATAACTCTTGGCACTCAGCTATTACATATAAGGCAGTCAGTGACCTTAGCATCTCAACTTCCTTTCCCTCTTCCACTATCCACTCTTATTCATGGTATCATTCTATATAAGTTGTATCTCACTTTATTGTGCCTTGCTTTATTGTGTTTTAAGATGCTGAGTTTTTTTTTTTACTTTTTTTTTTTTTAAACAAATTTAAGCCGTGTGGCAATCCCACACTGAACAAGTCTATTGGTGCCATTTTTCCAACATCGTGTGCTCCATTCTGTGTCTCTGTCACATTTTGGTAATTTTCACAATAGTTTCAACCTGTTTCATTTTTTATTGTATCTGTTAAGGAGATCTGTGGTCAGTGATCTTTGATGTGACAATTGTCATTGTTTTGGGGTGCCACAAACCATGCCCTTTGAAGATGGTGAACTTAATCAATGAATGCTGTATGTTCTGACTGTTCCAGCAGCTGGCCATTCAGGCATCCCAGATCCCTGAGGCACAACGGTATTGAAATTTGGCCAATTAATAACCCTGCAGTGGCCTCTCAGTGTTCTAGTGAAAGGAAGAGTCAGTCGCATGTCTCTCATTTTAAATGTAAATCTAGAAATAATTAAGCTTGGTGAGGAAGGCACATTGAACTCTGAAACAGGCCAGCAGCTAGGTCTCTTCTGCCAAACAGTTAACAAAGTTGTGAGTGTAAAGGAAATTCTGTGTTTTTTTTTTTTTGAGAGAAGATCTCTCTGTGTTACCCACCCAGGAGTGCAGTGGTATGATCATGGTTCACTGCAGCCTTGATTCCTGGGCTCAAGGGATCCTCCCACCTCAGCCCCCTAAGTAGCTCAGACTACTAGTGTGCATCACCATTCCTGGTTATTTTTTTAAACATTTTTTCTAGAGATGGGGTTTCACTACGTTGCCGAGGCTGGTCTTGAACTCCTGGGCTCAAGCGATCCACCCACCTTGGCCTCCCAAAGTGCTGGGATTACAGGCATGAGCTGCTGTTCCTGGCCAGTAAAAATTCCTGAAAGAAATTAAAAGTGCTCCTCCAGTGAGTGAGCACACTAATGATAAGAAAGTGAACCAGCCTTATTGCTGATATGGAGAAAATTGTAGTGGTCTGGATAGAAGATCAAACCAGCCACAACATTCCCTTAAGCCAATATCTAAATCAGAGCAAGAGGGCTCTTTTCAATTCTATGAAGGCTAAGAGAGGTAAGGCGGCTTCAGAAGAAAGTTTGAAGCTAGCAGAGGTTGGCTTATGACATTTAAGGGAAGAAAGCCTTTTGATAACATAAAAGTGCAGGTTAAAGTGGCAAGTGCTAATGGAGAAGCTACAGCAAGTTATCCAGAAAGTCTAGCTAAGAAAGTGAATATACTAAACAACAGATTTTCATTATAGACAAAACAACCTTATATTACAAGGTGCCATCTAGGACTTTGATAGCTACAGAAGAGAAGTCAATGCCTGGCTTCAAAGCTTCAAATGATAGGCTGATTCTCTTGTTAGGGGCTAATGCAGCTGGTGACTTTATGTTGAAGCCAGTGCTCATTTACTATCCAGAAAATCCTAAGGCCCTTAAGGATTATGCTAAGTCTATTCTGCCTGCCTTCTATAAATGGAACTTCAAAGCCTAGATGACAGCACATCTGTTTACAGCATGGTTTACTGAAGAGTTTAACCTCACTGTTGAGATCCACTGCTCAGAAGAAAGATTCCTTTCAAAATAGTACTGTTCACTGACAATGCACCTAGCCACCCAAGAGCTCTTATGGAAATGTGTAAGGAGATAAATGTTGTTTTCATGCTTGCTAACACCACATCCATTCTTTAGTCCATGGGTGGAGTAATTTTAACTTTGAACTCTTATTGTTTAAGAAATACATTTAATAAGGCTGTAGCTGCAATACGTAATGATTCCTCTGATGGCTCTGAGCAAAGTAAATTGAACATCTTCTGGAAAGGAGTCATCATTGTAGATGCCATTAAGAACATTTGTGATGAATTGGAAGAGGTCAAAATATCAACCTTAACAAGAGTTTGGAAGAAACTCCAAGCCTCATGGAGGACTTTGAGAGGTTCAAGACTTCACTAGAGGAAGCCACTGCTGATGTGTTGGAATTAGAAGCAGCCTGAAGATGTGACTGAAATGCTCTATCTCATGATAAAACTTGAATGAATTAGGAGCTTATTCTTATGGACGAACAAAGAAAGTGATTTCTTGAGATGGAATCTGCTCCTGCCTGGTAAAGATACTGTGAACATTGTTGAAATGACAACAGAGAATTTAGAATATTATATCAACTTAGTTGATAAAGCAGTGGCAAGGTTTGAGAGGATTGATTCCAATTTGAAAAAAATTCTTCTGTGGGTAAAATGCTATCAAACAGCATTGCATGTTACAGAGAAATTGTGAACGGAAGAATCAATGAATGCAGCCAACTTCTTTGTTGTCTTATTTCAAGAAATTGTCACAGCCGCCCCAGACTTCAACAGTCACCATCCTGATCAGTCAGTAGTCATCAACATCAAAGGAAGACCCTCCGCCAGCAAAAACATTATGACTTGTTGAAAACTCAGATTATTATTAGAATTTTTGGCAATAAAGTTAAGACACAGCTATTGCTTTTTTAGACGTAATGCTATTGAACACTTAATAGACTATAGTAGAATGTAAACATAACTTTTATATGCTTTGGGAAACAAAAAAAATTGTGTGATTCACTTTATCATGGTGGTCTGAAGCCTAACTCACAATGTCTCTGAGGTATGCCTGTATAACCTCAGGGTATGTAATTTACGTTTTAATTTGTTATCCTGATATTTGCATTTGTTTTAGTCATAGCTCTATAGTTAGATATCACTAATGTTTATCTCTAGTCCTTTTGCTGTGGTTTATCTCATGATCACTTACTTGGCTGAAAGTGATCTTCAAGTAGTTGCCATAAGAATGGCTCAGGGGAGCAATATTCTGTGAGATCTTGCATTGTTCACAGTTGTAGCTTAACATTTGAAGGATAGTTGAAACAAAATGAAATCCATTTTGTTGACTCATATTTTCTTTTCCTTTTTTTTTTTTTTTTGAGACTGGGTCTTGCTCTGTTGTCCAGGCTGGAGTGCACTGGTGCAAACATAGCTCACTGCAGTCTCCAATTCCTGGGCCAAGTGATCGTTCTGCTTCAGCATCCTAAGTGGCATATACCACCAGGGCTAGCTAATTTAAAAAATATTTTGTAGAAGCCAGGTCTTGCCGTGTTGCCCAGACTGGTCTCAGACTCCTGGCCTCAAAGGATCCTCCTGCCTTGGCCTCCCAGAGTGCTAGGATTACATGTGTGAGCCACCATGCCTGACTTCACATTTTCTTTTTAACTGGTCTTACCGGTGTTGCTCTTCTGTTTCCCAGTTTTCATGCAGCTGTTGGGGGATACCTGATGCCAGCCTATTTTTTTCTTTTATAGGTGGCTTTTTTTCTTTTATAGGTGGCTTCTTTACTTTTATAGGTGGCTTCATCCTTTTGTTCAGTGACTTCAAATATTATTTCTCTATCTTTCGTCTGATAACATTACTAGGTTTTGACTGTTTTATTGTGGTAAAGTTTTCTTGATTGACATCTTTAAACATTTTATTTGCTGTGTGGTTTTGGTTTTGTTTTTTGGACGATTACAGCTATATATATATTGTAACTTCTTTGCTCATCTTCTATGTCTCTCATTTCTCTTCTACTTTTTAACTCTTAAAATTTAGTTTTCATTTTCTTTATTTTGTTCTCCCTATTCCTTTTGTTTGTATGTTTTCCACAATGCCTATGCTGCCCTGTACTCCTTCCAATTTTATTTTTTGTTTTTTTGTGATCAGTAGGGAATTTTTTCCTTTTCCTGTTTCTTTCCTGAATTTCATAGCTCACATTTCATTTTCACTTGTTCAATTTTCCACTGATTTCTTGAATTTCTGCTTTTTGGCTTCTCTGTGAAGATTCTTAGAGATAATTATTTCATATTTGGTCACAATTTTTGTCTGATTTTGGAAACATTTTTCTGGTGAGCATCTCCACCCATTGGTAAGTTTTGTTAGTCTTTTCACATTTTTTTCTTATGGAAGTTTTATATTTATGTTGGGTCAACTTCTTTTTAAAATACCTGGCCCCAAGCAAATTGGATATTCCTGGACCAGCTTTCTGCCGAATGATTTCATGGAGTCGGGGAGAGGAGAGCAGTGTGAGTTAGGATACCACCTTTCAGATAGGACATCCTAACTCTCTTCATTTCTGTGACAGAGTGTTTCCTGCAAATAGGGTCCATCTGTATTATTTTTGTCCTACCTCTCCTGTTTTCTGAACCAGATCAAGTTCAGGGTGGCTTCTGCTGCTATCCCTCTTTATCTTCTGTTTCATACTTGGTAAAAACAGGGACATCTCTTTTGAAGTTCAGAGTGAGTTCCTCACCTTTATACTTGGATATTTTCTGATACTTTCTGAAATTTACCACTTTAGGGCCCTGTCATCATTTTCCGAGCTTCTTCTCTTTATTTTTTGTTCATATGGCTTCTGTCCAATCTCTGCTTCTTTTGGTAGTTCTTACACATATGCTGGAATGTCTGGATTATATCCTTTTTCCAGCTCTGCTGAAAATGAGTTTGAGGGTTTTCTGCCCACATACGATTGTGAAGTAGCACTGCAATAAAAATCTTCATTCAGAAGCAGGAGAGACACCCAGCAGTTACTGGTCCACAGCAATGATGGACAGGCATTGAGAGGCTCCCCCGCCCTCCTGCTGGGGAAATTCCTTTGTTAAAACTTGTCTATACTCTCCAGGAGGAACTCCCTGCCTTATTGCTCTTTGAGGCCCAGCTATGCCTTTTGAGAGGTTCTTTCCTCTAAGGCACAGTTTTGACAATCAACTTCCTACAGGCAAAAATTTCAGAAGCTAACGATTGGTTTAGAGGCACAGGATTTTGCCTTGGTTTTAAGATCTAGCCTTCATGACCTAGGTTGTTTCTAGGTGAAATCCAGAAAGTTATATGCAACAAGAACATTTTGGATGAAGGAAAATTGCCATTCTTATTTAGAAAGGCTCTTAATCTAATTATATGACATGCTAGGTTTACACTTGCAAATCTGCAAATATATTGATGTTAGCTATTAAAAGTATTCAAGATGCCCATGACACCAGTGGATCTGGGACTTAGAAGCCTTTTCTGGCACTCTAGGCCAGGTTGAGTCAGCTTAATCCACAGACTCACAGCATCCAACAAAGGAAGCTGGGTGGCCTGACACCAATTTTGTATAAGGGGAAAAGTGTTAGAAACCTGAACAACACCAGAGGGCATCGCTGTAGTAGATCTAAGAAGAACAATGTCAGATTTCATTGTGTTCAGCAGATTGTTAACCTGAGGAAAAGCGTCATGCATTGTGGGAGGATTTATTGTAAACCAATTAAAATTGAGAAAGTCTGGGCCACTTCAAGAAGTACATTTTGGAAAATGCTGTCTGGTACCCAGTATTGGATTCATGAGACGTTAGTGTATATTGAAGGAAACTCCTAATTTTCTTGTTTCAGGACATGGCTAAATGAATGATCTGTCTGCTGCATTGAAAAACACTATAGCTACATTGGAAGGCGCATTAATGGCGTTTATTGTGTTATCTTGTTAGGAATCCAGGAACTCGGTTTATTGAACAGCTATGTTTATTGATCCACACAATATTATGCGACTGAGGAATGGTGGCTCTATCTGCCTAATGAAGAATGTTTGATATGCAACAGTTTTTGCCCTTTTTTGTGTGCGTACTTACACTGGAATCTTTGAGTTTGAGCAAATGGCTCTTAGCCCTTGGATTCTGTTGCCTGGCTTCCATACACTTACTCACCCATGTCCTCGTTGTCATATCCCCAGTGATTCCCTTCCCCACGCTTGGTCCCCAGGCCTCAGGTGAACAATCACCTTGTCTAGACTAAGAAATCCAGTGCTTGGCCACAATTATTAGTTCAAAGATGGACATATGATTTGGATTAGGGGCTTTTGCTGGAGCTTTGGAGGAAATGACCTCTCTTTCTTACTAAAGGTAAGTCTGGAAAGAGACAGGCCTAAGGCACTGCCAGTCATTTTTTTCCCCTTAGGTTGTTCTGCCTAGAATTCTTCAAGCACTAAAGAAGCAGAGTGAAAAAGAGGAGTGGTTAATGGGGTCTCGCTTACATCATTTGAGCTCTGGATAGAGCTACCCAGAAAGTGTTAAGAAATAAATATTAAACCTCCTTCTATTTACTGGGGTCAACATATTTTCTTTCATTGTTTAAGCGACTGTGCATTGAGTTTTCTATTACCTGCAACTGAGAACATCCCAATACACACTTTGGATCAGAGCTCATGCAGGGCCAGTGAATATCCTCTGACCTCCACAGCTAGTGACTGAGCCTGCTGGCTGCTGCAGCTGCCATCTGCCATCATCTTTGAGCCATGGACTCTTGATTTAAAGTCTTAGGCAGAACCATCCTATTTGTTCATGTGCACACATCCTGGCTGCCTAGAAGGCTGTTTCCTCTGTGGTGGGAGGCAGGACACTGTGTCATACCAATTATGCACAGGAAAGGGGTCTTTCCCAAAAATCAGAAGGAAGGTGGATGCTGAACAGGAAACTACTGCAAAACAAATATGCATCAAAACCAAAAGTAAAATGCAAAGTCCACTTCAGTATCAAGGTACAGTGTTAACACAAGAGATAGAGTCCTTGTTCTATTTAATTTAGAAAACACAGTTTTCTCTCTCACTCTTTCTTTTAATTGAAAAATAATGCATTGTAAGTGAACACCATTTCCCTGGCTAAATTTTAACTCCAGAGTGGAGGATCTTGATAGAGTCATACAGTTAGAGAATTCCAAAGAAACCCTTAATACAATGTAAGTAAGAATAATGAGGTGCAGAAATAATTGTTTTTCCAATTACTTAGTGGTAAATTCATTTGTTGCATGTGGTCACAAGGTTTATAAGAACACTCAGAGCCCAGCAATTCTTCCAGTTCTTCCTGAGCAATTTTCCACTAGTTAGGAGTCAGGAAAGAGGAACCATGAGAGCTGAGGAGCTGTGTTTTCATTAATTGTGAAATACACAAATATTGGCCTATTTCCTTGCGATCATAAAATTTGCAACATAATATTACAGACATTTTTGCATATTACTAAAGTTCTTTGAAAAGCGTATTATTTGATGGTTTCTATTGGATCCACTATTCACACTATAATCACATATTGCTGGGAGTTTAGCTGTTTCTACTTTTGTAATAGTGTAACACCACAGTATTACGTTGTGAAGTGTGGTCTTCATCTCTGGTTGTTTCCTTGGAAAGATTACCAAGGGTTTGCTCTGTCAAAGGAAATGACCTTTTTAAAGCCTTGTCAAATTTCTTTCCAGAAAGGCTCTCATGAGCAGCTTAAGGTTATGTACTTTTCAGACGTAAAAAATGTGTTCATTAGGTAGAATGTGTATAGAGACACTTTGGGAATAATAGAATCTTTTCTGAAAAGCAGCGCTACTCCTTAGTATCAGAGGTGCCTTTTATCTGAGGATATCAAAGCACTTCTTTTTGAAGAAGGTTTTTCTTGTGCTGAGATATATGGAAAGATTTACAAGTGTATAGCAAGCAGAATACCTTCAGGCACTTCTCCAGACCAGTAGCCACACCAGAAGAAGAGCAGACTCTGCTCAGTCAATGTCAGGGATGCACCTGCACCCTAGTCCCTTTCTCAGTAACGAATTCAATGTGAGAAAGTCCCACCTGCCTTTGATTATTGGCTCTGCTGGTGGGTCCCCCATAACTAGCTTTTCTAAGCTGGATCAATGATGCTCACTTCTATGTGCAGATGCTTTTCACAAGCTGTGATTGTAGAAGGGCAGCGAGGGATCAGGTTCTTACCAATACCTGTGAAATGCAATTAGATTTTAGTCTGTGAGGCATATTCAGATTGAGCCACCTGACTCTACCCACATCAGAGATGAGAGCCTCTGGTCAGGACCCAGGTGGTAGCCAATCACTGCATCACTTGCCTGGCAGCCTCATTTAAGGGTTGTCCCTATCAAGCTATCAAGGCACCTCTTGGTACTTAACCCAGCACTTGGATTGGATGTTTATTTTTTATTTTTATTTTTCAGAGAAGGGGTATTGCTTTGTTGCCTGGGCTGGAGTGCAGTGGTGTGATCATAGTTTACTGTAACCTCAAACTCCTGGCTCAAACGGTCCTTGCGCCTCAGCCAACCAAGTAGCTGGGACTACAGTTGTGCGCCACTATGCCAGGCTAATTAAAACTTTTTTTTTTTTTTTTTTTTTGTGGAGACAAGGGCTCACAATATTGTTCAGGCTGGTCTCAAACTCCTGGCCTCAAGTGATCCTCCCACCTTGGCCTCCCAAAGTGCTGAGATTATGAGTGTGAGCCCCCACACTTGATTTAGATGGGATGTTTAACCCGTGGCTTTGGAAAGAGAAATCACCATGGCTAACATTCACTGAGTTCTTACTAGTTAGCATGCATTGTGCTCCACATACGTTATCTCATTTAATCCTGCATAACCACACGAAGTGGGTACTGTTATTAACCTCATTTGATCTATGAGAAGACTGAGACCCAGAGAAGTTAAATAACTTGCCCAATATTTCATAGTTAGTAAGCAATGGAGTCCAGTTAGATTCACCAGGACTGGCTACATAATTTGTGACACCCACTACAAATTGAAGTTGGGTCCCTTGCTAAAACATCAAAATGGTAAGCTTAGAGCACTAATGCAAGCCCTGGATCCATCTAAGTGTGGGCCCCATGGGACTGCACAGGGTGCACATCCACAAAGCAGCCCTGCCTGCGCAGACAGACTGGTGACCATAATAAGAACCACACTCTCAACTAAACAAGTAGGGCTGCACAACACACAGTTGGGCAAAGATTTGACTGTAGCACGTAAACAGCAAATGGAAGCCTTTGTGTGCGCTCCTCAGGCACAACTCCTCTTTAAATGCCAGCTTTCTCTTCATGAAAAACATGGAACTTTTTTCTAGCCAGAGGTGAACAGATCTGAGCTCATCGTGGTACTGTGCATTCATTACAGCCTCTCCTTGGCTGTTTGCCCTTGTGGAGCTGGTTGTCTTCTGCTGAAAGTCACCACCTGGTGCTGTGGGTGCCATGGGAGGACAGTGAAGTTTCTGGAGGGAAAATAGGAATCAACCGTCTGTTTTCTCTGGGACTGAGTTTTCCTGGAGACATATTGCTCAGAAACAATTCCTTCCCACAGTAAAGCACAAGGCAAACTGGTAATTGCTAACACTAGGTGCTTAGTTTGCACTATATTTCACAGGTATTTAATCTTCACATGTAATTCTTGCTTTGCATGTAACTGATTTAATCTTTAATAGCTATAGGTAGGCACTTTAATAGCCTTGTCTTTTAGATGAAGAAAGTGAGGGAGAGAGATTAAGAATGTGCCTACGACCTGAGAGTTAGTAAATAGAAGAATCAGAACAGAAATCTGTGTAGTCTCTAGTTCTAGAGCCTACAGATAACTGTTGCACCTTACTTCAAAGTTTTACCCAAGCATTCTGGAAGGATGGGCAGGGCAGTCAGACAGGCGGGATGTAACTCAATCCCCAGATCCAGAAATGTGGTCTTCCCACTGCCTCAGAGCTAAGCTCCAAAGTGTAAGTGCTGGAATTTTCCCAGAGTGACAGGGTTGAGGGTCAAACAGTCTCTCCTTATAGTTCACCAAAGGCATGGAGCACAAAAACACTCGCACATGCACCCATGCATGAGATACGGCATCACTCAAGCATGATGACTTTCTATCCACTCGGCAGTGCGTCACCAAAGAAAGATGACTGTAAATATATTTAAAGGCTTGTTTGAGTATTGAATCACTCATGCTCTTACCCAAGAACTTAGCTTTAATTTTATTTTTGTGTTCTAGTCAACAAAACACTGAACAAATAAGGAACCAATTGTGATAATAATAACAATAATAATAATAATACTTTGCATTGGTAAAGTACTTTACAGTCCATTGATTTTCCCCCCCTGCATTTCCTTGAGTACCTCTGACGCTAGGATTTTTAGAGGTTAAGTGGGCCTAAAGAGAACCAGGTAGTGTGAGGTGGAATTGGATCGGATCTTTCATCTCCTCACTTCTCCCTGACGCTCCATGGTAAGCCACAGCGTCTTACCCGGGAGGTGGGGGTTGCCATCTCTGAAAGCTGGAGGAAGGGGGTGTAGCACTTGTCAGGATTAATGAGATGCCTATTCATCCAGTTCCAAGCCTCCATTTGTTTGCCTATGTCTGCAATATATTTCTTTCTGAGACACTTGGACAACCTACATTCCCCGAAGTTAGGCTATTGTGAGACAGTCAAGCTGGGATCTTCAGTGTTTTCACAAGTTACTTGGAAGTTTCCAAGAGTCACCATAAACCTGCGTGAGGTGAAACTGTAGAGGCTCATTTGTTTCCTTTTCAATAGGGCTAGCTTAATGTCAGCTCGACCATTCTAGAGGAGAATGCTTGGAAAAATGATTTTGCCCAAGTTCCTGAAAATACCTGAGAAAAGTTCTGAGAGCTTTTTTGGATATTTAAATCAAAATCCTGGTGAGTAAAAGAAGTTCAAGATGAGGAAGCCTAGCCTGAACACTCGTTTTAGAAATGGAAGCTGTCGTTTAGATTATTATAAGAGGTTTGAATGATTCAGAACAGAAGATTGCCAAGGAAAGTATCCAGGTGACTCATTCCTGAAGGCAGAAAGCAACCGTGAGTTCTGTAGGCCTGTGGGTGGCTGAATGATGGACTAACCATCAACATTATTTTTTATCATGTTGCTTTCCCAACCTATCAATAACCATGGACCCAATAACTTGCTTATTGAATGGATTCAGAAACAGGCCCCACATAAGTTACCCAGATTTGGGAGAATGGTTAGATTACTGTCTAGATACTTTTTTAACATAAGATTGTAATATCAATTGCCACAAAATGAATATTAATTAATTTAGACTTTCATCTCCATATAAAGTGTGCTAATGCTATAGGCCTTTTTCTTCCAGCAATACTTTCTTTAGCCTCATCCATATAGGGTAAGCCCAATACTCATTGTACGTAAGTTACTTATGTAATTGCAGTACTCTTAAGAATGCAGATGTGGGTATATTCAAAGCACTATTTGAAATACATATTAGTAGACTGGACTATAAAAAGATTCTCTTGTATTTAAACATCCATCAGTAAACTTTTAGCACCTTATTACCCTCAATGCAAGAGGTGGTTGGGAGGAGAGGCAGGACTCAGAGATGATGTAAAGAGAAAAAAAGAACCAGATGGGGCTAAACTTCACTGGCAGTGGGGAGAGACAGCACAAAGCCTTCCCTTCCCTATTCTTTCCTGTTTTCAGACTTCCCAGGGTAGGGCTGGACAATTCATGAGTCCTTTCTAACTTTGTACTAGACCACATTTCCTCTTTAATATGGAGTACCCATCACCCTTGAAGACAGCCAGAGTCTGTCCAGGTGGAGCCTATGGCTAAGACTGTGAAAAAGAAGCTCTTGTCAAGTCTAAGAAGTGCAATGGTGATTCCTTCCCACACATTCAGGTCTCACTAAACTAGACATGCCCATGATGCTTGGTGTTTCCGAAAAAGGTGGTATTACCTTTTGTCAGAAATGAAAATGAAAGTTCTGAGTGACCATGAATTTCCTAAAATGTGTTAATATCCAAGAAACCTTAAAACTGTTTATAAGGGGAGAAGGAAGAGAAGCAACGGAACAATGTTGCGAATTGTATAGGGCCTTTGAAATGAAGTTCTACTCCCTAAAGCTTGTAAGGTGGGGGAATGTACAAACTTTTAAAAAAGTCTGTGAGTTCTTTGGTCAGTATGCTAATGTCTCTGCCACTCTCCCTCTTTTTAATATTTCTTACCAGGGTATGGGAATATTGCTCCGAGCACTGAAGGAGGCAAAATCTTTTGTATTTTATATGCCATCTTTGGAATTCCACTCTTTGGTTTCTTATTGGCTGGAATTGGAGACCAACTTGGAACCATCTTTGGGAAAAGCATTGCAAGAGTGGAGAAGGTCTTTCGAGTGAGTACTGCATCATATTTAAATTATAACCACTGCGATCCAGTTGGCTTTAGCCTGACAGGATCCAGGAGGCAGTAAAGGGGCATTATCTGCTTTTAATGGAATAATTTTAATGTTATGATTGTATTTTCTGTTTTGGCCAATGGAAGTCAAAGATCTTGCACCTAAACTTCCTTCTTTGAGTAGCTTCCTATGTTAGAGTGGTATTTCTGCAATCACAACACAAGAGGGTTAAGTATGGATTTGCCAACACAGATTTTTTGAAGAGGTGGAACAAGCTCAGTTTCTCCTTAAAGATGGAAGATGGGGTTCCTCATTGTGTTTGTAATGAAGTAGAAAACTGTAAATCCATCCATTTTGTTGTTGGAACTCCCTCACTCCATTTTATTTTCAAGCACAGTGTCTTTAGGCTAATCCTGCTTCTTCCAGACGCCTGACTTCTCCAGACACTGCTCTGTGCTTTGCACCTGTCTCCTAATGGTCTGTCTCTCTCCCACTTCTCACTGCTGAGTGGTTCCTCAGATATGGCATCCTGATGTACGACTTCCTACTGAACTGTCGATGATTGCTATTGCCTTAGTGGGTTTTTTTCCTTTCTGGAATATTTATCTTTAAACAAGAAACAACTATCTCAACTCAAGGAATTTATTTACTAAAATTAAAATTAATAAATTATTCCTGGCGTCGGTTGCAGGCATGAGTGGCTGAGTGATTAAACTGGGGTTCCCAGTGCCCTTTAACTCATACTCATTCGTATGGTTTCACAGAACACTTGTTTTGCTCAGGCGTAAGGTCATTTCTGCTCTCTTACTCAGTACTGACCTGATTCTCAAGTCTTTCAAACCTTCCTCAGGGAATGCTTTCTTATGACGACTTAATATTTAAAAATGACATTTTGAGGTCTTTTCCAGGATCTAGGAATGGTGGCCAAAGACAAGATCAGCTGGAAGCTCTAAAGCTGTGCTTTTTCACCCTGTAAGAACTCTCAAACTTTGAGTTCAAGGCTGTCTCTGCAATAATGGCTTATACTTCTCTTTAGAAGAATGCAAGAGAGCTTTCAGATGAGCAGTTTCAGAGGCTTTTTAAAAAAGAGTAGAATGGGAGGAATGAGTCACCATGGCTGGGTGAGCCATTTATAATCTCACTCATCCTGGTCAGCTGCCTCAGTTTACTCATCCACAAAAGGGGATACAATTTGAATCTACTTTGTCAGGTTTTGGTGATGATTAAATGAAATAATGTGTGGAAAAGAACTTGTCATAGAGCAGACGTATAGAGCCCAGAGCTTCAGCGTGTCTCTGCAAGAGAAGCCCTCATGGGCAAGCTAGACACTCATTCGGGTTTCATCTGTGGAGCTCTGTGGTGTGTGAGTTTTACTGGAATGTCCCACAGCCTTTGCTCCTTAATGCTGGCTGGCCGGTGGTCTCATTAGATTGTGCACCTGGGCTCCGCAGTAGTCTCCATGGAAACCATCAGTGCTCAGCTTCCCTGCTTTTCAGATGTTTAGGTCTTCCTAAACCAGACACGGCAGCCCTGTCTCCAAGAACTGTTTTGAACTGCTTGGAAGCACCCTCTTAGCTGCTGCCTCATGGCCCTGTGATAGAGAAAAAAGAATCTGGTGGATTGAACACTCAGAACAGGATTCAGTTGGGGAAATGACTGATCTGGCATTTTTATTTTTACGTAGCTTCTTTAGAGCTCTGTTTCCTTATTTGTAGAGGAAAGGATTGGACTAAAAGTTTTTGAAATCCTCCTTAGCAGAAAAAATTTCTAGTTACTATATTCGAAATGACGGAAGAGGTTGCAATCATTTGGACATCTGCTACTAAATTTAGGGACTTAGTCTCCCCTAATGAATTTCAGACTACAAATAGAGTGTACGGTTCTCCTTCCCCTTGAAACTGCCTCTCAAATGCATCATCAACAGATTCTGATACAGAGCCTTAGAAACCTCACATTTCATCTTTTTTGCTGATTGTCCACTCAGCTCCTTGCAGCACCATCAAAGATCAGGATTCTTTTAGGAAGGCGAGACAGTTGCATGTTATTGAATTGGCAGCGCACAATGAATGCATTTGTTAAGTGTTGGAGGGATGCTATTGGAAAGGGTGACCGAATTCCAGGGAGAATGTAAGCACACTTCCTAAATATACAAACAACTGATCCTGCAGCAGTTTGCTTGCTGCATATAAAGTTTTGGTAGAAAATCTCAAAGTTTTCTGCCACTGATTTAAACTACATTTAAAAGTCCAATTATGTTTAGGTGGCTATTTGAGAAGTGAAAATTGTATAAACTAACAAAGCTTCGGGTTGTGAATTTTTAGTTTTCATGGGGGAAAGTTTATGTATTTCATCTGCTCAATGAGTGTTAAGCCCTTCTCTTGATCTGTTATGCTTTCCCTCAGCTCTTGGGAAGAGAGGATTTACTGTGGAGTAAAAATAAAATCTAAAGTTGGCCTGTCAGGCATGGTGGCTCACACCTGTAATCCTAGCACTTTGGGAGGCTGAGGTGGGTGGATCACCTGACGTCAGGAGTTCAAGACCATCCAGGCCAAGATGGTAAAACCCTGTCTGTACTAAAAATACAAAAATTAGCAGGGCATGGTGGTGCGTGCCTGTAATCCCAGCTACTCGGGAGGTGGAGGCATGAGAATTGCTTGAACCCAGGAGGTGGAGGTCTCAGTGAGTTGAGATTGTGCCACTGTACTCCATCCTGGATGACAGAGTGAGACCCTGTATCTATCAATCAATCAGTAAAATAAATATAAAGTTGGTCTTCTAGATGCCTGAATCCTGAGGTGACCCTGGTTTGGGTCCTTCCAACACATCCCAGGTCTGATCCTCATTTTAAAGAATTGCTGAGGGGTATTGGATTACTTAGAAATGCTTTTGGTTGCGGAGTAATAAAATGCCTGACTATTGGAGATTTTATGACTTGAATAAATAAAAATTCTTTCTTCTCCTCTGGAGTTCAGAACTAACTGAAATGGAGGAGTCAGATGGAGATCAAATTACTAGCTTTATTGCTTATAAGCTGATCAGAGAATATAGCTTTAGCTTTGTTTCTGAAAGGGCTTATAGTCACTTTACCCTGAATTAGGACTTTGCTGCTGCATTAGTTTTTCTATTGCTGTGTAATATATGACTACAAACATAGAAGCTTAAAACTACACTTTTAAATGGCCTTCTTGCACCACCACTTAGAATTTTAGTTTATTAAAATTAAACTTAGTTTAATTTTGCTCTCAGATGATGTTCAGAAACAAAGAAAAGGTAAAAGTAAAGGGGCCAAATTATTTGCAGATGTGTGTAATAACCAAACCTCAGGCAATCCGCCCTCCTTGGCCTCCCAAAGTGCTGGGATTATAGGCGTGACCCACCATGCCAGGCCACACAAATTTTTTAAGCCAGGTGTGCAGACCAAATAAAATATTAAGCTAGATGTACAGAAAGAACCAAAAGTGAATTCACCAGAAAAGACATGCCACTAAGACAGAATGTAAATTCTGTAGAAACCAGAGTACTCAACGCAGAAGGATATATTTCTACCAGAAAGTGCTTGCCAACAAATAAAAACCCCCCGTACAGACCCAAGAGGGATGAAAAATTCTTTACTTAAGGCACCTTTCAGCCAAATCAAATCACATGTAAAGTCAAAAAGAACTCACCAAAGGGAGGGAGTCTGAGAATCTGAGAGTCACCCAGACAGAAGAAGCAGTGGACAGAAGCAGAGAGCAGAAAGGGCTCAGTCAGTACTGCACTCAGTTCCAGGGACCTCTCATTCCTCTAAGGTGCACTCACTTTGATCCCACTTCTGACACCATTTATGTCACCCTAAATAACATACAGAGAGAGGCTTATTGAAAGAAAATGATATTTACTTAGGAATGGGTGTTGCAGTGGTAACATACATGCCAGTTTAAACTATGTGTGCATCCAGGGAAGTAAAGCAAAAAAAAAAAAAAGAAAAAGAAAAGAAAATAAAGGGGTTTTTTAAAGGAAAAATGAGGAGGATTACATAATTGTTTTGAGCTAATTATTCTTGAGTACAAGGATCAATAACAAGGGTGATGCCAGTCCAAGGTTGGACAGGCAGTTGCTGGGTAGATGTCTTTGCAGACATACTTTTCTGCGTAAGGCGGTGATGGGTTTTGTGCAAGGTTGTAGTTTTTGCAGTCTTTTATGATAGCTCTTGTAATCAGGCATTTGTGCATGAGAACCCTTCCTTCCTGGCTTTCCCTGACTCTGTTTGTCAGGGTTTTAAACACAAGTAACCTCATTTTGATTCTGACAATTTTCACAGTCCCAACACTGATTAACAATGGGTTAAGAATTTGGACCCTATCTCACATAGCAAGAAGCCTGGAGGTACATTGACTCAGGCTTGTGCTATCAACTCCACAATGTCAGGTGTATCCAGATTTGTTACCTCTTTCTGCTCTGTTTTCCTTGGCATGGTGACTCTTCATCCTCAGACTTGTCACTCACATTGCAAGATGGCTGCTTCATGACCAAATAGCACGTTTTCACCCAACCTCATATCAGGAAATACAAAAGGAACTCCCTTAAAATTTTTCTATTTTAGAGCAGTTGCATATTCACAGCAAAATAGAGAGGAACGTACAGAGATATCCCATAACCCCTTGCCCCCACACATGCACAGTCTCCCTCATTATCAACATCCCCCACCAGACTAGTACATTTGTTACAATTTATGAACCTACATTGATGCATCATTATCACCTAGAGTCCATAGTTTACATTAGGGTTCATTCTTGGTGTTGTAGAGTCTATGAATTTGGACAAATTTATAATGACATGCATCTACCATTATAGTATCATACATAATATTTCACTCTCCTAAAAATCCTCTGTACCCTGCTTGTTCTTCAATCCTGCTCTCCTAACCTTCGACAACTGCTCATGTTTTTATTATAGTTTTGCCTTTTCCAGAATGTCATTGATATACTTTGGCTGTGTCCCCACCCAAATCTCAACTTGTATCTCTCAGAATTCCTATGTGTTGTGGGAGGGACCCAGGGGGAGGTAATTGAATGATGGGGGCCAGTCTTTCTGTGCTATTCTCATGATAGTGAATAAGCCTCATGAGATTTGATAGGTTTATCAGGGGTTTCTGCTTTTGCTTCTTCCTCATTTTTCTCTTGCTGCCACTATGAAAGAAGTGCCTTTCACCTCCCGCCATGACTCTGAGGCCTCCCCAGCCATGTGGAGCTGTAAGTCCAATTAAACCTCTTTTTGTTCCCAGTTTTGGGTATGTCTTTATCAGCAGCAAGAAAATGAACTAATACAGTCGTGTAATTGAAATCATACTGTATGTAGCCTTTTCAGACTGGCTTCTTTCACTTAAATATGGATTAAAATTTCCTCTGTGTCTTTTCATGGCTTGTAGCCCATTTCTTCTGGGTGCTGAATAATATTCCATTTTCTGGGTGTATCACAGTTTATGTATCCATTCACCTAATGAAGGACATCTTGTTTGCTTCCAAGTTTTAGTAATTATGAATTACACCTGTGCGCAGGTTATTTGGTTGAACATAAGTTTTCAACTCCTTTGGTTAAACACCAAGATGTGTGATAACTGGATTGCATGGCAAGAATATTGCCACACTGTCTTCCAAAGTGGCTATACAATTTTGTACTTCCACCAACAATGAATGACAGTTTCGTTGCTCTACATCCTCATCAGCATTTGCTGTTGTCAGTCTTTCGAATTTTCTCCATTCTAAGTGTGTAGTGGTATCTTGCTTTCATTTGCATTTCTCTGATGATGTATAATGTGGAGCATCTTTTCAGATGCTTACTTGTCATCTTTATATCTTCTTTGGTGACGTGTCTGTTAAAGTCTTTGGCCTAGTTTTTAATTGGGCTATTTGTTTCCTTATTGTTGAGTTTTAATGTATAGCGTATTATTATTATTATTGTTATTATTATTGTTATTATTTTTGAGACAGAGCCTTGCTCTGTCGTCTAGGCTGGAGTGCAGTGGCGTGATCTTGGCTCACTGCAACCTCCGCCTTCCAGGTTCAAGTGATTCTCCTGCCTCAGCCTCCCAAGTAGCTAGGATTACAGGCATGTGCCACCATGTCTGGCTAATTTTTGTATTTTTAGTAGAGATGGGGTTTCACTATGTTGGCCAAGCTGGTCTTGAACTCCTGACCTCAGGTGATTTACCCACCTCTGCCTCCCAGAGTGCTGGGATTACAGGAGTGAGTCACTGTGCCCGGCCATATTGTGTATATTTTGAATTACAGTCCTTTATCAAGTATATCCTTTGTATCCTTTATCAAGTATATCCTTTGCAAATATTTTCTCCCAGTCTGTGGGTTATCTTTTCATTCTCTTGGTAGTGTCTTTAACAGAGGAGAGGTTTTAATTTTAATGAAGTCCAGCTTATCAATTATTTCTTTCATGGAGCATGTGTTTGTTGTTGTATCTAAAAAGTAATTGGCACACCCAAAGTCATGTAGATTTCTTCCTATGTTACCTTCTAGGAGTTTTATACTTTTGCATTTTACATGTAGGTATGTGATCATTTTTAAGTTGATTTTTGTGAAGGGTGTAAACTTTGTGTCTGCAGCCGTATTTTTTGCATGTGTATGTTCAGTTGTTCCTGTGCCATTTGCTGAAAACACTATTTTTTCCTCCATGTTATTGCCTTTGCTCCTTTGTCAAAGATAAGTTGACTATATTTATGTGGTTCTATTTTGGGCTCTCTATTCTAGTTCATTGATCTATTTGTCTATTCTTTCTCCAATATCATACTGTCTTGATTAATGTAACTCTATAATAAGTCTTAAAGCCAGTTAGTGTCAGTCCTCCAAATTTTTTCTTCTTTTTCAATATTGTGTTGACATCGGCTCCTTTTATGGAAGAAAAATCTTTCCCAGAAGTTACCCTGTAGATTTCCCCTTCTGTCTCATTGACCAGAATGAGATCACATCAGCATCTGCAAGGGAGGATAGGAAAGAAAGTATCAGACAAAGGACGATGGTATTGCCATGATGGACTTAAACCAGTGATTCTCAAAGTTTGGTCCCTCAACCTTAGGCATCAGTATCCCTTGGGCCATCAGTATCGGCATCCACTGGAAACTCGTTAGAAATGAAAATTCTTTGTGGTGGTGGTGGCGGGGGTGGGGCTGGAGCTCAGCAATCTGTGTTTACCAAGCTCTACAGGTGATTCCAATGCTTAAGGAGCAGAGGAATCATGTTTCATCTCTTGGGGCTGAACACATTGCTGTGATGAACAAAATTAGAATTCTGTTAGCAAAGAGGTTGGAGTAAGCAAATGACAATGTCTCACATAGATGTCAACTAACTGCTAGCCACAGAGACCACTCATAGAGAAGATGTCTTCTCTCTTCCTTGTCATAAATTAGGTGGCTGTTGGGATCCTTGAATCAATCAGGATAAGCTAGCCTATCACAAACAGCTTACTCCCACTCCTGCCAGATCTGCTGCAACCCAGGCAGCTTCTCAGGCTCAGGGGTTAGTAGGGCAGGGGAAAGAACTGAGCGCTGCATGCTGGCTCTTCAGAGTGTTGTCCTTCAGGTAGAGCCCATTGGCCGGATCTAGTTACCAGGCCCTGTTCGTAACTGCAAAGGGGGTTTGGAATGCATTCTTTTATCTCCAAGAATAGTAGTAGATGGTAAAATTGGTGAGCACTAATATAGTCATGTACATATGCTCTAAGATGCACTCCTGGGTCGCACTCTAGGGTGACCAGCATTTCAGGAATTTAGTTCCAGGTCGTTTGTGCATCACTCTTTGGGGGGAATACTACTATTGTGAGACTCATAGATTTCACACCTGAGAAAATACAGCCCATGATGTGACTTGCCTGGATTCACACAGTGAATTGGTGGTAGGACCTGGATTAGAACCACTAATCCTGCCTTAACCTCTTCTAGGTGGGCTGAAAATATTAATGTCAGATTAATCTACACTATGAAACCAATGCGGAGTTTAGAATATTTTAGTATACCATGCCAATCAAAGTAAAAATAATTCTTCCTGAGTTCCCAGGGAAATATCTGGGCAGTTAGCATCCTAAATATCTGCTTATTTGGGATGAAGGAGGGCTGACATTGGATTCTGAAGCAGGTTTTGGAAGCAGGCAGCCTCTTTGTCCCCTGCTGTGGGCTAGCTGTCTTGCTGGGCCAGGCTGACTGTCACTTGATAGGATGCTGTAGGAAAACCAGTCAAATTTTGGACTGGTTCTCATTTTCTTGGCTCCAAGCTGGACTTTGGACTCTGGTAGGAAGTACCTGCTTGTTTTTATCTGGCTCGGATCAGCAGGCTTTCTGATATTTCCTGTAAAACCAAGGGACACCTTTTTCTTTCTTTTTCTTTTTTTGTTTTTTTTTTCCCCGCCAAGGATATGGCAGTAATGTTTATTTGCTTATGGATCCAAATGATTCTGGGTGTCACTGACAAGTAATAAAACATTACCCTAGACTTACGAGTGCCAAAATTACTTGGAAAATTTAGAACAGGCCACATGTTTAAGATGGAAGTGATGACAATCTCAAAATGCTAATAAGGTTAAATTAGTGGACTGATCAACCACTTTAGATTCCAGGAAGGGGCATGTGGCAGAAGCCAAAGACTCCTGCAGGCATCTGCCATGTGCCTGGCATGGATCAAGGAGAGGCTTTTAAGAACACAATTGGCAGGAAGCTTCTGTTTCGCCAAGGCATCTTTGAGCTCGCATTCAGCAGCAAAAGGGTTAACTTAAAATAATTGTTATTTCAAGGGCCAGGCACAGTGGTCCATGTCTGTAATCACAGCTCTTTGGGAGGCCAGGACAGAAGGATTACTTAAGCCCAGGAGTTCAAGACCAGCCTGGGCAACATAGTGAGACCCCCTATCTCTGAAAAAAAAAAAAAAATTGAGCCAGGTGCAGTGGCTTACACCTGTAATCTCAGCACTTTGGGAGGACGAGGCAGGCAGATCACTTGAGGTCAGGAGTTTGAGACCAGCCTGGCCAACATGATGAAACCCTGTTCCTACTAAAAATACAAAAGTTAGCCTGGCATGGTGGTGTGTGCCTATAGTTCTAGCTACTTGGGAGGCTGAGGCAGGAGAATCGCTTGAACCGGGGAGGCAGAGGTTGTGGTGAGCCGAGATTGTGTCACTGCACTCCAGCCTGGGTGACCGAGTGAAACTGTGTCTCAAAAAAAAAAAAAAAAAATCAAATTACTTGGGTGTGGTGGTGAGTGCCTGTAGTCCTAGACACTCAGCAGGCTGAGGAGTGAGGATTGCTTGGGTCTAGGAGGTTGACACTGCAGTGAGCTAGGATCACGTCACTGTACTTTAGTTTGGGCAACAGAATGAGGCCCTGTCTCTAAAATTTTTTTTAAGTAAAATAAAAAAATAAAAATTATTATTTCAAACAGATCAAAATCCCTATTTTGGAAACTGGGTGTTATTTTCAGCGTTGTAGGTTCAGCTACAGTTTCTAATACCATTGGTTCAAGGGTCTTGACTATGCACATCAGCATTGCGCCCAGAGAGGCAGGGGAGGAGGGCAGAGTGGTAGGCTGAGGCTTTAGTTTAAGAAATGGCTGTCTTTCAGTAGTGTAGAAAAGACACAATATTGGTGAACTTCAGTTTACGAGTGCCCATATGTCTCTCGAGTATCTGCTTCTATGTCATGCCTGCCCTAGTACTTACCATATTATAAGTTCCTAACAAATAACTCAGTAGGATTAATGTTACATGATAATGTGAGTTTATTTATTTATTTGTTGAGACAGAGTCTCACTCTGTTGCCCAGACTAGAGGGCAGTGGCACAATCTCGGCTTACTGTGACCTCCGCCTCTCAGGTTCAAGTGACTCTCCTGCCTCAGCCTCCTGAGTAGCTGCAGCTATAGGCGCATGCCACCATGCCTGGCTAATTTTTGTATATTTTTAGTAGAGATGAGGTTTCAGCATATTGGCCGGGCTAGTCTCGAACTTCTTACCTTGTGATCTGCCCACTGGCCTCCCAAAGTGCTGGGATCACAGGCGTGAGCCACCACACCCTGCCGTGAGTTTATTTTTTATCAGAGAAAAGACCCTGGTTTTAATGTGAACAATTGCTTTCTTCCTTTTCCTAAGAGGCAAGAAGGTAGGAAGTAATTATTTTAAAATGCAAATAATTTTAAAGCTTTATCAACCAGGTCTGTTCCAAATTAGTTTAAGATGTTGTGTAGCTTTAATGATAGGGCCAGAATGTACATTTGGGGTGACCTACATATGTGACATCCACAAAACAGACTACACAACATTTCTTAATGACAGCCCATGACAGTTTTTCCATGGACAGCTCCTTCTTTCCTCCCTTCATGTAATGTAGGGTTGCTCAGTCTCGATACTATTGACATTTTGGTCTGGATAATTCTTTGTCATGGGAGTTGTCCTGCGAATTGTGAGATGTGTAGCGGCATCCCTGGGCCTCTACCCACTTGATGCCAGCATCATCACCGCCCACAGTTATGACAGCCAAAATGTCTCCAGACATTACTAAATGTGCCCTCAGGGGCAAAATTGCCCTAGTTAATTTGATCACAGCTATACTGGGATATAAGGGGACAGTCGCCCCAAAGACTACCAGGTGCATGCCTGGTCCCCTGTCCAAATCTTTCACACGTGCTCTGGTGACTCCACCAATGGTCCTAATCAGTTTTTCAGTGCTAGTGCCATTCCGACTCAGAACTCTCCTCTCTCAGATGGGTCCTTAAAGAGGGCTTTGGAGATTTTATACTCTGGAATTGGATCATTTCTCACCAATAAGGCAAAAATGCTTGGAGACTTGATGCTGATGAGTCCACATAGTGATAAATTGTTCTGCTCTTATTCTTCACTAGGCAAACCATCTCAGCACTAACTTTAACTGACCCATAGGGACTTATCTAATGTATGGTTCTTCTTTCTTGGCTTACCTTTAATAATTGGCCAGTATCCCTTTGGTGTTTCCTGTTGTCTTCTGAGGTCACTATAGAACGTTCCAGTGGCTTTAAAGTGCATCTTCACTCTTTTCTATGCCCAGTAAAGATGTCAAACATTGCCTAAAATAGAACTACTTAAAATACTGCCTGGATAGCATTTAACATTGAAACATTTTCCAGGTAGCTTTAACAGAGTCTCTCTCGCTCTCTCTCTCTCTCTCTCTCTTTTCCCCCTGGCAAACTTTGATCACAGGTAACTTCTGGGAATCTGATTGTTATTTTGGGGTGGGAAATTATTCATGAACATCTGCATGCCGGAACCTTTGTAGGGAGCCTTGGATCTGTCATTTGTCTGAGAGGATTTTGTTGAGATAATACTGAGTATTATGGCACTGTGGTACCAAAGTCTAGATATAGGTCGCTGATATGTATGGTTTGGCTGTGTCCCCACACAAATCTCATCTTGAATTGTAGTTCCCATAATCCTCATGTGTTGTGGGAGGGACCCAGTGGGAGGTAATTGAATCATGGGGGAGATTATTCCCATGCTGCTCTTGTGATAGTGAGTGAGTTCTCATGAGACCTGATGGTTTTATAAGGGGCTTTTCTCCCTTTGCTTGACACTCATTCTCTCTCCTGCCATCCTGTGAAGAGGTGCCTTCCACCATGATTGTAAGTTTCCTGAGGCTTCCTTGGCCATGCGGAACTGAGTCAATTAAACCCCTTTTCTTTATAAATTACCCAGTCTCGAGTATTTCTTCGTAGCAGCGTGAGAATGGACTAATAGAGTCGCTCATCTGTTTTGAGGGTTTATTGTGCCAGATACTGGGCTATCTGGGCTTTTCCTAGAGTAAGTTATACAGTAAATCTGCCAAAGAGATCATTATTGTTTCTTAATTTTATGAGATCGGAATGCTTAGACTGGTTCTGTGACTTGTCCAAGGTCACACAGCCCATAAATGACAGAGCTAGAATTCCAAACTTGGTCTCCCTGCCCCAGAGTGCATGAATAGACTTAATCGTTCCACTATCATCCTTTCTTCTTTCTCTTGCAATGTAGGCATAGCATGTGATGGCTCAGAGGAGCCTTCACAAAAGGTTTAGTAAGACCTGGGGATAGATAAAAATGGCTAGTTGAGAGAAAGATATTGGGCCTGTCTTTATCTGCTTTAAAAGGATTTTAGTTTTCGGACTTTATGCCCTCTCTCAGTGTGTTGAATTGAATCATAGCCTCTGATTCTTTATGTACCTGCTTTAGCTCCCTAATACCAGCTCATTATTAGCTAACATCTCTTTCTTTGTGTTCTCTTCTTTTGGAGGTTAATCTAAGATTTAGGTGTCCCCTTGCTCATGTCTGCTGCTATGTGACTAATACAAAGATGGGTTTATAATCTGAGATCATTATAGGACATTAAAAGTAATGGCAAAAACCACAATTACTTTTGCACCAACCTAATAAAAGAGAGGCCTGTACTGTACCAATAACTGACTTGTTTTGACCCACCTCTGCGAGAGCAGTTGCCAGGCAAAGATAGTCTCCACTCTGTTCTTCCACCATTGCTCCACTTTGTACAACCTGCTTAATGTTAAAAACAGGAGGAAATGCACAGCTCTAAGCCAAGCCTCTTGGTGCCCTGAGATAGCTGGCCTTGTCCTCCAAAACATTCTTCTTTTTCTGAATTTATCAGAGTGCCTCAGTGCTCTGCTTTGATGGTTTTAAGAGCATAGAATGGCTTGGTGTGGTGACTCATGCCTGTAATCCTAGCACTTTGGGAGGTTGAGACGGGAGGATCACCTGAGGTCAGGAGTTTAAGACCAGCCTGATCAACATGGAGAAACCCCGTCTCTACTAAAAATACAAAATTACCCAGGTGTGAGGGTGCATGCCTGTAATCCCAGCTACTTGGGAAGGCTGTGGCAGGAGCCTTCATCACTTGAACCCGGGAGGCAGAGGTTGTGGTGAGCTGAGATTGCCGCCATTGCACTCCAGCCTGGGCAACGAGAGTAAAACTCTGTCTCAAAATAAAATAAAACAAAACAAAATAAAATAAAGTAAAATAAAAAGAGCACAGAGTTTGAGAACATCACCACCAAGATTTTAATTCCCACTGGGGGTTTAACTCAGTCCCAAACTCAAGGTCTGCTATGTTAAGGAGTCTTAAATATCTCTTCCTTTTAAGAGCCATTTAGCTATTTCCGCATATCTTTCAGATTTTGCTGGTATTCCCTAAGGCTTCTGAAACTCTTAAAACGTCTCTGATAGAGGAAACTATCTAGAAAATTTTATGGGTATTCATTATCAGTGAGGTCTTGCTCATTGAAGAGATAGTCACTTCTTAGAATCCCAGGGGTTTTATTAAGTATTAATAAAAGGTTTTATATTTTTGCATTTTGGGGCTAGTGAAAGTCTAGTGATGCTTTAGGTCTACAACATGGTAAACTGTATCTAAAGATTCCAGGTGCTTTTGAGTTATGAATTTAATGCAAGAATTCTATTAGCAATCACATTTTTATTAGTATTATAAAATCAGCATAATAGGTGGATGATTTCCTGTGTTCATGCTTTATCACCAATTTTCCCAGGTTAGTTTGGTTCCTCTGGAATGCGCTGATTTAATAAAATATTAATTTTTTGCTCTCTTATAGAGAACTCTTTTTAAAAAATTATCAGTGTAATTTTTTTTTCTTTTTACATTTAGCCTCATGTTACTTCTGTGAGCCAAGCAAGCAATGAACTTAACAAATTAGGTTCCTGAAAATTGAGAGGTGCCCTTGTTGAATTGAGTATTCTCATCACGGAGCTGGCTGTGTGATCTATGTGTTCCCTGCAGGATAAGTTTTAGATGACTGGCATGTCAATAGTCATTGATACTTTCTAGATAGCTTTATGACTTTTTGCCTTAGGGAAGGGAAAATGTTTAGAATACACATCATTATTGAGAGGTGTGCCAGAGTTCTGAACCATCACCCCAAAGAGCCAACTCCCCTGGAAGGTGACAGTGTGACAAGCATGTGCAGGCCCATGCTGAGCAGGCTCTGATGACTTCGTGTAGGGAAGGGCTGCCAACAAACTGCACTCTCCTGAACTGCATCCAGCCCAGGAAATGTGCATTCCTGTTAGGAATGTACTTTGTATTTCTGGGGGAGAATGCATTGCTTTATATTTTCTGAGAGGAGCTGCATTTGTGCATCATAACGGTTTTGATCGAATGGTTTTGCACTATGTCTTGGAAGTTTACTGCTGAGTTTTAGGCTCCTGTTCATAGACAGCTGTAGTTTTCATCCTGTAGGTGGTGGGCCCCTAGGAGCCTGAGGTGTCGTTTTAAAGGATCAGAGAATCCTTTTGTGCTTCAAGCATTGCCAGTGGACAAAATGAACAATATATCTCCTTAACATGTGTGCTGCCCTTTTCCAAAAGTATGTAGAGGGCTTGGTTGCCATCAATGATTCATTTCAGTTCATTTTGAAGGGTGATTCCTGAATTCATAGTATCTTTATATATATGTATGTATGTATGTATGTATTTCTCACTATCAGTTAGTACCAAAAGTTCTATTGTTGTGTGGGGATCGAGGAATTTTTTTTAACCTTCAGAAAGGATTCCCATACTCACAGAAGTTGAGTTCACTGGCCTTTCAAGTTAGCATCAATTTCCATGTCATTCTGGGCTTTCTTTTTTCTGTAGATTTAATATTTTCATCCTGGCCACAGTCACTGTTACAAAGTTCTCTTTTCCTATAAGATACTCCCAGGGGTTAGTAGGATACTTTAGAGCCTGCTTCAAGATTTCCTTTATGCCTATTTTTTTTATTGTGGTAAAGTACACACAACATAATATTTACCATCCTAACTTTTTTTTTTTTTTTTGAGACGGAGTCTTGCTCTGTCGCCAGGCTGAAGTACAGTGGCGCAATCTCGGCTCACTGCAATCTCTGCCTCCTGGGTTCAAGTGATTCCCCTGCCTCAGCCTCCCAAGTAACTGGGACTACAGGTGCGTGCCACCCTGCCCGGCGAATTTTTTGTATTTTGATAGAGACGGGGTTTCACCATGTTGGCCAGGATGGTCTCGATCTGCTGACCTCATGATTTGCCTGCCTCGGCCTCCCAAAGTGCTGGGATTATAGGCGTGAGCCACCACGCCTGTTCCATCCTAACTGTTTTTAAGTGTACAGTTCAGTGGCATTAAGTACATTCACATTGTTATGCAACCATCACTACCATCATCTCTAGAACTTTTCAATCTTCCCAAAGGGAGACTCTGAGCCTGTTAAATGATAACTTCTCATTTCCTCTCCCCTAGCCCCTGGTGACCACCATTCTACTTTCTGTGTCTATGAATTTCACCACTTTGGGAACCTCATGTCAATGGAGTCATATAGTATTTGTCCTTTTGTGTCTGGCCTATTTCACTTAGCACAGTGTCTTTAAGGCTTCACGAATGTTGCACATGTGTCAAAATTTCCTTCCTTTCAAGGCTGAGTAATACTCTCCTGTATGCATATACCACATTTTGTTTATTTGTTTATCTGTTGATGGACTTTTGGGCGGTTTCCACCTTTTGGTTTTTATGAAAATGCTGCTATGAACATTGGTATATAAACATCTGTTCGAGTGCCTGTTTTTAACTATTTTGGACAATATACCCAGCAGTGGAATTGCTGAGTTACATGGTAATTACAGATTTAATTTTTCTGCGGAACTGTCACACTGTTTTCTACAGTGGCTGCACCATTTCACATTTCCACCAGCAATGCACAGAGGTTCTGTCTTTCCACTTCCTCACCAACATTTGCTTTTTTCTGTTTTTTTTTTTTTCTTTAACTTTTATAGGCCCAAATGACAGTGTTTGGTAAATTGCTGTCTGACTGCCTTTAAGTCCTGGCTGCTGCCATAGCTGCTGTTCTGTCACTTTGGGGTCTAAGTGGAGATGCTGTGCCTTCAGCCTCACTTCCCTCCTGCACTTGCCCTCCCTTCCTCCCTGCCCTAACCTACAGCTGTGTCTCTGTGCGTCTTTCCTTCCCACTCATCAGCTTGGGCCCTGTGCGCAGAGCTGGTGGGAGGGTGGGTGGCTCAGTGCCAGGCCGCCTAGGGACTCTGCATATGGATGACATCGTTTCCACCAGACCTTTTTTCTACTCTGAAATCCTTTTATTCACCCAATCATGATTCACTTTTCTGTTCTTCACTGTGGCTGTTACTTCATGCTCCTCGTTAGGTCAATTTAATAAATAATTATCAAATAACACTTTTTCGTGGTCTCAACACTATGGGGGTATGTGCCAATAAACAAGGGACCATTCTTTCTCTTAAGGAGAAAACAGCCATGCATCAAGACCAGTGTCCATAATATTGTGCAGAATGATACGAGGGCTCGGGCAGGCAGGCTCTGAAGTCACACCACCTTGGTGAATGGTCCGTGTGATCTGTCCACTGCTTGTCAGCTACGTGATCTCAGGCTGTGCCTCAGTTTTCTTATTTGAAAAAATCAGGATAATAGTGGTTCCTGTCTGTTTTGGCACTTAGTTGATACTTGAGAGCAGTGTCTGCCGCATAGCCTCAATCAATGCTATCCACTATTATAGAACGCTGTTAGCTATGGGAGTCCAGAGAGGCACTTGTGAATTCTAGCTTGTACATTTCACATCACGCAAGCACCTGTCTTGTCTTGCCAATGGATTATTCTGCCCAAGGAAAGCCTAAGGGCCTTGAAACTAAATGTTACTGTGCCTTTCTAGGCCTGTGTCTTTGTAGGACCTGCTCAGTGCTAAGTGCTTTGTAGGTGTTCAGTAAATACTTATTGATTGTGAATTGATTAGAGAGGAGAGAGACATGAACCAGGTCTTTTTCCAAGCTCTGCTCCTCTTACACCCAGGATGTGTAAGCTTCACAAATGAAGGAGAGATGCTTGCTGATGCTACCCTCTGTCCTACCCTTCCTGGAAATAGGCATGGAGGTGGGTGGGGTTGGAGAAGTGGAGGGGGCCCCAGAAAGGGTAGCGACAGAAAGAAACCCATTGGCAACAGGGTCTATATGTGGGACAGGACCTCAGCCATCAAGCATGGCCTTGGGAGGAGAAGATGCACTGGCCGCGATGCAGTGAGCCCTTTCGAAACGCAAACAGCACAAGAGTGCAGACGGCAGGTTGGTTGGCTCCTCTGGGGCTCCCCCCCTGGCCATTCAGTCTGCGTGAAGGAGGCAGGTTTTCTTCGTCCTCGACCGCACTTCACTGGCTGCAACTGTTCACACAGATGTGCCCATGTGATCTTACCACATATGTAGATTCTAGTAAAAAAAGAACAAAAAATCCAAGAATGAATAAGAATTTATTTTAGCTACATGCTGACTGCCTCTCAGCTTGCCCGTGCTCTTACTAGATCTCGAACACAAGGGCCAGTTTGTATTTTTATAAAAATGCATCAAAGTGTTACTAAAAGATCCTAAAGGAAGACTAAAGTTTCCGCCCAAAAGATGCCTGGCCTTGCAAATACCAACAAGGGATCCTCGGAAGATGGGTTTTACTGAGCTCAAATGCTGTCTCTTCTGTTTAGATACCGTGCTATTACACCATTTCCCGTCTCAGACTGAGTGATGTTTCCTCCATTACCTTTTTCCATTCCTTGGCAGGAATGAATTTCACCGTGAATAACATCCATAGTCTTTCTATATGAGTCTGGGGAATGCTTGAAAGAACTAATGCTAAATTATTAGCATTAATATTTGTTTGTCTACCTATCCACTCCCCACCCCCACGTCCCCTCTCACTCCCGAGTCGTCACAAATGAGTGTATCGGGCATCTCGTCTCAGTTGTCAGCACTGTCCCTTCTCATTCTAAACTGTTTTGCAGATTAGTTTGAGCAATTAGAATCAGCAATAAATATCCTGTGGTTAAAATAAAACAGAATTTATGTACAATTTGAAGAATAGGTTACAGAGAACTTCCATGTGATTTTTACAAAAAAATAAACTTTGCTATGTACTGTAACAGAGTTGGCACCTGAGCTAACAAAAAAAAGCAAGCATCAACATTTAAAATGCAGTACATGACATGTAAATGCCATATGGTGTTCTTGCAGTGTTATTACCACTTTCTTTCTGGCATCCTTTTCCTGACATTGCTGTATGCTTCTTGACTCTGCTCCTCTTCAGAAAGTCTCAATTGTCCTGAGCCCTTTAATTCTGTATTTATATTAGGTGTCTCTCTCTTTTATCTACCCTTTGGAGGATTATCAACCTTTTCCCCAAGGAAGAGGAAGAAGAGGACCTGTCCAGATGGCTGTATAAATATGTGACACCTGCTTCCGTGAGCCACTATGGGAAGAGTTTAAGAGTTGATGGGATTGTCCCCTGCCTAGAAGATGGGCACACATTTGCTTCCCTTCTCCTTTCTATTTTTAAAAAATGATCATGTGCCTTTAATGGTATTTCTAGAAATGTCTTGAATTCAAATTATTTTCTATTTTTAGGGAAATAAAAAAGGAACCCAGCAACCACATTTTCTGAAAAGATTATATGGGTCAAAATGTTAAAAGTTTATCATAGTTAGTATTTCCTGAAGTAAGAGCCTTGATGATCGTGTTTGGGGAGAAATCTCTGCTTCACCATGGGAAAGCAGTGGACCTCCACATTTGCACTGAATGTGCCACATTCTTTCATCTCCAGACTTTTGCGTGTGATATTTATGGTGTTTCAAACAATGTCTGTACCCTCCTCCTGGTCTCAGCTCAAATGTCAGTTCCTTGGGGAGTTTTTCCTGACTTCTAAATGAGGTCAACACCACCCCCCGACCCCCGCCAATAGCATCTTGTGGACCCCTAGAGTAACATTCATCTCCCTGTATTAATGCCGAGCATCCCTAGCAGCCTCTGAGCTGTGTGAGGTCGGGTCCCATCTGCCTGTTCACCACTGCATCTTCAGGTGCTAGCACAGGGCCTGGCACCCAGAGAGCACTTAATCCGTACTTGATGAATCAATGAATGAACATTGCTAGACATGACCTTATACATCTTGACATAGAAAATGACCTTGAAGCTAGACTAGGTCCCAGTTACTTGAGAGGCTGAGGCAGGAGGATCAGCCCAGTTTGGGCAGCATAGTGAGACATCCCCTATCCCTCCTGCTCTCCTAATTCAGCACAACCCCCTCTAAAAAAAGATAAAGAGAGTGACCTTGAAAACGAAAGCAGTATTGTATGCAAACAAATGGCAATGGGAAAAAAGTTTTTAGTCTTTGATGTACAATTGTTTTGAATAAAGGATGGGTCTATAGGGGAGCTGCTCCCTGATAATGCTTATTGTGAATGGTATTCATATGCACAGACACTTTGACCTCATCAGGCTATACCTAGAAGTGTAATTCTACAGACTTACCAAGTCAACCTTCTTAAATACAGTATACAATTTACCTTCACCCAGTGGTTCTGAACCCTGTAATATCCAATATCCTTTTATAGCATGTATTTATGAATACTCCTTTACTGCATTGAAATGAATTTCAGAGACAGTGCACCTTGCCAATACAGGTAATTTTGAAAAATTCAATGCAAATTTTCTAGCTATAATATAAAGGAGAAATAAATGGAAAGTAATGTTTCAATAATAGGTGCTCAGTTATGAAACCCTAGGAGACCTGCTGGAGTAGTGAGTCTTGGCCTCTATATGTAGACTGCAATATCTCCAAATGCAGATTGGTTCAGATATGTTGTGTTGATGACTAAGATGTCACAAAGGACTTTTTCTCCAGTGGTGTGGTTTTCCAAAATAGAGAACAACTCTCGGCAAGGTTCCAGCTAATCTATTTACATTAGATTCAGATTCTTATAAAATTTGGTCGACTTTGAAAAGATGCAAACAATTTGTGTATGTGTCTTCACATGTAAAAGGGAGTTAGGTTCTTGGCTCGGATAATTGTAGACACGAGTTTTTCTCAGTGGGACATTCAAAACTCATGCTAAATGTGGGATGGTTCTGTGATTTGTGGCACTGATTGTTGTATTGCAGGATGTCTGAACGTCTTTGGCTTTCTCCCAGTACATGCCAAACATGCCCCTCCAGTTGTGACAACCACAAACACCCTGAAAAGCTTACAGACTACCTCCTAGGGTGTTATAATCTAAACAGGGTTATAAACAAAGCTTCCAGGGAACTCCCATGTAACTTTCAAGAATTTACATATTTAATTTCTATTCTCATGAAAATGGCCATGTTCCAATAGTTAAGCCTCTTCCCTTAATATATTTCCCGTGCTATTAATATTCAATTCTATTCCACAAATATTTATTATATACGTGTGTGTACATCCATCTGACTATACCTTTCTATGTTATGTACCTTTACTAGCATTCCAAATTATAAAATTATAAAATCCTGTCAGTTTATCTCTGGCTGGATGAATGGTTTTATTGTTTTTATAGAATATGTGCCTTAAATAATACTCTTATATTTTCTCAAGGTGCTAAAATAGAGGAGGCAGCTACAGAAAAATGCACTGTTGGCCAGATGCGGTGGCTCATGACTGTAATCCCAGCACTTTGGGGGGCCAAGGCGGGCAGATCATGAGGTCAAGAGATTGAGACCATCCTGGTCAACATAGTGAAACTCCATCTTTACTGAAAAAACAAAAATTAGCTGGGCATGGTGGCACACGACTGTAGTTTCAGCTACTCAGGAGGCTGAGGCAGGAGAATCGCTTAAACCCAGGAGGCGGAGGTTGCAGTGAGCCCAGATCGCACTACTGCACTCCAGCCTGTGCGACAGACCAAGACTCCGTCTCAAAAAATAAAAAAAGAAAAAGAGAAAGAAAGGAAAGAAAATTGCGCACTGTGCTGGGCACTTAGGGCATTGAGGTGAAGGAGCACACTGTGTAATAGGGAGACACACAGATGGATGGACAGACAGTGCTGCAGGTTGAGCAGCTCTATGGACCGGGGACTGTGCAAGGGTGAAGGAACATGGACAGCAGAGAGGAAGAAGTGGTAGCTCTAACCAGAACTGGAGTGGGCTTCCCGCAGGAGGTAATGTCAGAATTGTGTGTGAGGAATGAACAGGAGTCCAACAAGCATTAAAAAGGGGGAAGAACATCCTAGCAGATGGAGCAGCCCTTAAAAGGGCACAGAAACTAAAAAGAAATGAGCTATGAAGCCATGAGAAGATGCGGAGGAATGCTAAATGCATATTGCTACGTGGAAGAAGCCAATCTGAAAAGGCTACATGCAGTATGAGTCCAACTACATGACATTCTGGAAAAGGCAAAACTATGGAGACAGTTACAAAGATCCATGATTGCCAGGAGCTTGGGGGAAGAGAGGGATGAATCGGTGGAGCAGAGAGGATTTTTAGGCCAGGGAAACTATTGTGTATGATTCTATAATGGTGGATACATGTCATCAGACATTTGTCCAGACCCATAGAATGTACAGCGCCAAGAGTGAACCCTAATGTATACTGTGGATTCTGGGTGATATTGTCCGTACAGGCTCATCACTTGTAACCAGTGCACCACTCTGGCGTGGGATGTTGATAGTGGGAAAGGCTGCACATGTGCGGGGCGGGGGCTATATGGGAGATCTCTGTACCTTCCTCTCAATTTTGCTGTGAAGCTAAAATGGTTCTAAAAAAATCAAGTCTTAGGAAAGGCACCAAAGGATGAAATGGAGCAGTACTGGGGCACCAATAAACCATCCAGTCGCTCCAGAACTGCAAACTAACTGCTACTACAGCAAGAGAGAGGGGTCAGCAACTGCCTGCCTGCAGTGGGGGTAGGGAGCAGTTGGGGGAAGTGCGGGTGGGTAGGGGTCCCTGACAGCTTCCTCAGAAAGTGGGTTGCCGCATTCTGGAGGGGGAGGAGGCGGCATGAGGCAGCAGGCAGGATGCATTTCTTGAACTGGATCACGGCCAGGTCCTTACAGCTCTCCCACTGCCACCTTTGGCAAATATTCCTGGGATCCTGAAGGCTCAGACAAGGCCCATCTCTCTTCCATTACCATGGGGATTATCTCTTCCTCTTTTCTCTTTTGGTTTTCCCTCCAAGGAAGGGTTGTCACTCCTTTTCCAAAAGGAAGAAAGACCAAGTGAATGATTTTCAAGGGCACCGTGCTGTTATTTCTCGAGGGAATCACCGCCACGTTCATGAGCATGTTGCTCATTTTCTCCTTCCCTTCTCTTCTCCTTAGCCCTCTCCCTCACGCTCTCTCCCACCTCTCCCCCTTTTCCTTTTCTTTCATTACAAAGACTGCAAAGAGAACATATGGTCACCATAGAGGCCTTGGAAAATGCAGAGGAATACAAAGAAGAAAGTAAAATCATGTAAATATCCTTTGTCCAAAGAGATCGACCATTAACACATTGATAATTGTACTTCTGAATCTTTTCTCTGCATCTATATTTGGCCCCAAGGCCTGGTGCTCCACTGGCCCCACAGTACCCCTCCCGCCTGCTACCTACCGTGTCCAAGTTTCCCTGCCCTCTGGTACTGGCAGGGGTTGTCACCATGTCCTGGTCACAGCCTGTGCCTTCCCTGTGTTACTCCATCAGCTTCTTCTGGATTGCTGACCTCTGCTCTAATCACTGATCATTCATGACAGTGTTGCTACCCACCTTCGGCAGGTGATAGATCCTTCTGCCTCAGAAACAGGAGTGCTATTGTCCTGCTGTCCTGGAGCTGAGGGAGATGGACACCACTTTCCCCAGTAATACTAGATTCTCAGGAATAGATACAACACCTTCCAAACTGTAGCTGACACCAGCTGTACATTTTAACAAGACTTTTAAGATTCAGGAATGTCAGAGAGATATTACCCACAGCAGTTACATCACATCTGCTTACAGTTCTGGCAGTTCTTGGAGCCCAGAATTCCAGGTCTGTTCCAGGGTGTCCAGCTGGGCTGTGTCCTTAACCTGCCTCCAAGTGACTGAAGCCAGCTTGCCCTGACCTCCAGGAGTAGCTGTTACAGGCAGGTAGCGGAGCTCAAAATGAGAGAAACTATGGCTAATTTAAACAGAAATGAAAACCATTTCAAAAAGGATATTGGATAGCTACCAAATCCTTGGGATGGTTGGAAACCCAAACTTGGAAGGTACCTTGTTAAGAACAGTGACCAAATCACACCACGGAACTGGTCCTAGAAGAAGCCACTGCTGTGTCTGCCTGAGCACATACAGGGCAGTGGCCCCTAGACGCTGCCACTGGAACCATCCTTGTGGCTGCTCCTGGAGTGGGGCATACTACCAGCATTGGTGCCACCATCCCTGGAATGACTTCCACAGGGTCCCCGTTTCTTTATGTAACATCCAAGATACGTCTGCTCCTGCCTGCCACCCCGCCTCCCATGGAAGCTCCCTGCTGATGCTTTCACTTCCACCTTGATCAAGGGCAAGGTTTACCTTCCATGTCCATCCCACTCAGGGTCCTCACCTTCTGTCGAAGGACCTAGGAGGATCCAGGACTCTTGAGAGGTGGGCTGTGCACAGGTGGTCACTCACCAGCAGAAAGCTCTGTATCTGATCTCTTCCTCTTGGCCTCCAGACTGGACATTTTGCTTCCCCCCGCCGGGAAGACCCTAGGAAGACCTCGTCCCTCCCACTGTACTTTTGCTCCAGGCTGAGTGGCCATTCTACCTTCTCTCTGTCTCTGTTCCTAACGTGGTCTTGCCTGCTGTCTGGGAGAGGAGAAAGTGGTTCTGTAAGGGTGCCTCTGAGAATCTCCACACCTCTTTTCAGAATGGTCTGGTGGGGGGTGGGTGCCAGTGAGAGGAAAGAGGAGGAGGAAAACACAGAGGACTCTCAGATGACTACTTCAAGGTTTAACCCCGTTACATCTGCATGGGTGTGGTTCAAAGTCTGAACCACATAAGTCTTTATGACTGTGAAAGCCTGGGTCACGTGCTTGTATCCTCATAGCAGGAGAGGCTGGGAAAGTCAGTAGGTGGTACATTGCAGCTTCTATACTGGGAGGAGATCTGTCTTTCACCAAACTAAAGTAGGATGTTCAAATTATTGATGGACAAAAAGAAAGACGAGGATCCTCGAACGTGGTCATGCCCTGTGATCACATTAGCTCTGTTCGATCACAGCATGACAGTGGGAGTGGCTTGCGAGACCTTTGGCAGTATCGTTGATAATCATTTACCATACGCCACAGGCTGAGCATCACCAGGGTTGGTCCAATTCCATTTTCTAATCTTTCTTTTAGCATGGGGTGAACATCAGGAGGTCTAGAGATCTTCTTTTGTTGCTTTTAGATTCTCAGTTTCTGGTCCTCTGAGAACTGTTCAAACTGTTCATGCATATCTCTGCTAAACAATTTGCAGGAGCAATGTAATCTAGAACTGCATTTTAAAGAGAGTACTCTTGTAAAGGAAATATTATCTACAGAGATGCAACCCTACCTAAGGGTGGGGCACTGTTGACTACTTTATCTTATGGAGCACGTGTGCCCTGGAGTCACAGCTTTGGGATGCCTACATCTGCTTTCATTTGCATAGTTAAACAGCCCAGCCTCTTCATGAAAGGTAAAAGTCTATTTAATTCATGACATTAAGCTCCATGAAAGAGTTTGCATATAACTTAATTCTTTTAAGAGGAAAAAAATGTACTAATTAAAAGCCAGGACATTATTATGCATGTTCAGCAATCAAAATAGGCTTCAGTGTAGTCCTTTTTTTTTTTTTTTTTTTTTTTTGAGACAGAATCTCACTCTGTTGCCCAGGCTGAAGTGCAGTCACATGATCTCGGCTCACTGCAAGCTCTGCCTCCCGGGTTCAAGCAATTCCCCTGCCTCAGCCTCCTGAGTAGCTGGGATTACAGGTGCCCGCCACCACACCTCACCGATTTTTGTGTTTTTAGTAGAGACAGGGTTTCACCATATTGGTCAGGCTGGTCTCGAACTCCTGACCTCAAGTGACCCACTCGCCTCGGCCTCCCAAAGTACTGGGATTACAGGCGTGAGCCACTGTGCCCGGCCTAGTGCAGTCCTTCTAAGCAAATCCATCCTAATCAAATGAAAGAGCAATGCTCCTCTTTAATAATCATAAATGAATGATAGATGAATAAGCAAATGAATTGTGTATGCATTTATTTGTCCACAACACACAATTGGAGCCTGGCATTTCCTGGAGGCATTTGTATACAACTTAGATGAGATCACGTCCCCTAGGATGTCAAGGTACTTGCCCTGGGTGATTCTGCCATGAGGCTCCAATGGAAACTTTGTCAGGAGTAGAAAACAGCCAATGCATGTGAAGTCCAAGTTCACTGGCATCTCTCTAACCTCCTTACAGGGTTATTTCTCTCCATCACTAATCCTCTGTTTTGGATCATTTGCAACAACTCCCTTTACTGCGAAGAGGGAATCTTGAGGTATGGGCAGTAAATATGGAGACTGTGATAGGCAAACAGTTCCACAGTGTCATGAGGTCCCTTTTACACTCTCTCACTCCGTGGGTTTCCCCTTCACAACATGTCTGATTTATCACAAGCTGTGATTAATTATTTCCTTGCATGATTGTTTAATACTTGGCTCAACTCCTACTAGCTCTGTGAGACTGGGGCCCGTTTTGTTTTACTCACCAGTGAAGTTAGCTCACTACCTGACAGAGAGTAGGTACATGATAAACACTGATTGAAAAAAGGAATAGAAAAGTTACAGAGTTCAGTTTCATTCGTAGCTTGAAAAATATGCTAAAGGAATTTTTTCTTTTGTAGGTGCTTCTGTCCAGTTCCCTCAATGCAGGCCTTTCCAGTGTAGGGTTTATTTCTGCGTGACTTTCTATAAAGCTGTATTTCCTTCTTATCTAACTTCTCATTCCTAGTCTAACTAGAAAGTTCATGCATATCCCTTTCTCCCTTCTCTCCATTTTCTTTTTATCTCTGAAACAATTAGGTAGACGTGTAGCTGGGAAGCCTTCTTATTCCTCCAGAAAACATCTAGATCCCTCAAACTATTGTTCTGTCTCTTCTTTCTATACCCCAAAGTCTTTTTCTCAATTATCTTTTTAAAGATTTTCTAATTTTGTTTACTTCATGTTGCCTTTTCCTCTTCTAGTTCACATACCTTTCTCTGTAAGATTTCTTAATGCTTATTTTATTATTATTTATAGTTTTATGTGGACAAGCATCCCTAGGTGCTTACATTAAAAGTGTTGGTCAAAAAAGAAAGAAGAAAGGAAGGAAGGGAAGAACTTAGAAAGAAGGAAAGAAGGAAGGAAGGAAGAAAAGAAAGAAAACGAAAGAAAGAAAGAAAGAAAAGAAAGAAAGAAATATAGAAAGAGAGAGAAAAAGGAAGAAAGAGACAGAAAGAAAAGAAAAGAAACTGACTATTGGGAAGGGGGTTGTTTACTGCTTACCCAGCAATACCCAGGCATTTATATAGGTGTTGACCTAAATCTGTCTGACCTTGAAGGCTGTCTTCAAATCTTCTAACAGGCAAGATAAGTAAGGCCACAGAAAATGCATGCCTGTTTGTCATTTACTTTTATTCCTGGACCTATAGATAGTTCTTCTGTCTAGTAGCCTCTGGGCTACTCATGGGAGTGGGGATAGGGGTCATATGACAGCTTTCTTCTCTTTTACATGTTCTGGGTGCTCTTGGATACTGGTTCCAGGGAACAGTTGCATAGCTAAGAGATGCGTGGGAAGGATGAGAAAGAGTAAAGTGTTCCTAGAGGAGCCAGTGAGGCAAGGCGTGTTTTACTGACCTAGTCTGTTTCACGGCTGCATGAGAACCCTGACACTGCTCTCCCCTTGCCCCGCCTGCTGTTCAGGTTCTTGTCCTTCCCATACAGCTCTAGCCAGAGCTCAGGGTTCCTTAATGGCTATCCCAATCCACTCTTCTTTTAGCAGAGCACCCTTAGCAGGAAACCCACTGTAATCTCACCCAACTTTTCTGCTTTTACTACATGTCTTCCTTCCGGGTGAACATTCACAATCTAAAGAAGGGAACTCACCTTGTCTTGAAGAGAGCTTGCTGAACACCAGAAGATTTCACTTCTTTCCCCCTTCATAGTAGAATAATCACTGAGCTTTCTGCTATGATAAAAAAATCATGGGCCGGGCACGGTGGCTCACTCCTGTAATCCCAGCACTTTGGGAGGCCGAGGCGGCTGGATCACTTGAGGTCAGGAGTTCAAGACCAGCCTGGCCAACATGGTGAAACCCCATCTCTACTAAAAATGCAAAAATTGGCTGGGTGTGGTGGTGTACTTCTGTAATCCCAGCTACTTGGGAGGCTGAGGCAGGAGAATCGCTTGAACCCAGGAGGCAGAGGTTGCAGTGAGCCGAGTTTGTGCCACTGCACTCCAGCCTGGGTGACAAAGTGAGACTCTGCCTCAAGTAAATAAATAAATAAATAAAATTAATAAATTAAATTAAATTAAATAAGACAAAGGAGATGATAAAGCCTAACATTACTATATTCCCTTTATACTGAAGAATGTGGTTTATATCTGTGGAAAGATGAGTTTCCTAATACAACCTCAGAATTAGACAGGAGATCACAAGGAGTACCTCCCAGAAGGAAGGGGAGAGGAAGGGGCTGGGTTAACAGGAATCCCAGGTCAGAATAAGAGTTGAGTGGCCATCTGTATTACAGCAGGTGGAGCTCCCTATACAAGGAAAGAAGCACTGGGGTGGAAAATGAGCATTTATCCTATTAGAGGGGTCTTGTGCCTTCACTCCTGTGCACTGCATAGCCAGGGAACTGTGACCTTACACCTTGTTAGCCAATGGAAGAAGAGTGAGTCTACCTTTTAGCTGTCTATAGCCTTGTTACTGTAGTATTATTGTATGCTTCTGCTTGTGATGGTGGAGAGGCTGTTTAAGATGGAGGCATTGTTCATGATGCTGCTGAAATCTGAGTGGGATAAAATCAGAATCTGGATAGGTGAGCAGCTGGGAGGGACATCTTTTGGGATTGTCAGGAGTTACTCAGTTGGTGTGGCTCATCAGCAGGTGTCCCATTCTCCTTACCTTTCCATGGGCTTTCTTTCACACTTCAGCCAAAGAGATGGACCCTTCTTCAGTTAAGGATTTGTCTGCATGTTTTCTGCATGTGGTGTGATCGCTTATGAATTATGCCTGCCTCTGAGACATATCTTCTGAATGTCTGACTAACAGAGATTTAAAGATCGTCCATTACAGTCGGCATGCTTTTATATTCCACATGCCAGAGCTACAAGAATGTTATTCTTTCCTTTCTTCTCTCCCAGGTGATATATTTGGTCACCAAGGTGTCATTAGGTACTAAGCTTTGCCTTCAATATCTACCAGGGTGGGGCACCATGGACAGTGACACACAGACTTTTTCAGCCAAAGGCTCAGATCTTCCCGCTGGACTTTGTGTGCAAGAGGAAGGAACTTTTTCTTTTCTTTTTTTCTCCTTTCTTCTCTCTTTCTCTTTCTCTTCCCTCCTTCCCTCCTTCTGTTTCTTCCTTCCTTCCCTCCCTCCTTCCCTTGAACTGCCATGTCCCTTGCAACTAGAAAGGTCCCTGACATATAAAGGTTTTAAATAATTATGTGCAGAATGAATTAAATGCCAAATCTTGTGTTCCAATAGCATATTATCTTCAAATGTTAACAGTCACCAGTTTTTCAGAATAGAAAACTTTTGAAAATTTTAATTAAAATCTTGCAGCGGAACAGTTGATTTTTTTTTTTTTTTTTTTTTAAGATGGAGTCTCTCTCTGTTGCCCAGGCTGGAGTGCAATGGCACAATCTTGGCTCACTGCAACCTCTGCCTCCCGGGTTCAAGTGATTCTCCTTGCCTCAGCCTCCTGAGTAGCTGGGATTACAGGCATCTGCCAACATGCCCAGCTAATTTTTGTATTTTTTAGTAGAGATGGGGTTTCCCCATGTTGGCCAGGCAGGTCTTGAACTCCTGAGCTTAGCCTCCTGAAGAGCTGGGATTACAGGTGTGAGCCACCACGCCTGGCCTGAGTTTTTATTATTTGTGAATTTTCTTTTTTTTCCATCCCAGATGCACCTATATTGGTAGTCTAGTGATAAAAACAATTTACCCGTATATACCAACATCTTTTTCAAAAACTTTGCATAGTGAAACCAGCAGAGTACTGAACTGGCCGGTCTGTCATAGGTGCCATGCAACATGACTCAGAGTCAGAAGCTGGAGATAAACTTTCTTTGTTGTGTAGATATGATCCATTTGTGTATTCAGCTTTTGAGTGGGACTTTTTCAGTAGGCTTCATGAAGGTTTCACTTCACTATTCTCACTAATGTGTGCTTACGGCATCTCTACCATGGAGATTTTAAGCAAAGATGTTTAAAAGCTCTACTCATAGTTTATAGAATTGCTAGTGCCACAAGGCCATTCATTGTGATGTTGAAATTATTAGTTGTAAGTGAACCTTCTAAAATAAATCTTGGAAGAAAACATGTTATAAGAAAATGAAGTCAGTCCTCTTACTAGGCAGTTCCCATTATCTTTCCATTTTGAGAAATTATCCTCAGTTCAGTTGTATTACTATGGTGATGTGTTTGCATTTCAACAAACCAAGCCATAAATCGAGCTCTGCATGTTTAGCTTCTGCCTTAGGATTTTTACTGCAGTGTCTTTATTCTTGAGTAAAATCCCCGACATCCTGGCTAGAAATCACAACGAATAAGTAATTTCCCAGCCAGACAAAACAATCTGAATTGTTAATCTCAGAATTCTAAGAAATTACATAAAGCTGCAAACAATGGGGATTAAAGAGTGGGTAAAAATTAAATGAAAAAAATAGCCCACAAATGAATGGAAATATACATGCTCTCCAAAATAACATTGTGGAAGTAAACAAAAACAGGCAGAGAATTATGCTTAATGAGAACTGGACATGTGGCTTAGCCCTCTGAGGCCTGAAACAAGTAAACACTTCCCGAATTGTCAGTCCATACATCCCTCTCTCAAAAGAGAGCTCTTAGAACTGGCTCCCTCTCCTCCTGTTTACAAAGCTTACTTGGTCTTTGGAACAATTGCACATATAATTTCAACAACTAAATGAACAACTCTACAGGAAATGGGTTTTGAGTACTTCAGAAATTCCTATAGTTTGTATCAATCGGATACGGGAGATAGTTTTGCAAAATACTGTTTGTGTAAAGAGAAGGGAAGAACACGCGCTCTAGTCTAACCAATCAACAAAGTGTGAAAACATGATTTAGACAGAAGTACACAACCATCCTATCAGTTCTACCCAAATGTCATATCAGACCATCTCTTCCCTGATAACAGTTTTGTTAGCTTAAGGACACATTAGCTTAGTTCGATCTGGGCTCTCACAGAGCTTTCTGCTAGCGGCTCTGCTTACTGGTATGTAAGCAATGCAATTTTGCCTAGCAACCCCACCGTGGAAACACAGCTCCATACTGTAAGTGGCAGAGGGAGTGGCAGGGAGGCAGGGAGAGCGAGGTTTGTGCCTCTCAGAATCCCTCTGCAGCTGGTTCCTAACATTGCAAACATTATCTGCAATTCTTGGCAGTTTCTGAAGGATGATGAAAAATGGGATGGGGAGGTGGCTGAGCCTGGGGTTTTGGAAGTAGGGTGGAATTAATTGGAAGACAAATAAAAAAGCTTCCAAGATTGTGAGCTGAGACTGTCTGAGAGCTCAAACCAGAGTTGGCAAGAAGAACCAAAGGAGAATGAGGACATTTTTTGTCATTGACAATGAGGTATACAATATATCCAGGAAAAGACAACCAGCAGCAAACTCCTGAAGCTAAACAAAGATTATCTCAAGCCACGTATGAGGGAACATTCCTCAATGGCAAAGAGAAGCATTAAACCTGGGACTGTCTACGTCTAAGGAAAAATTTGAGCATTTACATTAAAATGGCCTGTTAACAAGCATTGAATATTAACCAGGCACTGTGCTAAGTGTTTACACACTTGTTTAATCTTCCAAACAATCTGATAAGGTGGGGTTTCATATCTCCATTTTATAGAGAAAAAAACCCTAATGCACAGAGAGGTTAAGAAACTTGCCTAAGGTCACTCATCTATTTAGCAATGGGAATGGGATGTGTCTCAGGCAGTCTTTGCCTAGACTCTGTGTTCTTAAACACTATTATGGCTTTTCAGCAGTAGTGAACAGTTACAGGACTAATGGAGATAAGAAAACTGAAGATCATCACACGGTACATGAGATGGTTTGTGATTCCATTGTGAAAGCTACAATTTAAAATGTTCAATTAAGGCAACTTTTTTTTTTTTTAATACCTAGAGGGCAGCAAAAACATGGGTATCCAGAATAACAGATATTGCTAAAACCTTACACCCACAGCACTTCTTTTTATAGCGAAGTATGGGTATACACATATTTTCATCCACCTACACACATATACACATGCAAGACACTCATTTCTTAAGTCCCTAAAATACCCTGATAATTAAACGCTCCAAACATTCTCTGAGCATCACCCTTGGATGTCTGGGAGAAGCTGCCCAGAAACACACTTGTTGGCCTGGGCAATGAGTAATGGTGAAGTGTTTATCTTGCTGATAAAGTCTCTGGTAGATGATGCAATTAAGATGCCACGATCTAGCATTTGTTATACACCTCCTTGTCTGCCATCAAACAAATCCACCCCTGTCCTTCCCCATCTTCCCTCCTGCCCATCTCCTGAAGTCCAGGAACGTCTCCAGCTTCCTACGTACTTGCAGTCCTCTTTTGCCAACCTCAACCTCATTTAGATTGAAATTACATTCACATCTTAATTTATGACTTAACAAGCATCTCACAAACATTTAATTCATTTTAATTTCATTATACGTTTGAGGAGGAATATTTGAGGAGGAATAGTGCTCCCATTGCTAGCAATTAGATTGACTTAATGACCTATGGCGAAATCTCCTTTTGGCCTTTGAACTTTTCATACATTTCTGCAAACAAAATTAGGTTAGTTAAAGTATGTTCCTGGATTCTCAGAGGGGCTTGCCTGCCTTCACAAAACCCTCCTATAATATCCAACATGGAAATTTATAAAATGGACAAAACTTTCCCTGCAGTTTTCACGTAATGTATCTTGTTATGACACTTTCATGTGTGAAAAAGTCAATATGTTCATATACAGTTTCAACAATATCAATAAATTGTATTTTTTTTTTCAGATGGCTTCTCTGAGATTAGGAGGGTTTCTATATCCAAGCATAGATCAAATTATTTTTCCCTGTTCCCATTTTATATACCAGATACCTTCTTAGGAGTTAGAAAAGTACCTCCTTTTTACAAGGGAGGGTGGCATTTCTTTAGCTTTTCCTGGACGGATCACCCAGTGACCATTTTTTATTCTCAGTCTTCCTTCGCAGAAGGGACAGAGGACTGCCCATTTTCAGCAGGAGTTAGTCTGATTTCTTTTGTTAGATGCAGACGACTTTGTTTGACAACTTTCTTTGGGCTGGTGAATTGTTGAATTACTTGAAAAGCTGTTTCCATTGTGAAGCACTGGACTGAGAATTAATTACATCAGAATTCTAATCTCAGCTAATTAGTAGCATCATCTTATGCAAGTCCCTTAACCCCTCTTGGCTTCTGTTTTGCATGTGTAAAATGAAGTATATAAAGCAAAAGTCTCTCTCTGCTTGGTGCAGTGAAGAGGATGCAAGTCTCATGGTACGGATTTCCTATACTGATTGCCCTAAATGTGGTGTACGTTTGCAGAAAATTCATCTAGGCAATGTAGAAAGGCCATACATTCTGGTGCTAAACACATCGTTCATATATTTATGCTAGTATATGATACCAGGGCCTCCTGGTGACAGTCTCCAGCACCAATTCTGAGAGTTGTGAGGATTTTTCAGCTTAGAGTCAATTCAAGTGTTGCCTTCAGCACATCCAAAGAGAATATCACCGATGCTGCCATTCCCACTCCTGAACTCCATTGGTATGATTCCTTTGCCCCAGTATCAGTGGAGTTCCCATTCTAGATGCTTTTTTTTTTTTTTTTTTTTAATGACCCAATAACTGACTCCTTCAAGAGCTGGCATGAGATGAGATTTGTTTGCAGAGATGTATAAAAATTTCAAAGCCCCAAAGGAGATTTCACCACAGATCATTAAGTCAATCTAATTGTCATCCTACTACCCATTTAGATGGGGACCCTGTTATGCTAACTCCTGTGCTGTCTCTTGTGAGTGATACAGTCAGCACACATGATGATCACAGCACCAGCTCAAACAGGTGTGTTTTAAAACAAAAGTGTGTGATGTTCCCCTTCCTGAGTCCAAGTGATCTCATTGTTCAATTCTCACCTATGAGTGAGAACATGCGGTGTTTGGTTTTCAGTTCTTGTGATAGTTTGCTAAGAATGATGGTTTCCAGCTGCATCCATGTCCCTACAAAGGACACAAACTCATCCTTTTTTATGGCTGCATAGTATTCCATGGTGTATATGTGCCACATTTTCTTAATCCAATCTGTCACTGATGGACATTTGGGTTGATTCCAAGTCTTTGCTATTGTGAATAGTGCTGCAATAATATCATGGGGAGGGGGGAGGGGGGAGGGATTGCATTGGGAGTTATACCTGATGTAAATGACGAGTTGATGGGTGCAGCACACCAACATGGCACAAGTATACATATGTAACAAACCTGCACGTTATGCACATGTACCCTACAACTTAAAGTATAATAATAATAAATAAATAAATAAATAAATAAATAAATAAATAAAACAAAAGTGTGTTATAAATGTACAGCTTCAGCAGGGAAAAGGTGGGGGTGAAGAAACACACAAATACTTGGCTAGAGTCAGTCACAAGTGAAGATGGGGATGACTGTGTTTTCCGTTTCATCCAAACATTTTGGCCTGACTCGGATAATTGTTTTTCCAGCATATTCTGTTTGACATATTCTGTTTGACACCAGGGAAATGGTGCAAATCCATCACCACCATTGTGGAAAAAGTTCCAAACTCATTCTCGCGGATGGAGGATCAGTAATAATACGTGACAAATGGCAGCAAGCCCTTTTTGGGAAATCATTATATTTGTACCAGTGAGAAGTTAGAATCAGTATTTGGGCTGCAGTCATGGAACCATGCAAGAAACATTCAAAGCTTCGGCTAAGCAGGATTTTTTGTTTGTTTGTTTGACCTGTTGTCCAGGAACAGGCTTCAGGAAGCCTGAGAACCTCCTAGACCACTTGAAAACTTCTGTTTGTGCACTTTTCTAGGAGGGAGTTCACGGCGTTCATAAAACTTCCTCCAAGCAGCCAATGACCAGAGAAAAGTTAAAAGTCACTGACACAATACCTTTTTCTGTGCCTCTGTATCCTGAATCCAGGGTGATGCCGCTGACTTGCCTATCTTTCTCCTTTGCTCTTCCTAGAAAAAGCAAGTGAGTCAGACCAAGATCCGCGTCATCTCAACCATCCTGTTCATCTTGGCCGGCTGCATTGTGTTTGTGACGATCCCTGCTGTCATCTTTAAGTATATTGAGGGCTGGACGGCCTTGGAGTCCATTTACTTTGTGGTGGTCACTCTGACCACGGTGGGCTTTGGTGATTTTGTGGCAGGTAAGCACCCTTGGCATCCCAGGCACTGGGGCTCTGGCGGGGAAAATAATCTGTTGGCTGTGTTTTCACAATCGATAAAAGATGTTGCGGGAGAAGCAAATGAAGATGACTCAGTGTCACTACTGCTGTGAAGAGGCTCATTTCAAATCCCTAGTCCTATATAATATAAACACCATAGGTTTTTTCTGCCATGAAAAGAAAGCCAACCCTTTCCTTCTCAGGATGCTTATTTCCCTTATCGTCACACGAATGATGCAAGACTAAAGTGAATTTCTCATTGAATCTTGGACTTCTGAATTTTCTAATCTAATGATAAAGGCTATGCTAGGAGGTGGCACATAGGAAACTCAGACGAGATTAGCATAGGATTTGGTCTGCAGTGACCTGCGGGTTCAGCTTCCTGACTCCCAGGTGAGAACCATTGTCTCTGCAAACGTTGTCCTGGGCATGACCAGATACGAAGCTAAGGTGTATCTATGGGGAGCTGAGATACACCTGCCCAGAGGGAATATAAGCTCATGGATTCTGCAGGAGTGTGTATACAAGCAAGAACCTTCCTTGTAAAAATAAATGTGGATGAGCTATGTTTAAGGAAGTGAAAAAAATCACCATCAATTTCATCTAGGGCCAGGGAACTTGCAAATGAAATGAGACTTCGTTTCTTGTGAGCACCAGTTTCCCAAAGTGGTAGAAAGGTACGGATAGAAGGAAGAGGCCATCCTTCTCTTTTTCTAATGGGATGGTTCTAGGTGTTCAGACAAGTGATCGGTTTCTACGACAAGAAGTGAACGCTTTGATCGAACAACTGTATCATCTATCACAAGTCTGAAATGTCTGGGTAGAGTGTGTGTGTGTGTGTCCTTTACCACTTCCTGGTGAAGTGACAGCCTGACCTGAGCCCTAAGCAGACTGTTTTGTTTTGTTTTGTTTTGTTTGTTTTTTTGTGTTTTTTTGAGACAGGGTCTCTCTCTGTTGCCCATGCTAGAGTGCAATGGTGTGATCACGGCTCACCACAGCCTCGTACCTCTGGGGCTCAAGCAATCTTCCTACCTCAGCCTCCTGAGTAGCTGGGACTACAGGCGTGTGCCATCACGCCTGGCTATTTTTCATTTTTATTTTTTGTATTTTTTGTAGAGATGGGATACTGTCATGTTGCCCAGGCTGGTCTCCATCTCTTGGGCTCATGCGATCAGCCTGCCAAAGTGCTGGGATTACAGGTGTGAGCCACTGCACCTGGCCAGACCGTTCTTGTTTGGCGTGTGATCCCAGCAGGCTCTTGATTTCTCCATGGAAATACTGTGCACATCAGGAGGAGTGGGTTCTGGTCTCTGGGAGTCTGGCAAACAGGACATTCTGGAAGAGATTGCTGAAGGCTCATCAATAGGGGTGCAGGTGCCTCCCTGTTAATTTTACAATTCAAATAACTGGCAGAGTGGTTTTGTAGCTCTTCCAATTGGGCAGACAAAGACTGAATTCCACTTTGTAGAAACAGTAGGGGTTTTTTTCCCCCTTCCTTTTTATTGCTTAAGGACTAAGAATTGCAAAGTGACTGAATTTAGTTTTTTTGACTTTTGACAATTTGACTAAAAATCATTTACAGAAAGCCTGGAGTCTAGGACTCTACCCATTTTTCCTTACGCGCAGTGCTCAACCATGGATATCTAGTTAGTGGCCTCAAGCTCCGAAGAGAGACCGCACAGAGAAACTGAGAAAAGTAAGAGGAACAGTTATAGATGTATTCCAGTTAATCCCTTAGCATCATCCGTAGCTGGTCTATGGGAAAACTCAGTAGTGGTTCCAATCTGAGGCAAACACAAGTAGTGGCAGCTGGAATTTTGAACTATTTCACAAACGCCTTTAAGTACCCAAAGCATAATCTGCAGTGTGTAGTGCTTTAGAGCTCTCTGGGATAGCACTGGGCTGTCCCGAGGACTATCTATTTTAAGATACTTGTGACAGACACAGATCTCTAACCAATGGCTCAGTTTGGTCTGTTAGTCTGAGGCACAAACAGCAGAGGCCTGGGAGTGAGATTTTTTAAATGATGCTTTTATTATTTATTATTATTTATTATTTATTATTAATATCTACCATGGACTGAGCACTTCGTACAAACTAGCACTTTACCTTATCTTTACTTACCTAGTAAGGGCACAACCTACACAGTCCTAGGCATGCACAGTTTTATGGCCCTTGTCAGTGATTACAGAGCCATATTTCCTTTGTCCTGAGGTTTCTGCAGACCATGGTCTCTTAAAAACCACAGTGCAATTAGGCCAGACCCCTTCCAAGCTCCAGTTTTCCGAGCTTACACACACCAATCTGGAGAATGCATGCCTGAAAAGACTGGAAGTTTGTCTCTATCTTTTGGTAACAGTCTAAGAGTGATAGGGAAGGTTGCCCAATCATTGGAAAAAGATACATTAACCAGAGTTGATGGTTGCTGTGATTTGACACAGTACAAACTCTACTAGAAATGTAATCAGAACATTGATCCTGCAGGATTGATTGCTGATTTGTTTTGCAGCGGACTCACTTTAGGACAGCCTTACAGTATTTTGCAGCTCTGTCTGGGAGCACACACAGAACTCCGAATCCAGATAAGCAGCTCATAAAGGGGTATTTAGAAGGGTGTTGACTGCCTGCTTCTTTGTTCCTTGTTCACTAGCGCACCCTAGTGACCATCTTTGCTGGGTGATAGTGACTTGCAAAGGTAAATATTTACTCCCAGATAGCCCACAGGAGAAAGCTACAGATTTCTCTGGCATAGCACAGAAACCACAGAAATGAAATGAACCTCAAAAACCACTTACTGGTGCAGGAACTCAAGTCGTATCCTCAAGCTATAAAGATGCAGGAGAGAGTTGTCTGAAAGGAAAAACCAAAAGCAGCTGGACCAAACTGAAGGGGGCTTGGCACAGAGAAGTTGGAATTCTAACGTTAAGAAGTGGCAGTAGCTGTCAAGACCTCGTGGTCTGCTGGGCTGTGTTGCTGACTGGGTTTGGGCTTGTCGAGAGGAGCCACAGGTCACATTTCTTGCCCAGCTGCCTTTGCTGTAAGAGTCAGTGGTGCTAGATGTGGTTACAACCCTGGTCCAGTGGGGAAGTCTCTAATCACTCATCACCTAATACTGTAGTTACCAATCCATTGCTAGTATCTGTCGTCTTAGAAACAGCCACTGCCTGCTTCCTTAGGCAACAGCGTTTCCCAGAGAGAGAGAGCGAGGCTGATGTCCGTTATTTCCAGAAGCTTCCTCACTTCCTCTTTAGGAGGGTGGGTTGGGCTTGCAACCTGTTTTGCATGGCTGCCTCCAGCAGTGCCTGTAGGAAGGTTAGAATAAATAGGCTAATTATTCAGAATAAATGACTGGTCCTTTCAATGGAACAGCCAGTCAATGCAATCAGGCAACTGGCCAATTTGGTTTGATGGATTTTTTTACTGTAATCCTTATTTATAAAATAAAAGGATTGGCCTCAAAGGTCCCTTTTAGTTCTAGCTCATGGTGACTCTAATTACTCAGCCTAATTGACCCTTTGGAGTAGCACTATGTAAACACCATTCCTCAGTTAGCATTAAATCACTATTGCTTGCATCAAAGTCCCAGTAATGCCATTAAAGCTAATTTTACTTTCACACATCCACTTGTCTCTTAGTAAATGTATGAGTGCTTAAGATGGAAATGGTTCCAAGAATTCCAAACCATAGGGGGCGATATGATATTTGATTTTTATTAAAATAAATTTAGAGAAGTTTAAGAAAAAACAGTGACAGCCAGGCCTGATGTGTTGTGCTGTAGTTCAGAGTCATTCATCCTCAACGCTCAGGTTCAGCATAAGTAGGTCAGGTTGGCCACTGGCGTGTTTTATTTCTGGTATTAAGGTTAGTGGTCAAGAATTGAGGGAAATAAAGCCTCAAGTTAGGCTCCTGTGGGTAAGGGACGGGTCTCCCCCTTGCCCTCTAACCCCGGTCCACCTTGTACACAGCAGACCTAACAGCTGAGTGCTAGACAATGATGGATGACGTCTTCACTACATAGACTGGAATATGTGTTCTCTGCAAAGACCATATACTAGATCACGGTTAAAGTAACATTTGGTTGTTTTCAGGGGGAAACGCTGGCATCAATTATCGCGAGTGGTATAAGCCCCTAGTGTGGTTTTGGATCCTTGTTGGCCTTGCCTACTTTGCAGCTGTCCTCAGTATGATCGGAGATTGGCTACGGGTTCTGTCCAAAAAGACAAAAGAAGAGGTAGGACCCCTTCCTAACTCTATGAATGTTTCTGAGAACAGATGAGCTTGTGTCCAGAATTGCCTGTCTCTGTCCTGTGGGCTGGAGTGTTTCTGGCTCAGTTGGGAGCGGGGGGGCTCATAGGCTTCTTCATGTTGAATCATTCCTTCAAAACCAAGGAGAATAGAATACAGTTATTTCTGGATTCTTTTTTTGGCAGGTGAGAAAATATGGTGATTCGTTTACCAGTTCATAAATCCTGGAAAAACTAGTAAACAACAGCTGATTTTTTAAAAATGAAAATGAAAATAAATAGTCAGGAGAGGTAGACTACGGCTGAGGGGGTGTGCAGCCTGTCTTTCCGGCCTTAGGGTCTGTGTGGAAAGGCAGTTGAACACCAAGAATCTTTCCTGATTCAGTAAGAAACTGAAATCATTGAAGAGTGGCCCCCCATGGGGAAGTGAATCCAACGGGTCTTTTTCACTTATATCCCCTCTTGGTTGTTGCATCCATAGAGACAAATACATCCCTGTGGACAGGGCTGTGCATGTAACTTTACATGAAGGGAACATAAGAAGGAAAGACAGATTTTGTGATCAAAAAATAAATATTCGGCCAGGTGTTTTCTTGTGGTGGTGTTGGTGGTGATAATTCCTTCACACAAAAGCCCCATCAGAATCACCAGCACTCTCAAAAATAAACATTTAATGAGGCTGGGCGCGGTGGCCCACGCCTGTAATCCCAGCACTTTGGGAGGCCGAGGCGGGCGGATCACGAGGTCAGGAGATGGAGACCATCCTGGCTAACACAGTGAAAGCCCGTCTCTACTAAAAATACAAAAAGTTAGCTGGGCGCGGTGGCGGGCGCCTGAAGTCGCAGCTACGCGGGAGGCAGAGGCAGGAGAATGGCGTGAACCCGGGAGGCAGAGCTTGCAGTGAGCGGAGATGTGCCACTGCACTCCAGCCTGGGAGACAGAGTGAGACTCTGTCTCAAAAAATAAAAATAAAAATAAAAAAATATATATGTATATATTCATGTAGCTCTCAAAAATTCTATATATATATATATATAATATATAATGTAGCTCTCTTAGGAAGAGAGGAAAAGAAAGGAGGACGGCCAAGGAAGGAGGAAAAAAGAGCTGAAGAAAGGAAGGGAGATAAGAAAAACCAAAGAAATAAAGAAAAGGCCAGCCTCTGTTTGTTTCATTCTGTATAAAAGGCCCCAGGAGAAAGTTGCTGAATGGAGAGATTTCCCATATCACTTTCCTTACATAAGTAAGCCAGGAAAGTAAGCAATGCAATTTCCAGACTGATTCCCCAGACAGCTAACTGACCTGCTGAAAATCAGCTGTAACAAAAGAGAAGGGAACAACATGAATATTGACTTTCCTGAATGCACAAATTTGAGTTCCTCATTTGCAGAGGGAAGCATGGGACTTGTACTGTCTGCCCTGTTCATTAAGAGCCAAGAAACTTGGTGCTGATTCTCAGGCAAAAGTCCACTCTAAGGACGCCCGTTCTGTGGGCTTTGGCAGAACAGGTCCTCCTCCTGCACCCTGACTGGGGGAAGTGGGTTACCAGGTGCCCTGGAGTATCTTCTTAAACCAGGGAAAGCCCCACAGCACATGGCCATAGCATGGCCCAGATAGGGTGGCCAACCATCCCAGTTTTCCCAGGACTGAGGGAGTTCCTAGGACACAGGACTCTGTTTTGAAACTGGGACAGCCCCAGGCAAACTGGAACAGGTTGGTCACCCTACCTGGATAGCAAACCAGAAAGGCAGGGAGGGCAGACGTCCGCTGTGCCCGGGACTGAGGTGTATTTCCTCATCTCTGATGAGCTAGCTATGGTCACTCAAGTGTGTGTTGGGGGAACGAGGCCATGCAACTGATAAAATATGAGAGCTGGAAGCCAGGCCTGTCCAACTCCACATTTTAACCTCTCCTGCAGAATGCCGTCCCCCTCTCTTTAAGTCACCATCTCCAAATCTCAGGCTTCTTGGGGTTCCCCACCACGTGTGTCTCCCTGAGCCACCTTATTCACTAGCCAATTAGGGATGGGTGCCCGGGTGGCAGAAGTACTAGGTCTGAAGGTAGCATTTGCACCTCTCCCTGGGCACGTGCTCCGCCACCTCCTGGCCTCCCCGTGGGGACACCCGAGGGCTGGGAGCTGGGAGGCCCAAGGCAAATGGCATCTGTCAGCATATTGTTGTTCTTCTGTCTCTTGGCCAGGTGGGTGAAATCAAGGCCCATGCGGCGGAGTGGAAGGCCAACGTCACGGCCGAGTTCCGGGAGACACGGCGAAGGCTCAGCGTGGAGATCCACGATAAGCTGCAGCGGGCAGCCACCATCCGCAGCATGGAGCGCCGGCGGCTGGGCCTGGACCAGCGGGCCCACTCGCTGGACATGCTGTCCCCCGAGAAGCGCTCTGTCTTTGCCGCCCTGGACACTGGTCGCTTCAAGGCCTCATCCCAGGAGAGCATCAACAACCGGCCCAACAACCTGCGTCTGAAGGGACCGGAGCAGTTGAACAAGCATGGGCAGGGCGCGTCTGAGGACAACATCATCAACAAGTTCGGGTCCACCTCCAGACTCACCAAGAGGAAAAACAAGGACCTCAAAAAGACCTTGCCCGAGGACGTTCAGAAAATCTACAAGACCTTCCGGAATTACTCCCTGGACGAGGAGAAGAAAGAGGAGGAGACGGAAAAGATGTGTAACTCGGACAACTCCAGCACAGCCATGCTGACAGACTGTATCCAGCAGCACGCTGAGATGGAGAACGGGATGATACCCACAGACACCAAAGACCGGGAGCTGGAGAACAACTCATTACTTGAAGACAGAAACTAAATGTGAAGGACATTGGTCTTGGACTGAGCTGTGTGTGTGTGTGTGTGTGTGTGTGTGTGTGTGTTTTTAATATTCACACTGAGACACGTGCCTTAAACAGACTTATTAGTCCAAAATTACATAGCATTGAAGAATATATTTCACTGTGCCATAAACAACTGAAAGCTTGCTCTGCCAAAAGGAATCAGAGAACAAGAACTTCATTTCCGATAGCAACCACAGGACACACCAAGAGTGTCCATGCACGTAGCCGGTTCTGGCCGTACATGTTAAGGGCATTGCAGTGGCAGTCTGTACCCCTGGGCAGTGCCACCTGGGCACACACATAGACAAGGGCAGCTATACTTTAGACCAGCCTCCTGAAAGAAACAGTTGTGTCTTTTTAGTGGAGTTGTTAGTAATATGTGCACATGCAGAAGGGGACCTGATTGGGGGTGAACTGGTTATGTGTAACAAGGGTTGGAGTTGACATTTTGGCATGTACTCTGAGCTTGAATTTTGATACAAACCATTCAGTGCATCATACCTAGTCTTTCTATGCTCCAAATGAATGTCTGTGGGGACTTGAGAGCACCTGGAATTTGTTGGAAGCAGATCAGAGCACACGTATTAAAAGGTGCAATTGCTTTTCTCATGACAAAAGAAAAAAAGATAACCACAAACACATCACACTGTGGATACCACCTTAACCAATGACAGAAGCCTGCTGAGTCTGGTCTTTCTCACAGGGGTAGGTAGTCCACATGAACTGGTGAGCAGTGGTGAAATGCGACATCAGCTGCTGTGTGGTTAAAAGCCAATCATGCATTTTCCTCAGTGGGTGCAATGGTGACAATAAACTGATTTGGAAATGTCCACGTACTTTGCTTATAACTTGTTTTGATAAGAAGGGGAGAAATACCAAAACAATTGCCTTGCATGATGCCAGTGGCTTGCTGTTCTGTCTAGCTGATACTACATTTTTATAAAAGTAGACATCCTGCATTTCTGAGACACACTGAGGACCATGGCATCTTTCCATCTCAGGGCTTTTTGTCCCTTGGGTGTCTTAGGGTAGACGTAGTGATAAGATCCAATCTCGCTATCTCCAAACAAAGAGAAAATGTACCCCTTGTACAGTAAGCTTGAAATGTTTTTATTGCTTGCAGCGTAAGTGCCATTAATTCCGTTTAACAATGATAACTTAGAAATATTTAAAATATTTCATTTTACTTTTATGTTTGGGCATTCCTTTATTCTGAAAATGTCACTTCTTCTCCTTGCTTGTTTCTATATCTCACATCGGTAATTCACTAAAACTGGAACACCTCTAGACTGATTGTTCGCAGGCAAACGATAAGCTAACGCATCGTAATTATGATTGGTCCATGAGGCTAGAACGTCCTGTAGAGGAAAGTCGGTGAATGGCTGGTCATCGGTTGCATGATGATTTTAAATGGGTTTGTATCAGAAAGGGGAAAATACATACTCCTGTGTATGCCTCAGTCTTTATCATAATTGGCTGGTTCACAGCTAGCTCTTTGGGCCACACACGAAAGCATCTGGACCTGGCAACACCAGGCAGTTGCTGGTTATGTGTGTTCTAGGCTCACTGCTACCTTTTAGAGAGTTCACAGGATTTTACATAACTAACCCTCAGTGTGGATTTACCAAAAGATCACAGCACTAACAGAGACTTCCAGAAACTGTCTAGTGCTTTCTGACCTCCAGGGAATGTTGTACCCACAACATCCTCGACTGCTGGTACCATGGAAGACCTGTCCCTGCCCATTTCTCAAAAATGTACAGCTCTCCCCTGCCTGGAGCACAGGCAGTCTCCTCTCCCTGTCCCCAGACCTTTAGGCTCTGTTGAAGTTCTGGCATTGCTTTTGAGAAGGAGCCAGATAAGAATCAACTTTGATGAGACCCTTCCTGTCCAAGGAAGGTCTAAGTCAACTCCTCCATTGGACTGGAGATGACGCTCACTGGTGACATGCTTTGTCGACACAGTAATAAATAGTCACTTGGGAGGCGATGTTTATGCAGGTGTGGATGTTGAGTTTTACTATGGGAACCATTCCAGCCTGACAAAATGTGTTTTAAGGAATAGGTAGATAACTGGGACTTCCTGTTACTCTAACAAGTCGAAGTTTCCTAATTAAACTTTCCATGGATCTCACCTATTTGGGTTTCCACTCTGTGTTATCTGGTACCTTCTTTGTAGTAGTGTGTTAAAATTCCAGGCCCTACGGCCAAATCTGGCAAAGGCTTCCCTCACTTATTCAGTGCTTTCTGTGGGACACGTACTTTATGAACATCAGCTCAATGAAACGTCACGACACTATGTGGGAAGTATTTGCAAACCCATTATATACACAAGGACACAGAGGCTCAGGGAAGCTATGTAATTTACCCAATGGCACATAGCAAGAAAGTGGTAGAGCTGGTATTCAAAGTCTGACCAAAGTCTGCTTTCAACTTCACTATAGTGTCTGTGTCATGCATCCTTGTGAATGTGTGTGTTTGTGTGTATGTGTGTCTTTCTAGCTTCATGGACACAGCTTACAGATGTGGGGAGCAGATATGGAGGAGTCTCCACCACCAAGAGGGCACAAGGTCTCTGTGTAAACATGGCTCAAAGGGTTGCCCCTGCAGACACCTACTGTACATTTATTTGGTTTTGGTTTTGGAAATTCTGTATGTGGCACCCTTTTAAAAAATGCCCTTTGAAAGCACTCTTTTGCACTTTACTTGCTAACTTTGTAGGAACTCTGCATGCAGCAGGAATAAAATAGTTCAAAGCACTAAGCTGCATACTCTACCAAATGGAACAGGTGCATGTGTTGGTGTGTGCATAGATGCTTCCCCAAACGAGTCAAATCAGTCATACAGAGGGATCAAACATAACCTTGGGCTGGGAGTGGGGAAATTTTCTACATAACCCATTCCCTGGGTACATTTGGCCACGAATCTGATGAACAAAATCGAAGAAGACCCTCTATGGTGACTGATGGATTAAATATGTGTGCAAAGTGTTTAGAAACCTATAAAATACTCTCACAAAGAAGCTGAGAGAGAAAAAGAGGTTGGATTCCTCTTCATATAAACTAAGACTTTTGGAGGAGGTCGGTTGGTGTGAAGTTACTTGAATGTTACCTTTCGTAGATGGGGCCAAATGGCATGTAGAATACACGTGATAAATCAAAGCTGCTACACATTCTATACATGCATCAGCACAGCCCTCCGTTTCCAATCTGCACTCCCACTCCACCATAAACCTAGGAGAAATGTGTCAATTTCGCACACGGAAAGAGCACACGTCCACCATCTTCAGTGGGGAGTGTCTTTTGCTTCACTGGCTTCTCTGGCAATCGGGCACTGAATTTCTCTTGCATGACAAATCTGGAGGTTTACTGGTGAGAGAGCCAATGGGCATTTTTTCCTGGAAAGAGTACAGCTCCATACCCAGTCCTAACCCAATAGTGATTCCAGGAATTTATCACTTTGGGGCAGGGCTGTATAGAGTGTGTGCGTGTGTGTATGTGTGCGTGCGCATGCGCGTGCGTATGTGGGTGTGGGGGTGGTGTTGGGCCATCTCTGGCCTGTTACTAAGGTAATTGGGACTATTTGTGTTCCACTAGTCATAGCCTGTGATTGTGGGCACATCAGTTCCCTGCCTAGATCTCTATTACCTTGTCTGCACATCAAGGGAGTTGAGCACAGATACTTGTCAAGGTCCATTGTAGTTATGCAGTTCTCTAATGAAAGACTCCCTAGTCCATGAGTTCACTAAATTTATTAAGTTATAAGTTGGATTTGTGAATAATGACTAATTAATTGTCTTGCCCATTTTAGGTTAAGGTGAGAGCTTAGTCTCCTGCCCTTTGGGATTTGTCTTTGGGGGATTGATGGAGACCAGATGTACGTGGGAGACTGGTGTCCAAATTCGGATCATGCCCTGTGTAGGCTCTCTCTGTCCTCCCTTATAGCTCTTTAGTGTACTGTTACCGGGAGGGCTCATGCTGTGAGGGCATTTTTTGCATGGTGTTAAGACTAGTTAAAGAATTTTAAGCTGTTGCTATTTGCAGTCAATTGTAGTACTTCATGTATCATGAATTCAAGTACTATGATCAGACAGACATCTCTCTCTCTCTCACACACACACACACATATACACACACACACACACACACACACACCCCTGAGGAAATGGCTGCTTTAGGTTCTATAAGGACCATTCCATGTTTGAAGTCTTAGTTGAGCTAAAAATTAAGAACCCGCCCCCTTGCCTCCCTCTGAGATGATATCATTTCCTGGCTTCATCAGTGCTGCCTGTCTATTTGCATGCTGGGTTCTGAGGACTAGTGAGAAGGTGACCAGAGTTTGGGTGGGGCTGGTTTTTACCCACTGGCTTTGGTGAGAATGTGAAGCATCCAGTGTGTACCAAGGTTTCGGAACCATGGGAAAGGCGTAGGAAAACAAACATTCAGAGCCCCTGTAAAACGAGAAAGGAAAAACCAGCCCGTGTTGCATTCCATATCTCTGCTTGTTGCATTTTGCTAATATGGGGTTATTCTTTCTCACTGTTATGATGCAATTGTGTGCAAAGACAGTGGCTGAGTGAGCAGTAAGAGCTGGCTAGTAATGGCCTTATAAAAGAAAAAGGGTAATTCTCTGAAACAAAGATCACTGTAGTGTAGCACTGTGGATACTGTTAATTCTGCATAGGGAATCTTTGGAACAGCATGCTAATTACATGGCTGTAAGCAAAGCCCTGACTTCTGTTCCTGCACCATACCTTCATTGGACTTCACCAACCCACCCATACTCTATGTAAACCTCAGTTCTCTCATGCCTGTCATAAGTCACTCGATATCAGTGCAGTGACATTGAGGAGAAACGAGAGGTGTCTCTTGATTTTACTGAAAGTGGTGATCATTTTCACAGGTGCCTGAGATTTGGTATCTACTTTGTGTTCCTGATTCTTAGGTGAAAAATCTGAAACAGTTCCCTGTGCATTAAAAGAAATTATTTTGAGAGGACTCCTGCTCCATTGATTCAGCAGACCGATGCTGCAGAAAGTAACTGCGGAACCTCTCCTTTGCTGTCGGGGCTCTGAGCTTGAAGGGAGAAGGTGCAGTGGTGCCTAGAAGCGATATGCAAACCACCTCACATGCCAGCCTCTGGCCTCCTTCCCATCCCAGAGTCACAGGCAGGGGACCCAGTGACGATGATAAATCCATGTGTGGAGGTGTTTTACTTATTTTTCTCTCTGTAGGATTTCATGGTGCTTTAAAAAAAAAAAAAAGGCATTTTACAGAAAATAATGCCGGGGGAGGGGGATTTCGTAATGTTCTTAGGGAAAGTACAAAACAAATTTGCTTGTGACATTTCAATAAGCTGTGCTGCTATTGTCTTTGTTTGATGATGTAATTTTTTTTTCAATGATGGAGAAAAATTGCAACAAAGACCTTCTGGAAGATCCAATCCAATGTCTCTCTTGTTTTCCTTTCTTTTGTGGGGCTAAGCATGATTCATAGTGGCTGGGTTGGGAGCTCTGCTCTGGACCACAGATATTTTGTCCTGGGCACAGGATAGGTGCTTTCCCAAGCTTGCACTCATTTATGACATTCGTGGGCCTGTGGAAACTCACCGTCTTGCAGGAGGAGGAGGACAAAGCAATCCATGAAGAGAAACCTTTAAAAAACTAGGATTGTCAGTGCACATTTACTTTCATTTCCCTATTTTAACCTGATCTTGACTGTACATTGCTTGATTGTCACATTTTCTTGGTGAAACACTAAGTTTAGACATCGTGACAGGTCTTCCAGTATAAAATGAACAACCCCTTGGATGCTGACATTTCATGCTGTGTTTGGTTTTGCCCTTGCTATGCGTCTGCCAGCCATGGCCTTATTAATACTGAGTAGAGATAAGATGATGACCATTTTTGAGCACCCATTATCTACCAGTTTACAAACATCCTATTTACCCTTGCAAATGCAACCATAAGTTGACTGTCTTCATTTTACAGATGAAAACTTCGAGGCTCAAAGAGAATAGGAAATTCCAACCCAAGTTAATCAGTTCCAAACCTGAGTATCTCAATAGGCCATGTGGCTGCAGGGGACATATGCTTTAATGACTTTTCCAGTAAATGTAATGCGATTCTTTCTGACTTGTCCTCACCATCTCTCCTCCTCTTTTTGTGAGGGAGGCATGCCATGGTTTCAAAGGTGCATTCCCAACTGTGGGTCAGAGCAAGTGTAAGTGGTCTACAGTTCTTCTGTCTTCATGTCTTTGCACCTGCTATCCCTCTGGAAGTCCTCCTCACTGATGCACCACTTCTCCTATTCCAATACTATCTGACTCATTCAAGTCCTCAGAACTCAGCTGATGAGCTATCTCCAGGAAGTCTTTCCTTACTTCTCTCCACCCCCTTGGAGTTGGCTGCTTTCAACACAGCTTGAGCTCCCCTCAGTGATAGTGCTGCTTATGCTGGTTTTAACTGCTAGTTTCCTTGTCTGTTCCGTGCATATTAGAAGAGCCTCAGGGCAGAGATTGTGCCTTTCATTTCCATCCTCAGCACTCTACAGGGTACCCAATACATTATAGAAACTCAAATTATTGGTGGGGTAATCTTTTTCTTTTTCTGAGATGGAGTTTCACTCTTGTTGCCCAGGCTGTAGTGCAATGGCGCGATCTTGGCTTACTACAACCTCCACCTCCCAGGTTCAAGGTATTCTCCCGCCTCAGCCTCCTGAATAGCTGGGAGTACAGGCATGTGCCATCATGCCTGGCTAACTTTTTTTGTGTTTTTAGTAGAGACGGGGTTTCACCATATTGGTCAGGCTGGTCTTGAATCTGGTCTTGAATTCCTGACCTCAAGTGACCCATGCAACTTAGTCTCCCAAAGTGCTGGGATTACAGGTGTGAACCACTGCGCCCAGCCTTGGTGGGATAATCTTTTTTTGTTTTTTTTTTTGAGATGGAGTCTCGCTCTGTCGCCCAGGCTGGAGTGCAGTGGCCGGATCTCAGCTCACTGCAAGCTCCGCCTCCCGGGTTTACGCCATTCTCCTGCCTCAGCCTCCCGAGTAGCTGGGATTACAGGCGCCCGCCACCTGGCCCGGCTAGTTTTTTGTATTTTTTTAGTAGAGACGGGGTTTCACCGTGTTAGCCAGGATGGTCTCGATCTCCTGACCTCGTGATCCGCCCATCTTGGCCTCCCAAAGTGCTGGGATTACAGGCTTGAGCCACTGCGCCCGGCCGGTGGGATAATCTTATGACTTATTAATCACACATTTGCATCCTTCAAGGCTGATTAAATTTGTTCCGAAAGTAGAAGTCATTTGGAGCCAAAACTGGCAGTATAAGTAACTTATCCAACTCCTAAGTATCATTTTGGTCAAAACCAAGTTTGCCTGTAAAGTAAGGAGTTTGATTTGTATTTCAGATTTACAGTGAACTCCAATAGTTTAATCACAGTGATAGTTGTTGAAATAACTAGATTCTAAACATGACTACTATGAAGGACAGCTTTCATTTCTATGCATAGATAATGGAATGCTTATTTAAAAACCAATCTTATTACTGTAGATGGAGTTTGAGTGTCTGTATACTTCACAAATATGAGATTATGCTTTGCTCCTGTGCCCAAGGCAGGCATCATTCATCAATCAAATAATTCCTCCTCTACGAATCCAGGCACATTCTTAAAAATCTATTTTAAGGTTATACTCCGTTAGCATTCTCAAAATATGGCCTAGTGATCCAAGTAGGACTCTGAGATTCTTTCAGAGGGTCCATGAAGTCAGAATTATTTTCAGAGTAGTAGTAAGGTATTATTTACCTTTTCACTCTCATTTTCTCATGAGGGTACAGTATTTAGAATTGAGTAGCATTAGTCACTTAGAGTAACAGCAGCAAGGTAATCTGATACTTTACTGACCATCAAAAGAATTTCCAAAATAATAGTAAATGGGCCTGTATTTCTTAGAGAACTCAAAAGTACCCAGATATAAAATAATTGTATTTGAAAGGGCTTCTTATCCTCACAGGAGTGGATCATTACAATGACCATAAAACAATATTTATCTGGCCCTGCCCTAGCAGCTTTGTGGGGCAGCACCTACAGTTTCTCCCCAATTAGTTCTGAGAGTCCCGAGAGGGGTCTCACATGCACTATTTCTTGGCCATTATTCCACAAAGGGATCAACTTTCTAGAAGCCTTTTTGCCACTCCAGGACTGGATTAGATGGCCTTCCAATGATCCCCTGGTAACAGCAGTCACCCAGTTTTTGACATTTGTCATCTTCCCCACAGTGAGAGTTCCTAGAGGGAGCTCTCTTTCTCTTGATTTCATGTAATCTCATGGGCACAGTGCATAGATGTGGCAGGAGCTTGGAAGATAGTCACTGAATACAGAGCAAATCCAAAACTGTGGTGTTGAGCAAAGGGGCTCTGCAGAGAGAGGGAGCAGAAGGGAGCCCAAATTTGGGGTGAGCTAGACGGGAGGTCGGAGGATGCCGTGTTTAAGAGGAGTCCAGGACAAAGGATAGCAGTCCAGACAAATGGAAAGTATGTTGGGAGATTTCTGAAGACAGAATACCACAATGGCAGCTTTTTACCTGGTCACCTCTATGAACTTGCATCAACCAAAGAAGCCAGAGTGGTGCAAATACTCTTCAAACCAAACTATCCAGTTTTAAAATGCTGTGCACACCTGGCTGTATGGATCTGAAGTGGCATACAGGTCAGCATCCATACATGATCTTCGTGTGAAATATTTCAAATTTTGGATGACTTGTTCTTATACATTTAAAAAGACGTAAGAATCTAAAACTAAAAAAAAATTGTCACACAAGTTATTAGGAAGACACCTGTTTATTAAATGAATTTTAAAGGTCATTATTCATTGTTTGGAATCATGCAGGATAAGTAGGGATTTTTCCTCACTTGGAATGTGGTAATATTCAAATATTTTCCAATAAAATAATTGATGCTGCTGTCTGTAAAACGCCTATATTGATGGCTCTTTGGAATTGTTTTGCAAATGCTTGAAGCAAAAAGTAACCACAGGACCTCAATGATATACAAATTTATTTTGAAATGAAGAACCTTTTTTAACATTCTAACATCAACAGTCTTAGTTGGAAACGTAAGAAATAGAAATATGCATAATGCCAGCATAACTTATGGCTGCATGTTTCAGTATTTTATATAGAACATTAATCAGTGCCTTAAAGAACATTTTGTTCTTCAGTTATTTGATTTCATAGAAAAGTAACAGGCCATTTCATTATTTCCATGAGTGAATATGAACCCACTAAATTTTTTCCCACTGAATTACAGCTGAGGAAAATAGGAGAAATAGCTAAGGGCAACAGCAACTGGTTAAGATTGTATAATCCATTCATTCATTGAATAAATATTTATGGATCCCTATTATGTATGAGACCTTGGGAAAATGATGGAACAACTAGGTCACGATCACTGCCCTCAAAGTTTTGCGCTTATCCTACCTACAGAGTTAGGTAGCTCTGAGCAATGTGCTCTAGGGAGGTAAAAAGCTGGCAGTAAGACTGTCTATGATTGGGTTCAAAAGTACAAGAAATTACCACAAAAGTGATAGGAATTAAGAGAGTGTGAGGATCAGTTTGCATTGTGTCAGTCAAGGCAGGCTTCCTGTGAGACAGGGCATCTTAAAGACAGTATAGGACTTGTTAGGTAGCAGAGAAATCTGAAAGGCTCCAAAGCATAATTCTGCTTTAAATATTCTGATCAATATTTAAGATTGATTTGTTTGTCCAGAGAATACGTCAAATATATCCTCATTTGAGATTACTTTGTTATAAGTAATTTTCTGTGAAGGGGGGAATGCTTTAAAATGACTAAAACAAATTATGAACTCTAAGCCAAACTTAAAACAAACAGAAAATCGGTGCTACTGGTCACCAGCTTCAACAGGAATTGTAACTCTTTCTGAAAGCAAGTGTGATTGAATAATACACAGTATATTAACTTTTCTCCCCTCTCCCTTTACTTCCCCCTTTCTTCTTATCTTGCGTCAAGCAGATCCCAGATTTTGGCTTCATTTCCTCTAGGGAGAAGCACAATGGTAGGAGTATTCCTGATTGTTTCAAAAGTCAGTCTCACAAGATTTCATTTGACAGGGAGCAGAGTGATTTGGAATGCAGTGATGGAAAAGAGAGATTTCCCTTTCAGGTTGGGGACAGGGCAGAGAGAATTCTGGAGTCCCACACCGGGGGCCTGTGTGTAGCCCCCTGAAAAGAAAGGACAGCACAGTGGACTTGAGCATAGAAGACCCAAGGCAGCCCTGCCAGAGGGCGAGTGGCAGTGTGGGTAGGTGCAGGGTCCCAAGATCCCAGTCCAAACCTTCTAAGAAAAAATTCCCCATGCTCCCAGTTGGGTGGGTCTTGAAACTGATGTCATGATGATTTACAGAAAATAAAGTGCTTCACCACTTCTTGGAGATCTAAACCTTTTTTTTCTCCTTCTGACTAAAATGGTTCTTCTTCTTGGTTTGAACCTGAATCATGTTGTTTCTTGGGTGGAAACAGAAGATCATTTTTCTCCCTGATTTGTGTAAAGATTCACACCATAGAAACACTTTGTAATTATGCATTGTGCCATGAAATGGGCAGTCTCTTTTTGAGAAAGGGTTGGGGGGGCAGTTTCCTGTAGCTAGAGGCCAGAAGCACCTGCAACTGAGCTCCTGCTTTCCAGCCTCTTTCTGCCTTGGTGGGTGGGTGTGGGAGAGCCAGAGACAAGAGACTTTCAAATGCTGAGCTGAATCTGCCTCCCGTGTTAGGAAAAAGGAAAGGGAATGGGGGCAGAACAGTGAGACTTCTGTGGAGAGAGGGATTCAGCTGGTCCCACAGCCAAACCAGCTTCCAGATCCTGGCTCCAGACCCCTCAGGGCCTGGCTGCCCTCTGGGAAGCTAGACATATATTGAATGCCCACTCTTGGGCAGCTTCAATCGCTCAGCCCTGTGGGAGCTGGGATGCGGGACCAATTTTCTGCCCACACGTGGAAGGGCTGGGACAGGGAGGGGACCCTATAAGACCAGCCTTTCCAAAGGGTCAACTGAGTGCTCTAGACAAAATAACTCATCCATGGCATCTGAGGCATGTGTGAAGCCAGCTTGACCAGAGGACCTTTGAAGAAGACTCAAGGCCAGACACTGAAAACATTTGGCTTCAATTCAGTGCATCTCAAACTAGTGCGAGGGCAGAGGGGGTCAGTTGGCACTAAATTATATGCCAAGCCCCAGCAATATATCAGATTTTGTACCTCTGCCTAAGAAGCTCCCATTTGTTGAAAGGGAGACAGACAATGTTTTTTTGCAGTTGTGGAATAGGGCGACAAACATATAGAAATATCAGTGACTTTATGAAAGCTACAAAGCAGGTCCTCTGCTCATGTATCTCCCTAGTTTATTTGTTGTTTCATTTAGGTTCAGGGGGTACATACGAAGGTTTGTTACATGGATATGCAGTGAACCCTCCATCCAAGTAATGAACGCTGTACCCACTAGGTAACTTTTTAGCCCTCATCCCCCTCCCTCCTTCCCCCATTTTGGAGTCCCCAGTGTCTATTATTTCCATCTCTGTGTTCATGTGTACCTATTGTTTAGCTCCCACTTATCAGTGAGAACATGTGGTATTTGGTTTTCTGTTTCTGAGTTAGTTCACTTAAGATAATGGCCGCCATCTCCATCCATGTTGTTGCAAAGGACATGATTTCGTTCTTTTTTATGGCTGCATAGTATTTCTCAGAGAATATATACCACATTTTCTTTATCTAATTATCTGTTGATAGACACGTAGGTTGATTCCATATCTTTCTATTGTGCATAGTGCTGTGATAAACATATGAGTGCAGGTATCTTTTTGATATAATGATTTTTTTTCTTTGTGTAGACACCCAGTGGTGAGATTCCTGGGTCAAATGGTTGTTTTATTTTTCTTTCTTTGAGATATCTCCATACTGTTTTCCATAGGAGTTGAACTAATTTACATTCACACCAACAGTAAGTGCTCCCTTTCTCTGCTTCCTTGCCAACATCTTTTATTTTATGACTTTTTGATAGTAGCCGTTCTGAGTGGTTGTGAAATGATATCTCATTGTGCTTTTAATTTGCATTTCTCTGATGCTTAGTGATGTTGAACACTTTTTAATATATGTGTTGGCCACTTGTATGTCTTCTCATGGGAAGTGTCTACTGTGTCACTTTTTTAATGGGTTTTTTTTTCTTGTTCATTTGAGTTCATTATAGATTCTAGATATTAGTCTTTTGTTGGATGCATACTTTTCAAATATGGTCTCCCTTTTTAACCTAAGACTGTCTGCTTACTTTGTTGACTCTTTCTTTTGCTGTGCAGAAATTCTTTAGTTAATTAAGTTCCATTTGTCTACTTTTGTCTTTGTTGCATTTGTTTTTGAGGTCTTAGTCATAAATTCTTTCTCCAGGACAATGTCCAGAAGAGTTTTTCCTAGGTTTTCTTCTAGGATTTTTATAGTTTTAGGTCTTACATTTAAATCTTTAGTCCATATTGTTACTTTTTGTATATAACAAGAGATGTGGGGTCCAGTCTCATTCTTTTGCACATAGCTATTTAGTTTTCCCAGTACCATTTGTGTCCTTTCTCTATTACCTGTTTTTACTGACTTTGCCAAAGATAAAGTTGGTTGTAGGTATGTGGCTTTATTTCTGGGTTCTCTATTCTGTTCCATTTGATCTATATGACTATTTTTGTACCAGTACCATGCTGTTTTGATTGCTATAGCCTTGTAGTATAGTTTGAAGTGAGGTAATGTGATGGCTTCAGCTCCATTTCTTTTGCTTAGGATTACTTTGGCTATTTGGGCTCTTTTTTGTTCATATGAACTTTAGGATTGTTTTTTCTAATTCTGTGAAAAATGACATTGTTAATTTGATAGAAATTATGCTGAATCTGTAGATTGCTTTGGGCAGTGTGATAGTCACTTTAACGCTATTGATTATTCCAATCCATGCACGTGGGATGTTTTGGATGTTTTTCCATTCGTCTGTGTCATCTACAATTTCTTTCATCAGTTTTATAGTTCTCCTTGTAGAGACCTTCCACATCCTTGGTTAAATGTATTTCTAGGTATTTTATATGTTTTTGTGGCTATTATAAATGGGATTGAGTTCTTGATTTGGTTTTCAGCTTGAGTGTTTTTGGTGTCCAGAAATGCAACTGATTTTCGGATGTTAATTTTGTATCCTAAAACTTTACTGAAATTGTTTATCAAATCTAAGAGTCTTGAATGAATCTTTAGGGTTTTCTAGGTATAAAATCATGTCATCAGCAAATAGATAATTTGACTCCCTCTTTTCCAAGTTGGATGCTTTTTATTTCTTTCTCTTGCCTGATTGCTCTGGCTAGGACTTCCAATACTATTTTGAATAGGCAGGGTGGGAGTGGACATCCTTATATTGTTCCAGTTCTTAGGGAAAATAATTTCAACTTTTTTTTATTCTTGATGTTGGCTGGGGGTTTGTCATATATGGGCTCGTACTATTTTGAGGTATATTCCTTTGATGTCTATTTTGTTGAGGATTTTTGTTTCTATGAAAGGATACTAGATTTTATCAAAGGCCTTTTCTGTATCTATTGAGATGATCATATGGTTTTTGTTTTTAATTCTGTTTATGTGGTGAATCACATTTATTTATTTGCATATATTGAACCATCCTTGTATCCCTAGAATTATCTTTTGATGTGCTATTGGATTCAGTTTGCTGGTATTTTGTTGTGGAACTTTACGTCTATATTTACCAAAGATATTGGCCTGTAGCTTTCTTTCTCTGTTGTGTCCTTGCCAGAGTTTGGTATCAGGATGATGCTGATTTCATAGAATGAATTAGGAAAGAATCTCCCCTCCTTGATATTTGGGAATGGTTTCAATAATATTGGTACCAGCATTTCTTTTTACATTTGATAAAATTTGGCTGTGAATCCAGTTTGTCTTGGGCTTTTTTTTTTTTCTTTAGGAAAATTTTAAATCACAGAGTCAATTTTATTACTCGTATTGGTCTGTTCAGGATTGCTGTTTTTTCCTGATTCATTCTTGGAAGGTTGCATGTCTCCAGGAATTTATTAATTTCTTCTAGATTTTCTAGTTTGTGTGCCCGGAAATGTTCATAGTAGTCTCTGGTGATCTTTTTTTCTTTCTGTGCAATTGTAATGTCATTTTTATTATTTCTGATTCTGTTTATTTAAATCTTCTCTCTTTTTTAAAGTGGTTAATCTAGCTAGTGGTCTATCAATTTTGTTTACCCTTTCAAAGAACCAATTTCATTTCATCGATCCTTGGTATAATTGTTTTTTGTCTCAGTGTCATTAAGTTCTGTTCCAATCTTTGTTAGTTCTTTTATTCTGCTAGCTTTGGGTTTATTCTTATTTTTATAGTTTCTTGATGTGTGATGTTATGTTGCTAATTTGAGATCTTTCTTTTTGATGAAGGCATGAAATGCTATAGTCCTCCCTCTTAATACTGCTTTTTCTGTGTCCCAGAGGTTTTGGTATGTTGTGTCTCTATTTTCATTTGTTTCAAAAACATTTTGATTTCTGTCTTAATTTCATTGTTTACTGAAAACTCTTTCAGGAGCAGTTGTTTAGTTCCCAAGTACTTGTGTGATTTTGAGAATTGCTTTTGGTAATGATATCTGATTTTAATCCATTGTGATCTGAGAAGATACTTGATATGATTTCATTTTTTTGAATTTATTGAGACTTGCTTTATGGTTAAGGATATGGTCAATTTTACAGAATGTTTTATATGCAGATAAGAAAAATATATATTCTTCAGTTGCTGGGTAGTATGTTCTGCAGATGTTTTTAGGTCCATTTGATCAAGAGTCCAGTATAAATCCAGAGTTTGTTTGTTTGTTTTCTGCCTTGATGATCTATCTAGTACTGTCAGTGGAATGTTGAAGTCCTTCACTACTTTTGCATGGCTGTCTATATCTTTTCTTAGGTCTAGTAGAATTTGTTTTATAAATCTGGGTGCTCCAGTGTTGGGTGTGTATATATTTAAGATAGTTAAGTCTTCTTTTCTAGTTAAATTCTGTTTTATCTAAGAATAGCAATTCCCTATTTTTTGTTTTTCATTTGAGTGATAAAACATTTTTCATCCCTTTACTTTGATACTGTGGGTGTCTTTATACATTAAGTGGGTGTCTCGTAGGCAGCAGATGGTTGGGTCTAATTTTTTAATCCAATTTGCCAGTGTATATCTTTTTTTTTTTTTTTTTTTTTTGAGACAGAGTCTTGCTCTGTCGCCAAGGCTGGAGTGCAGTGGCACGATCTCGGCTCACTGCAAGCTCCGCCTCCCAGGTTCACACCATTCTCCTGCCTCAGCCTCCTGAGTAGCTGGGACTACAGGCGCCCACCACCTCGCCTGGCTAATTTTTTGTATTTTTAGTAGAGACGGGGTTTCACTGTGTTAGCCAGGATGATCTCAATCTCCCGACCTCGTGATCTGCCTGCTTTGGCCTCCCAAACCAATGTGTATCTTTTAAGTGGAATAATTAGGCTGTTGACATCCAATGCTAATATTGACCTGTGAGGTTTGTTCCTTTGTAGTGTTGTTAGCTAGTTGCTTTGTAGTCTCAATTGTATAACTGTTTTACAGGATCTGTGAACTTTGCACTTTTGTGTGCTTTTATGGTAGTGAGTATTGTCTTGTCTTTTTGTTTCTGTTTAGAACTAATTTGAGCATTTATTGTAGGCTAGGTCTAGTGGTGATGAATTCCCTTAGCATTTACTTGTCTGGGAAAGACTTTATTTCTCTTTTGTTTATGAAACTCAGTTTATTAGGATATGAAATTTTTGATTGGCATTTTTTTTCTTTAAGAAGTCTAAAGATAGGCCCTCAATGTATTCTGATGTGTAAAACTTCTCCTGAGAAGTCTGCTGTTAGTCTGATGGGATTTTCTTTATAGGTGATTTGACCTTTTTATCTAGCTGCCTTTAAGATTTTTTCTTTAGCATTGACCTTGGATGGTCTGATGTCTGTATGCTTTGGCGATATTCATCTTATATAGTGTTTGCAGGTGTTTTCTGAAATTCTTAACTGGATGTCTACCTCTCTAGCAAGATCAGATAAATTTTCTTGAATTATTGCCTCAAATATCTTTTCCAAATTGCTTACTTTTTCTTCTTTTCCTGTCTCAGAAATGCCTATAAGTCACAGGTTTGGTCACTTTTACATAATTCCATATTTCTTGAAGGCTTTGTTCATTAATATATATACATATATATATATATTTATATATATATATATATATATATATATATATATTTTCTTTATCTGACTGGGTTAATTAAAAGGACTGGTCTTCAAGCTCTGAAATTCTTCTGCTTGATCTAGCCTATTGTTAAAGCTTTCAACTGTATTTTGAAATTACTTTAGCCAATTTTTTATTTCCAGAAATTTTGTTTGTTTTTAAATATAACCACCTCAGTCGGGTATGGTGGCTAATGCCTATAATCCCAGCACTTTGGGGGGCCAAGGCAGGCGGATCAGTTGAGTTTAGGAGTTTGAGACCAGACTGGCCAACATGGTGCAACTCTGCCTCTACTAAACCTACAAAAACTAGTCAGGCATGGTGGCAAGCACCTGTAATCCTAGCTACTGGGGAGGCTGAGACAGGAGAATTGCTTGAATCCAGGAGGCAGAGGTTGCATTGAGCTGAGATCGTGCCACTGCACTCCATCCTGGATGACAGAGCAAGACCCTGTCTCAAATATAAATATATATATGAATATATATGTTGAATTGTTTTTCTGATTTCTTTATGGTTGTTTTCAACTTTCTCTTGGATCTCATTGATCTCATTGAACTCTTCCTTACAGTCCATATGTTGAGTCCTCTATCCATCATTTCAGAATTTTCATGTTGGTAAGGATCCATTGCTAGAAAGCTAGTGTGATCCTTTGTGTCAGAACTGTCTTTTTGTACTGCTAGAGTTCCTGTGGTGATGCCTTCTCAACTAAAGAAACTGTCACTTCTTACGTTTGAATTTGCTATTGTTTGGCTAAGACATTTTTTTAAATTTATTTTTCCCTGGAAGGTATGACTGAGTTGTATGTTGTGTATGACTGTTTGGTTTCATTTCTGGGTGCTTTCAGGGGACCAAGTCTCTGTATGGGTTCCTTGGTTATGGATAGCTTTTATGCGGTGGTTTTTTCAAATGCTGCTTGTTGGAGTGAGGTATTGGGTCTATAACACACTCTATTGATACATGTTGACACATTGTCTTCTACAGGACTGGGAGTGTGGAGGTCTTAGGAAGCTTGTCTCCTGTGCTAGCGCTGTGCCCTTCTGGCAGGGTTTTTATTTGGTGGTGCAGTTTGGTCTCCATGCCAGTAGGTGGCACTAAAGAGTAAGAGCTGGCTAGCCCTTGGGTAGCCTGGTGGAGAGTGGAGGAATCTGCCCTTACCGGCAGTGCTGTTGGGGTGAGGGGGTGGGGATGTTGTGTTGGGATATGTAGAGGTCTTGGGGCTAGGGGCAGGAGTAGGGGGCCGCACCAGCTCCTTGCCCTGGACAGGCAAGAACACAATCTGTTTCCCTATCATGCCTCTGTCACAGGGCTCAAGACCTTCCGTTTGTGTAGACATTGTCCTTTAGCTTCTGGCTACAGTGTGAGTGAGGTCTGCAGTAATGCTGGTGGCTACCACCGAAATGGGCTTGGGACAGAGCCTCTTCCCCCACTCTGCAGCTTGTCTGCCATCCATTTTCGGGATGCTGCCACTCTGTATAGGAAGAAAGAGATAGGTCCCGCCCTTCATGCAAGCCTGGGTATCATGGGCTCACTTTTAACAGGGGTACAGTTGCTGCAAAGAGCCCTGGAAAGGCTCTCTCTAAGTGCACTCACGCCAGTTCCCATCAGGGAAAGCCTCTGCTGTGACTGCAACGGTGGACAGGGGAGTGGAAGATGACTCCCTCTCCATGTTTGTCCCTGGTCCCTGGTGCTGCCCCCTTTAGCAACTGGCATCACACCAGTGTGTTCTTGTGTTTGTTTGTTTGTTTGTTTGTTTTTTACCAAGGAGATCTTGTACTTTCCCTTCCCCTCTCCTCCCTGGTTTATTGTTATAACATGTAGAGAACTGGCTATCCTTGCAGCAAGACAGCATGATGTGACTCCCATTAAATAAAAACAATGCTCGCTGCTTACAGTGATAGGGGATTCTGGCCACTTCTATACTTTAAGCCCAGGCTTCTGGGTCTTTTCTGACAAAGAGACCCATAGATGTCCCAAAGGTGATTAGAACAAAGTAAGAGGAGGCCTCTTAAAAAGATTTTTTAAAAAATCAAGAGATTAGAATTTTCTGGGTTAGAATCCCCCAAAGATACTGTATATGAAGCCCTTGCCTCTGTGTTAGGTACACACACACACACACACACACACAATTAATGACTCTATTCTTAAATATTTAACTATTTATTATTCACTATTAAAGAGTAAACATTTGATTACTTCTAGTATTATTAGTTTTATTCTCTGCTGTTATCTATACAGAAAAGTATAAAGGATCCGGTGGAAAAGCCTCACAAGTCATTGTTTGGCCGCTGAAGGCAAATCTGCTTCCTCTAAGAGTACATATCCCTTTTCAACTGGCTTTCTTTTCTTTTTTAATTTGTTTATTTTTATTCCAAAGAGAAACTGAAGAGCCTTTCAACAGTTGCTGTCCCATCGAGGAGTTTAAGCTTGCCAGTCTGTCATGTGCATCAGAACCAAAATGCAATTACTCTTTGCTGTGTGTGTGTGTGTGTGTGTGTGTGTGTGTGTGTGTGGCATCCTAGGTACCAGACAACTTCAGTGATTTGCTCAAGGTCACACCCACCAGCAGTAGGTGATGGGGCTGGGATGTAAAATTAAGACATGTTTAACTCCAGATCTCACATTCTTCTCATTCTTCTTATTGACACTTTGCTGCCATGAAGCCTCTAATCTACTCTGAAAACCACATGAAATAGAAGGAATCAGGGCTCCAGGAGGTACCACCCACTTCTCTGCACCACATGGGGCTAGGTCATCTTATCTCTTCCCCAAGTCACTGGACTTGGATGAGTTTTCTGTGGCCAGACTACTGACTCCAGAGGTTAGGAGTTCTTCTTCCCACGGGTAGAAAATGAGCAGCAAACAACATGGGTGCTATCTGCCAATGGAGACTTACTCCCAAGCTCTCCTTTTGCTGGATCTTGGCTAGAGCATGCAAACAAGAGTCAGGTTCAAGGAAATGGGATGCATGGTAATGATTCATACCTGAACACAAACAGCACTCCCCCCTCCCTCCCGTTGGGTCCACTTTAGGTGAGGAAGCGCATCAGCTCTCAGGTTAAGATCTGGCTATAATACTACAGTGGTGCCAGGGAAAGTCAGAAAATTCCCAGCTAACATGCCAGGAAGCCCAGGATAGGCAGTGTGACTTGCCCAAGGTCGCAAAGGGACACGGCGAGGTAACATCTTTACTTTCCTCTTATTCTGTCTCCCTCTTTTATTCCCTAAGACCCATCGTTTTAGAAGCAGCAAAGGGCAAAGGTCTGGTAGAGGGAAGTGGGTGGACTTACCCTTTATGTCGACATTTAGAATACCACCCACACTGGACCTCCTAACCACACCAGACCTCCCAACCCTGATGCTTTTTCTTCACTATATGTGGCTCCCAGAGAGAGAAAATGGAGGTGACAGGTTCCTTCTCCCCCTCTCCCTCCTTCTTTTTCTCTTTCCTTGCATATTCCTGAGCTCTGTGATTAATCTCCAGCATGCGAAATAACTGACCTTTAGCCAGAGGCTCCTCTTGCAGGTTGAGAGGGTTTGGCTGCAGGTGGTACTGTTGTAGCTATCATCTTCATCTGTTTCATAAAGATCCTTTTAAGTTTTGCGTGATTCTATTCAAAAACACCTCTTGGCATTTAGAGATCATTTCACATTGAGAGAGGCCACTTCTCTCTGGTCTTGGGAGGCCAGGAAGACTGACCTGGGGCAGGTTTGGGAGCTGGGAGTATTAACGGTATTTGTGTGCACTTTGGGATTCAGTCTCTCTATGCTTTGTGAATGTTTACAGTTTTTCTTTCCTTTTTTTCCCCCCTAAAAGGTCCATCACATGAGTCTTGCAGGGTATAGGAGGCGTGGGTAGTGATGGTGCAGAAATGGGCTTCACGTGCGATGGGCCTTGAGCAGTGTGCCCTTCTTTAGCAGGGATGTGACAGGCAGTGGCATCAGATCCCATTTTCCGGCCTTGTGCAGAATTTGTGCCGCTGCCCTGCCAAGCCAGGCAAAGGACTCGAAGGCCCTATTTCCTGGGTCCACGTGAGTCAGGAAAACCTTCCTTTGTCGGTCATTGGATAATTACAATAAAAGGGGTCTTGATCCCTTCACTGCTGTCAAACAGCAGGTTCCTCCCTGCCCTCACAGTCGGCCGGGTCACTCCACTGAGAGCCCTGCATCACCAGGGGCAGGCCCCTGCTGTCCTGCTCTCCCAACCACCCCCGTTCAAGATGTTTTTCTGAGTCCCGAATCACCATTCCTGTTTACTTCCAAACTCCTCCTCAGGAACCAGCCATCTTCATCCAGTTTGTCTGAATGCGATGAAACAATATACGGAAACCATCCACTTTGCTGTGGCTTACAATCGTGGGAAGAGCCACAAAATAATATTTCTCTGGTACTGCCCCCTGCTGCTCTGTGGGGCTCCAGACCTCCCCAGTGTTCTCTCAAATAGTCCCAAGAGTCCCCTGACAGTGACTCTTTCATGAATTACTCATTGTTTTCCTCTTTTGCTGCTCATCTGGGTGAGGGTTCCAAGCTGCTGCCAATCTTCAAACTGACAGGAAGGCCATGGAAGATGCCAGAAGGTCTTGTGGCTGAAGATTAGCTACAGACACCTAGCTAAGGTCCAGGGAGGTGCTTGTGCCAAAGGCATTTAAAGCATCACTATCAAGCCTGCTGCTGCTGTTCACACTGCCTTGAGTCGCCAGGGAGATGTCACATATTTTCTGTGTGTGTGTCAGTAAGACTCAGGAGTGGCTATTTCTAGTCATTTACATTTTGGTGACTGTCTATATAACTCAGATTTTCACTTTTTTTCATAGGTCGGACCTTGGAAGAACCAAGGAGAGGAGAAGCCTCAAGCCCTCTGTAGTGAAGAGCCAGGAGAAGGGACATGCAGGGGCTCAGAGTCTTTCTGGTCTCCACTGGGGAGGGAAGAAATGGGGAATAAGACAATTGGGTCCAAATCACAGTCCCCACAAAAAACTCACTGCAGGTTATCAAATTTGAACTCAAAGACTTAGACCTGCCAATATAGGGACAGAGAATGTTGAGGTCACTTAGCCTAACCTTCCACACAAAGCCCTGATCGCGTCTGTAGCAATCCAGATGGATATTTCTCTAGCTGCTGTTTGCACATTTCCAACCTGAGTGAAAAAGGTCTGGAATGGAATTCCATATTCCTGCTGTGGCACCCCTACACTTGCAAGCCAAGTTCTCCTTGGTTTATGTAAAATAGAAAGCATTGTCTCCCACCACACACTTTGGGGCCCCAGGAATGTATTTTGGGAAAGTCTTTACCTCCTAATCCCTGCTAGCTAACACATGGCCATCTCTGGGAGTTGAAACTTTCTGGTAGTTACCATTGCCAGGCTTCCAGCTTTATCAGCTGCTGAGTGCACGGAGGCTGGCACGCCACTGAACTGACAGAGGGGAATAAAAGAGAAATGAGGTTACGAGGATAAAAGGCACAAAATATGCACCTGCCAAGAGGTTGGATGGAGGCAGCAACAGTCAGGGTGGTTTCAAACTTAGTGTTCAATCTTCTAAAGGACATTTGGGTTTCAACCGAAGGGAGAATGTGGACATTTCATTTATTTACTCCTTCACCCAACACATATTTACTGAATGCCTACTGTATGCTGGGCGTGTTTCTCCATGGTGGAGATCCAGAGAGAGAGGTAAGACATTGTTTCTCACCAAAGGACCTCACTATCTAGTGAGGGTAAAACCATGAAGCTGATCAATGTTACAGGATGTGGCCAGTGCCATGAGAGAGGGATGCCAAGTGTTGGGGTAGAGGTCACACACAGATGAAGGAGGCAGGAGCCATGGCAGGCTTCAGAAAGAGGCCTTGCAGCAGCTGGCTTAGGGGTATGGGTAGGTGAGGGTTCCAGGCACAGTGGAACCATAAGCAAAAGCACAGAGATGCAGCAGTGAACTATGAGCCACGGGGTGCTGTTATAATGGAAAGACCAAGATGAGGGTGTGAGGGTAGCCAGGCCCATCGCCACTCAAATACCATGTTGAGGAACTTGGACTTTATCCTGCAGGCCATGAGGCAGCACTGAAGTTTCGTGAGGAAGGGTGAGGCCAAAGAGGGGAGTCCCACAAAAACTTGGTCTAGGACCACAAACCCAGAGCCACATCGTGACTGTATAAAGAGCTTCCAGTCCTGTCAGGGAGGAAAGCAAGAGTTCATACATACGATTGGGTGCAAGAGACTTCTTTGCCCAGCTAGAAAACAGCTTCTCAGAGATGCAAACCTAGTTATTTTGAACTCTGACTCAATGGCTTTTGTTTCTCAGAAACAAATTCTACAAAGTTTTCTGGATTTTTTTTAGCTGTGGATTTGAGACAGGAGCTGCTAGCACATTTCAGTTCTCATTTCATCAGCAACTATGTACATGCTCATCAGTTACTGTCTACAAGCCCTTTCTTCTTTCCTCCCTTTCTCTCTTTCCTCTCCTTACCCCTCCTTCTCTCCCTTACTTTCATATTGATTGACTGTCCATTCATCAATGTGAGCAAAAACTCATTAGTAATTCTTTCCACCAAGGGAACCCCTGACCTTTTAGAGGTTTCTCTATGTCATTCCTACTTAGGCAAGGCCAAACAGACTGGGCTCCTTCATAAGAACAGAAGTGAATGGGATGAAGAGTGAAAATATGCCCGAGGGTGGGAGCTAGTCCTCCTCTTTATAGAGTTTGGTTGTGAGGAGCTGTCGTGTGGGAAAAATGTGGGACATTTTTATGGTGTAGACCATCAATCAAGTAGGTAACCAGGAGGTAGATGTCGAATCTTGACTCTTCTCCCGACACAGTGTCCACTGCCATTGATTGACAGAGTGGTCTTCCAAAGAAAACATCAATTTGGTTAACAATAGCAGAGAGACCCCCATGCTGGAACAGTAAGGTTGCTTCTCAGTGTCAGCCTTTCATTTTGCCTCGCTTTGGCCTCCAAATTGCAGCTTTATTCTTTTCTCTTTTGTCAGGTGCATGCATGGGGTTTAGGTGTGTCAGAGGTATTTGCCTGCCACGGGAGATCCTGGAAGGCAGAGTCCCATAATGTTATAATGTTAGCTGAAAAGAACCTTAGAGATGAGCTTTGCAGTCACTCAACAATTTTTTTTTAAGAAAATATTTGTTTGCTAAGCTGTGTGTTACCTTCTGGCTCTGGCCCTCAGGTGAACAAAGAATAAGGCACAGTGTTCTGTGTGTCCAGCCCCAGGTCTGCCCAGTTTGGGACTATTGAGAACACTGACAAAGAATATAGCTTTGAATATAAAAAACAACAGTTACTCTTCTGAGAAAGAAAACTCATATTTATTGAGTGTCTATAGGCGCCAGCAAGTATGAAGCACTTGGCATATATTAGCTTGGTTTATACTCATAACCATTCTGTGAGGTAAGGATGATTATTCTTATTGTATGGAAGAGAAAATACATGCCAAACAAGGGAATTTTCCCACAGTTACAAAGCCAGTAAGTGCCAAAGTCATGATTCAAACTCAAACCAGCTCTTTCCAAAGTCAACGCCCCTAAGGCACGAGAGAAATACATTAGGATCCTAGAGAGAAGAAAAATGCCAAGGTGGAGAGAAGGACAATTGAGAAGTCTCACAAACTTCCGAATATGAATATGAGTAGAAGGAAAAAAGGACCATCACAAAATAGAATAAGCACAAATATCTTATTTTCCTATACCCAACCTCCTCCCCCCCTTTTTTTTATTAGGACTCATAAAATTCAGTAGTTATCTGGCTCAGTAGTATTTCTCTTCTAAACGATGTGTTTAAAATATGCATGTTAAATTTCATTTCTGGTCTTTACAAGACCAGAAACACATGAGACCTCTTCACCATTAGGCTGAGCCCATTGCATTTTTCAGAGATTCCACAAAAATTTCTGAGCATTTCAGCTATCTACAGTGATGAGGGAATTTTGTGCACTCCACATTGCTTTCTAGTACTAGTGACATAGACATTTAGCACTCACTACAGCAACTCCCTGGGAGATACTTTTCTGAAGGTTAATCTTGATCACAGACTTTCACTCACATCACTCACTGACTTTTGAAATGAAAAATCCCAGCCATTTCTATATTTTTTTGATTCTCACGGTAGGTTTGGGATGGGAGATGGAACAAGAACTCCAGAAAATTATTTACTTGGCTTTTTCTCTAAACTACTATGATTTTCTATCAGCCAGGAGAGAGCAATCTCTTGCTTAGCTTTGGAAATAGATGAGCAAAAAATACATTGGATGGCTCAGGGATAGTTGGTGGGTATATGGTGGAGTGGGGGGGGTGTGTGTGTGTGCGCACGCATGTGTGTATACTGAGGCTGGGCTGAAGGCATTTTTCCTCAGGGAATGACCACTGAAAACCACCTCTCCTGCAAGGTTAACTTCTTATAGGAGAATTAAAAACCAAGAAATTAGGTACTCGCTTTAACTATTATAATGAGAAATGAGAAATGATTCTGACCACTAATATCAAAAATCACAATATTAGTTCAATTTCTTAAAGCTTACTTCTCAACTTAGATTCTGTTAGCTATTCAACAAACACTTCTGCCGTGCAAGAACAGTTCAAAAAACATTTAACTGAGGCACACTATATTGTTCTACTGTTTTTCTCCTTGCCTAATGGTTGCTTCCAACTAGACCTGAAAATTTGGGGTGATATACAGGGCAAGAACTATAATTCCTGTATCCTCTCAGGCTCTGCTCACCCACCCACAAGTTGCCTAAAAAACTTTACATTTTTGCCAACTCTTCAAATCACTTTTCTCTCAAGCTTGTATTAGAGAATAGGTTACCTGTTCCCCTGAAATCCTATTCATCTCCCACTTGATTATGGGCAACTTAATTTATTGTAGTGCCCCAGTGAAGCCTGGCCAATAGTAGGCAGTCAATGAATATCGGCAGAAGAAAGGAAGGGTGGATGGGAAGGGAAAACCCGTGGCCCCAAGTCATTATGAAATTCACACTAAAGGATGGAGCAAACCCCATAAAAATCACTTGTGAAGGAAAAGAAAATGATGAGAGAGTTGGAAAAATTAGATCTTAACCCTGAGATTCAACAGGCAGAAGCTAGTTCTGTGTCTCTGAGTGGGATTCAAATGCAGTGTTAAGAGGAATGGCCCAAAGGGCAGTTTAACTGAATGGAACTTTGGCAAAGGCAAGGTGCCACAGCAACCCCCAAATGTTGGGAGAGAGTCTTTGGGAAACTTTGATCACACTCAAACTCCAAGTGAATGTGACTCTTCTACAGTCACTACTCATTTTTCCTGTTCATCTCCCACTTGATTATGGGCAACATAATTTATCTTAGTGCCCCAGTGGACACTGACAAATAGTAGGCAGTCAATGAATATGGACAGAAGAAAGGAAAGGAGGATGGGAAGGAAAGGAGAGAGGGAAGGGATAGAGGGAGAGAGGAGCTTAGCATGATGAAAGCATGTGTACAGAAATAAATGAAACAAAAATCAAATGAACAGCATGACCTGGCTCAAGAGACAGCAGAAATGCCCAGAAAATTGTGTGGAATCTGAAGAATGCAATGGGCTCAGCTCAATGGTGAAGAGGTCTCCTATGTCCCTTGTGGCCAAGACAAACCAGGCAAACCTGAGGCTGGACACACAGAAGAGATATTTTTCTCCTCTCTTTCTTGCATCTTCAAACTTTCTAACTTCCTCTTGTATGAAGGCACCTAGACTAGAATTAGTGAGTTTCCTTTTGTGACTTGGAAGTTGTGGGAAGGTAGAATCAGTCAGGAAATGAGGTGTCAGTAGGTTCTTTAGCAAACTAAACCAGTAGATGGCTAAAAAGGACTTGGTTACTTTGGGTCCATTTTATCTATCCATGGGATACGACCATGAGCGTGGGGAAGAGCTCTCTACCTGAGCATGTGGACTGAAAAGAGTAGAACCTTGGGAAATCCTGAAGCAAGGGGGGAAACCAGCAAAACAGAGGAAGTTAACTTAAGAGGGTTAAGGGAAGAAGAATGAAAGACTGACGTTGCAGAAGCCGAAGGCCAGGGCTAAGAACAGGGTAAGGGACTTTTGAGAAAGGAGTAGTAGAGCATTCACATTAGATAAGTTCTGAAAGGTGTCCACTGAGCCTGGGTTTGTTATCTAGAAAGTGACCTACTGTAAACTTTGCCAGAAAACTTTCAGTGGTGAAGAAGTGAGACCCTTGGCTCCCAGTGAAGGGAGCAAGCCCAGTTAGTAGGTTTCTTTAACAAGCTTGGCCACGAAGATGGAGCAGTTGCTAGAGAAGATGGAAGGTCAAGGGAGACCTTTGCTTTCTCCACAACTGTGGCAGGCTCTGGGGCACGTTCATAAGCTGCACAAAGAGAACCTGATGAGACAGGGTGAGGATGCAGAACGGAAAGGAAACACTGGGCAGGAAACAGGGTCTTGGGCCAAGAAGAGGAGAGAGGGGGACATTTGCAGAGCATTGGTAGTGGGATTGCCTTGAATTTGAGTTTGAGTGTAAACAAATTCACCAAAGGAGATGGAGAGGAGACAGACACAGAATTAGATCCATTCATAGGCTTAGGGAACCTTGCATGGCCCTTTTGAAGGCTTTGTTTTCCCCAGTGGGGTGGAAGGCAAGGCCAACTTCCTGAGGCAGGATGTGGGATGGGATCGGGATTTGGTAAGACTGGTAACTGTTTGGCATAGCTGTGGTGGGATATGGGTGAGAGTTATTATGGGATGCTGTGATCCCCAGAGAGGCTGGACGACCTGTGTATGACTTTCTCAAGCAGTGTTCAGCAGCCCAGGGGTATGAGCATTGGAGAGGGAGAAGGTTTGGACCTGTCCAATATCGGTAATAGGGCTGGTGGGCCTGAAATAGAAGGGGCCAGGTAATTGAGGATCTCACCAAGAATGGAAAAGGGTCTCATTATGGTTCCTTCTGAAATAAAAAGGGAAGCCACAAAAAGGGAGATTGGCTGGGAAGTATGGAGGGAAGTACAGGATCAATGAGCCTGAAGAGCTGTTGTAAGATGAGGAAAGAAGTAAGAGTTCTTCTTACTTACTCAAGAAGTAAGAGAAGCAAGAGGGTTAATGAGAGGTAGCCAGGTCTTGGAATCTGACATTTCCAAGAAAGTGCTGTGATAGGGGGTGACAAGGTCTACACGGGGAGTATGGTTGTTGGAGGAATAGAGTTGTGACTTTTCTGGCAGACCTTTATTGGTCTTGCTTATCATTCAATTCAGTACTATAACTACAAGTTCTCTAAATCTTGATGGAGTAATCTACATCCCCAAGAAATTATGATAGTGAAGGTTAGGGCACCCAAAACACTTTTTCTTCCCTAGCATTTAGGGATTCTGAGTATGAGTCTCTTTGTCTTTCTCTCCTCATTTCCTTTTATGATACTGAATAATTAGGAGAAGATGGTCACAGAAAGTTACAGACCTTGAATATATGCAAATAGTTCCCTCTGTCTTTATTATTAGATTCTTGCCCAGCTAGGCAGGTCTAAGATTTTGTTTCTGGCTATGGTAATTTTGGACAATAAAAAGAATATCCTATAAGTGAAAGCACAATCTTTCATACAGGTGCTGGAAGTGGCCTCTTTATCTGCCATGGAGATATATTGTTTGGTCTTCAGTTTGGCCACCTGTCTTGCCTCTGGAACATGATACATAGCTGGATTCTCAGACTCTGCACCTCTTTTGGAGAATCTATTTTCTATAAGCAGTCATTGCGGAGGGGGTCAACATTTTGGATCAACTTCTTTTGGCTTTTGCTCTTTCCCTGTAGCTCACAATTTGGAAAGACAATGGAATTAAAAATGGGTTCTGAATTTGAGTCAAGATGAATCCATACATTCAGATGGTCTGGAGCCTCTGTGATTCTTCCATGAATGACTTCCTCTTCCTAGTATGGCAGAATATTCTCCCAACTGGGAGTTGGATTTGGACAAGTCACTATGGGCCTCAGAGTCTTCTGTGGACCTGAGAGTCTGGGAGTATAATCCTTCGAACCTTGCAAGACTATAGCATGGGGGTATCTGAGCACACCTGTACACTCTTATTCATTTTATATAAATGGAAACCATGGCAGTATGGGCTTTTTTGATAGACTCGGGAAACGGGTGGGTGCAATGCTTCATTTAGAAAAGAAGTAAATATATCTTCCCAGGTGTACTTCATTTGTGTATGTCCTGGAATCATAAAACATTGGAAACTAGAAAGGAAAGGGTCTCATTACTGTAGCCTACTTAATTGATCTGCCCTGTGGTTCATTTGTTTGTACAATTGCATTTCTAGTATTAAGTGCATGGAGAACCTGGCTACTGGTTTCCTGATGCCTTCAGCAGGCATACATCACCTACAGAGGCAGCGGCAACATGATCCTAGTTTTTCCTCCTAAAAAGTTTTCCTCATTTTCTCAACATTTTGGATTGCAAGACAAAGTGGTTAATAAAACCAGTAGTTCTGTTTCCGTTTTGTTCTGGTTCTGTCTCTGGGGTTGTCTTGGTGCCTGGTTTTCTTTGGTTCCAATGAAGAATGTGCCATTTTTAAAAACCCTTTTAGCTTCTTAAGATTTTGGGCTTCTTTTATAATATTCTCTGATCAGGGGTGATCCCTTCATCACCAGATTAAATTTTGCTTACCTTGGATCACCATCAGGCAAAATTGGTTTTAATGGGTTATCTCAACCAATCGTATCCAGAAGATGCCAGGACTGGAAAGCACCAGTCATCATGTGAGCATCATCTGGGAGCTCATTAGAAATCCCTAATCCCTGTAATCCCAGCACTTTGGGAGGCCGAGACGGGTGGATCACGAGGTCAGGAGATCGAGGCCTGGCACGGTGAAACCCCGTCTCTACTAAAAATACAAAAAAAAAATTAGCCAGGCGTAGTGGCGGGCGCCTGTAGTCCCAGCTACTCGGGAGGCTGAGGCAGAAGAATGGCGAGAACTCAGGAGGCGGAGCTTGCAGTGAGTCGAGATCACGCCACTGCACTCCAGCCTGGGCCACTGAGCGAGACTCTGTCTCAAAAAAAAAAAAAAAAAAAAAAAAAAAGAAATCCCTAATCCTAGGCTGCCCGGCTTGGGGCTAAGAATCTGAATTTTACCAAGATCCCCAGGTGACTCATAAGCATATTAAAGTTTGAAAAGCATCAGTTGGATGACGAGTCTGTAACAGCTGCATCTTAGCAGGTTTCCAAAGAAACCCATTGGCTCAGGTACACAGTTTTATCCCTCACCCTATTTGATTTATGATAGCCAGGGTTGAACTACCTCAGAGATTGTTTGGTTGGGTTCTTTTCATTCTTTCAGAGAGGGAGAGAAAAGAAGATCACTGAGTCTACAGATAAAGGGAAACCTTGTTAGAGGTCATGGGAGTACAAGAATATGTTTCTTCTGCTTGGTGTGGAGTTGGTCATCCTGCTGCCACCTCTTGTGAATGCATGTGGCCCTGTTTTCCGAGAAAAGACAAATGTGTAAATAGAAAGCATGTGTGGGAGCTCTAGTCATCCTGACTTACAGATGCAAAATGCAACCCCATAATGGTAATTACCAATGGGTTTTCAAGTACTAAGGAAGAAATAATAACCTATTTTGATAACTCCTATGATATATTGGCAAGTTCATTTTGGACAGCAATGGGAGGAAGCCATTAAGAGAAATAACACTAGTGTTTTATGGCATTCTAGGTGCAGGCAGTGCCTCACCTGTCTGTGGTCTCCTACTGAGAGCCCGGACAGGTGATGGCCCAGGATGGAAATTGAACAGGCTTTCACCAAGAAGACCTTCTCTTCTGCATTGCATCATAGTGAGGTGAAATGCATTATTTGCAACTGCTTCTGGTTTGGAAAATGGGGGAAATAAGTGGTCTATCATTTAAATGAAACCCACATCACTTTGGTGGCCATTAACTTAGTACTTGGAAGTGACTAGGTATTTGGGGGCATGTGAGAGTATACAAAAAGCTTGAATTCAATATTTTGAAGAATGTATCATTTGTCCTCTTGTACAAATATCTATTTTTATCCCATTGGTATCCATCACACTCCCTCTCACTCTAGCTAGATAAATGTAATCACTTGTAAAAATGCCTGGATTCTTGATCTCCCAGAAAGAAACTGTAAAAATGCCTGTCTTGGCAGTAGTGGAGTACTGATAACAGGTTTAAATCAACCAGGGATTTCTTTTGACTCTTTCTATTGTTAAATTGCTTAGAAAGAGAAAGGCAAAAGACTCGGGAATCTCCTGTAATCAGAACTATAATCTTTGGAGCTTGTCTCACCCCAATTTCCTATGCAGTTTTGAGAAATAGCACAGGCCTTGATTAGTTTTAAAATACATGTTCAACATACAATGTGACTAGTATTAAAGGGGAGAAAAGAAACCAAAAATCACCTGCAGTCACCTCCATCCAAAAACAACAATATATTGGGTTATATATAGCGTCTCCCTCTCAAAAGATCACATAAACACATATAGTATTTGTAGACATTGTTTCCATACTATTACCATACTATGTAATAATTACAATACTGTGTAATGTTACTGCACTGTGTATAGACTGTTCTCTTGTCTGCTTTTGCATTTAGTGTGATGCATTACGTGTTGTCACATTAATAAATGTCCCTTTCTATATGATGTTTTTTAAAAGATGGGGTCTCACTCTGTCCCCTGGGGTGGAGTGCAGTGATGTAACTCCTGGGATCAAGGGATCCCGCTTCAGTCCCCGTGAGTAGCTGGGAATGTAGGCGCATGCCACCACACCTGGCTAATTAATTTTTTTTTGTGTGTGTGTGTGTGGAGACAGGGTCTTGCTATGTTGCTCAGGCAGATCTCTAGATGATTTCTAACTAGATTTTAAACTACCTTATGTCTTTTGGATCTGCTAAAAAAAAAAAAGTGAGAATAACTGTGGACATGGATCTAATTAAAATAGGGAACAAGAACCAAAAAATCCCCTAGTTCCAGGAACACTGAAGTTCACTAAATACATTTCATTTCCACTGGGAAATCATATGACTGAATGGCAATGGGGTTTGTTGTTTAGTATCTTGTGACTGCACATGTAAACCCGACTTTTAGTGTGGTCTTTGTGTGGTCTTTTACTATCACCTCCTGCTACTTCCATCCATCTCATTTGAAAATGCTTTTGGGCTATGAATGTTTTCTTGTTCTAAGACTCCCAGGTGTCTCTACCTCCTGCTCTCTGTCTGCCTCCAGAAGTACCTAAAGAATACAGGTACAAAGACTAAACTATGTAAATTAGTATGGAGTAGGGAGAGGAAGCAGCAAAGAGAAGGAGAATTAGTTCTTATCTCAGTTGGTAAAGATGACTTTCTTTTTTCTTCTTCTCTGCATTCACTTTGGGTGGTTCTGAAAGCCTGGGACTGTATGACTGTAAGATATGCCAGATAGCCTTGCAGAAGCACAGCTGCTGTCATGAATCTCTCCTGCTGAACACTTGAACTTGGCCGCTAACTTCTCACTGGAGAAACATCAAAGCACATGAACCTGCACATCATGGCCCCACCCCATGTGTCTACCTTGATTTTATGGTGCTTGCCTACATTGATCTTGCATCAAAATGGGCCCATTCGTATCCCTGAAACAAGCTCCTCTGTCTATAGAAATCCTTGACAGACCTCCTCCTCCAGTAGTAGCCCCCATTTTCCCTTCCCCCTTGTAAATCCCATCCATCCTTGTGCAAGACTCAGCTCCTCCCTGTAGCCACACAGCCTTACAGGCTCCCTAGCTCAGTAAGCATACTGCCTCAGATGGGCCTCTCCCAGTTGGTATTCCTCATGTGCTTTCGTCACTTGATTACATGTTTATGTGTGTACACTTGGTTATATGCCTTTGTGTACAGACACATCCCCACTTGAAGCAATAACTCTTTTCATATACAAGTCAGATTTCCCATATGTTGATGAAAGGGCTTAAGGATATATTTCTTTGCTTTCATTTCATAGAAGCCCAAAAGCCTTACAAATCACTTTGACAACAGAAAGATGAGCACGGGTTTTAAATCTCTTGTAGCAGCCATGGTTAGCCACCCAATGACTTAGGATCTCTGCATTTTCTTTCTTAGCTTCTTAAAGAGATTTGTACCCTTTGCCTGAACTGTAGTGTCCAATCACAATGAAAATGTAACAATAGTCTGCATGTGGATAGATGGAGAGGTATAACACACAAACACGAAAATAATGTGAGCTGATGAAGGAAAAGTTTAGATGATTCAGAAACGTGGGACTGAATGCAAAATTCTCCCCCTCCCTGCTCCTGCCTCCTCTCTTTGGTTTTCATCTAAGCTCAAGAACGCTTTATGTCCACTTGAGTAATGTATACTGTTACCCTCTCTTAAACTGTATCCAGTGCCTCTGAGAACAATTTGTTAAGGGGAAGTTTGCTCATGGGAATTTCATAATCCAGTGAACATCTGTAGAGCTAAACTGTAAGACCCCAATAATGGGGCCATGCTACTGCTTTTGTGTGTTCCCAGTAGCTGTCTAATGAAATGGATTGAGGCACCTGGACAATAGGGTAGTAGGGACTGTTTGTAGCAAGATGCTAGTGGCATAGGCATAGTTATTGCTAATGTCCGACCAGATGCTAACCTACATATGACCACACATTCCCATAAAGAGATTCTGCCCTCTTTGGGGATAGCGGGCTTGGGCGCAACTCATTGGGAGTTTCTTGCCAATAGAGGCTTCATATAGGAGCAGAAATGTAGAGCCAAGACTCCTTAGCAACCTTGTCAAGTTGAGTCTTATGGTAGTGCTCACGGTGGGCGGGGTGGGAATAGCCCTTGGCAAGACGGGCACATTGTCAGATATGGATGGATTGCTGGGGGCCTCCTTTCCCTGAAAAGGGGCTAAAAGAATAAATGTTGAGAGTACAGAAATTTCACTATGGATAGTGGAGAAAGAGAGAAAGCCAGAGGCCCAGACAAGCCCTTTGGGTTTAGAAGGAAGAAAACTCTTTTCTGCCTTCCAAATATTAATGACCTCAAACCTTCCTCCTCTTCTGTCAGCAACAGTATTCCACTTTTAAGAGAAATTAGTGGATATGAAGGAATTGTCATCTGCATTTAAGATTCTCCCTATCGCCCTTACCCAGGCCTCCTCTTGGCAGCCGTCTCAGGCAGGGCACCTGGGTTCCCCTCTCTTTACAAGTTTCCTCCCACCCCATTTCTTAGCAGACAGCACTTCTCAGTGAGAACCACTTCTGTGAATTTGAAATCACTCTCTGGCCTCTCAGCACACATACAGATAGATAATAAACTTGGAAATGGCAGAGAGCTTCCTGTTTCTCTGGTTCACTTTTCTGACCTTAGAGATGTTTAGTGACTCCCTCAATTTTACACTTTATACTAGCATACTTGGGAGGCCAGGCAAAGCCTTTCTCCCTCCTGCCCAAGCACACTGAGACAAGAACTGCCTCAGTGGATTTTTTTGAACTCATGTTGGACTGAAGTGTACAGGTAGATGGGTAACATGCTGTTCTTGCCAATATGGACATCATCTGAATTATTCAGATGTCAGTTTAACCACATCATCTGGAAGGCTCCCAGTCAAAGCTTCAGTTTGAGGACAAATTGTATACCTACCCTCTAGCAGCTCTTCCATGTTAAGTGGAGTCAGCAAAGTAGACTCTTCTTATTTTCTGAAGATCATAGTATCAGTGTCACAGAGCAAGGCGACTCCTGGCATTGGTTCTCCAGCTTTCCTGCTCTGAAGCATGAACTCGCAGGTGACACACTGACTCTCACTTTTCTCTAGTTCATTCTTCACACTTTATACTTCTGCTAAGATGAGGAGAAGCAGTTCTAACTGCTCCCCACCGTGTATGGCACCAAGTCTTTGCTTGTGGGCACAGTTGCTAGTTTGCCTAGTTGACAGTTTGCCTTGTGGCCTTGCCCCTGCCTGATGCCCCTTCCTCCTCTGTTCCTGCTGCACTCCTTGGCTGCTGGTCTTCAACTATATAAACGTCCTTATGTTCTCCAAACATATAGAGCTGTACCATCTGCTGAGATTTTGTACTTGGCTTTCCCTTTGCCTGAAATGACCTGCCCAACTTTCTGGGCCTAGAAAACCCTTTTTTTTTTTTTTTCATGAGCGAAGTCAGAAGTTTCTCCCTCTGGGAAGACTTTCCTAATTCTGTTTTCTGCTACTTAATGAATGCATTTAGTACTGTCATTCTCATTCTTTGCTTACATTATGGTCTCCCCTAAAGGCCACTGCATGAGGACAGGAACCTTACCTGATTTATTTTTTATATTCCCAAGGCTGAAGGAAAAGGTAGCCAATATTCATTGAAGGCTATAGTAACCAAAACAGCATGGTACTGGTATAAAAATAGACAAACAAATCGGTGGAATAGAATAGAGAACCCAGAAATAAAGCCCAATATGAATAACCAACTGATCTTTGACAAAGGCAACAAAAATGTACACTGGGGAAAAGACACTCTTTTCAATAAAGGGCACTGGAAAAATTTGACTGGCATATGCAGAAGAATGAAACTGCACCCTATTGCTCACCATATACAAAAATCAACTCAAGAGGGGTTAAAGACGTAAACGTAAGTCCTGAAACCATATATATATATACACATACACACACACACACACACACACACACACACACACACACACACACACATATATATATACCTTTTAGGTGTTTCCTCAGCTAGGAAAAACTCTTCTGTACATTGGTCTAGGAAAAGAATTCATGATCTCAAAAGCATAGACAACAGAAATAGACAAATACGACTATATTACACTAGAAAGGTTCTGCACAGCAGAAGAAATAATCAACAGAGTGGACAGAAAACCTACAGAATGGGAGAAAATACAAATTATACATCCAACAGGTGACTAATATTCAGAATTTGCAAAGAACTCGAAAAATTCAACAACTACAAAAAAACAAAATAATCTCATTACAAAGTGGGCTAAGGACTTGAATAGACATTTTTCAAAAGAAGACAAACAAATGGACAACAAGCATATAAAAATGCTCATAATCACTAATCATCAGAGAAATGCAAATTAAAACCACAATGAGATACCAACTGACACCAGACTGTCTATTATTAAAAAGACAAAAATGTAGGAGAGGATGTTGGAGAGAATTCAGAGAAAAGGAAACACTTACATGCCACTGGCGGGAATGTAAATTAGTACAACCTCTATGGAAAACAGTATCTAAAAGAGCTAAAAGTGGAACTACCCTTTGATTCAGCAGTCCCACTACTGGGTGTCTACCCCCGCAAAAAGAAATCATTATAACAAAAAGATAACCTGTATTCATATGTTTATTGCAGCACTATTCACATTAGCAAAGGCATAAAATCAACCTAAGTGTCCATCAATGAATGATTAAAGAAAATTAAGATGTATATATAATATTAATATTATTCAGCCATAAAAAGAATGAAATCATGTTTTTGTAGCATAGATGGAACTAGATGCCATTGTCTTAAGTTAAACAACTCAGAGACAGGGACAAATATTGCATGTTCTCACCTATAAGTGGTAGCTTAAATAATGTGTACATGTGGATAGTGTTGAATGACAGACAATGAAGACTAGGAAGGGTTGGGGGTTGGAGAGGGTGGGTGATGAGAATCTACTTAATGGGTACAATGTAGTCATTGCAGTGATGGATATACTAATAGGCCTATTTCACCCCTATACAAAATTCATCCATGTAACAAAATTGCCCTTGTATCCCATAAATGTATACAAATTTAAAAAATACTTACAGAATTGACCCATTAAGTTTCCTACTAAGAGTATTTCCTTTCTGTTTGGTTTTATGTTAATTTGTGCCGTATTTGCCTAGGAATAACTGGGTCCAGGGTTTCTCATTATGCGACTGATTGACTACACTAACAACCTTACTCTTCTAATTTTCACAAATTCTTAAAATTTCCAGAGCTTCACAGGGGTCTACAATTGTTGTCCTTCTCTGCACACCCAAAGGCCTACTGTCAAATGATTGAATAAAGGAATTGGAGTTTCTGTTAACTTATTCTTCCCGGAGGAAGAGGTAGGCAAATCATCATGGTGGTACAAAGCCAGAAAACTCTACTGCCATTAAAGCTAATTGGAAATTCATGTGCTATGGGCAGCATTGTTAGTGAAGGATTGACACTTGCATCTGTCATTTGCTGGAAGATAAAGCCATTTACTGATCGTAAGGGATCTGGAGCACTAAAGTCATCTCCTTACATCGGTATCCAAGGACAGAGTTGATTGTGGTATTTTGGGGATGAAAAGAAGAGACTAATGCTGATTTCTAATCTCTCTTTCTCTTCCAAATTAGGAAATGATCCTTACATCAAAGGATGAAAGGAAACAGTCCATTTAGCAGGAAGGGAGGCCGGGAGCGGGACAGTCACCTTTGTAAAGGAGCCACTCATTGCTTGACACTCAGCTAGGCACCTGACACACATTATATAATTTAATTTTTATACAAACTTTGGCAGGAAAACTAATTATTTCAGTGTTACAGATGCAGAAACCGATGCTCAGAGAGGAAAAGTAGACCCACCCAAGGTAAACAGCTCAAGAAGTGGCAGCATCCTTGTCTGCCTGACACCAGAATAGTTTTTGGGGACACTCTCGTTTTGCTTCTGTGCCTTGACTAGGGAAGTAAAATTGTCATGCTGGGTTGCAGGTTGGGCAAGCAAATGGGCATTTTGAAGAATTAGATTTTATTCAGAGCAATACTGGGTTTTCAGCCTTTCCTGACACTTAAATGATTATATTATTTTCTGCCCTAAATTCTGTGGAATCTACCTTGCCTAGATGAATCAGAATATTCAGAAATGACAGGCTTATGGAAGTACTTCAGAGCAGAGCTGGGGTAGGCTGGTAAAAAAATGCGTATCAAGACTTCAGACATAAAAGTTGCCCTGAATTGATGACTTTTAGCCCCATCCAGTCTGTATAGTCATTAGACAGCCTGAATGTCAGATATTCAGGGGACAAAGCCTTAGAATGAAAAAGATAAATGGTTGTTTCAGTAATGTTCCCCTACACACTCTAAAGGAAAGTCAGCATTAGACACCGGATCAATCTTTTTTGTTTTCACTATTTAATAGGTCTGTGGGAAGACAGAAGGTTCATGTCAATGAAAGTCTTTATAATCAAATTGCATTGAACAGGAAAGTCATACAAAAGGACACACTGAAGTCCTATGCTCTGAATATAGTTAGTAATAGGATAGTAGAATGAAAGAAGAAAGGAAAGAAAAGGGAGAAGAGAGAAATATGAGAATATCTGGATTAGAAATGGTGCAAGGACAAGTGCCTCAGAAGGCAAGGGAGGCATTAATATCCAAGGATGGAGTAGAATGTGATATTTTGAGGATGAAAAGAGTAATACTGATTTTCAATCACTGTCTTTCCCAAATTAGGAAATGATCCTCATGTTGATTTAATGTTAGAAGAGTGGACTAAAGAAAGAGGGCTCCTGGCTAAGGTTGTGGATACAGGATTAGATTGAAGTAGCAGAAGCAACATGAGGACTGGATGAAAGGAGCAGGGAGAACCTTCACTACACTTAACAACTTTCATTTTTTAGTAACTCAGGCCCTGGATCTTCCTGTCTTCCAGGTCAACAGTTCTCTCATTGCCTGGCTGGAGCCCCCTTCTTGGACCCTGCAGAGATTGCGTCTTCCCAAATGCATCCAAGGACTTCTTATGAGCATTGAATTTCTCTAGTTCTTTCATTTATCCATTTTCCTGATCCTACTGAATTCCCTCTTTCAGTTTCCTGGCATCTTGTAGCTCTTTGTTTTTTGCTGTTGTCATCCCAGAATGAAAAAGCTACTTCTGTTTCTGTAGCTGAAGGTTTTGGGTTAACAGAAGGGCTTTTGTCACTGCATAGAATAGAAAACAAAATTCACAAATTATTTCAGGCTATCGGGACTTAGCTGGCACTCTCACTAGGTGTCCTTCATTCCTGCTTTCCTTACTACTTGTCCACTTCATCCATTTCTTCTAAGATCCCTACTCCACCCTCTACTCCCCAAACTGGTGGCATCTGCAGACAGCTCCAAGATTCTAGTTGCTCCATTAAGCAAAGCAGTTTAGCTCTCTTTGGCTTCCACAAGAAACCACACCGTTATGGGATCTTTGGGGCATCAATTTTCTGGCCAGAAACCTCTGCGGCCAGTAGTGCCTTTGCCTGAGTTCTTCTCCTACATCCAGAAAGAATGAGGTATGCAGATAAATGAAGAGTCACAAGTGAAGGGTGAACAAGATGAAGATGAACTTTATAAAGTGTTAGAACAGCTCAGAGGAGGCCTAGAGTGGATACGTCCTCTCTGTAGGCTGGTTGTCCGGTGGAGTGTTCAGCTCTCAGCAGAGCAGAGGCCCTGGAGAGGGTAGCTCCTCTCTGCTCACTGGTCATCCTGATGTCTCTCCTGATCTCAGCAGAGAGGGTACCTCCTTTCTGCAGCTGGTCCTCCAGTTGTCTCTCGGACTTAGGCCATCCTGTGCCCTACTCTGGCTGACCCCTGGGCTTTTATGGGCCTCAGAGGGGAAAAAGTGCCTGCTGATTGATCCATGGGCAGCTATGGGCGGGTCCAGAAGAGGTACTAGGAGACCCCACTCTGGTCAGTGGGACTGGCAGCCCAGCCCCCAACCTCCTGGCCTGAAAGTGGGGCCGTACTGGAGACCAACCCTTTTCCACCCAGGAATCAATCTGCCTCCTGCTGTTATTAATGGCCCCAGAGCTCAGCCACAACCTCACTCCAGGACGGAAGCAGGTGCCAGGAGAGGAGAGAGGCCAGACAGTGGGAGCAGACACCCCAGAGCCAGCAGGGCCATCAGTGGGGAGGGCCTTCCCAACCCCAAGGAGGCAGACTGCAGAGATGCTCAGGTCTCGTGTCTGGGAGGGCAGCTGCAGCTACACCCAGGGAGCTCCCACCGCACCAACTTGGAAGGGGCAGAGCTCCCCATTGTCCCTGGCTCCTGCCTGCTCCATGGAGAGGGAGGCCCAGGTCTGCAGCTGCTGGTTGGGCAGCTGAAGCTGCGCCCCAGAGGGCAGATCGTGCCTGCCTCTGGTTCCCCACAAGAGCACAGAGAGGCTCGGACCCATGGCTGTAGGTTGGGCGGCTGCCCATAGACCAGCAGGCCTGGGTCTGCAGCTGCAGCTTGGACAGCTGCAGTGGTGCCCAGGGAGCTCCATGGAGTGTGCAGGCCGAGTTGCGCCTCCCTGCTGCAGCCAGCATCATAGTAGTGAAATGGGAAAAGTTCCCTTGTCCCCCTCTCAAGGCACGTGATGCAGGTGTGACTTGATTCTTCAATGCCCCGCTGCTAAACCTCTAGGGGGGCATAGAGACAGGCAGGCTCTGGGGCTCGGATCCCACAGCAGTGTCTAGGGGTGAATGTTTACAGTGAAAGCCCCAGTGGGTATGTGTTACAGGATACTCTTTTAGTTTTGCCATCCATAGGCAGCTGTGTTAGCCAGCTCAGTTAGATCCCTGCCTTATCGCAAGGACAGAGGGCTTTCTCTATCCTGGGGTTCTTGCCTTGGTGTACTGGAAGAATCGGATCACATGTGGGCTTGGAGAATGAGTGCAAGGTTTTATTAAGTGGAAGTAGCTCTCAGCAGATGGGGGAGCCAGAAGGGAAATGACCTTTCCCTGGAGTTGGGCCAGTTGGTGGCCCGAGCTCTCCACCAACTGCCCCAGCCAAACTCCACATTGTTCTGCTGGTTGGTGGCCTGCCGGTGTGCTGGTGCCTGTCGGTGTGCTCCTCTCAATGTCCCGATGCACGTGTGCATGTGTTCCTCCACTGATGTGATCCTCTTGATGTCCAGCCGCCTGCGTGTCTGTCTGCTAGGGTCTTGGAGAATGAGTGCCAGGTTTTATTGAGTGGAGGTAGCTAGGGTCTCAGGGGTTTTTATAGGTACCGGATGGGGACATGGTAGGCCAGGTTGGTCTTGGGAAATGCAATATTTGGGCAGGAAAACAAAAATTCCTGTCCTCACTTAGGTCCATGGGCACAGGCCCAGGGATGGAACTCTAGCCAGAGACCATGCCCTTCTCTACCCAGCATTTATCTTCCGCCGTTCGATATCATTTAAAGGGACCATGCTCTTCCATTTCCAGCAGTTCCCTTCTGGATCATTTCTATCCTCTGAAGAGGTACATCTGACTGCCATTACAATATGGATGATGATCGGTCTTAGCTGCTTCCTGCAAACAGGGGGCATTTTGGGGGGGAAAACGGCAGTCAGATTCCTCCCAGAGGTTTATCTAAGGGTTCCTAGCAAAAGGGAGCCAATGGCTTCTAAGTGTGAGGGGAAAAAAAAGTTTCATAAGGTTAAGTATGTATGGGTTAAACATGTGTATTATACAAGGAAAGAGTTTAGTGCCAAAGATTACAGAGAGAACTACAACATTGTGCCCCAAGCTATTTCACCCTGGTGGAGGAAATTAAACCTTGTGTTGGAGCCAATAAACTTTAGAAGAGAGATATCTGTTCTTGCCATGTATTTAGCAGTTAACAGGGGCACCCTGGAATTCTGGGGTTTGTGGGCTTGCGTGGTGGCCATTAAAGCCTCTATATATCTATCAGAGTCATCTGAAAACTTGCCAAGATCCTCCTTAATTTGCTTTAAGTCTTGTAGGGAGAAGGGGACCTGGACCTCACTGGGCCTAAATTCACTGGGCATCTGTTGTAGGGGCAAGAGTGATACTGGGTCTTGTTTAGGGTGAAGATTTCTTGGAAAGGGTAAGTGAGAGGCTGAAGCTGGATAGGGAGATCAGGGTGGACCCAGAGGAGCAGGGCTTGAGGGAGTTGGCTCCTCTGCTGGGAGTGCCTCTGGGACTCATATCTTTAATTCCCCAGACTTGCCCCTTGCAGCCTTTCCTGAGATGGCAAACAGGAGGGCTGGATCAATCCTATATTATTGGCAAAGGTCTGGATTGCCTTGCCAAGGTATAGAAAGCCTGCACATATGGGCAGAACCATCTATCCTCACATCTACAGAAATGTTTCCATTGCTGGATGGTATTGTAATGAATGGTTCCTTCCTGAGGCCAAGCCAGTCCTTCCTGTAAATCATAATTTGGGATTTCTAAGAGGGGGCAAGTAAGAGGCTGAGGTTGGATAGGGAGGTTGGGGTGGACCCAGAGGAGCAGAGCTTGAGGGAGCTGGCTCCTCTGCTGGGAGTGCCTCTGGGACTCGTATCTTTAATTCCCTGAGCTTGCCCCTTGCAGCCTTTCCTGAGATGGCAAACAGGAGGGCTGGATCAATCCTACATTGTTGGCAAAGGTCTGGATTGCCTTACAAGGTATAGAAAGCTGCACATATGGGCCCAGAACTGTCTATCCTCACATCTACAGAAAAGCTCTAATCGCTGGACAGTAAGGAATGGTTCCTTCCTGAGGCCAAGCCAGTCCTTCCTGTAAATCATAATTTGGCCAAACTTTTGTGCAGAGGGCTGTGAGGCCTTTTTCCTCCAGATTCCGAGGATCAAAGCAGTCCCAGTGGTTCAGGATACACTTTAGAGGCGTATAAGCTGGGGGTGGTGAAGAGAACGGGTTGCACATTCTGAAAGACAGAGAATAGAGATTTCCCTCATTTCCCTTCCTTCCTTCAGTGAAAACTCAAAGGGTGTGACGGAGAGAGAAAGCGAGCATCCTCCTTTCACTTTCCACCTCTTATCCCTGAGCCCCGAAGACCTTGGCAGGTGCTGGCCCTAGGTACCAGTGCAGTATGTACCCATGAAGCAGGGAAAACCTGGAGAATAGGAATTAACCACCTTCACCCGTGTCTTCTTTTCTCCCTGCTGTTGGCACACTTCGAGTTCCCTGGGCCTGTTTATGCCATGAAGCATGGCCTTCTTCCGTGGGGTGGGGTTCAGGCAGCAGGAATTGGTCCTGCTCATTTACATTGTGCCAGTTTGCCTGGATTTGGATTCCTCAGACCTGGTTTTTCTTTCTAGGGCCTCAGCCTGAAGCTTGGAATTGAGTTGGGGACTAAAACGTCATTTCAGAGGATGTTTGTATCCACTTAGTGTCTCAAATAAGCCCTGCAGAATGCGCTGTTATCAGCCAGCAGGCGTTGCTCCTCCGTTAATTTCCCTGTTAGAAACAGAGTGTTGTGGGCGGAGGGAGGCCCTCTCACTTAGAAAATGAAAAAAAGAGACAAACAGTTAAAGGGGCAAAAAAGAGGGGGATGCTTGGGGAAGAACCCCGTGCTTAGTGCAAGTAGCCCCTCTAATCCTTATAACTTCCCATCCTTTTCCCAGCTCAACCAGGTTGAATTCCTTGGCCAGGGGAGGAGAGGTTCCCATTGGCTCAGTGGGCAAGAAGTATCCTGTAGGATCCCGGCTATCACCTCGGCCTCCTCCCACCCCCCTCATGGTTGTTGGACTCGGCCTTTGCCTGTTGTGGGCACACCCAGGTGCCCAAGCTGGGAGGGAAAGAGTAAGAAGAGGTGCCCTGAGCCGTGTGTGCCTGCAACTGCCAAGGTGGAGGCATACACGGCACCTCTAGGAAAAATTGGTCTGATTTGCACCTTTGGGGACTGAGCCAAACACTTATTTTACTTAGTAACATTGCCGCAGCCTGTAGCAAAACACTTAACATTGTAAAGAAAGAGATAAGAGCCATTTCAAATTGTGTGTGAGAGAGGAAAGAGACGAAAGAAAAACAGAGCCTCTTAACTGCAGGAAAGAGAGAGAGGTGGCAGGGTTTTGAAAGAAAGGCAGACCTGACAGCTTCACATTTGCTCACACTTACCTTCTGCGATCCCAGACGAACCCCAGTTGTAATGGGAAAAGTTTCCTTGTCCTCCTTGCGGGGGGTGTGATGGGGTGCGACTCGCTTCTTCAGTGCCTTGCTGCTCCAGCCTCTAGGGGAGCATACAGACGGGCAGGCTGTGGGGCTCTGACTCCACGGCAATGTCTAGCGGGTGAATGTTTACAGGCAAAGCCCCAGTGGGCATGTGTTACAGGATGCTCTTTTAGCTTAGCCCTCCACAGGTGGCTGTGTTAGTCAGCTCAGTTAGACCCCTGCCTTATCACACCAACACAGGGCTTTCTGTATCCTGGGGTTCTTGCCTTGGTGTACCAGAAGAATTGGATCACATGTGGGCTTAGAGAATCACTTGGGTTTCATTGAGAGGTTGCATTGAGAGGAAGTAGCTCTGAGCAGATGGAGGAACCAGAAGGGAGATGGATTTCCCCTGGAGTCTCTCCGGGGATGGTTTTCCCCAGAGCTCTCCTCCAACTGCCCCAGGCAAACTCTGCCGTCATTCTGCCAGTTGGTGGCCTGCTGGGATGCTGGTGCCTGTCAGTGTGTTCCTCTCAACATCCAGCTGCCCGTATGTTCCTCTGCAGATGTGCTCTTCTTGACTTCCAGCTGCCTGTGTGTCTACCTGCTAGGATCTCCGGGGTTTTTATAGGCACAGGATGGGGTCATGGCAGGCCAGGGTGGTCTTGGGAAATACAACAATTGGTCAGGAAAACAAAAATTCCTGTCCTCACCTAGGTCCATGGGCACAGGCCCAGGGGTGGAGCCTTAGCCAGGGACCATGCCCTCCTCTACCCAGCACTTCCCTTCCCCTCTTCTGTATGATTTAAAGGGACCACGCTCTTCCCTTCCCAGCACTTCCCTTCCGTATCAGCAGCAGTCACTGCCGTCAACACCCATTTAGACTAACTCAGTGGCTTCAACTTCTCACATCCTAAAGATCCACCAAATTGGTAGCTGTTCGGAAAAAACCACCTATGGGGAGATGGATCATGCCATGTCCCCTTGAAGACAAGCAGCTGTAATCCTCCATTATTTTAAATAACATTTCTTTTCCTCTTTCAAATGTTGAGAGTGGGCATGAAAGAATGAAAAGAATACAAGGGTTGGAGGAGTGTGCACCCAGCCCCCAGCTCTGCTAGCACCCGGGAGCCTGTGAATTCCTCTTGTTAGGTTTTCTCGTGGATCTACCACCTTTGCTCTGTGTTGGTGGTGAGTGTGCTACTCAAATAGATAACTTGAGAGTTTTCATGGAATTGATCATTCAAGACTTCTGTTCAACATGACCTTCGACGAGTTCTTAGCAAAAAGGAAAACGGTGTTTCAAATCAGTAACCTTCCCTTTCGCCAAGAGATTCTGCTCATTCATGGGGCCTCATATGTCACAAGCCCACCCCTGCCTCCTCTCTGCCTCCTGTCTCACATGTTACAGTCAAAATGTCTTCTCTATGGAGCCTGTTCACTGTGTGAGCAGGGCCCCAGTGCTGGGCGTGCCAGTGACAGTAACGCTCCCTAAGTGAGTAAACTAAGGAATAGAAGGCTGCTTGAGAGTTGGTGGTTTTCCTTATCTTTTTTGCAGCTTCTATCAACTCTGCATCTGTTGTAAGGCTTACTTTCCAGTAAACTTCCTTTCCTGGTATTTCATAAATTGCCACTGGAAATTAGACGCTCCCATCCCCACCCCAAGGGTGCGCAGGCTGCTTAATTTGCCACCCAAACAGAATTCTGCCATGGTTTCATTCAGCAAAATGTTCACTTCTTAGAAACCATGACAGCCTCGGCTGGAGCAATGATAACCCCATGTGCTGACCAGGAAGAGCCAAAATCAAGAGCAGCCCCAGTTATCCTTTTGTGAGGTGGAAGTGAGGAAAGGTGCCTCTGAGAGGGAACAGAATTTGTGGTATACTCAATTCCATTTGCAGAACAAATGGCTAAAAATCAAAACTCTGGGCTAAGTCAGAGATTTCTTTTCCACCTCTGTCTCCATAGCAAATATCAGAATATGCTATTTATTCAGGCTCAGTTCATTGAATTATATGCATGTTTAATTTCCAAAGAAACAGTATGTGGATTGGATTGCTGGCTGCTCTCACCTTAAACTGGCTGGAATCACTTCATTTTGGATGATTCCCAGGAAGGGCTGTGAAATGCCTCAAGAGAATGTGCAGAGCAGGACCCGGGACAGTGCTCCAGTAGCCCACAGGGGATTTCTGCTCTGTGAGAGGCAGCAGGCAGTCATGAGGGGCAAAGCTGCATGGCCAGGAATTATCTCTCAATAGGCGTCCTACCAGTCATCCTGAGCCACTAACGCCATGTGGGAAAGAAGCAACTTCAGGATGAGGTCTGGGCTGGTAGGCAATCTGGAGAATGCAGGGGACAGGAATACTTTCAGTGGACATTGCATTACTCAAGACCAAAAGGAAGCATTTGAACATCCACCCCATGAGAGCCAGGGCCCCACCTTGCATCAGGGAAAAAGAAAAAAAAAAAAAAAAAAAAAAAAACACTTCAGCGTGATATTCAGTTTCTTTGCTTTTAAAAATTTCAAATGGCAAAATGAGAGCAAATCCACTGCCTGGACTGATGCTTGAAATGCCCTTCTTTTCTCTTAAATAGTCTAAGTATCTTCAAAACACGTAAATATGAAAACTCTTTCAAAAACCTTCGTAGGTAGATCCGAGGGGAAAGAGGGTGGGAAGTGAGGGAGTCTAGAAAGATTGGGCTGGGGAATTTCCTAAATGGTAAAGTGTTTGAGAGAGTGTGTTTGCCAGGCCTAAACCTGGGAAACATGCAAAGCAAGAGCAGAATGGGTTGTTAAGCCAGAAGATGTGGGCAGAGAGCCAGAACTAGTTGAATCAGGCACAGCAGCACCCATGGACAGCTGGTCACAGGACCATGCCTGTGAAGAAAGGTTGACAGAACTGGAAGGCTATGGGGTTATGACCTTGGTTACTTCAAAAGGCTTCTGGCTGGCAGTGGTTTTCCAGTTTGAGCACAGGAAAATGGTGCATCTCCTATTTTCCATAAAGAGCAAAAGGATAACTTCTACTTGACTGGAATATAACATAAGCAGTAGAACTTAACATCACTTGGGTCATGGATTCCTATAAGAGCTGATGAAAGCTATAGAACATTTTTGCAGGAAAAAAATGGAAAACATTGCATACCATTTTATTGTGTTTAGCAACCCATTGATGCCCACCTATGGGTCCTGATTTGAGGACCACTGACTTTCACCTATTTTTTTAGCACAGCAGAGGTGTTTAGGAATCCCCTAAGGTGTTGGCCAGTTGTCAAAGTATTAATGGGAATATTAGGAAGTGATGGAGCTGATGTCAGAAGGGATGTCCTGGGTGGAGAAATCCAACGAGTTGTGCAAAAAGTCTACCCATGGGCAGACCTGGTTTGTTGTTTGCAGGACAGGTAGCAAGATGCTCTTCCCTCCCCAGAACACGTACCATCCATCTTCTGCACCATGTGTGGAGAACAGTGGATAGATGGATGCCTCTAATAGCTCCTCAGAGACTGTGATACCTATTGGATGCTAGGGTTGGAGATATGCTAGCTGTATGGTGAATGCAGATTGGAGAGTTCCTTGTCAAACTAGTGGCAGTGGCTGGTGCCACATTACCAGCAGAGTGAACTCCAACAGAAATAGATGGAAAGTGGAACACCTCTCACCTGGCCCTGTGGCTGTTGGATGAGTTAGAGAAGACTACAAAGCTGAGAGGAGCACCTCCCAAAGGTTACACCCAGACCCAGAATGAGAAAAGTAGCAAATTCATGACTCAGGAAGATAGACTGCAATAACACAGATAATGCTAAGGTCAAGGATCTTGCTGAGTGGTCAGTAAAGGAAGAGCCAGGGAGTCTCACCCTTCCACATGATTCTCTTAGTATCCTGTGTGTCTGGGACAGCCAACTTGGAAACTCTGTGGATGTGTCCTATTGAACAGTTTAGTAATTCACACTTGAAATAATTTGATCCCAATTCGTCAAAAGGAGGCCTTTAGTGGCCCTAGAAGTCAGTCTTATTTGAGTTGTCAATGATTGCAGCTTACCAGTGTTCAAAGTCTCTTACAGTTTCCTGCCCCCTTGGACAAGCCTTGTGCCAGGGCACACATCCTCTGCCCACCTTCTGCTGGTGTGAGTGCTAGCTAAAGCCTTCTGCTTTAATGCTCTCCCAACTCCTGTCAGAGGGCTATTGTCTTCTACAGGCTCTCTGAGGATTCTCAGAAAAGCTTGAGAAGCTCTCTTCTTATCTGTGCTGTGAGGAGTCTTATACAGAGAGTGTAGCTGTGGCTAGAAAAGCCCAAAGTTGGAGAAACATCTCTACTGAAATATATCCATGGGCACTATTTTTTTTTCCAACTCTCTAAATCAGGACACATGGACTCCTATGTGTGTGAGATGGTCAGGAGATGCAGTTTGGATGAGAAAGTGTTGAAGTATCAATTGGTTATGCAACAGGACTGAATATTTGAAATCAGGACTGTTCTGGAAAGCTTAGCACAGGAGGAGGGGTCCCATACCTTGACCCTGGTGCCCTTCCAGATTTCTCCCAAATAAAATGTGCTCTTCTAAAGTAAGTTCCCTGATTATTCATCTGTGTACTCTCGTGAGGCACTGAGACAAATATACCAAAATACACCCAAACCTGTCTACAGTCATGGTTAAATGCAAATTCTATACATGTGTTCCTGTTCAGTGATTAAGAATGTAAAAAGCTTTTTGGCACTTGTTAGTTGAATGATTTATACAATACTCCTCTTTGCTCTTCCTTCCTTCTCTTCCAGAGCCTGTGAACTTGTTGCTTCTGAAAAAGGAGTCAGTTGCTATTGGAATATTATTTAAAGAGACGCATGTCAATGCCACTCTATAAAAATGGTACTAGTTTACGCCATGGCTTAAAAGGGTGGTGGGTTACACATCAGAATTTGGTAGCACGATCAGGCGATTTACTCTTTGTAGACATGGTCACAGTAGGGAGTGTCAGAAGAGGTAGATCCTTCACTGGTATCACCACTGTGGTAGGGTAGACTATGGACCACTGAGTCCAGCCACAGATCCTTGCAGCTGAGGTTCATGTGGGTGGGCACAGTTTTCCTGGGAGGCTCAGCAAACTCTTATCATGAGGCTATACCTGGGTCAGGGACATTCAAGGAAATTCAGGGAATGGCAGCCAGCGTGGATCCAGGCACAGTGCTGTGGCCTGGGCACCACTGCTCCATCCATCTCCAGGCAGGTGGCCCATTTCTACTTGTACCCATGCATCTTGCAATCTGGCCTGATACTTGGCTCCAGAGCTTTGCCCTATGAGAATTAGGCCTTTGAATCCTTGCTTCCCTCCCATCCTGACCACTGTTTAATCTACCTCTCTGCTCTTGCCCGTCCAAGACACTTGACCCTGGAACTTAGCTTGGCCAAACCTACCTCTGATCCAAATTGTGCTCTCGGTTATAACTTCATCAATGGCATTTCTCAGAGACCAAAGTCAAACCTCTGCCAGAGGAAGATGTTAATATTCAGAGCAAAATATTGCATACCTGGCCCACATGAGTCACTTATGAGGAAGAGAGAGTTAGTTCTAAGAATAATAATTATCTTTTGGGTGAGATTTAAATGCAGGGCCAGAGCATTTCTTAGAAAACCATGGATACAAGGATACAGCAGCTTGTTAACAGCCGTATCAGGTTCTTTGAGTCTGTATAAAATCTGGCCCATTGCTTCAAACAAAACTGAAATGAAATAGCATTTCTCTTCATGTCTGAGGTTCCAGTGGTGGTTGGCTTCCTTCTTACTTCTTGCCGTGTGTGGCTGTTTTCTTGCCAGCCTCAGATTACGCACTTATGTATTTTCCAAAAAATCAAAACGTGTCCAATGCTCTTGTTATGTGTTATTTTATTCTTATCCTTTAATTGATCCAACAGCTTTCCTTTCAGACTAAATTGGCTTTATTGTACCCCCAGAGATGCCCACAAAATGCTGAATTAAATGAGCAAGGCCCTCGATCTCTGATGGGTGCATTGTATACTATAGCCCTAGTGAGACATTGCTCTCCACTGGCAATCTTTGGGTTATTCAAATACTTTGACTAAATATATGTGTGTATATGTATGTTTCAGACCAACACTTCAAAAGTGGCGAAACACTATGGCAAAAACAGGGAAGTTTATAATTTCAGTTTTACAAATAACATTAGTAGCCTGATTTATACGTATTTTGGTGTACCAATTCTCTAGTAAATAGTATTCAAGAAATTCATGGATTCTTTTTGGAGGGAAAGGAAATTTGTGTGTTTTAAATATGCAGAGTCTGGAGAAGTTGGGCCTATGATCTAATAGAGTCAGGCCCTGCCTCCATGGATGTCTTATAATGCCTAGCTTTGCTGGGCTGATGCCTGTCTCAGGCTGGCAGCCCACGGAGTGTGAGGAACAGTTAGCATGGCTATGCTGAAGTTACATTTAGGGTGTGTTTAGCCCTTAACAGAGGCACTTGAAGAAGAGCTTTCTCTAGAGATTCATTTCTTGCTGGTGTCGATAATGCTTCGGGCTCCCAAACACCTCTGCGTGCGCTTTTATTTCCAGGAAATGCTGTTGCTTTAATCGTGATTGCTCAAATGAGCAGCCTTTGCGCATTAAAATAGAATTTATATTTGGGAATCTTTATTTGATGGGGGCTTCTTCCTCAGATAGCAATCAGACTTTTTTATTCAGAGAGGAATAAGACAGCTGGCATAGTTCCCTCGGAGTGGTAAAGAGAACAACTTGTGATGGCTAGTGTGTAGTTCTTCCTCACCTCCTGAACGTAGACAACACCCCAATTAAGAGGGTGGGTTTTCTTCAAAGAGTCTAATAGCTTCGTGATATGATGGCAATGTGGACAGACTTTGTCTTTTGTTATTAAAATGGACATTTCTACATGTGAAGATGCATATTTAGGAGTGATATTACCTAAACATAAGAAAAAAAAAACTCAAACAAAGCCCCAAACCCAAAAATATAGATATAATGCTTTTTCTTCCCACAGACACAGAATTTCGTCTCTGAATGATGTGCTTGGTCAAGCTAGCTGTAATTTCACACAGTTGTGGGACACTTGAAAAACAGCAGAAGAAAAGCCATGGGCACGAACACAAGCCTGTTTCTTTGTCCTTTCTTTGGGGTCTATATATTTAGTAGATGTGTGCCACCCCTTCTCTGATGGTTGTTTACAGTTAGAATCTGTTCTGATTGGTCGGTGCCTGTACCATATACCAGTTGTTAAATATTTTGAACATCAGCTCCATCTAGCTTAGAATAATTGGGAAAGGAATAACATCTTAAAGGATGTAAATGAGACACAGAAAACACTCCCAGATGGGGGCAGTCCCAGTCAATAAAAAAGGGGATAGGATGGTGAGGGGAAATTGGCTAGACCTCTCCAAGTAGGAGCTAGTGAATTCGAGCCTTTTAAAGACTTTCTTAAAAGGTCCAAGTGTGAAGAACACATTGACATGTGAAACCTGGGAATGGGAGTGGGAATGGGAGTGACCAGGTCAGGGTTCAGGGACAGATGGGAACTATGAGTTCTGAGGCCAGGCAGGTACCCAAGTGAGGACAATGAGCAGAGCCATAGTGCAAATGGCTCAAGGCAATCTGTTGCCACTCGTATGGCTGGTGGAGCTAGCTGATCTCTCTGAAGGCACCGAGTGATGCTGGGTACAGCTTGTGTATCCTGCCCTGTCAACTGTTTCTCCTCCTCCTTTCCTGGTACTGAGCACTAATACCAGAGGCCTGGCCCAGACTGAAAAGTGTCCTGTGGTGTGCCTTGGCTCAGGCTCAGCTCCTCTACTTGCCCTCCTACTCACCATATCCTTGTCATGGCCCCCATTTCTTTTGAGAGTGTGTAGAATGAACCCCAGTTGATAATTCATGTGTATGCCTATTTTGTCAGTGCTGGGAACTGTGAAAGAGAAATGGTCAAGCTTAAACTTGCCTTATGCTGTGGTTATGACATATCACCATCCCTTTAACTTTCAATAGGTTTGATGTGTATAAGAATTCAAACATATGACTGCTTTGGTTTTTCTATCAAATTCACTATGTTACAGATAATTTAATGTCACAGGATTCCTCGAGAGCTTTGCTCCCATCTCTGTGCTGGGCTGCACTGTGAATAAATATTTTCTCTACTAAAAATTCTTAGAAATGACAAGTATTTGGCTTTAGGGTGCTTTATGTGGCTTTTTCCTTGAACCATCTACTTCCTTTTGAGGCATGATATTGAGTTAGATTTTATTCCTTAATGTCACACCAACACAAGGGGAAGGTGAGCCAGGCACAAACTGAACTGGGAGAAAATGAATATTTTCCTCTCAATAAATCACATGGGGGTAACTGAGAGTGGATGCCATTTATAAAGTTCAACATTATCTCTCATCTTTTGGTATGCTTTAGGTTGACTGCTTCTGATGATGTTTTTTGGGGTTAAAAGAAACATTTTATGTTTAATGAACTAATGTATGTTGCTGGTAATGGATTTTCAATTTCTAGTATTTATGTAGCCAGTTTTATATTATGTAATGCTTTAGTGTTTTATGGACGTAAAGGCTTGAAGACCCATCCAAGATGGTGTAAAAGCCCCTTGAAAATTGGTTGGTGTTTCTTTGGGGAATGGCCACTCAACGTCCTGCAGAGGGATCAGTGTACACAGGGTTGGGATTAGACACATCACTCTGGGTGGAAGGTCAGAGCTAAGGACCCATTGGTATTAGCCAAAGAGAAATCCAGGAGAGATGGGAAGATCACCACTGAAGCAGACATTTCTATCACTTCATCTTCTGATGTTTCTGTCCTAGTTGGAGTAAATCCTCATTCGTAAAGAGGAAGAATCTGTGTAGCAGCCTATGTAAAGATATTTTTCTCTCTTCACTGCAACTTCAGCTAAAACCTTAAAGCTGATGGTAAAACCGAGGTCTAATCTTTTTTAGTTACTTGCTTCTTCTTGATTTTTTAACCTACATTGCTGAAAAGCAGGCTGCTAAATGCTGCAACTTAGCCTTCACAAGATTCCTTTTCGATAATATCTCTGATGCATTGATTAATGTATTAATACCTCTGATGTATTGACGTAATGATTGCTTAAGTTGTTACTCAGGAACTTACGGTCAGCTCTTGTCCAGCTTGAACCAGTTGAGACCATTGGGCCTGTGCAAATGCCCAAATGCCCAAGTGCTGACCATTCAATGTCATAGAGCCAAAAACTCCTCCCTCAGATCATGCTAACACCACCAGTTTCTGAACATGTGTCTTATGAAAAGCCATGAACCCTGACTATTTGGCAGATGACAGACCACCTCATTTTTTCCCACTGTTGTTCACCTTTCCCTATGTCTTAAACCAATCCACTTCTTTACCCCATATACATCCCTAAACCCTATCTTTGGAGAGGTGGATTTGAGAGCTGTTCTCTCATCTCCATGCTGGATTTCCCTGTGAATTAATATTTTCTGTACTGCAAAACTTGTTGTCTCAGTGATTGGCCTTCTGGATGATGAGCAGAATGAGCCTGCCTCAGTATCAAGGGCAATGGGTGAAAAATAACCCGGCATTCAGGACTTTCCGGGAGGAACCAGACTTGTCCTTGGAATATCTGCACCCATCATTCAAGTCCATTTCATAAATGGGAAGATTGAAATTCATTGGGTGAGTTGTTTTGAAGGGAATTTGTATGAGTAAAGCCAGTTGTGGGTCTCCCCTTCAGGGAGGAGACAAGAGAAGAGGAAAGGTTGTTATTTCTTTTTGCTCTCGGTCATTAGCCAAATGAAGAGGATGCAATAACACCTCGATAGCTTCTCATAGACTTTGGGGTTATACCACAATAACTTCTCATGGGCTTTGGGTTGTCTGTTTCAAGGGGAAAACATGTCACATGACATTCCCTAGCTGAATGTCTTTTGGGGTTGAGAAACTCATTAGCTTACCTTGGGCTATTGTAAGAGCCAAGTTCACTAGAAAGCTTCACAGGTGTCCCACGAAGAAGTCTAAATGTGGGAGGTTGGCTGGGGCAGTGCACAGTAGTAGGGCAAGAAGAACAGGGGTAGTGTTTGCGTAAGCTTCCCTTGCATTGTTTTGAGGGGCAAGAATGTATGCCCTCCCAAGGCATTAGACACATATGTAAAAGGTTCCAGGATCAAGTTGTCTTGAAAGACTATTGGTTGGCTAGGGGGGGTCCCCAGATTTATACTGATGGGGCAGAAACTGAAGTATGGGGTCACCATACTTCACCAGAGGAAGCGTTGTTTGGGTTAAGAGATAGTACCACAGGAAGTCTCCTTAGTGGTCTTCAATGTACCCATAACTGCCTCTCACAAAGTAAAGCCAGTATTCACACAATAGAGGCTCTTCAGGAGCCAAGAGAACACTGCAAACAACACCAATGAAGTAAAAATTCTTTTATCTTTTTTCTGTCATCACTCTTGCACCTAGAGAACCCGGAAGTAGGCACTGGGTAGAGTGAGATGATAGGAAAAGACAATGACTCCTCCCCAGATGCTAATTTCCAAGTAAGACTGAGCTGGATGGGGAAAGAAGTTTTAATTGGATGCAGGGTTGAAGTTTTGATTTAGAATGATCTGGATTAGATTTTTTTAATTCCTGAAGATGTGACAACTTATTAGTGGCTAAAATGGAATTAAAAGTGATGCAGTCTGTCCTAGGCATTGGTGGGAAAAAATAAAAACATTTCCTAATTATATCATACCCAGTTAAACTCTGTATCAATCTGATAAAAATCCACATTCCAAATATACCAACGCAGCTTTCTTACTCCCTAAGCTACATTGGTTTTATTCTGAAGACCTACCAAGACAGTGGTAATTTCAGGCACAAAATGTCTATTTCCACTCTGAATATTTAAAAGAAGGCAAGAATTCACCCAAGGGGGAGAGAAACATAATGCTTTCCAAGGCAAAAGTATCACGAGGAAGTTCCATTACAGATGGTCTTGCCCTCTGCAAAACTAGGAGAAGACTCTTTGGGCTCTGGCTGAATTTTTTCCAAGATAGTTTTCATCCCTTCTCATTGGACTCATGCAGCCCCCTTTGTCTCCACTAGGGTGACCAATACAGTGCTTGCTGAGCCTGCTTTCTCCACAGGAAGAATCACTTTAAAGGATCAAGCTGAGCTCCTTGTTGGAACATGGACAGCCACAAGTCAATTATGCCTTTGAAAACTTTTCTGACATCTTCTATTGAAAACTCCTGAAAATAATCTAGACAATCTCTTTCATTATCTGTATTCATACTAAGAATCAAAAACAGTCAGGGTTTCACTCCAGGAGTATTTAGGAGACAGATACTTAAGCCCAGACAAATGAGAAAAAAGGAAGCCTCCACAGCTTCCTTCCCGAATGACAGAATCATTTGTGCTCATGGTTGGGTCTCTTCCTCTCCCACAAATTGCTTCACTTGACCATGTCTCAACCTGAAGGCCATCTTCTTTGGTTGTGTGCTGGTGGCTCCATGTTAAATGTCTTAAGAGGAATTTTTTTTAAAGAATAGGAAGGCACTGTTCAAGTCCCCAAGGACTTATTGGAGCTGTTCTTTGTCAGTCCTCTCTTCTGTTGATGACAGAGTGTTGCTTGAGTCATGTTTCCTCCTTGCAGAGGCAGAGGCAGGAGAAACAGATGAGCAGGGGTTCAGAAGTGAGAAATCCGAGGTTCTCTTTCCAGCTCTGCCATGGACTTCCAAAAAAATTTGAGGCTCAAAGCCAAGTATAGCCATGAGTAATTTAAAGCTAGAGGGAGCTGCTGCATAGGGGGCATTCAGAGCCTTCCTGGAAGCTATGCTTATGCTCCCTCTTGTTTTGAAAGAAGTCAGTTCCTGATGCCCCTAGTCTAGTCTATAAAGTGTTTTTCTTAATTTAAAATGACTAAACCCTGGCTTTTTTTCATTTCATTTTTTTTTTCCTCTCTGGAACTAGTCAGATTTCTCATTACTAATGCAATATTTTAAATTCTTAAAGGTTAAGTCAAACTATTTTTAAAAATAATATGGAAAAAGCATAGGAAGCATGTTCCCAGCTCCCAAAAGTAGAAAAAGTTAGCAATTGGAGGAACCACTGCAATGTGTGGCCAGAAAAGACAATGGATAAAGACATCTTGGTTGGTAGTTCCTGGTTTTGCAGGAACCATAGGATAAAACTTGTAAAAACGTTTTTTTTTTTTTTTTTTTTTTAACCTACAATTTCTTGCTTGAGGGCTCAAGGTCTGTTTTTCCTTATCCTGCAAATTCTTTTTTTTTTTTTTTTTTTTAAACTGGAATTTCTTGCTTGGGGACTCAAGGTCTGTTTTTCTCCATCCTGCCAAAAAATCAACTTTAATTTAAGAGGCCTGGTTGGCCAACTCATACCTAGATTTGGCTTTGTTTGATACTGAAAATTCCTGCAGCAAATGTCTTCTGTTTGGCTCAAATTAATATATCTCCTTTACTTTTAAGGGCAGGGAGTTGGGATTGCTACTTTTGTTTTAAGCAACTGAGAATGAGGGGGAAGTTGAAACATATGGACTCAGTGAAGAAGTGAGTCTTGAACAGAGACTTCTCAAGTAGCCAGGAAATTGAGGCAAAGGTCACTGAAGGCAAAAGTCAGCCTACATTCATGACAACCACCTCCAGTCTCCTTGCTGGCATCAGAATTTTGCATTGAGCCTGCAGCTTTCTTGGCTAGCTGACCCTTTTCTTAGATATTTTGATTTTGGGAGAGCAGACCCATCCAGATGTCCCCAAGTGATCACTGAAGTAGCCCACTGCAAACAGTAGATGACCTAGATTCACTCCACTGCTGGCTTTCTGAATTCCAATTGTCATGCTCTCTGGAAACTTCTTCCCATGATTGAACTAACATGTCCGACAGCTTTAAGTATTAATGCTAGTTGAAACATTTCCTGGATTCATCATGTCCTCTGGGGGCTGTGTCTTAGCTGCTGGCTGCAGTTTCACTTCTCTTGTTAAGGGTTTCTTGACCTCTACAACCAAGTCAGTTCCCCTAGTTTTCACAGTGCTAGCTTCTCTGTTCCCAGTAAGCTATAGCTAAAGGTGTACAGTATGCCTTAATGTTACCTCCATCAGAGTAGTGACACATAGGGGACACATCCAGAAAGAAATATTTTGAGAATAGTAATTTTTGAGAACTTCAGAAATTTTTCCATTAGGTGGCCCCTACTCTTGGGAATCTGTGCAGAGGCAGAATTTTAACTCTTTAGATTATGTACTTAAAAAAAATCTACAAGGGAGGTTCCAAGATGGCCGAATAGGAACAGCTCCAGTCTACAGCTCCCAGCGTGAGCGATGCAGAAGACAGGTGATTTCTGCATTTCCAACTGAGGTAGCGGGTTCACCTCACTGGGGCTTGTCAGACTGTGGGTGCAGCCCACAGAGCAGGGCGGGGCATTGCCTTACCTGGGAAGCACAAGGGGTCAGGGAATTTCCTTTCCTAGCCAAAGGAGGCTGTGACAGATGGTATCTGGAAAATCGGGACACTCTCACCCTAATACTGCACTTTTCCAACGGTCTTAGCAAACGGCACACCAGGAGATTATATCCCACTCCTGACTTGGAGGGTCGCAGGCCCATGGAGCCTCACTCACTGCTAGCACAGCAGTCTGAGATAGAACTGCAAGGCCGCAGTGAGGCTGGGGGAGGGGCATCCACCATTGCTGAGGCTTGAGAAGGTAAACAAAGCTCCGAGAAGCTCGAACTGGGTGGAGCCCACCGCAACTCAAGAAAGCCTGCCTGCCTCTGTAGACTCCACCTCTGGGCGCAGGGCATAGCAGAACAAAAGGCAGCAGAAACTTCTGCAGACTTAAACATCCCTGTCTGACAGCTTTGAAGAGAGTAGTGGTTCTCCCAGTATGAAGTTTGAGATCTGAGAACTGACAGACTGCCTCCTCAAGTGGGTCCCTGACCCCCACGTAGCCTAACTGGGAGACACCTCCCAGTAAGGGGCCGACGGACACTTCATACAGCCAGGTGACCCTCTGAGATGAAGCTTCCAGAAGAAGGATCAGGCAGCAACAATTGCCCTTCTTGAATATTTGCTGTTCTGCAGCCTCTGCTGGTGATACCCAGGCAAACAGGGTCTGGAGTGAACCTCCAACAAACTCCAACAGACCTGCAGCTGAGGGTCCTGACTGTTAGAAGGAAAACTAACAGAAAGGACATCCACACCAAAACCCCATCTGTCCGTCACCATCATCAAAGACCAAAGGTAGATAAACCACAAAGAAGGGGAGAAACCAGAGCAGAAAAGCTGAAAATTCTAAAAATCAGAGTGCCTCTTCTCCTCCAAAGGAGCACAGCTCCTCAGCAGCAACAGAACAAAGCTGGATGGAGAATGACTTTGACAAGTTGAGAGAAGAAAGCTTCAGACGATCAGTAATAATAAACTTCTCTGAGCTAAAGGAGGATGTTTGAATCCATCACAAAGAAGCTAAAAACCTTGAGAAAAGATTAGACGAATGTCTAACTAGAATAAATAACATAGATAAGACCTTAAATGACCTGATGGAGCTGAAGACCATGGTATGAGAACTACATGACACATGCACAAGCTTCAGTAGCCGATTTGATCAAGTGGAAGAAAGGGTATCAGTGATCGAAGATCAAATGAATGAAATGAAGCAAGAAGAGGAGTTTAGAGAAAAAAGAGTAAAAAGAAACGAACAAAGCCTCCAAAAAATATGGGACTATGTGAAAAGACCAAATCTACGTCTGATTGGTGTACCTAAAAGTGACAGGGAGAATGGAACCAAGTTGGAAACCACTCTTCAGGATATTATCCAGGAGAACTTCCCCAACTTAGCAACGCAGGCCAGCATTCAAATTCAGGAAATACAGAGAACACCACAAAGATACTCCTTGAGAAGAGCAACTCCAAGACACATAATTGTCAGATTCACCAAAGTTGAAATGAAGGAAAAAATGTTAACGGCAGCCAGAGAGAAAGGTCAAGTTACCCACAAAGGGGGAAGCCCATCAGACTAACAGCAGATCTCTTGGCAGAAACTCTATAAGCCAGAAGAGAGTGGGGGCCAATATTCAACATACTTAAAGAAAAGTATTTTCAATACGAATTTCATATCCAGCCAAACTAAGCTTCATATGTGAAGGAGAAATAAAATCCTTTACAGACAAGCAAATGCTGAGAGATTTTGTCACCACCAGGCCTGCCTTACAAGAGCTCCTGGAGGAAGCACTAAACATGGAAAGGAACAACAGTACCAGCCACTGCAAAAACATGCCAAAATGTAAAGACCATCGATGCTAGGAAGAACCTGCATCAACTAAAGAACAAAATAACCAGCTAACATCATAATGTCAGGATCAAATTCACACGTAACAATATTAACCTTAAATGTAAATGGGCTAAATGCTCCAATTAAAAGACACAGACTGGCAAATTGGATAAGGAGTCAATACCCATCACTGCGCTATATTCACGAGACCCATCTCACATGCAGAAACACACATAGACTCAAAATAAAGGCATGGAGGAAGATCTACCAAGCAAATGGAAAACAAAAAAAAAGCGGGGGTTGCAATCCTAGTCTCTGATAAAACAGACTTTAAATCAAAAGATCAAAAGAGACAAAGCCATTACATAATGGTAAAGAAGAGCTAACTATCCTAAATATATATGCACCCAATACAGGAGCACCCAGATTCATAAAGCAAGTCCTTAGAGACCTACAAAGAGACTTAGACTCCCACACAATAATAATGCAAGACTTTAACACCTCACTGTCAACGTTAGACAGATCAACGGACAGAAAGTTAACAAAGATATCCAGGAATTGAACTCAATTCTGCACCAAGTGAACCTAATAGATATCTACAGAACTCTCCACCCCAAATCAACAGAATATACGTTCTTCTCAGCACCACATCGCACTTATTCCAAAATTGACCACATAGTTGGAAGTAAAACACTCCTCAGCAAATGTAAAAGAACAGAAATTATAACAAACTGTCTCTCAGACCACAGTGCAATCAAACTGAACTCAGGATTAAGAAACTCACTCAAAACTGCTCAACTACATGGAAACTGAACAACCTGCTCCTGACTACTGGTTACATAACAAAATGAAGGCAGAATAAAGACGTTCTTTGAAACCAACGAGAACAAAGACGCAACATGCCAGAATCTCTGAGACACATTTAAAGCAGTGTGTAGAGGGAAATTTATAGCACTAAATGGCCACAAGCGAAAGCAGGAAAGATCTAAAATTGACACCCTAACACCACAATTAAAAGAACTAGAGAAGCAAGAGCAAACACATTCAAAAGCTAGCAGAGGGCAAGAAATAATTAAGATCAGAGCAGAACTGAAGGAGATAGAGAAACAGAAACCCTTCAAAATAAACCAATGAAACCAGGAGCTGGTTTTTTGAAAAGATTAACAAAATTGATAGACTGATACCAAGACTAATAAAGAAGAAAAGAGAGAAGAATCAAATAGACACAACAAAAAATGATAAAGGGGATATCACCACCAATCCCACAGAAATAAAAACTACCATCAGAGAATACTATAAACACCTCTATGCAAAAAAACTAGAAAATCTAGGAGAAATGGATAAATTCCTCGACACATACACTCTCCCAAGACTAAACCAGGAAGAAGTTGAATCCCTGAATAGATCAATAACAGGCTCTGAAATTGAGGCAATAGTTAATAGCCTACCAACCAAAAAAAGTCCAGGGCCAGATGGATTCACAGCCAAATTCTGCCAGAGGTACAAAGAGGAACTGGTACCATTCCTTCTGAAACTATTCCAATCAATTGAAAAAGAAGGGATCCTCCCTAACTCATTTTATGAGGCCAGCATCATCCTGATACCAAAGCCTGGCAGAGACACTACAAAAAAAGAGATTTTTAGATCAAAATCCCTGATGAACATTGATGCAAATATCCTCAATAAAATACTGGCGAACCGAATCCAGCAGCACATCAGAAAGCTTATCTACCATGATCAAGTTGGCTTCATCCCTGGGATGCAAGGGTGGTTCAACATATGCAAATCAATAAATGTAATCTATCATGTAAACAGAACCAAAGACAAAAAACACATGATTATCTCAATAGATGCAGAAAAGGCCTTTGACAAAATGCAACAGCCCTTCATGCTAAAAACTCTCAATAAACTAGGTATTGATGGAACGTATCTCAAAATAATAAGAGCTATTTATGACAAACCCACAGCCAATATCATAATGAATGGGCAGAAACCGGAAGCATTCCCTTTGAAAACTGGCACAAGACAGGGATGCCCTCTCTCACCACTCCTATTCAACATAGTGTTGGAAGTTCTGGCCAGGGCAATCAGGCAGGAGGAAGAAATAAAAGGTATTCAATTAGAAAAAGAGGAAGTCAAATTGTCCCTGTTTTCAGATGACACTATTGTACATTCAGAAGACCCCATTGTCTCAGCCCAAAATCTCCTTAAGCTGATAAGCATCTTCAGCAAAGTCTCAGGATACAAAATCAATGTGCAAAAATCACAAGCATTTCTATACACCAATAACAGACAAACAGAGAGCCAAATGATGAATGAACTCCCATTCATAATTGCTTCAAATAAAATAAAATACCTAGGAATCCAGCTTACAAGGGATGTGAAGGACTTCTTCAAGGAGAACTACAAACCACTGCTCAACGAAATAAAAGAGGACACAAAAAAATGGAAGAACGTTTCATGCTCATGATAGGAAGAATCAATATCGTGATAATGGCCATACTGCCCAAGGTACTTTATAGATTCAATGTCATCCCCATCAAGCTACCAATGACTTTCTTCACAGAATTGGAAAAAACCACTTTAAAGTTCATATGGAACCAAAAAAGAGCCTGCATAGCCAAGACAATCCTAAGTCAAAAGAACAAAGCTGGAGGCATCATGCTACCTGACTTCAAACTATACTGCAAGGCTACAGTAACCAAAGCAGCATGGTACTGGTACCAAAACAGAGATATAGACCAATGGAACAGAACAGAGCCCTCAGAAATAATAACACACATCTACAACCATCTTTGACAAACCTGACAAAAACAAGAAATGAGGAAAGGATTCCCTATTTAACAAATGGTGCTGGGAAAACTGGCTAGCCATATGTAGAAAGCCGAAACTGGATCCCTTCCTTACACCTTATATAAAAATTAATTCAAGATGGATTAAAGACTTAAATGTTAGACCTAAAACCATAAAAACCCTAGAAGCAAACCTAGGCAATACCATTCAGGACATAGGCACGGGAAAGGACTTCATGTCTGAAACACCAAAAGCAATGGCAACAAAAGCCAAAATTGACAAATGGGATCGAATTAAACTACAGAACTTCTGCACAGCAAAAGCAACTACCATCAGAGTGAACAGGCAACCTACAGAATGGGAGAAAATGTTTACAATCTACGTGTCTGACAAAGGGCTAATATCCAAAATCTACAAAGAACAGAAACAAATTTACAAGAAAAAATCAAACAACCCCATCAAAAAGTGGGCAAAAGATATGAACAGACAGTTCTCAAAATAAGACATTTATGCAGCCAACAGACACATGAAAAAATGCTCATCGTCACTGGCCATCAGAGAAATGCAAATCAAAACCACAATGAGCTACCATCTCACACCAGTTAGAATGGCAATCATTAAAATGTCAGGAAACAACAGGTGCTGGAGAGGATGTGGAGAAATAGGAATACTTTTACACTGCTGGTGGGACTGTAAACTAGTTCAACCATTGTGGAAGACAGTGTGGCGATTCCTCAAGGATCTACAACTAGAAACACCATTTGACCCAGCCATCCCATTACCAGGTATATACCCAAAGGATTATAAATCATGCTGCTATAAAGACACATGCACACGTATATTTATTGCGGCACTATTCACAATAGCAAAGACTTGAAACCAACCCAAATGTCCATCAATGATAGACTGGATTAAGATAATGTGGCACATATACACCATTATGAATACATATGAATACTATGCAGCTATAAAAAGGGGTGGGTTCATGTCTTTTGTAGGAACATGTATGAACCTGGAAACCATCATTCTGAACAAACTATCGCAAGTATACAAAACCAAACACCACATGTTCTCACTCATAGGTGAGTGAGAATTGAACCATGAGAATACTTGGACACAGGGTGGGGAACATCACACCCCAGGGCCTGTCGTAAAGCTGGGGTAGGGATAGCATTAGGAGATATACCTAATGTAAATGTTGAGTTAACAGGTGCAGCACAGCAACATGGCACATGTATACATATGTAACAAACCTGCTCGTTGTGCACATGTACCCTAGAACTTAAACATATGTATATATGTGCGTGTGTGTGTGTGTGTGTTTTATAAAATAAAAAAATGTACTACGGCATGCCTTTAATTTTTTTAGGTAAGTAAAAGGACTAATGTTGTAAAGTTTGGCATTCTGTGCACTGAGGCTCCATGGTGCTGGGCTCTGCACTCATTCTGAATTGGTGTGGTCATGGTGCTTTTGATCACATTCATTGTGGTCCTCTTGAGTCTGTAATGTGTAAACATATTTGGGTCTTTCAATTGTCTTTGAGCTTAGACAAGATTCATTGTAAATGCTCCAGAAGGCAAAGGGACTTTTCCATTGATATATAGTGCATTGTCCCAGTAGTTTTCACACTGATGCTATAAATCAGTTTTCCATTTAAGATTGTCAGCACAAGGAATTCACCAGTGAGGTAGATTTTGTGCAATTTTTCATTTGTAGGGTACGTCAATTCCTGTGTCATAGTATCACAGTCACCAACCACTCCATTCCTTGTCTGGATGAGAAGAAGTGCAGGCAGGAAAAGCTGAAGACACAGCAACAGCTGGTGGTGGATTAGAGGCATCAGGGAAAAAAGTGGGATATACCTTCACAATAGGTGGCCTGCTTTGGGTGGATCTAGAGTGCATAAAAGAGATATCCATTTCCAATTCCTCAAGTTTGGTATCGAGCACTTTGAATCTGTTTCCAACCACTTGTGTTAAGTTTTCAGTAGTATCATGCAAGGCATAAATTTTTCCAGCCAACTGATGTCTCCCTGCCTAAATATTATTTAGCACGTCATTGCTTTCATTGCTGGAATTGTGTTTTTTGTTTCATTCGCAAACATCTTGAATGTCCACTCTTCTGTCGAATCTGCTTCCATCCCAATTTCATCCTAAGGCGTAGCCAGGGACAAAGTGGGAACAAGTACTTCCTGAGGGAGATTTTCCAACAGCACTGGTGGCGTCTTGAAATCTTAATCTTTGTGTGGAGTTGCTTCTTTTGCATCCATTGGCTGTGACAACTCGAGTGTTCATCTGAACGGCTCTTCCGGTGTTTTGGTGACTTTGTCTTAGTCTATCAAGTTCAGTTTTTTATTCTCACTAGTGCTTATCTCCGTCATCAGTGTGGGAGATTTGCTGCTGCTTTTTCTCTTGGATGCCATAGTTGCTTGAACCATTTCATGTGTTATCCTGCAGGACTTGAGAATCTCCCACTGTTCATTGGTAAATGTAGATTGACCAGAGTGCTTCAACCTTTTTTTTCTGTATGCATCTCTTAGCTGAGTTTCAGGAATACTTCCTGGTGTTGGCATTCCTTGTCTATAATTTCACATGGCTGAACTAGCTTCAGCTGCATGATACAGGGCTACTGTGGCGAGGAGCGGAAATGCTGTTGTCATGATCTTGGAAGCATCTGGATGACAAGTTGCCTTTGTATACAGGAACCACTCAGGCCCAGTTGCATTCCTTTTTTTTTTTTTTTTTTGAGACGGAGTTTCACTCTGTCGCTCAGGCTAGAGTGCAGTGGCCTGATCTCAGCTCACTGCAAGCTCCACCTCCTGGGTTCACGCCATTCTCCTGCCTCAGCCTCCCTAGTAGCTGGGACTACAGGCGTCTGCCACCACACCCGGTTAATTTTTTATATTTTTAGTAGAGATGGGGTTTCACCCTGTTAGCCAAGATGGTCTCGATCTCCTGACCTCGTGATCTGCCTGCCTCAGCCTCCCAAAGTGCTGGAATTACGGGTGTGAGCCACTGCGCCTTTGTTTTTGTTTTTTGTTTTTTTGTTTTTTGAGACAGAGTCTGGCTCTGTCATCCAGGCTGAAGTGCAGTGGCGTGATCTTGGCTCACCCCAGTTGCATTCTTGAGGCATTTTCATGCATCTCCGAACTGGGGTATTTCATCAATTACCCCAGGAATGAGGATCAATGCAGAGTTGAAGTTTCACAGAAAGTTGCTGATACAATGCAGATCATTGTAGTCATCTGTAATTCTCATATAACAAGATGCGTCTGAACCATGAATGGTTGCTCAAACCCTCCAACATTTGTAGAAAGAATTCCTATGAGGGCTTCATGACACAAGTTGTATCCTGCCAACTTAGACACCTATGTTGAGACATCAAGTTGTGGGTAATTGACATGCATATTGCTAACTCCTGCAGCAGCATGTACTTTTTGAAATGGCTCTCAGTAGCTCCTATATGTGAATTATCTTGTGAATCACAGAAGACACTATCATGATGTTCATTGCAGCATGATAAAGACCAAGGTGGTGGGTTGCATAGTCAGTGACCAGTACAATTTGACATGATTCCGTTCCATAGCTGAGAGGAAGCCAAGTGACTGGAGTTTTGTCGGGTTTGTTCAGGTGAGTCAGTACAGGGAAATGCTTTCTCTTCTTTTTTGTTTTTTGAGACAGGGTCTTGCTGTGTCATCCAGGCTGCAAGGCTGGAGCGCAGTGGCGCTATCATGGCTTACTGCAGCCTTGACCTCCCTGGGCTCAGGTGATCCTCTCACCTCAGCTTCCCATGTAGCTGGGACTACTGGCATGCGCCACCACGCCCAGCTAATTTTTCTATTTTTCTTGTGGTTAGGGATGGGTTTTGCCATATTGCCCAGGCTGGTCTCAAACTCCTGGGCTCAAGTAATCCTCCCACCTTAACCTCCCAAAGTGCTGGGATTACAGGCGCGAGCTACTGTGCCTGGCCTGGAAATGCTTTCTTAATGAGGGTTTAACACTGCATACTATAATTGTACAAATAGTTAATGGAGAATGGCAATGTCTAACATCATCATTGTAAAAAACGGGTAGTACAGCTATATGTGCTTCTGTGGCAGGGGTAGGAGCATGGACAACATGTGCCACAATGATTGGGAGACTGTCCTTGAGCACCACTGAACCTGATAGATTATCCACACCTTTGCACTAATATGTTGAAGGACTAGTAGCAACTTCCCAAGTGATCCTGCCACCTCAGCCTAAGCATCTGGGACTACAGGTGTGTGCCACCAGGCCCAGCTAGTTTTTTTAAAAAAAATTTTGTAGTGGTAAAGTCTCACTTTGTTATCCAGGCTGGCCTCAAACTTCAGGGCTTAAACAATCCTCCTGCTTCACCTCCCAAAGTGCTGGGATTACAGGTGTGAGCCACCATGCGTGGCCACAAACTGTTGTAGTATATCCTCCTACTTTGACAAATATACCATCATAATGACAACATTGAAATATATGTTGATATGGTTTGTCTCTGTGTCTCCACCCAAATCTCATCTTGTAGCTCCCATAATTCCCACATGTTGTGGGAGGGACCGGTGGGAAATGATTGAATCATAGGGGCGGGTCTTTCCCATGCTGTTCTCGTGATAGTGAATGGGTCTCACAAGATCTGCTGGTTTTAAAAAACGGTAGTTTCTCTGCATGAGCTCTTTTGGCACGTAAGATGTGACTTGCTCCTCCTTGTCTTCCACCATGATTATGAGGCCTCCCCAACCATGTGAAACTGTAAGTCCAATTAAACCTCTTTCTTTTGTAAATTGCCCAGTCTCAAGTATGTCTTTATCAGCAGTGTGAAAATGGACTAATATGTACGTGTATATGCATACCTGTTGATACCAAATAAATGCGGAGAGTGCAACTTGAAAATGTATTTTACTGTTGTCAAAGCTGTGACTTGCTTTAGGAAGAGGCAGTGGTGCACACACATGAGCATCCCAAACCCAGCATGCTGAAGCTTATTCCCACTCCTTTCAGAGAGTCATTTCTTGGCCATCCCTCAGGCTCAGAGCGTACACATGGGCAATGCAGTCTGCTGGACTGCCCCAGGAAGAAATCCTTGCAGGCTCCTACATGTCCTGAAGACTGCTTGGAAAGGAAATTTGGGAATCTTTTATAAATAGAATGTGATCCCAAAAGGGATGGTCCAGACTCTAGGTGGGCATACCCGTTGCTTCAAGAGATCTTTGCCTCCATATGATGGCAGCAGCTCAGAGCCAGGCCCCCTCTTGCCCAGATCTGAGTTGATACCGACGGGGTGAACTAGAGCCCAAAGGAACACACTTTCTGAAACTGGAAAATGAATGGATAAGAAGTAACCGACTTGGCAGACACAAAAAGGCTCAATTCTCAAACAACAGTGGGGAAAGAGAAGAACCAACCTGGTTTACATGACAAAATCCTTAAGACTCTGGAACTGGGAGGAAGGTATTAGGTTCAGGAATTTCCAGAAGTGAGGCTTTTCAATAAGAAGGAAGGGTTGAGAGCTGTTAAGAGTGTTAAGAGTCCTAGTTCCTCTTTCCTACTCCGTGCTTGTAGGGAAACCTCTCCTTTCCCACCCAGGAATACAACTAAACTTTTTCTCTGGACAGAGAAAAAGGCTTGTGGACCAAGAGGAGCCTGGCAGGCATGACCGAAGGCAGAGTGCCACACCGAAAAGATGAGAGTTAAACCAAGCTATGTCTGTGGAAAGTGGAGACCCCGCTTGCACCGCCAGTCATCTCCCCGCATTCTGTTTCAGAAGCTCTGTAGCCAGGCAAAACATTAGATCTTCTCTGGAAAACATGACCAGATCTTTGCAGTCAACAGGCTCTCCTCACCCGCTTAAAAATTCTAGTCAGATTTTTAGTGTTCCACAACCAACGATTAGCAGAAATCTGAAGAAATCTTCTAAAAAGAAAAGAAGAATAAAGCTTTCTGTAGGAAACCAATTGCACATGAAACAAACTTCAAAGAAATAATATCCTTAAATAAATCTTTTTAAAAAGATAGCACCTGTGGATAAAGAACAGGCCTCCATAAAAGGAAATAGTCTGAGAATATAAAAGAGCTCTTGGAAATTAAAAATTAAAAACTTGATGGTAAAAAGTCCAATAAATGGTTAGAAAATAACATTGAGGAAACCTCTTTAGAAGTAGAATAAAATGGTAAACATATAACATACAGGTGAGAAAAAAAATCATAAAAGTAGTCCCAAAGAATAAAAGGCATTCAGAAAGGACAATAACTTACACAAAAAGAGAGAATGTGATACACTGAATAATTTCAAGCAAAATCTCCAAAATGAAAAGGCATGAGTTCTCAGATGGAAAGGTACACCACTATCCAGAAGAATGAATGGAAATAGATCCATACAGAGAAAACCTATGTGGAATATCAAATTACTAGGGCACCACAGAGAAATTTCTACAAGCTACCAGGGAGAAAGGAGAGAGGAAGAACAGCAATAAAAGAACCCAGATGATGAGACACTTCTCAACAGCAAAACTGGAAGATAGATATATTAGGGCAATTTCTACAACATTCCAAAGGAAATCAAAATTTCTAGCCAGGAATCTTACACCCAGACATGCTATTAGTTAATGTGAAGCTAGAATAAAGACATTTTAAGACACATGAGTCCCCACATTTTGCCTCTATCTAACCTTCTCAAGAAGCTACTGAAAGACGTGTATCATCAAGAAAAAAGCATGCAAGAAATAGGAAGGTATGTTGTGTTAGAGACACTTTTATGTGTTTACTACACGATTTCCTCTTCTCAGCTCACAGGAAGACTACAGCATCCTTTGTAATTGTATTAGAGACAATTCTATGTGTTTACTACATGATTTCCTCTTCTCAGCTCACAGGAAGACTACAGCATCCTTTGTAATTGTATTGGAGCTAATTGTATTGGAGCTAATATAGTCAGCCTTCTCGTCTGACATTCTTTCATGTCAGAGGAGAAAAAATTTTAGATAAAACTGCTTTCAGGTCGTGCATGGTGGCTCACGCCTGTAATCCCAGCACTTTGACAGGCTGAGGCGGGTGGATCAAGAGGTCAGGAGTTCAAGGCCAGCCTGACCAACATGATGAAACCCTGTCTTTACTAAAAATACAAAAATTAGCCAGACATGGTGGCACACGCCTGTAGTTGCAGCTACTTGGGAGGCTGAGGCAGAAGAATCGCTTGAACCCGGGAGGCAGAGGTTGTAGTGAGCCGAGACCACGCCACCGCACTCCAGCCTCGGTGACAGAGTGAGACTCCATCTCGAAAAAACCAAAAAACGAAAAACAAAACAAAAGAAACTGCTTTTAATGATTAATTTTGTGACACTGGTTTTGATGGTAGCCATTGTACAGCCATCCCATTGAGAGAAATGAGCCTGGTTGTGTTGGAGGTATAAAAAAGTCCTGACAGTCAAATGACTCATTACCTTGTTTATCTACATTGCTCCATTTTCCTGTACACCCTCTGACTTTTAACAGATGGCTCAAAAAACGATATTCCTGTCCATGATTTCTTCTTGAATAAACCAAAAAGCACACTTGCTGTTCTTCCCCGACTTTTCAGACGATGTTGTAAAACTAGTTGTGGTATATCAGCACGTACAGATCATTGCTGCTGTAGAACACTTTACTCTGTTTTTTCCCCTCTTTCTCTTAAATCAGGGGTCAGCAAACCATGCTCATGGGCCAAATCTGACCCATCTCATTTTTGTGTGTGATCTGCAAGCTCTACGAATGGCTTTACTTTTGCCTCTTCTCAATTAATATATAAAGCATAAAAGTGGTAGTGGGAACAGAATCAAGGAGATTTTATAATAAAGGGGACCCAGGTATTGAGTCTATATATAATAACAGGTATTAATCTGTCAACTTCTCAAAGAAACAGTTTCGTTTATTATCTCCAGTGTTTAGTACACTGCTTGTCACAGAGTCTGTGATGGTAAATTCTCCTTGGATTAACTGTCATCTCAGTACCTGATTCATTGTAGGTTCTTGACAAACGCATGAGTAATTGGGTAAACAACAAAGAGTTATTGTGGAGCCTCTGTTACATGTGGAGCACAGTGGGGTAATGAGTGAATGTAAGAAGTGGACCTTGAATTTAAGATTCTTAAAATCTCATGAGATTAAAATACTTTATGATTATGATGTCAATAGACAATTATCAGTTGAATTGTGTAGAATAGACCATTGCTTTCAAACTGGGGTGCTTAGACCCCTGGGGTCTTCTTTCCTGGCATTACAGAGTTCTCTTTTCCCATTTTTCCTTTTCTATAGCCTACCTCTTCATCTAAGAAAGGTAAACATTTCACCTTTCCAATTCTTACTATGGCTTATTGCTCTGGGCTGTAAGGTCTCCCAGGGCACAGATAATTTGAAATACTGACTTGAAAGAAGGATCGTTTAATTGATTAAATGAAAGATTCTCAAAATCTTTCTTTTACTGTCTTGAACGTATTTCTGTTAAAGATGAAGGATGGCATTAGAAATGGGGACATTTTGGCCTTCGTTGTGTGTTCTGAAGTCAGAAATACTAACTGTAGTCATGGGCCTAACTTTCATTTAATCACCTACTCTTTCATCCCCCACCATTATCAAGAAATCCATAGCTCTTGACAAAGATAAAGCAAAAAGCAAAAGCATTGATAAGAAATAATGAAAGTTAAAAATGGCTTCCCCCTTTCTACCCTCCCCCCAGACATATTTCATTAGATTAATTTTTTCCTACATCCCAATGCTTATCCTTAGAATAAGTCACTAACCGAAAAGAAAAGTGCCTGTTAACAGTGCAGGTAGAATAAGTTAGTGATGATTAATTTAAAACATGTAACTAGAGTATTTTTAGGGACTATCAAATTTTCAAGTTACCTTGGATAAAGCCTATGGATAAATATATTTTTGTATGTGATTCCTTTTAGTTTAAATATACTTTATAATAATAAACATATTTAAATCACAATGTTCACCTAATTTCACCTTATAAAATGTTTACTATTTTCTACTTTTTGATATAAAATAAAAACATGAAAGCATGAGGAAAAATTAATGAAGTACAGTTTTTTATGGTATATAACTTTCTCTTTGTTTACATAAAAAAGGTTTGATTACATTTAATGAAGTAAATGGTGAAATTTCTTAATCTCATACATCATTCTTATTTAATTTTTCTAATAAGCTAGTAGCTTATGAGATACAGGCAACATTCACAGGACATGTTTAGAATAAATAAAGGCCAAAAAATATCTTGTGAGACACAGGCAGAATCCATAAGCATCCATTAAATATAATAGATAGTAGGTAACCTATAAGATATGGATTGTTTGAGACCAGGAGTTCAAGACTAGCCTGGGCAAAATAGTAAGACCCCATCTCTAGTTAAACAGAAGAAATGGAATGTGTGATGGAAAAAACAAGAGATTTACTTATAGATACAAAGACATGGAAAGACCAAGTCTTAAAATATGATGCTGCCACTTCCGGGCTGACAACTAAGTCATACTTAAATTGTCCATCCACTGGCGGCTCCCAGTATGACCTTATTTTGGCCTCACATGTGCTCTGCCTAAGAAATTCAGTCAAAGCCTAAAGCTGGTGAGCTGGCTGATTCCCAAGCATTAGCTGAGTCTCTCAGATGAGCTGGTGTTTGTTTTGGCTCCAGGCACTTTCTGTTCACTCTTCTTCTTCTTCTTCTTCTTCTTTTTTTCAGAGATGGGGTTTCACCATGTTGCCCAGGCTGGTCTCACATTTCTGCTCTCAAGCGATCCTCCCGCCTCAGCCTCCCAAAGTGGTAGGATTACAGATATGAGCCACTGCACCTGGCCTAAACCCCCTGTTCAAACCTCAGCTCTGGTCTTCATAACCTCACCACCCATGGGGGAGATTGAAGCAGGAAAAGACACTATGTGAACACTGTGTGACCCCCAAACTTTGGAAAGTGTGGTCTTCCAATCCTTGTCTGTATGGGGATGTCTTGTCTGGGTTCTAGGCACTTTAGCCTTTCTGGGGCTCTTCCTGCATGAAGAAATATTAAAAATATTTACTACTGAATTAGTACGAAGACTAGTATAACCCAGGGTAGATTATATTCATTCTTTCTTTCTGACTTAAAAAAAAATTAAAACAGTTTTATGGGCTCCTAAAGATGGATGGTCCCTGGGCATTGTGTCTGTGGTGCCTCATGGAGAAGCTGACCCTGGTTTAACCTTCTTATACCCTATCCTAAGGGTATTAACTTAACCCATCTCTTTCCCTTGCCTCTTGTTACATTTTAAATTGATTAAATAGCTCATGTGATTCAAGTATTTAAATTTGGTTGGTGAGCCTTTCTGTTCCATGACCTTTGAGATAGCTTCTTGACAGCATTCTTGGAGGGTACCATTGCATCAAGGTAATTCCCCCTACAACATTCCCCAAAGTCAAACATCTGCATTTAGTACACACATGCATACCAGCCTAACAATGAGTACCTTCTCTTTCATTCTAGGCCTCCTTTAGTAAAGAACTTATCATTTTAACCACATATTAAATGTTACACCATTACAAGTTAATTAATGAAAAGCAGAAAATAGATATATTCTCAATTTTATAACTTATAAAAATTATAATATAATGAATGATTTTTATAATTATAATGTGTAACTAATTATATTAGATCAGTATCATTTTAATCCTAACAACTTCTAGTAATTTGTATAATGGTATTATAAAGTTATATGATTCATGCCTTTCCCAGTAGATTTTAGAATTCATTTTTTTTGGATAAAAAATTAACTCAGTGTCTTTTTTTTCTGACAGTCAGACTGATTTAGCTGATTGATTATCTTGAGAAGGAGTATTGGCTTTGCTAACGAGGCTATGTGGTAAATTTTTTTTATAAACTGCATGAGCTAAATATGTAGCTCCAAGGTTTTGACTATATATATACTCTACATGTATATTGGTATATCATATATTTACATATGTAATTAGAAAAAGTATATTGAAACAGTTTATTTTCGTAGCATTTTCCAAGTACACTGAATTAAACAAGATAACTAAAAAAAAAAAAAAAAAAAATCACATGCAAAAATGGCATCAGTTGGTCTAAGCTCTGCACTTGGCCATAATCTGGCTTCAATGTCTTTTGCAGCAGGCAGGATAACCCCCAAATATGTCCATGCTCTAATCCCTGGAAACTGAATGTTACATTCCATGGTAAAGGGGATTTTGCTGATGTAATTAAGGTTATGAACCTTAAAATAGGGGGACTATCTTTGATTATTCAGGTGAGCCCAAACTTATCCTATGAGCCTTTAAAAGAAATGAACTTTCCCTAGCTTGGGACAGAGGATGTATCAGAAGATAGAGGGGGTTGAAGCATAAGAAGCATTTTACTCACTGTTGTTGGCTTTAAATATGAAGACAGCATCCAGAATCAAGGCTCTTGGAGCAGATAACAACCTCTGACTGACAGCCAGCAAGGAAGTGGGAACCTCAGTGCCACTGCTGAAAGGAGCCGAACTCTGCCAGCAACCTGTGTGGGCCTGGCAACGTGTTCTCTCCCAGAGCCTCCACAGAAGAGCCAAGGCCAGGCAGTGCCTTGATTTTGGTCTTGAGATTGGGAGGAAAGAAGCCAGCCAAGCCCATCCTACAGAACAGTGAGTTTTCTGAATGACAGACTTGTGAGATAATAAATTTGTGTGGTGTTAAGCCACTGAATTGGTGGTAATTTATTGCAGCAGCAATAGAAAAATGAATATATGCCTCTTCGCCTTCAAGAAAGAGTCACTTCTGCCACTGGTTTGTTGGTTTGTTAACTTTCTATTTTATTCCACCTGGGAAAGTGGTCTTTACAGAGAAAAACACAACTGTCCATGTTTCAGTCACACACTGTGGGCCTCTTGAGTCATCATTGTAATGACTCTAGTAGCATTCAATTGAAATGAAGCAAAATGCAAAGAGATTAATTTTAGAAGTCCCTTATTTATGTTTTAATGGCCTAAAAAATCAGGGATGGGCTACTTTTCTGTAAGGTTAGTGGCCACAGCTCTGGGAAATGAGTCCACTAACCCTGGACTCAACATTATTTAACTGAGCTTTAGGTCCTTCACAATGGAAAGGAGAATTAGAATACTACATTATTAAACAGCCTCAACTCCTTGTAGGTCAATCATAACACAAGAGTTCAGAAAAATGTTCGAAAGAGCGCTTTGCTCTGTGTTCAAGTCTCATTCTTGAGTCTATTCCTGGTCTATGCTGAGAGGGAGGATTTTCAAGTGGTTCCTGTTCTATCCAATTCATCCCAGGCTCCTCCATGGTCCTGAGTCCTATGTACTGAGTCCAATAGGCAGTCTCTGATCTTCATTCCTTTTGAAGTGTATTGGGAAAACCACCCTCATCTCTATACCCTTGCTGCTCCCTTACTAGTCTCCTTAGTTCCAGGAAACTACCCTGTCTTCTTCTCAGTCACAGGCTAGTCATTCAGTTCTACTTGATTCTCCTCTAGAAGGGAATGAAATGGTGATGGTGATTGGTTGTGAGGCAGGAAGTGAGCTCTTCAGGTCCTTTGGGTAGAACTATAAGATAAGCAGCCCTTTGACATTGCCAACATGAACCTCCTCTTTTAATATTTCCAATGAATTATGGTCAAAGAGTCTTTGATTCCCCTACCACCTTGAGTGGAATTGCCAAAAGCTACTATATTATTCTAGCTTTGTTACATAGCATGACCCAAGACAAGAGTTGGGAAACGGAGAATAGAACTATGACTGGTTAGTGGAACTTGAAGAGAGAGAGATTTTGTGGACAGAAACGAACTGTGTCCTTCAGTCAACAAATGCAGTCAGCCTATGGCAATCCCATGGGAAGGGAGCTGGGGAACAGATACTCTGACTTGACTTCTCTTTATTTATCTGGTCTTCTGCAGGCCTCCCCCATTAACTGTAATAAACTAGAAGCTAGAAGGAAAGGCAATCCTGTTCTTCAGTCCATCCAGATCAGTCTCACAGGGCATGGGCAGCTTGGAGATCAGACCTGGAGATGAAATGAGGGTTATCCAGCAGCTCTGGATAGCATGAAAACAAAGACAGTCATGATCCCAATAAGGCTCTTGGGATAAGGTCCTAGAGCTTTATAGGAGTAGGGGGCACAGAGATTGAGGAAGCAGGAGTGTGCAGCAGTGGCTGTTTTCTCAGGGATCTGAGGAAAGTGACACATGGCATCACAGGAATGGCATTGGGGCATTGTGGAACATCCTGATAACTACCTCAGCTCCAGAGGATGTATTTGTATTTGCACGCACTTCAGTGAGAGCTCTGGCCTCCTCATTTACGGCAATGGCACTCAGGTCTCCTGAAATCAGTGTGCTTATGTGTGTGTGTGTGTGTGTGTGTGTGTGTGAACATGCATTTAATGCTAGGAAAACAAGGGTTAGAATGTACAAGACACACTTTGGAGTTAGTGTCTCATTCATAAATAATCCTTTTACTCTGGGAACAACTCTTACTCTATAGGAGATGGTTTATCAGTGGCACATGTATACTTAATAACACTGCTCCTTTGGCTGCAGCTGAGTGATTCAGGAATGAAGATCTGACCTTTGTCAGGCCAATTTGAAGCCTTCCCCAGGATTTTTCCAGCTGGAAGTATACAAAAATAACTTTGTTTTTCTAGTCTGGGCGAAGGAGACATTACTAGGTGGGGTATTCAACAGTTGCTGGATGCCCTATTTCCTGGCACATGGAGGAAGCCATCTGCTTTGACAGGAAACCAAGCCCATCCATAAGAAGCACAGACAAGATACAGAGAAGAGCCCAGGAAATACTCAGTTTAAATTGTTTTTGAAGCCCAGCTTCAACCCGACCTTGCCATTTGAATATTGAATCCTTTAGTAATGTAAATTACCCAGTATTCCTTCAACAAATAGCATTCTTCTTTGTCAAAGCTTGCTTGAGTTGTATTTTCAACAGAGTCCTGAGTAATACAGTTGATACAGTTAAGAGTCCAAGCTAATTTTTCCATGCATAGCACAGATGATAGTAGGGATCAAATGACAGGAAGTCAGAAGCTAGAGAGATCCTTACAGACAGGCAAGGTAAGATGAGAAGCTTGAATAAAGCTTTGACCTAGAAGGATGGGGAGGATTCTTTGGCCGCAGAGTACTGTACTCCAGGCAGGGAGATGATCAGAAGGAAGGTGGCACCAATTTCAAAGACATATTTATGGTCAAGGACTAGTTGGAATCAAAATGCGTGAAGTGGGAGATGAGATTAGAAAGGAGCTTCACTGTTGAGGACTTTGAATGCCAGGCTAAGACATTTGTGCTTTATTGTAATATAGGGAGACGTTGAAGTATTTGAACATGAAAGTGATATATGAAAGTTGTGTTTTAGGAATATTGACCAGATCGCATACAGGGTGAGATAAAGAGAGTAAGAAGTGGTGTTATTAAGTCAGTGCAAAAGCTATTGCAGTTTTTGACATTAAAAGTAATGGCAAAAACTGCAAACTGCAATTACTTGTGCACCAACCTCCGACACCCAAATTGGAAGGCAATTGCAATCTTCCTGGTATGAGTGGCCAGGGCCTGGACTAGGGAATTAGAAGTGGAAATTGAAAGGAGAGAGGGCGTGTCTTATTCGTCTGTTTCTTTCACATCACTTAGAGTAACTGTCACCTTGTAGGTGCTCATCAAATTGTCGTAAATAAATAAGGAATTCGCATCAAGTAGTTATACATATATAGTCAACATGTATTAAGATATTTTAGGTTACAATTTTAAAGTAATTCCCAAAAACCATGTTGTTGAATTAGTGAGGACATTTAGTCTGAATATTGTAGTTGAAGTGGATTTCGTAACAATCTCAGGTAAATTAATTAGAGAATTATATGTGATTTATTGTTATGAACTAGAAAGTACAATATCTTCAGCCACTTAAAATGTTATTTGGTATTTTACAATCAAAACTTTTATTAGCTCAATGGAAATAGAGAAAAATTTTCTTTTTCCTTATACATTATCTTTAGAGAGACTAGCTAGAACAAAGATCATCAATAATGATGCAGGGAGATAGATACCTTTTATATTCCATGGATTTCATATCTTAAGTACTATACTTTCAATACTTGATTATTTTATCTTCCTTTCATTAATAGAATACCATGCCACTCTCCCATCCTTGAATTTTGGAAGAACAATGCATGCACAGATGGAGATTGTATTTCTTAGCTTCACTTGAAGTTAGATGTGACCATGTGAATAAGATGTCCCAATAAAATGTGAATAAGAGGAATATGTACAATTTCTGTGTCACCTCCATTCAAGGAAATTGCTTGTTCTCTACGTCCTCATTTTCTCCTTCTTGTCAGTTGGAAGGCAGACATGGTAGCAAACAAGTTTGGATCATAGAAAAACTTTGATAATACCCTTAGAAGATGACTGAGCAACAAGATGCAGGATACCTGTGATCCCTTGGGACCTTATAGAATAGAGAGGATCACCTGTCTTAGACTGTTACGTGGATCTGGCTTGAAATTAAGTTTCAAAAATTATCATGGTAAAGGTGATTGGACGCGCATCCTGAAGGACTCTGAATGCCAGGATAGAGAATAATGAATCAACATCATAGATATTGGGGAGCTTGAAGGTTTCATTTTTTGTTTTGTTTGTTTTTAAAGCAGGTGCTTAACAATCAGGGAATAGAATATCTTCAGAAGGCAGTAGTGCAGTATGGAAGATGGATTGGAGAGCTGAAACCTGATGTCAATTGAGAACTCATCGAAATAATTTTGGAACAAGATGAGGGCTCTATCTAGATTAGTGTTAGTAGAAATGGAGAGGGAAGATTGAATTTAAGAGATATTAGGGAAATGTTCTAGTGTGGGGTAGCTTTGAAAATGTGCATGGGTAGAGGGTGAGAAACCAGGGAAGGAGAAACCAGCAATGCAAAACAGTCCAGGGACAGAGGGAGAATCACTGATGGAGTCAGATCTTGTATGAGGAGGGAAAAGGCAAGATTGAAGGCTTATGTGACCTTTTGCACTTTTTTTCCCCTCATGTTTTAGCTCTTAATTACATCAGTAGTTAAAACCTCAGTTTGTGGAATCAGACAGATCCAGTAATGTGCTAGCACTGTTCTGTATCAGCTACTAGAGCTGGTTGCTAAATTTTCAGGAACTTTGGGAGCTAGTTGTTAAACACAGCATTAGAAAAATTAAACTACATAAACTTACAATCAAATAAATTACATTAAAAACAAAAGTCTGAAATACTATAAACTTATTATTTCCTAGTTGTTTTATCTCAATTTTCTATTATCTTTGTTGTTGAAGTTATTTATATCCCTCATATCAGTATGATGAGAATGCCGTATAATGGTTTGCTACTGTGCCTCTCTTGATAATTCTGTTTTCATTGATGTCATGTTGATAGCTTGAAATCCTTGTAGCATTGGTGGGAGTATTTACATCCTAGAAATTGGTAAACATTAAAAGTTAGATCTTGGTTTATTTTGTTGATTGTCTAGACCAGGGATTGGCAAACTGTAGCCTGCAGACCTGCCACCTGTTGTTGTAGATTAAGTCTTACTTACTGGAGCACAGTCACTTCCTCTTATTTATTTATTGTTTATGCTATGTTATTTATTTATTATGCTATGTTATTTATTTATTTATTGTTTAGGTTATGTTAAATAAATAACCGTATGTTATTTATTTGTTTATGGTTACTGCCATAGTAACCAGTAACCAGTAACCATACTGCCAGCCCAGTTCTCCCACCATCTCATACCCAAACATGTAGTACAAGGGTCTTGGGATCACCCAGCTCAGTGCGAAAGTTGAGTAGTTACAACAGAGACCATAGACAATACACAAATGAATGGTTATGGTTGTGTTCCAGTAAAACCTTATTCAGTAAACTGGCCCACAAACCCAAAATATCTTTTATCTGTTTCTTTAGGGAAAAGTTTACTGATTCCTGGTCTAGACTTAAACAGTGTTAAAGAAAGAGGGGCTTCAAGATGGCTGATTAGATGCATCTGATACTCACCTTTTCCATGCAGAGGAACCAAAATAGAAAGTAGATAATGGCACTTTGAATAGATAATCTAAGGGAGAACACTGGAATTAAACAGAGAAGTGATGAGAAGTGATGAAAGAAGGAAGGAGAGAAAAGCGAGGCAGCCTGTTCAGCCAGGATCCGCTGGGAGTCTGAAGAGGCTCCCTTATATGGAGAAAGGGTAAATAAGAGACTCCCACAGGCTCACAGGCCCAATATGGACTTCTACAATCCTAGCCATGGGATAGCATCTAGGCCCTTGCAGGCCCTGAGGCTAACATAGTGAGCTACTCACAGTCCATGTGAAGGCATTGCTTAAGAGAGAGAGAGAGCTCACACTGGGTCCTAAGCAGCTGCAGCACCATGCCATTTTGGGAGACTGGCCCCCAATAGACTGTGTCTTGCTTTAGGGCTCCACAACCTCTGCATCTCCACATTCCTAGAGCCCCATTGACATTCCCCACCTGCAGTTACTGCTGTCAAGGTGAGGGTCACTGGCAGGAACCTCACTCCACCCCCAAGCAGAGGAACGGCTGCATATTTTCATATGCCCCAAATTCCACTATCTGCAACCACCACCACTGTGAGCTGCTGCATGGCCAAGATGCAAAATAACCATGGACCCTTCTTCCACCTGCCTGCAGCTGCTTGCACTGAAAGCAACCCACCACCCCACCCTTGCCTATGACAACCAGCACCTGCATGCTGCATGGGGGGTCTGAGGGCACGTCAACCCAGCACAGTTTCCCCACCATCTCATACCCAAACATGTAGTACAAGGGTCTTGGGATCACCCAGCTCAGTCCAACACTGTTGACACCTGAACACTCCTCCTGGGTAGTGGGGGGGTCTGAAGTTGTGCCCACTCAAACTGCCACTACCACCACAGTTGACATCCACCCACATACACTACCTGTGTGTTTGGGGACTGGCCTGCCCAGTCTGTTGCAGCCATCACAACAATGGCACAGACTGGTTGGGTCCCAGAGGGTTGTACCACCACTGCTACTGCCATTTCCCATAGTATGCCCACTGCCCAGGGGTTTGATAAACCACCCAACCACTTGGCCCACCACTGCCATTCCTGGCACCTGAGCAAGACATCTGGAGACCCAAGAATGGGCCTGCCTGAAACCACTAACACCATTGCTAGTGTATGCCACCCTGGGTCCCAAAGATAGCCATGCTTAGTCCACTGTTGCTTCTAATGAAGCTCAAAGATTGTCTGACTTGGCACCCCAGTCCTCAACAAAATTTCACTGTAGCCTCTACTAACAACTGTACCTTAAGTTACCAAGGAAATAACAGCCACCACTAATGCTATTTGTAGCTGAAGAAATCAAACAAATGCTACACTGCTGTACACATTCAGAATCAAAGCCAAAGTGTCCTACCCAACCAGTACCACAGATACATCTCCAGGAAAATGTTCTTCTCCACGAAAGCAAATTCAAAAATTAGAAGGGACTGTTATACAACGTGTGTAGATATCAATGTAAGGACACAGGAAACATGAAAAAGCAAGGAAATATGACACCTCCAAAGGAGCACAATAATTCTCCAGTAACAGATCCCAATAAAAAATAAATGTATAAAATCCCAGAAAATAAATAATTCAAAATGGGTACTAAAGAATCTCAGTGAGATACAACAAAATACTGCAGAATAATACCAAGAAATCAGAAAAACAATTCAGGATATGAATGAGAAGTTTGTCAATGAGATAGACATCAAAAAAGAACCAAACAAATTCTGGAACTAAAGAATGCATTGAATAAAATAAAAGTACACTCAAAGGCTTGAAGACAGATCTTTTGTAATAACCCAGTCAGACAAAAACAATAAAAAAGATTAAAAAATAACAAGCAAACCCTATGTGACATATGGGACACTATAAAGCAAACAAAGATTCAAATTTTTGGTGACCCGGAGGCTGAAGTGGAAACTAAAGGGTTAGGAAAACTACATAACGAAATAATAGATGAAAACTTCTCAAGTCTAGCAGGAGATTTAGACATCCAGATACAGGAGGCCCAAAGTTCTTTAATTAGATACAATTCCAAAAGGTCTTCTCCACAGCACATTATAGTCAAACTGTCAAAAGTTAAAGACAAAGAGAAAATTCTAAAAAATAGCAAGAGAAAAGCTTTAGTCACTTATTAAAGAAAACTCCTATCAGACGAATGGTGAATTTCTCCACAGAAACCTTACAGGCCAGGAGAGAATGAGATGATATATTCAAACTGTTAAAAGGGAAAAATTGTCAGCCAAGGACACTACCCAGCAAAGTTATATGTCATAAACGAAAGAGAAATAAAGTATTTTCCAGACAAGCGAAAGCTGAGTGAATTCATCACTGCTAGCCTGGATGTACAAGAAATGCTTAAGGAAGTTCTATATTAGAAGCAAAAGAATGATAACTGTCATCATGAAAACATACAAAAATATAAAAACCACCAGTAGGGCAAACACACAAGCAAGGAGGAGAAAAAACTTAAATGTTACAATTACAGAGTATCAGCAAACCATAATGACAAGAGATAAGGAAAGGCATAAATGATATACAAAACAACCAGAAATCAATTGATAAAATGACAGGAATAAGCTCTCACATATCAATACTAACTTTAAATATAAATGGATTAAACTTTCCTCTTAAAATATATAGACTGGAATAAATAAAAGAATGACCCAAATATATGCTGCCTACAAGAAACTCATTTCACTTGTAAGTACACATATAAACTAAAAGGAAAGGGATGGAAAAAGATATTTCATGCAAATGAAAACCAAAAGCAAGCAGTAGTTATATCAGATAAAACAGACTTTAAGTCAAAAACCATAAAAAGAGACAAAGAATGTCATTATATAATGACAAGAGGATCACTTCAGCAAGAAGATATAACAATTCTAAACATATATGCACCCAATGTGGGAGCACCCAGACATATAAAGCAAATATTACTAGATACAAAGAAAGAGATAGACTCCAATATAATAACTGTTGGCAATTTCAACAACCCATCTTCAGCATTGGACAAATAATGTAGACAGAACATTAACAAAGAAATAGTTGATTTAGAGTGCACGTTAGACCAAATGGACCTAATAGACATTTACAGAACATTTCATTTAACAGCTATAGAATACACTTTATTCTCATCAGCACATGGAACATTCTCCAGAATAGACCATGTTAGGATACAAAACAATTCTCAACAAATTTTAGAACCTGAAATACGTCAAATATCTTTTCAGACCCCAGTGGGATAAAACTAGAAAAGAATAACAAAAGAACTTTGGAAACTGTACAAATACATAGAAAGTAAACAACATGCTCCTGAATAACCTTCGGGTCAAGGAAGAAACTAAGGAAGAAATAAACAAATTTCTTGAAACAAGTGAAAACCAAAACACAACTTGCAGAAACCGATGGGATACAGCAAAAGAAGTGCTGTATAAAGCTGTTAAAAAGAATATTATACTTTTATTATTTATAAATTATGGTGTACCTATCTTTTATAATTTGTAATAAAGACACAATGCATAATATACACAATTTTTTGGAGAACAGTTACCAGCACACTGCTGGACAGATCTAGGTTTAAGTTACAAGAATTTTAAGTAAGTAATTTATTCTTTCTAAGCCACAGTGTCTGTCCACATTTGTACTCTATTATAGCAAGAAGTTACTAATATTATTTATTAGATAAGGGGTACTGATATGGTTTGGCTATGTCCCCTGCCAATCTCATCTTGAATTCCCACGTGTTGTGGGAAAGACCCGGTGGGAGGTAATTGAATCACAGAGGGAGGGCTTTCCTGTGCTGTTCTTGTGATAGTGAACAAGTCTCACGAGATCTGATGGTTATATTAAAAATGGGACTTTCCCTGCACAAGCTCTCTTCTCTTGTCTGCTGCCATGTGAGACATGTCTTTCACCTTGCACCATGATCGTGTGGCTTCCCCAGTCACGTGGAACTGCAAGTGCAATAAACCTCTTTCTTTTGAAAATTGCCCAGTCTCAAGGATGTGTTTATGAGCAGCATGAAAACACACTAATACAGGTAGCAAACTTTTTCTTTTTACAGCCAGAAAGTAAATATATTTGACTTTGTGAGCCATATTGTTCCTGTCACAACTATTCAATTCTGTCACTGTAGCATGAAAGCAGCCATAGACAATACATTAATGAATGACTGTGGCTGTGTTCCTATAAAACTTTACTGAATAAACAGGTAGCAGGCTGCATTTGGCCCTTGAGCTATAGATTGCTGAATCCTGCACTAGATTATACATTTCTTGAGAGTGAGAATTATGCCTATCTTGATAAAACTTGTATCCTTAGAACTTGACACAGTTCCTAGCACACATCTCAAAAGATAATAAATATTTGTTGAACTGTGAATACAAAACAGCAGTAAAAATGAATGTACTAATGCCACCTGAAACAACGTGGTTAGCATTCACAAACATCATGTTTAGCAAGAAAAGCCAGAGGCAAAAGAAAACATACTGCAAAGATCCATTTCTATAAAGTTCAAAAACAGGCAAAACTGGACTGCTGCTTCCAGTCATGACGGGATAACAGATTTAATTTACCCTCCCACTTCAAGCAACTAAAAATGAAGACAAATTCTATGATACAATAATTTATGACAATGGGAAACAGGCAGCACTGGACTTGAACTTCCAAGAAAAAAGAGAAAAAAGAAACAAATAAAGTAAGCCCTATAATCATTTCAGTTTAATTTCTAGATGCAGTTTCTAGATTGCAGCACAGGATGGAGGAACTCAAACTCAAATCCTGGTTATCTCGCTGAGTGAAGGAGACAGGGCTAAGAATTTGGGAATCCAATGAGGCTAGAACCTGGAGACGAGGAAGATCAATAGAGAGCTCCAGAGATCTGTGGAGATGTCCCCTTGTATCTTTGGTTGAGTATTAATCTGCACCTAAGTGCAGAGGAAATTACGCTAGGCCGAGAAAAACAACACTGGAAAACACTAACTAATTTCTAGAATTCACACATAGTGAAGAAAAGCTTATGTTGCTATGACTGAGAAGGGAAAGATACCATAATACATGGGACATTGGATAGAATCCTCAGAAGGGTGTATTATTAGCAGTGGGATGAATGAGCTCTAAAATAGTGGCTACTCTGGATTAACCTTAACATTGCATGACAGCAACTCTGAAAAAGATCAAATTGATTTAAAGTAAGTGCAAACCAGAATAAGGTCCAATACAATATTAAGCAATAAAACAAAATATCACACCTCAAAATCTAAAATTTATGTTGATCAACTAATCAAAAATTACTAAGTATTTTCAGAAGAGGAAAACATGGCCCGTTAGGAAAAAAACCTAGTCTGTAAAACAGACCCAGAAATGATACAAAACATGAAATTAACAAAAAGTTAAACCAGCTTATAAACATGCCCCATTCACTGATTTAAGAAAAGTGAGTAAAGCATAAACACAATGAGGAGGGAAATGGAAGTTATAAGAAGATTCAAATAGAATTTCTAGCTATGAAAAATGTAATAGAAATAAAAAAGACTCTGGATGAGATTAACAGCAGAGTAGATACCATAAAAAAATAAGTGAACCCAAAGGTACAGGAATAGGAATTATCCAAAAAGAAGCACGATGAAAAAAAATACTTAACACAGAATAAACAGAGCATCACTTTTCTGTATAAAAGCACTAAATGGTCTAAAATATGTGTCATTGGAGTCCAGGGTAGAAAAAAAAATGAGAAGAAATAGTAAATGAACATTTTCCATAAGAAATGAAATTTAGAAAGCAATCCAAAAAGATAAATGAATCCCAAACAGAATAAATATAAAAGAACCAGACTGAAAAACCACCACATTGTAATCAAATTGATGAAAATCAGTAATAAAGGGAATTTTATAAGCAGTCAGAGAAAACCAAACATTACAAACCAAATAAGGTTGATGCCAGACTTTAAATCAGAAACGATGTAAATCAAAAGAAAATTGAGCAACATTTTTACTTCATGAGAAACGGGTGCAGGAAACAAAACAAAAACAGAACAAAATACTGTTAAGCGATAATTCAATAACATGTAATAATATAAAAATGATTTTTAAAAGGAATTTTTAATATAAAAATAGAGCTTGAAGAATTCACTACCAGCAAGTTTCCGATGTAAGAAGGTTATGAAAAGGTCTTTTGCAGGAGGGAAATAATGGAAGAAATTTGGCTCTATGCAAATAATTGAAGAATGTTGGAACAGGTAGAGATACTGGTAAGCATAACAGACTTTTGTCCTCATTTAAAATTTTTTTAAAAATTCACGGCTTGAAACAACAATAATAACAATGTGTTGTGGAATTTATAACACATATAGAACTATACATATTAGGACAAAGGACGAGAGAAAGAAAATGGAATTATACCCTTGTAAACTTGTTACAATATACATGAAGTAGTTAAAGTAATATTAGGAGATAGACTATGTTAAGTCAAATATATGTATTTTAAGCCCTAGAGCAACTGCTTAAAATAATACAAAGCATAGTCATTAACAATCTAATATTAAACATAAAATAATCATCCAAATGAAGGCAGAAAAAGAGGAAAATGGAAGAAAAAATAGATTAAATAAAAACTAGGTGGAAATATGGTGGTTCAAAACACAAGAATAATAGAGAGGATAAATAACTAGGTGGTTTAAAACAAAAGTATATTAAAAATTACATTAACTATATATATATTTTTTTGAGACAGAGTCTAGCTCTGTCGCCCAAGCTGGAATGCAGTGGTGCAATTTTGGCTCACTGCCACCTCCGCCTCCCAGGTTCAAGTGATTCTCCTGCCTCAGCCTCCTGAGTAGCTGGAATTACAGGCGCCTGCCACCACGCCCAGCTAATTTTTGTGTTTTTAGTAGAGACAGGGTTTCACTGTCTTGGCCAGGTTGATCTTGAACTCCTGACCCCGTGATCCACCCACCTCGGCCTCCCAAAGTACTGGTATTACAAGTGCGAGCCACTGCACCTGGCCTTAAGTATAAATTTTGCTAAAAACTTGAATTAAACTACAAAGATTGCCAGATTGAATTAAAAAGCTGGTTGTAACTATATGCTGTCTGATTGTCCTATTAGTAATGATGAGAAAGAAAGTTTTACGGCCAGTATCCAGAAATCATGTATAGGGACTCTTCCTCTGCCTCACATAAGTTTACATAAAACATACACAAAAAGGTTCATCACAAAAATACAAACTCATTTTCATTTGCTTGGGTTTTGTCTTAAGCCTTTATGCAGAACCATCTACCCATGTGCCTGACATAGGTCTTATTTTTCCTCTTAGTACAAAGGCAATTAAAACAATCTGAGTGACCTCCTTGTTCTTGTTCTCCTACACCAGGAGTAGAAAAACTATAGTCTGCAGGCAAACGCTTTCCATAACCAGTTTTTTTCTACTATTCTATTGAATTATAACTCTTATACCACACAATACAACCATTTTAAGTATACAATTTAATGGTCTTTAGTATATTCATAGCACTGTGTAACCATAATCACCACAATTAACTTTAGAACATTTTCATCACCCCCCAAAGAAACCCTGCACCCCTTAGTTATCACCCTCCAATCCCCACATTTTTCTGCACCCCACGGTAGGCAATCACTAATTTACTTTCTGTCTCTATAGATTTGACTTTTCTGAACATTTCATACAAATGGAATCACACAATATGTGGCCTTTGTGTCTGGCTTCTTTCACTTAGCATAATGTTGTAAGTTCATCCATACTGTAGCATGATTCAGTATTTTGTTTCTTTGAAGGGTAGAGTGATATTCCATCATATAGATATACCACATTTTCTTTATCCATTTATCAGTCGAAGAACATTTAGCTTGTTTCCACTTTTTGGCTATTATAAATAATACTGCTATTAACATTTTTATACAAGCTTTTGTGTAAACCTTTGTTTACATTTCTCTTGGGTATATACCTAGGAGTGGAATTGTTGAGTCAAACTGTAATTTTATGTTTAAAATTACTGTTTTTTACTGTAATTTTATGTTTAAAATTACTGTTTGACTCAACAATTCCATTCCTGTGTATATACCCATTTTGAGGAGCTGCCAAAATGTTTTCTAAAGTGGTTCCTCTAATTTACATCTTATTAGCAAATTGAATGATTCTAATTTCTCCAAATTCTTATCAATATTTGTTATTGCCTTTTTTTATTGTAGCCATCCTAGTAGGTGTGAAGTGGTATCTCACTGTGGCTTAAAACAACTGGATATCTACAGGCAAAACAATAAAACCGAACCTCTACCTCACACCATATATAAAAATTAAGTCAAAATGGATCAAAGATCTAAAGGCAACATCTAAAGCTGTAAACCTTGGATGGATGCGGTGGGTCATGCCTGTAATCCCAGCACTTTGGGAGGCTGAGGTGGGAGGATCACTTGAGGCCAGGAGTTCGAGAACAGCTTGGCCAACATAGTGAGATCCTGTCTCTATCAAAAAAGAAAAACCAAGAAAGCTGTGAAACTCTTAGGAGAAAACAGAGGTGTAAATCTTTGTGACCATGATTTAAACAATGGTTTCTTAGCTATAAAACCAAAAGCACAAGCAGCAAAAGAAAAAAAATAGATAAATCGGGGTTCAAGAAAATAAAAAAACTTTTTTGCTTCAAAGAACACTATCAAGAAAATGAAAAGACAACCTATACAATGAGAGAAAATATTTGCAAATTGTATTTCTCATGAACAACTACTCTGGAATATATGTAGAATTCTTACAGATCAACAATAAAAAGATAATTTGTCCAATTAAAACTTGGGCAAAGTATTTGAACAGAACATTTCTCTAAAGAAGATAAACAAATGGCCAATAAGCACATATAAAAGATGTACAACATTAGCCATTAGGGAAATGCAAATCAAAACCACAATGCAATATTATGACATACCCACTAGGATGCCTAAAATACAAAAGACAGACATTAACAAGTGTTGACAAGGATGTCAGGAAATTGGAACCCTCATACATTGTTGACAGAATTGTAAAATAATGCAGCCATTTCAAAAAACAGTTTGGCTGTTCCTCAAATTGTTAAACATAGAGCTGCTATTTGACACAGCAATTTCACTCTAGGTTTATATCCATGATAAATGAAAACCTAGGCCTACAGAGAAACTTGTACACAAATGTTAAAAGCAATATTATTTATAATGGTCATAAAATGGAAAAACCTAAGCATCTATTAAATGATGAATGGACAAACAAAATATGATATATTTGTGTGGTATATTATTCAGCTATACAAGGAATGAAATACTGAGAAATGCTACAACATGGATGAATTTTGAAAACATTATGCTAAGTGCAAGCAGCCAAATACAAAAGGCCACATATTGGATGATTTGATTTATATAAAATATCCAGAATAGGTATATCCATGGAAACAGAGAGTAATTTAGTGGTTTTCCGGGGCTGGAAGCAGGGAGAAGGAAGAAAGACTGCTAATTGGTTTGGATTTTCTTTATGGGGTTAAAAAAAAAAAGAAGAAGAAAAAGAAAACGCAATCCTGAAATCAGATAGTGGTGATAATGGTTGCATTTTGTGGATATACTGAAAACCACTGAATTGTACACTTTAAAATAATGAATTTTATAGTAAGTGAAGTATGTATCAATGAAGCTATTAAAACACCTGTTTATTAGCTCAAATTTCTACAGGTCAGAATTCTGGCATGGAGTGGCTGCATTCTTTGTTTAAGCTGAAATCAAGGTGTTGTTTGGCTGTGTTCTCACCTGAATCTCCGAGTCCATTTCCAAGCTCATTTTTGTCCTTAGCAGAATTGAGTGTCTTGCAGTTGTAGAACTAAGGTCTGGGCTTGCCGTCTGTCAGCAGGGGACTGCTCCCTGCTTCTAGAGGCCACCAATTTCCCTCATTATGTGGCCCCTTCCATTTTCAGGCCAGCAATAATGCATTGAATACTTCTTATGCTTCAAATTCTTGACTTCTGCTACCAGCTGGAGAAAAACTCTCTGCTTGTAGAGGGCTCATGTGATTTACTTAGTCTTTGTCTTAAGGTCAATTTATTTGGTACTTAGGATTTTAATTGTATCTGTATGGTTCCGTCAAGGCAATAACTATATTAGTGTTTGAATAAATAACCAGGTAATCTGGTAATTTATCATAGTGGTAATCTGACAGGGAGATGGGAATTCACCTTTATAATTCTGCCTACCACAAACCATGTCTGTGCTTCTTTTCTCTGGGGAAGGGTTGTCTGTGACTGTCACTTAGTTTGAGGTTCCACGTTGCTGAGATTCTGTCCAGTATTTTGACCTCTCCAACTGGTCTTTAGAACCATCTCTTGGGAGCAGTGCACAGGAACATCTGGTGTTTTTTGCTCCAACTTTGGTCTCAAAAGGTCATCCATCCCCTTACATCCCTTACCTGAGTTGACATGCTTCCTTAAGAAGGTCCCATGGAGGGCTACTAATGGTGGAACTTAAGGCCAGATGGCCTGCAGTGACTGCAGTTATCCTCGGTTTCCCACTGGTGAAGGGAGAGTCAGGGAGGAGGAATGCCCAACCATGTTGCTGCTGCTTGATTTTGTGTCTTGCAAGAGCCATCCTGGGTGGCTCTGAACTCTCCTCTCTCTGTTTTCCTCATTGGAATCACTGCCATTCAGGCTAGTGAAAACCCTGGCTGAATCTTTGTTACTGAATGTTCACTGTGGCATGGTGATTGTTTGGAGGTCTCTCGAAGGTGGAAACATGGGATGGGTAATAATTTATGATATGCATCATCTGAAAATAGAAAAAAGAGGTTACATTTTTCAGTACAGAACTTAATGAGAATGAACCAAATGCCTATGTGCTCTGTTTTTTCCCCTTAAAAAATTATTCACTAAGAGGGCACATACTGGCAATATGCAGTCATTATCAGTGTAATGAAGAACTCGAGTGAAGGCTATTTCGGATGCTCTAATGTGCCTGTTTTATGAAAGTATAAAAGGCCTATTTACTTTTCAATTGTTTTATTGCAGTAAAAAAAACCCATCTCTTCCAATTTATGACTAATCGTGGATTTTATTATTCATGGTTTAATTCTGCAGAGGAAGGTTACAGAAGCAGGTACACAGTAATTCTGCTCAATTTGGAGCCTGAGAAAGATGACTGATGGCAACTCAGCTGCCCTCTGGCTCTCACTCCTGGAGCTTAACCTTTACATATGGATACTACACAGGCCTGGTGCAATCCTGGTGAGCCTCTCAGTGAATATTTTCTTACTCAGAATAATCAAATTTTAACAATGTGCTACAGGAAAAAGCTGTCACATTGCATTAGGTTAGCACTGTGACTGCATGGAAATGGTCAGGTAACTCAATTGCCCCAGCCCAATAATACACAGGCATAATTTAGTTCACTTAGAGTTAAGAGAACAAATAATTTAAAAAATATTCTATTTGAGGTTGTTGACGGCAAGCAAGGAACTGTGGGGCAATGGATGATGCAGAGGGGTATAGGAACTGAGCTAAGAATAAAATAGGCATCAAAATACGCTGTATTCTTATAGAAATGTTTATAATTAAATTATATAATGTTCTGTAGTTTACAAAGCACTCTTACTTATAGTCTGTTTTGACTCAATGGGAGATTCTATGAAGAGATACTAGTGTCTTAATTTATAAATGATGATACTGAGTATACTGAGTATCGGAGGCACCGCCTCATTCAAGGTCACTTGGCTGGTTTGTGAGACTAGAAGCTGAACTTAAGTTGTTGTTATGGGTTGGCTTGTGGCCCCCTGCCACCATAAAGATATGTTCAAGTCCAGCCCCCAATACTATAGAATATGATCTTATTTGGAAATAGGGTTATTGCAGATATAATTAGTTAAGAGGAAGCCGTATTGGAGTAGGGTAGACCTTTAATCCATACAAATGGTGCCCTTATAGGAAAAGGAGAGAAACAGAGATAAGATGGCTCTGTGAAGACCCAGAGGCACAAGGAGAACAGCATATGAAGAAGAAGACAGAACCTGGAGTGATGCTTCCACAAGCAGGGAACACCAAGAATTGCCAACCATCACCAGAAGCTAGGAGAGGCATGGAACAGATGCTCCCTGGGGGCCCTCAGAAAGAACCAACGCTGCTGACATCTTGATTTTGGATGGCTAGCCTCAAGAACTGTGAGAAATAAATTTCTCTTCTTTTAAGCCACCCAATTTGTGGAACTTTGTTATGGCAGCCCTGGAAAATTAATAATGGCTCCTAAGAGTAATACAATTTTCCATTTATAGTGCCCTGACTATGGGCCAGGTACTCCGTAGGCATTATCATGAAATCTTTTAAGAGCGCTTCAAGGTCTATTATCATCAATGGCATTTTTATGACTTAACTTAGGTCAAATAACTGCTAAGTAGTGGAGCTGAGATTCCAACCCCAGCCCTGAGTTTAAACCTGTGCCGTGTCCACTTTGTCCATAAGCCAGGGTGCTGTTAAAAAATGTTTGTGGCAGTGTGACAGAGGGCAACTTCCAACCCTCCTGAGTTGCTTCCTTATTTTAGGTCTCCTAGGCAACTACTAACTCAGTTTCACCTCTGCTATGTAACTTACATGCACTAGTTACTAACAATTACGAAATAGTGCCTGAGACACAGAAAAAAATCAGTATTTTTAAAATATGTAGTAGTAAGAACTTATTTTAAAATAAGTAAGTACAGTGCTTCAAAATTTACAAAGTATTTTCACATAAACTCTTATTAGGTCTTTTAAAAACAATTGGAGGCTACTTTAAGCAATTCTTATCTTTTTTCTTTCCAATTTTTGTTTCTAAGATTTATCATATCCCCAACCAGATAGTAAGCTTCTAGAGGTAATGAATACATCAATTTTCCTCTTTTTCTTCTTCCGTGATACTGCATGTACACTTATGGTCTTGCAATGATGATCTGTGTCATTCTGAAAATGGTTATCAAGAATAAACTGGATAATCTATATATAAAAAGCAAGAATATAATTTTTTATTCTTATCTTCTAAATCACAGAAATCATTACTAATGTTTCCCAAACCTCGCTGTAAACCACTTTAAGTCTTTCCCTCCTTTAATACACTGTGAGGTGAACACTAATAGCATCATCCTCGTTGCTCTAGGAGACTCAGAGCTAGAGAGGGATCCACCCACCTGTTCAGCCCTCCATAGTTCTTGGGGTCAAGGAAGATGAGAAAGTCCTTCCCAGAATATTCACATAAACTAGGACAGCCTTTCTAGGATCCAAGATGTGCCATAGCCTTGTTGTCACCTGTCATAGTGTTTGGCCTTCTTGGGTGATCACTAAATTCCTTGCTGGTTTTAACAAGTTGTGTTTCATTTTTATTTTTTCCAATGTTAGTTTTCAAGATGTTCCTCTCTTACGTAGATTCCCTAGGCAGTTTATTCAAAGTTGAGATAGGCAAACCTAAACTGACATACTTCAATTTTTAGTAATATGGGAAATGTCCATGATAAAACAACCAAGTAAAAAATGGCAGATAAAAATATGTGCAGTATGCTCCCAGCTCTCCATGTATCTTTCTGCTACTTGTAGATGTGTGACTTTGGGCAAGTTACTTATCCGATGAGCCTCAGTTTCCTTAAATGTGCATAGTAATATGTGCCTTGCAGGGTTAATGTGAGGATCAACAGTGATGCATTTGACACTTCTTTACTAATGTTGGAGAGTTATGTGTTGTCTTAGTTTGCCAGGGTGCCATGACAAAGTGGCACAGACTGGGTGGTTTAAACATTAGAAACATATTTTCTCAATGTTCTGGAGGTTAGAAGTCTGAGATCAAGGTGTCAGTTGTTTTTTCTGAGACCTCACTCCCAGCCTTCTTTCTTTCTAAGTTCAGCTCTTATGCAGAAATCTTTAGGAAGTGTTTTTTCCTTTAATCACAATCACAAGAAATTAATCTTTTCCTTCAGGGTCCTAGGACTCTTCGCTGCACCTGTGTCAGAGCCGTGTTAAATCTTACTTACGTTTGCATCCACCTAGGCCTAGGACAGGATTTGACACATAGTAGGTGTTTAAGAAATAACCCATTGAATTGCATTGAATGCCAGTTAATTAAACAAATGCTTTCCTGTTGTGTGACTTAGCTGGGGAATAGTTTCGTTTGATCAGCGGCAGGCCACCCTGCAGGAAGCAGAGACCAGGAGGAGTTAACATGATCCCAGACCATTTGTTAAAACACTGAGAGTGAAGAAGTTTGTTTATTTGATTTCTTTCATATATATTTTATGTTTACGAAATCTATGGTAGAATATGTTTGAAGCAGCCTAACATTTGTGAATGTTAACATGAATGTTAAATGACTTTCCTGATATATAGACATACTTTGAATTTTTAGTCAATATGAGAAAAACTATTCCGCTCAGGAAGTTCAGAATATCACGTAGGGTGATTATTTAAACTGCTTATGTAGGAGGATAAATAGAGCAGAAAGAAAAGTCGGCTGTGAAAATGTGCAGAGATGATTTAAACAGGACTGTGTTTTGAAATGTATGGAATGTACATATGAATATTTTTTGTCCTGAATGTACTTGTACATACGTTTATTTGGAATGACTCTCCTAAGGATATTTGGGATTACAGTGCAACTACATGAGTGGCTATGTGAAATTCTTCTCACTGTAGGGACCTTCTCTTTCTCATATGACCGCAGCTCCAAACAGGTAGTCTTTTATAAAATCTTAAAGCTAAAAAGTGTGCCTCATACACTGCCCTCGTCCAGGCTGGCTGCTTGTGGAAACCTGAGACAATACTAAGTGAGATGTTAGATGATCTGTAAACAGCTCAAGCAGTGATGGGCCTGACACATCTGTGCATAATCTATAGAGTTCTGTATTTTCACTACCTTTACGGCTGAGGTGCCCATCTTTATTGTTTTTGTAGTAAAACCTACGCTGTTGCTAATGAACGCTTTTTTTGTAAAAAGAATCCTTCGTTCCTTATGCATAGTAAGAGGTCAGTAAAAATTTTTTGAATGGATGAACAAATGAACTGAAAACAGGTTTTTCCCAGCAAACTTCCAACTTCTCAGAAATGTTTGGAAGTAATCTTACTTCTCCCACATCCTCTTTTTTTCATTGATGACTTCACCATACATTTACCCAGTCTTGGAGCGAAAGCATATGGGGCGGTGGGGGGCGGGGTGCAATTAACACCTTCTTCTCTCTGGTTTCCTACATCCTGTCAATAAGCCCAACAACTTTTCTCAGATCTATTATCCCCATTAATTCATTCACCCTGTTTCTGCCTCAGACCATCGCCTTTCACCTAGGCAGCCTCAGGGACTTGTTCCAATATAGGTTTTACTGCCATGACAGAGATTAAACAAAACAGTATTTTAAAACACAAGATAGAAGTGAATTTCTCTGTCACATAATGATCCAGGATTGTTTGGGGTCTCTTCCTTTACAGGGGTTCAGATTCCTCCTGTGAAACCCAGAGGTTTCACATGTAATTTAAATTCACATCCCATTTGTCGGGATTAGTAACATGGCTCATCTCAGAGCAGGGGGATAGCTGGGAAATGTAATTATGTTAGTCTGTTTTCATGCTGCTAATAAAGACATACCTGAGACTGGGAAATTTACAAAGGAAAGAGGTTTAATGGACTCACAGTTCCACATGGCTGGGGAGGCCTCATAATCATGGTAGAAGGCAAGGAGGACCAAGTCACGTCTTACAGGATGGCAAAAGGCAGAGAGAGAGCTTGTGCAGGAAAACTCTCCCTTATAAAACCATCGGGTTTCATGAGACTTATTTGCTCTCATGAGAACAGCACGAGAAAGACCTGCCCCCATGGTTCAATTACCTCCTACCAGGTCCCTCCCACAACACGTGGGAATTCAAGATGAGATTTGTGTGGGGACACAGCCAAACCATTTCGTTAATCTTCATTCTGAATAGCCTTGCATCCAGGTAAATTTCTATCCCTATGGAAGAAGACAGAATGGATATTGGCGGGCAGCCTGAAGTCTCAACCTTATCTCCTAACTGGCTTCCCTGCTCCTGGCCTCAACTAATTTGTCCTTTTCCTCAACTCATAACAAAAGCAAGCTGGTCATACCTTTTGTCCGCTCAAAAATATTCAACAAGCTCCTCTCTATTGACAGATAAACTTTTAGCTCCCAGGGTGGACTGAATGGTCTGTATGTTCTGGTTCCTGCCCAAGTTACCTCCTATTTTGGTCCCTTTGGTACCTTACTTTCTAACTGCACTCTGGCATTTTTTAGTGAATAAAATGGGGTTATTGCTTCAGCACGTTAGTACATGCTACTGTTTCTTTAGGGATGGTATTCCACCTGATGAATTTCTAGTTGACTTAAAAACCTAAGCTCAGAAGTCATTTCCATGAGGAAATCTTTGTTAACCTTCCATCTCCCACAACTAACTAAGATAATTAATTGGTCACTTATTGCTACCTCATAGGTGCACTTGCCTATTTTTACCTTTAATATATTATGTAGTCATTTATCTGTTCACGTACTTATCATCTCTTTCACATCATGAACATGATCGGATTCAACTCAGATATCCTCAGAGCTCAGTATGGTGCTTGCTACCGAGCAGTGGACGGTGAAAGAGAGTAAAGTAGAGTTTTGTATGGTATCATATGCTAGAAAGAATATTGGACCAGCAGTTACTGGGCTCTCCTGCCATCCTGTAATTTATTAGCCTGAGTGACCAAGGACATATCACATTCCCTCTCTGGGCTTCAGCTTTCTCATCCTTAATAGGAGGGTTGGCTCAATCATCCCTAAGTTTCTACCAAATCTAAAAGTTAGTAATTTTCTTATTTTTCTAATATAGCAAGTTGAAATGTAACCCTCCTCCACACCAATATGTTACATTCACACAGCTGTGATTTTGCTAAAAATGGACACTTTCTAAATGTTAAAACAGTACATGTTAGAGAATAGTCAATTTAGATCCAAAAATCCTCACTCCGCTAAAGCATAAACACGAAAGCTCTGGATCCCACTCAGTATTAAACCATTCCAGAATGGAGGATGTGAAATGGCATTGTTTAACAGACTGTATCCAGATATATTTGCCTACCAAATGCATTTTGGATCTGAAAGTGTTGTAATTTAAATGCAGCTAACAAATGCACCATGGATTCTCTCTATGACATGGGTCCATAATGTGGGGAATTCTATACAACTCCTTTGTGTTGCCTTTTATTTATTGAATTGCATTGGGAATCTTGAAGGGTCTCAGTAACATCATTCTTTTCCATCTGAGCTCTGAAACAATTGAAAAGAAGTCAAAGTTGTTTAGCAGATGGAGATAAGCATATCATCTTTATTGGTGTTAAAGATAATATGGAAAAGTATGGCTTACATTTGTAGCCAAGGCAGCTTCCTAGTACTGAGTCCTAGAATTAGACAAACATCCCCCAGCCTGCCTAGATTAGGGTAAACTTGTTCCCTAGCAAATGCATGAATTAAGCATGCTCAGTTTTTCTTTACAAACTCACCATGGCAGGGACTGCTATCTCTTCCCTCAAATCTTTTCTCTCCTTCTTCTTCAGGAATACAACTTCCACTTTTTAGAGGGGCATGGCAACTCCCCAGAATAAGACTACATTTCCCAGTCTCCTTTGCAGTTAGGTGTGGCCATATGGCTTAGTTTAAGAGTACAGAAGTAAGGGAAGTGTTGTGCTCAATTTTTAGGCAGAGTAAAGACATACGCTTTTCTCCCTAGTTTTTCTTCTTCTTTCTGACAAGAATATGGATCTGGGGTGTCCATTCTGGATCATGAAATGGAAACTGGAATTTGTGGATAACAAGCAAACTGAAAGAACCTGCGGCCCTGGAGACATCATGCTATCCCTAGATGGCTTACCTCAAAGTTTATTTATGGGAGAGAGATTATCTTTTTATTTTTTTAAATTATTATTATTTTTGAGACAGAGTTTCACTCTTGTCACCCAGGCTGGAGTGTAGTGGCATGATCTTGGCTCACTGCAACCTTCACCTCCCGGGTTCAAGTGATTCTTCTGCCTCAGCTTCCCAAATACCTGGGATTACAGGTGCTTGCCACCACGCCTGGCTACTTTTTGTATTTTTAATAGAGATGGGGTTTCACAATGTTGGTCTCGAACTCCTGATCTCAGGTGATCCATCCGCCTTGGCCTCCCAAAGTGCTGGGATTATAATTGTGAGCCACTGTACCTGGCCAGAGAAGACCTTTATCTTGTTTAAGTCACTATTATTTGGAGTTTCCTGTCCCTTAAGACTGGCATTCCTTAGCTTTCCTTTCTCTATCAACTTATTTACCTTGAGACTTGCTTTTTAGTCAGTTAGTATTATAGTGCTAAGATTCACCCATATTGATATATGTTTTTATAATCCATTCATTTAAACTCTACTTAATATTCCATTAAGTGAATTTTTATATGATGAATTAATTCACTCTCATGTTGATGGACAGTTGAATTGTTTCTAGATTTTTTGCTACTGTGAAAATGCTGATGCAAACAGTTTTGCACATGTCTCTTGTTGGTGTGTAAGAATACATTTTGATGATATACATAGGAGTGAAATTTCTGGGTCACAGGGTATAGGAATTTCAACTTTAGTAGAGAATGTCAAATTTTTCTGAATTCACATTTCTATCAGCAACATATAGATCCTGTGGCTCTATTTTATCTCTTGGCATAGATTGATTTTTACGTTTTTGCCTGAAAAAACCATGGGAATTTGTACCCCATTCTGGCCTTAATTTGCATTTCCCAGCTCTCTGATAATGTTCAACACCTCTTTGAATGTTTGCAAGCCATGTGTTTCATCTGCAGAACATCTGCCCATGGATTTCCCTATTTCTTATTGAATTGTTTGTCTTATTTTAATATTTATGTGTAGGCATTATTTAGACATCCAACTTTACTTTTCTTGCCAGAAATATAAAGGAATTGGGGAAGATGCTTGTTAAGTTCCTTCATCTGTAAATTGGGATAATCATTCTTGCCATGCTTACCTTTCAAAGCTGATGCAAAGATCAAATGAAAAAATGTATGTGAAAGCACTCTGTACACTAAAAAGGAAGGAATGCTTTGTTTTAGGGTAAATAAGCCTGATAAGTTGTAAATATGGAAACATCCAAGTTTGAATTGAGAGGCAATTTAGTGTGGTGATTAAACACATGGATGGTTGCGCCAGGTTGTCTGGGTCCAAACCTTCCCCAGCAGATACTAATGATGTGAACTTAGGTGATTTATTTAACCTACATGTCTCAATTTCCTTATGTAACAAATGAGGGATAGTCATAGTCTCTACCTCAAAGAGATTTTTAATAGGATAGAATGAATTAATATATAGATAAGACTGAGAACAGTATCTAGCAAATAATAAGCACTATATTAATACCTGTCGAGAGCATTACTTGACTTGGATTTCCACAGTTCCTCCTGAATGTTCTGCTAATCAAATTCAGAACCATTACTTCCACATACTCCCATACATGTACATTCTTTTCATATTGACCCATTTCTAACAGGTGAAAATATTTTTTTCTTTCATGAATAACTCTTGAATATAGAATTAGTGGCTGGTGGAAAAATATTAACTCAGGCCACTGAAGTATACATGTAATAATAGAATACAAATAATACATTATATAATAATAATATACCATAGAATGCATAATTCTGCCTCTAAGCTCTTGTTCTTGTTTAATAGCCTGTGATCCTGTAAGGGGTATTGAATTACTTATTCCAGACTGCATGAAGCATGACAACAAGGCATGATAGACCTTAAATTGCACTGCTTTGTTGAGCCTGAAATCACACTTGAGGCCATAGTTATTGTCCAAGTAAAATGGACTGCCAATTATTTGAATAAAGAGAAGTGGTATTGTCTTATATTAGTTACCTTTTTTTCTCATTAATGAAGTTCATTTGGGCCCATTTGTCTGCCTTTTCTTTGTTCTGCTGCGACTTTCTTAAGACTACTGAATCCATAGATGGCTTTTATCCACTCCAGACAGACAGAAGGAGTCCGATTCTTCTAGTGAATGCATTTTTAGCAAGAATTAAAGCCTATGTATCTGCCTTTTGAAGCAGCTGGCATCCTGCAGCATTCAGAACCACCTGCATTCAGCCTTCAGGGACCTGGACTGCTTTGCTGATGGTTTAGCTATCAACGGAAGGCATAAACACTGCAGGTTGTGTATAAGCTTGAGAGGGTAGCTAATTATGCTAAACAAGAAATATTAATAATGCAAGATGTGCAAACAAAGACGCTCTTGTCAATTTCAAGACATTATTCTTCCTTTCCTCTTCCTGCTCTCTCCCTCCCCACTCTCTTCTACTCATCTGAAGAACATAATAGTAGCAGAAGGTGGGGCTCCTCCAGCAGATACTGGATCCTAAAAAAGCAAGAGATGACAATGACAGTAAAATTACCCATCCTGAGAAAGAGAAACATCATTTTTATCTGTCTTGGAGCTGAGATTTTATGAAAGGTTTAGAAACCAAAGCAGTGCAGAAACTGGAAGAAATTAAACAAAACTGGTAAAGGCTCTCACGGAGAGTCCAGTCAAGTGTTAGGATAGGGTCTTGTCAGACACATCCTGGGTCACTTCCCTCCAGACCTGAATAAGGGGAGACTTGGCGTATGGAAAGGTAAGAGTTGGGTCCATTGGAAGGACAAACTCTTTTTTCCTGCCCTTGGAGTAAGAACGTCTGAATAAACATTTTTCAGGAGGCCCTGTCAGCTGATCTAAACTTGGTTCTCTTAAGCTAAGGCCCGCAAAAGAGTCTTATGAGGTCATGGACAGGTATTCTGGTTTCTTTTTCTGTGTAACCAAATATCCCAAAACTTGTTGGCTAAAATAATGATTTATGATTCTCTGTTGATGGTTGATGGACTTGGTTTGGCAGTTCTTGTTGGGCTGTCTCACAAGATAGCTGCAGGGGCTGGCGTCATCAGGAAGCCCAGGTGAACTAGATATCAGTGTGGCCTTGGTACTCACAGGTACGGTCCCTGGTGCCCTTCCATGTGACAAATATGGCACAGCATCACCTCTGCCACGTTCTATTGTTCTAAACAGCGAAAGGCCAACCCAAATTCACCCAGAGAATGGAGTCACCTGTGGGTGCTAAGAGGAACCCAGTAGGAATAGGATGGGGGCTGCCTTTGGAGACAAACTACCGCACAGGTACCCACCCCTTGGGAAGTTTCCCAGGAAACATACCCACAAAGAAGCACTGGAGACCTTTAGTGCTGGGCCTAGCAGGAATTCCTCGCTGGTGAACTGCTTTTCATCCTTTAGCTTTCAGCTAAAACATTACTTTCCCTACAATGACTGTCCAAGGCTCTGTCATTAAATTAGATTTTCCAGCATTTTTACTTTATAGCATTTATCACAGTTTGTAATGACATATTTCTATGATTATTGATTTAACATATGTCTCCAACACTGGACTGAATTTTCTGAGGGTGCTTTGCATGCTCCCCACTGATTCCCTGCACTTAACTTGGTGCTGGCTCTCAGTAAGACAACAGGCAAGAGTTACAGTGGAATGATGACATAGGTGAGTGGTTAACATCAACATATCTGATCTTGCCAACCAGCTTCTATGGTTCACACAGAGATTTCTATAAAGAGGAGTCTCCCTTTCATTCATTGATTATGTTTTAAAATCAAAATTTACCGAAAGAGAGATTTTCAGAGGCTTATGGATTCCAGATTAAGAACACCTAGTTTAGGTGTTACAGCATAAAACATACTGAACTTATATTTTTAGTTATATTATTTTGGATTTATTTAGAATGGCTGTGGAATGTCCTTCTTTGATGAGAAGGTGAAAAACCTTTTATATCCTAGATGTTTATAATAATGTAAAAGCTAGAGTTTGTGTCAGAAGAGCTAGGATCTACAACAGGTTGAAAAGTTCATAAAATATTCCAAGCGTCAGGGTCAGAGTTTAGGGTATTTTACTTTAGGACCTGTTTGCATTTCAGATCATGCTTGCATTTCATGACAAACTAAACATACCCTTGAATCTGCTCTGAACATATTTCACATGACTATTTATCTGAATGTGAATAAAATATAGAGAGGTTGCAAAATCATCCAGCAAGGATGAAGTTTTATTGTTTCAGGTCAGTTGACCGTCACTCTGAGAATAAAACAGTGAGCACCTAATGCACTGAAGTAAGGAGTATGGATTTTGCTCTAAATGAAGCTATTGGAAGGTTTTCAGTCAGAGAGAGACAGGATCATACATTTTAAAGTAATATCCCAGGTGCTGAGTGGAGTTTAGACTATAGTTTATGAGTGAAGGAAGAAGACTAGCCAAGAAGCTACTGCAGTTGTCCAGGTGGGACTTAGAGGTAGCAGTCAAGACCAGGGGTGAATGACTAGAATAATGAAGGAATTTAAAATCATGTACATTTATATTTAAAAAGCCTGGAGATCCTTAGATGTTTCAACTGGGAATATGAGCGATGCCTTCAAATATATGATGGCTGCCATGTAAAGGATTAAAATTATTTCGAATTTCCAAAGGCAGAACCATGAGCAGAAACCACAGGGCATGAAATCCAGGCTCAGAATAATTTTATCTCTGAGCCATGCAGAGATGGAAGGGGCTTCCTGGGGAGGCTGTGAGTTCCCATCCCTGACTATGTTCCAGTAGGGGCTAGAGGACCTCTCAGAGAAAATGTGGTGGGTCTAGGGAGGGATCGTGGGACCAAATGATGCTTAGATGTCCTTTGGAGATTTGGGGAAATATGGCAGTAATGGGAGTTGTGGATATTCTCATTTTGGTGTTACACCAGTAAGATAGAGAAAATTAACAATCGTGTCACTCTTCTTGAAGCTTTTCAGAGAAGGACTCCTGAGTATTTGGCACAGAGCATATCCAAGGTTATGTGTTGCTACTGTTGACCTAGTTAGTAGAGATGTATAAGCTTTTCTTTTCACTTCTTGGCTACATTTCTCAAAATCTTTTTCTTTAATCTTCTTTGGAGAGATGCAGTAGGGGAAGAGTCTAAGATCTGGATTAGAGAAACCTAGCTTGAAATTCTCTGTCCACATTGCTAATTGCGTGAGTGTCAGCAAATTATATAATGGTTCTGGGCCTCATTTACTCACCTATTAAATGGGGATAACACTACTTATTTCTACAGTTGTTGTAAGAACTCATCTGTACAAAGTTCCCAGCATCCTGGAAGATTTTAATACATAGTAATTGTATGTAGAGAAAAAAAAACCCCAAAACAAAAACAATTTTCTTATGCAAGCCAATGAAACCTAGTCATTATGTGTATAAATTGGAAGGTACAAATCACAGTAAGTGAAGAGTTAACTGGCAAAAGGAAATGCTCACTGAGTTGATGAAGTTCTAACTTCAGGGTATTGTTTATTAGTTTCCTCTAATTTGATGCATCTTTAAAGATAACCATTTATACAAATTCTTAAACACTCTCAGAAATTAACCACAGTTCAGAGGCAATAATGTATGATTCTTGGAGCTTTCTCCAGGCTAGTGCTGGGAAGCGGGAGGGAGTAATTGAGCCTCTGGGATGAGTGCACTTCTTCCTGTGGATGCTGGGTGGGGTTGAAATTGGTCTTCAAATAAACATGATTCATGGTTTAGTGGAGAAACTGCAAAGTTCCCCATGAAAATGGAATAGCAAGCCAGTTCATTATACTGTAGTTACTGATATTGCAATCTGCTTCCAATGGAGGCAATTAAAATACATTTAGGAAAGAGTGTGATTGGGACTTCTGTTTGTATTCACCTAACCATTAGATGCCTGGACTATGTTTTTCAAGTGAGACTCCTCCACCACCTTTGGGTTCTATTCATTTCTATATCTCTAGCACCTGTCACAGATGCCTGGCACATTGATGGTTTTTGATAATAATTTACTGATTGATTAGAAATTCCCTTATTATGCAGCCTCTGGTGTGCTTTTGCCCACCCAGCACAGGGATGCTCAGAAACTGCTTATAAAATTACCTTTTTGTGTATATGCATTACACATGCCCCCCTCACCCCAGAGGCTTTGGTTCTCACCTAGTACCAATCTTGAACACACGTCCTCCATGGCTTTTATATTTACAGTAAATGACCCATTCACACCAATGCAATTGTGTGCATAACCTGCTTATGCATGAGACTTGCCCTATTTTCTCAGAGTTTCCTGTAAAGCCCCAAAGCTGAAAGAGCAGACAAGTTCCCCCATATTTTTACAAGAGTGTCAGGGAGCTGGCAGAGGTGCCTTCTATGGCTTTCTGGGTAATCTATTGATACTCTGACTATCACTACCGCCCACCACATCCTAACTATCCTATATAAAGTGAAGACATGACATTTGAAGGAAATTCACCCAACAGTTCATTGATGTGGGGAAATTTAGGCTTAGAGGGGAGTGCTGCGACATGGTCATCTCAAGACCCACATAACAGAGTTCCAAGAAAACTGTCATAGAGTTTAGAAATGGGTGCTTCAAGAAGGGGAGGCTGGTGTCTCCTTCCCTGCCTGGATGCTGCTGAGCTCAGAAGCATGGCAGCCATTCTAGCTCTGCCACAGGGAGTGGAGGCAGAGAATTCCCAAAGGACTTGACTCCTTGACACTGGAGCTTAGAGTGATCCCTGAATATAGAGAATGGGGCATAATTACAACCTGGACGATTGTGGAGGTATGAGTGTGGATGGTGCAGCCTGCAATGGCTGGGTTGAGAAGAAGGATAAGAGGGCCAGCATCTGGCAAGCATTTTCCTTGCCATGGAGCTGGCCAGGCTTAAGCCATCTAGAAGGCATCTTCCAAAGAGGGAAGCACATGTGGGAGGGGACTCATCTGTGGAAAGTACCATATTGGGGGGCAGAAGCTAAGAGATGGTCCAAAGAGCAACTGGAGAGCATGCCACCCCCTCCAGGGCCTGAGCAATATGGCAGTTCCCACTGTGACTCTGAGAACTCACACATATCTCATAAGAAGCCAGCATTTGAAAGTGGGCAACACAGAAGGGCCATCTAGTGTCAGCCAAGGGAGAAAGATAACAGTGACTGTCTAAAGGAGAAAAGAGACTTTTACCTCTTCCTCTAATCCCTCTTCATGCACTGACCCCGAAAAAGGCAGAAGAGAGGGAAGAAGGTGGAAGAACAGGTCATGCTCAATCTCTACTGCAAGTTCCCAAACCAAGTTCAAGCCTGACTGGAGAAGGAGTGGACAGTGGAGGCAGATAGTGAGGAGAAAAGAAAGGGAAGGGGCCTGAAATTAGATGTGAGGTTCAAGTTTTATTATAGATCAGACAGAATGTTAGAGTATATAAAAATCTCCTTTAGCAAGGAGATCATTTGTAAAAAAAAAAAAAAAAAAAAAAAACAAAAAAAAACAGATTAGATAATCACTGCATCTACCTGGGGTATCACTAAAAGGTAGAGAAAGACGATCCATCAGAATATGCAGAAAGTAGTGGAAAGAGAAAAATAAAACTATTACTGTTTGTATTCTTACTAAGCTCTGACTATTCATTAAAATGCTTCCATATATAATGTAGATATCACTTAAGAATTCATAGGTGATATGGAAGTGGGACTTACATCGCTCAGGGCCCACTTATATCACATCTCAGCAGCCTCGTTAGATGTGCTTTTCCTTTCTAAATCTGGTGGGTTACTCTCCCTCGTGGTGCTCATTCTCTCCTCTTTGGATGCAAACTTGCATACCCCTCCTCAGAAGGCACTTTAGTGAGACCCCATATTAAGGGCATGGCATTGAGGTCACTTTGCATGGGAAGGCAGCTTACATTCATATACACTCACCCTAGACTTTCTTCTTCCAAGAATAATGTCAGTAGCTAGGTTTAGAGATTGAGCATGGTCTCATAGAAGACACTTTCATTTAGGCTAATTAAAACAGGTATTGTGCTCAGAAAAGAAATCAAAGACAACTTCTTAAAGTAATCCTGGGTTCTCACTGAATAATGCAGTGGACACTCTTGGGTGTTAGATGTGAAAGGCTCACAAGATGTTTAGTATGTGCTGTTTAATACCCTATTTCCAACATTCAGGCAAATTTCCTATTTGGGGACACTGTCTCCACCTAACTGAAAATTGCTGAGCTCTTATGTTATTACCCAGATGGTTTTATAAATTGGTTTTGAGTTATCATTTGCTTTTAGTAGATGAGTTCATTTGGAAAAGAAAATTTAAAACCTAATATTAACAAATGAAAATGACAGTGATTGGTCTTTTTTTGTGTGGGAATCACAAGAGGATAGGAAATGATGGAATTTAAAGCATCCTTTGAGATGGCTCTTCCATGGTAAGATTGTGGTAGAAGCTAAGGAGTGACAGCACTTAATATTTCTACATTGTAATGGCCTTTTGACAGTCTATACTTCAGCAGTCTGACACGTGTGCAAATTTTGAAGGCAGGGACATTTAATCTACCTGCAATCCTGTTGATTATGTCTCCAAAATATATTTTCAATCAATTCTCTTTTTTTTTTTTTTGAGATGAAGTTTTGCTCTTGTTGCCCAGGCTGGAGTGCAGTGGCACGATCTCGGCAACCTCCGCCTCCCAGCTTCAAGCAATTCTCCTGCCTCAGCCTCCCAAGTAGCTGGGATTACAGGTGTGTGCCACTACGCCTGGCTAATTTTTGTATTTTTGGTAGAGACGGGTTTTCACCATGTTGGTCAGGCTGGTCTTGAACTACTGACATCAACTGATCCACCTGCCTCAGCCTCCCAAAGTGCTGGGTTTACAGGCATGAGCCATTTTGTCTGGCCCAATTCTCTTCTCTTTACCTCCATTGCCACTACTTTAGTCTGGACCCCTAATTGTCTCTTTGCTTCAATCCATTCCCCTAATAGTAGCTGATGAGATATTAGAAAACTAATGGAGGACTTATAACTTAAAACAGTGAATCAAAATAAACTCACAAAATCTCTATTCTCCAATACTTAATAAATAGGAGGCAGAGGACTGTACAAACCAGCAAAAAATATATCAACAATTTGATTGAATAAACTTAGACAAAATCCTCTCGTTCTGTTTGCATCTCTCCATATTTGGGAGTATTGGTGTAAAGGCCCAGGCTTTTGCTGCCTCACCAGAATGGCTTCTTGGGGATAGCTACTGGGTTAGAAGCAGGGTTAGGCTAAGTCCTCCCCTCCTTTCCACACTAGAACCTCTCTTCTCATTTTTTGGTGGATAAAAAAGTTCCTTTCTGTGGTGGCCATGAGAATGTGCCTCTCAGATCTCCAACTATAGGGACCAAGGGATCCAACTGCTTGGCTGTGAAATCCATCACTGAGTTTGTGTCAAATCCATGTTTCCCAGCTATTGGCTGTGCCCGGCAGCGACATAGTAGCAGACCCATTTATGAGAGATGCAAGACTCCACTGATGGGCAATTTTGGCTCAAGAACTCTGCAATGGCCTTGTCCAAATTTCCTTTGACTGCATAAGAATCTAGCAAGCTTCTACCTAGCCTTCCTCCCTTCTCTCTCTTCTTTACTCAGTCAGACCTACATCACAGTCTGATGGTTCTCTCAGCCCTTCCTGGAAGTCTCCAATTTTCTCTCATAGACATTCCCCTAATAACTTTCTTGCACATTTAGTCTTGTCTTGATTCTCTTGGAGGACCCAAACTGATACACTGGCACATAAAAAATGTTTAATACAAGTATTCAAGAAATGAATGACCTTAATGAATGAATTTAAAAGCCTTTTTATTAAATGTTTTTCAAGTTAATTAACTTTTTTTCCCCAAAGAGTAGTTTTAGGTTCATAGAAAATTTGTGTAGAAAGTACAGAGAGTTCCCATATACCCCATTACTTCCACACATTCACAACCTCCCCCACTGTGGACATCCTACACCACAGTGGTACCTTTGTTATAATTGACAAAACTATATTGACATATCATTGTCATCTAAAGTCCACAGATCACATTAGCATTTACTTTTGGTTTTGTACATTTTGTGGGTTTGGACAAATGTATAATGACCTGTATTCCTCATTGTGGTATTATACAGAATAGTTTCACTACCCTAAAAATTTTCTGCCGCCATAGTTTTGCCTTTTCCAGAATGTCATGTACTTGGAATCACACAGTTTATAGCCTTTTTAGATTGTGTTCTTTCACTTAGTAATATGCATTTAAATTTCCTCCCTGTCTTTTCATGGTTTGATAGCTAATTTGTTTTTAGCTCTGAATAGTATTCCATTGTCTAGATGTATCGCAGCTTATTTGTTCCTTCACCTACTGAAGGACATCTTGGTTGCTCCCAAGGTTTGGCAATCATTAATAAAGCTGCTATAAACATCCAAAGGCAGGTTTTTGTGTGAACATAAGCCTTCAAATCATTTGGGAAAAAAAAATATGATTGATGGATTGTATAGTAAGAGTATGTTTAGTTTTGTAAGAAACTGCCAAATTGTCTTTCAAAGTGGTTGTATTATTTTGCATTTTCACCAGCAATGAGTGGAAGTTCCTGTTCTTTCACATCCTCCCCAGCATTTGATGTCAGTGTTTTGGGTTTTGGCCATTCTAATAGATGTGCAGTGGTATCTCATTGTTTTAATTTGCAATTCACTAATGACATTTGATGTTGAATATTTTTTCATATGTTTACTTTAATATCTTCTTTGGTGAGGGGTCTGTTCAGGTATTTTGCTTATTTTAAAATCAGCTTGCTTTTTTTTTTTATTGCCGAATTTAGCTCTTTGTATATTTTGGATACTAGTCCTTTATAAGATGTGTGTCTCACAAATATTTTCTCCTAGTCTGTGGTTAGTCTTCTTATTCTCTTGATATTGTCTTTTGCAGAGCAGAAGTTCTCAAGTTCAAAGAAGTCAAGCTTATCAAATATTTCTTTTATGGGTCATGACTTTTGTGTTGTATCTAAAAAGTCATTGTGCCATCCAAGGTCGCCTAGATTTTCTCCTATGTTATCTTCTAGGAATTCTACAGCTTTGGATTTAAATCTTTTATATATTTTGAATTAATTTTTGAGAAGAGTGTAAGGTCTGTGTCTCTGTTTTTTTTTTCTTTTTTTAATGTAGATATCTAGTTGTTCTAATACCATTCAATGGAAGACAATATTTGTTCCCATTGAATAGCCATTGCTCTTTTGTTAAAGATAGTTGGCTATACTCGTGCAGTTCAATTTCTGAGCTCTCTACTCATCCCATTAATTGTTGTTGTTGTTGTTGTTGTTTTGCTCCAATTTTTCATGAATATCACATGGTCTTGGGTACTGTAGCTTTAATTACTGTGTTTTAATTATTGTAGTAAATATAGAAGTCAGGTACTGTCAGTCCTCTGACTTTGTTTTGCTTCTATAATATTGAGTTGGCTCTTCTGAGTCTTTTGACTCTCTGTATACATTTTAGATTCAATTTGTTGATATTTATAAAATATCTTGCTGAGATTTTAACTGAGATTGCATTAAATTTCTAAATCAACTTGGGTAAAATTGACATATTGACAATATTAAGTCTTCTATCCATTAACATAGAATACGTCTTTATTTACTTAGTTCTGCTTTGATATCTTTCATTAGAGTTTTATAGTTTTCCTCAGACAGATGCTGTACATATTTTGCTATATTTATATCTAAGAATTTTTGTGGGGATGCTGATGTAAATGGTAATATGTTTTTAATTTCAAATTTCACTCATTCCTTGCTGGTATAAAGGAAGGTGATTGACTTTTATATATTAGCTTCTATCATGTAACCTTCATATAATTGTTTATTAGTTCCAGGAATGTTTTGTCAATTCTTTTGAATTTTCTATATAGACAGTCATTTCACTTGTAAATAGAAGCAGTTTTATTTCTTCCTTCCCCATCCATATAACTTTTATTTTATTTTCTTGTCTTATTACATTAGCTAGAACTTCTGGTATCATGTTGAAAAGCAGTAGTCAGCAGGGACATCCTTGTCATGATTCTGATCTTATCAGGAAAAGTTTGAGTTTCTCACCATTAAACATGATGTTAGCGGTAGGCTTTTTTTTTTTTTTTTTTTTTGGTAGATTTTCTTTGTTAAGTTGAGGAAGTTTCCCTTTATTTCTAGCATGCTGAGATTTTTTTAAAAATCATAAATGGATGTTGGATTTTGTTAAATGCTTTTTCTACATCTATTGATATGATAATGTGATTTTTCTTCTTTAGCTTATTGATGTGATGGATTATATTAATTAATTTTCAAATGTTGAACTAGCCTAACATACCTGAGATAAATTCCACTTGGTAGTGGTATACAATTCTTTTAACACATTTTTGGATTTGACTTACTAAGTCTTTGTTGCAGACTTTTGCATCTCATCTCTCATGTTCATAAAATACATTTATCTATAGTTTATTTTCTTAAAATGTCTCTGTCTGGTTTTGATGTTAGGGTAATGTTGGCCTTGTAGAAGGAATCAGGGTGGATTCCCTCTCCTTTTTTTGGGACGAGATTGTGGAGAATTGGCATAATGTCTTCTTTAAATGTTTGGTAGATTTCACCAGTGATTGTTCCAGGACTGGTGCTTTCTGTTTTGGGAAGTTATTGATTATTGATTTAATTTCTCTAACTGATGTAGGGCTATTTAGATTGTCTTTTTTTTTTTTTCTTGTTTGAGTTTTGGTGTAATCTATCTTTCAAGGAATTGGTCAATTTTATCTAGGTATCACAGTAGTGGCCATAGGGTTGTTTATAATATTCCTTTATTATCTTTTTAATGTCTATGAGTTCTGTAGTGATGTTCCTGCTTTCATTCCTGATATTAGTAATCTGTGTCTTCTCTTCTACTCTTGGTGCCTGGCTAGAGGCTTATCAATTTTACTTATCTTTCCAAAGAACTAGTTTTAGTTTTATTGATTTTCTCTATTGAGTTCCTGTTTTCAATTTTATTGATTTCTGCTCTTTTATTTATTTCTGCTTAATTTGAATTTAGGCTGCTCTTCTTATTTTGGTATCCTAAGGTGGAAGCATAAACTATTGATTTTAGATACTTTTTATTTTCTAATATATGCATTCCATGCCATAAATTTCTCTCTAAGCCCTGCTTTTGCTGCATCCTGCAAATTTTGATAAGTTGTATTTTCATTTAGTTCCAAATTAAAAACTTATCTTGAAATTTCTTTTCTGAGGCATGTGTTATTTAGAAGTGCAGTTTAATCTTCAATTATCTTGGGATTTTGCAGCTTTCTGTCATTGATTTCAAGCTTAATTTCACTGTAGTCTGGGAGCAGATGTTTTATGATATTTATCTTTAAAAATTTGTTAAGGCATGTTTTATGACCCCGAATTTGGTCTATCCTGGTTGATGTTCTGTGTGAGCTTGAGAAGAAGTCTATAACCTACTGTTGTTGGATGAAGTAGTCTATAAATTTCAATTATACCCAGTTGATTGATGGTGCTGCTGAGTTCAACAATGTGCTTACTGATTTTTTGCTTGAATCAGTACATTTCTAATAAGATGTGTTAAAATGTTGAGCCCTAATAGTGGATTCACCCATTTCTCCTTATAGTTTTATCAGTTTTTACCTCACATATTTTGACACTCTGTTGTTAAGTGCATACATATTGAGGATTATTATGTTTCCATGAAGTATTTACCTCCTCTATCATTATGTAATATCCCTATCCATTCTTGATAACATTCCTTGCTCTGAAGTCTGCTCTGTCTGAAATTAGTAGAGTTACTTCCTCTTTTTTTAAATTAGTTTTCCTCATTACTTTTAATCCCCGTGTGTCTTTATATTTAAAATGGATTTCTTCTAGACAGCATATAGTTTGGTCTTGTTTTTGATACACTCTAACAATCTCTGTCTTTTAATTGGTATATTTCAATCATTAACATTTAAAATGGTTGTTGATATAGTTTGCTCAATATCTATCATAGTCGTTAATATTTTTATTTGTGTTTTTGTTCTTTCTTCCTAGTTTGCTTTCCACACTTTTTCTGCCTTTTGTGGTTTTAATTGAGCATTTTATAAGATTCAATTTTATCTCCTTTCTTAGCATATCACTTATGGTCAATTATGGTTTTTTATTTTGTTGTTGTTTGTTTGTTTTTTTGACCTTGCGCTCCCCCCAGGCTGGAGTGCAGTGGTGTGATCACAGCTCACTGCAGCCTTGAACTCCTGGGCTCAAGTAATCCTCTCACCTTGGCCTCCCAAAACACTAGGATTACAGGTGTGAGCCTTCCTATCTGGCCCCTATGGTTTTTTAAAAAAACGATTTTTAGTGCTTGCCCTGGAGTTTGCAATGTACATATAAAATCCAAGCCCACTTTCAAGTAACACTACACCCCTTCACAGGTAGTGCAAGTACCTTATAGGAATGACAACAAAATATTCCTAATTCCTCCCTCCTGTCCTTTGTAACTTGTCATTCATTTCACCTACACATAAACATACACACATACACACACGAGCATATGTCATCAAACATATTTTTGTTGTTATTTTGAACAAACTGCTATTAGATCAATTAAGATTAAGAAACATAAAAGTTTTTATTTTATCAAAACTTATTCCTTGTCTGATTTTTTTTTTTTTTTTTTTTAGGTCTGAGTTCTGACTTACATTATTTTCTTTCTCTCTGAAAAATTTCTCACATTTCTTGCAAGCAGATCTACTGGAAACAAATTCACTCAAATGTTGTTTGCCTAAGAAAGTCTTTATTTCTCATTCACTTTTAAAGAATAATTTCATAGGATACAGAATCCTAAGTTGGTGGATATTTTGGGGTTGTTGTTCTAAACGCTTTAAATATTTCCTTCCAATCTCTTGCTTGCATGGCATCTGAAAACAAGTCAAATGTAATTATTATTTTTGCTTCTTTATAGGTAAGATGTTTTTCCTCTGACTTCTTTCAAAGTTTTTCTTTATCTTTGATTTTCTCAGTTTGAATATGATGTACCAAAGTTTACTTTATTTTGGCATTTACTTGGCTTGATAGTCTCTGAACTTTCTGTATCTATGATTAGGTATCTGACATTAATTTGGGAATTCCTCAGTCATTATGCTTCAAATACTTTTTTCTGTACCTTTCTGTTTTTATTCTCCTTCTGGTGTTGCCATGATGTGTAATTTATACCTTTTGTAGTGTTCTCATAGTTCTTGGCTATTTGGTTCTAGTTTTTCTCAATCTTTTTTCTCTTTGCTTTTTAGTTTTAAAAGTTTGTCTTGTCATATCCTCAAACTCAAAGACTCTTTTTTCATTATCTTTTCTACTTTTATTTTGGAATTGGGGGTACTTGAGCAGGTTTGTTACAACGATATATTTCATGATACTGAGGATTAGAGTATGAATGTACTCCAGGTAGTGAGCATAGTATGCAACAGGTAGTTTTTCAGCCCTTGCTTCCCTCCCTCTCTCCCCGCTCTGGTAGTTCCCAGTGTCTATATTTCCTGTCTTTATATCCATGTATATCCAATGTTTAAGATCAGAGATTCTTTCCTCAGTCATGTTCATCAAAGACATTTTTGATGAACCCATCAAAGGCATTTTTTATTTCTGTTACACTGTATTTAATCTCCAGCATTTTTTTTCATTCCTAGAATTTTTATCTTTCTACTTACATCATCCATCTGTTTTTTCATTTTGTCTACACTTCCATTAAAGCCCTTAGCATATTAATCTTAGTTATTTTAATTTTCTGGTCAGATAATGCCAGTATTTCTGTACATCTAACTCTAGTTCTGATGCTTGTTCAGACTCTTTAAACTATGTTTTCTTTAGCCTTCTGATTTTTCATTGAAAGGTGGTGTCTTTGTTCATTTTGCGTTGTTATAACAGAATACCTGAGACGGGGTAGTTTATTTTGAAAAGAGATTTATTTGGCTCACGATTCTGGTGGCTGAGAAGTTCAAAATTGGCAACTACATCTGGTGAGGGCCTCAGGCTCTTCAACTAACAGTGAAAAACGGAAGTGGAGTTAGTGTGTGCTAAGACATTACATGGTAAAAGAGTAAGCTGGGGTGAAGAAGTGGTAAAAGGTGCCAGCCTCTTTAATAACCAGCTGTTTTGGGAACTAATAGAAGGAGAACACAGTCAGCCCCACGGAGGTCATTCATCTATTCATGGGGGATCCTCCCTTATGACTCAAACACCTCCCACCAGGCTGCACCTCCCAACACTGCTACACTGAGGATCAAATTTTAACATGAGGTTTGGAGAGGACAAACATGAAAACCATAGCAGGTGAACATGATGTACTGGGTAAGAGCAATTGTGGTAAATAGGCCTTTAATAATGCATTGGCAAGGTGTTGAGGAGTGGGAAACATTCCATAGTCCTATGGCTAGGTCTCAGTCTTTCGGTAAGCCTGTGCCCCGAACTGGAGAACATGTAGTCTCTCTAGCAGGATAGTCTGATTTCTCACATGCATCCTCAGAGCTCTAAGAATAAGTAATTACAGAAATAGAACACTGAAGCTACTAGTCTCTTAAGACCTGGGCCAGGAAGCTGATAAAACATCACTTCCTTTAAATTCTATTAGATAATCACAGAGCGAGCCATCCTGGATTTAAGAGGAGACATAGAATCCACCTTTTAGTGGGAGGAGTGTCAAAAGAATTTGTGGTCATCTTAATCTACCATGACTTATAATATAGATTGGATACCATGAAATAGATAGTATAGATTGTTAGGAGCTTAAGCTCTGAAGACACAGAGTATTTAGGCTTCAGAACTTACTACCTGGATAGACACATTACTTAGACTAATTCTACATCTCAGCTTCTTTGTCTGAAAAATGAAGTAAAAATGACTATACCTTATGATGTTAAAATAATATTTCTCTGCTTCTCATTTTTGAATTACATTACAAAAACCATAAAAGGCATCAGACTCCAGAAAAGGGACAACAGGGAAAAAGACCCAACTTGCCATATAAATATATGTATTGAAATTCCATTTTTTTCTTTGTACCAGGCTAATTATTTTATGTGTGTTTATGCTTTGTGTGTGCTAATTATTTTATGTGTTTATTTATATTTTCTCGTTAATCCTTACAATAACTCTGAAAAGTATCAATTGTTCACATTTTTAAAATGAGAAAAATCTAAGGCTCTGAGATACTAAAGTGAGTCTAATATCACACAGATAGCATAATTGTTCCAACCAGAGATGTTTTACTAGCTTCAGCTTTCTTTTGTGAAATATCTACCTCTCCCTAAGACCTACTTTTCCCTGTTGCACACAATTGAAGTGTTTCAATATCATCCCTGTAAGCCAAGTGAAAATTGTGTGAACTGGTAAGGCAAGATATTGTAATAAAACAAATAGCAATTTTCTCTGATATTTCAGTACATTAGAACTATTTCAAGGCTGCAAGTTTATTTTGTTGATTACTTTTATCTTAGGCCAGTGATTTCTAATCTTTTAAGAATTTCAATGTTCTATTTATTTCATAGGCAAGGCACCCTGGGAGGAGACAGATTTTAACAAGGCTTGGAAAGTAAACTTCTTCTAGTACGTAGACATGAATTGATTATTTTGCCAGTCTTTTATGGCAAGTAAACTGGTTTTTTATTTACACTGGTGTTACAAATGTTGTTTTCCAATAAACTTGAGTGAAAATCTGAGTTGACTTGAAGGAAACAAATAATAGTAAGATGGTGAGTACATATGGTACAGATTGAGAATTATGAAGTACTGAAATCTGGAAAATACTGGTGCAATGAATATAGATATCTACTAGGTAGAGGGTATCAGGGTAGATACAAAGCCCTGGATATAGGTAGACATAGATATGGAGACATATTGTGTATAGCGAGAGTCATGTTTAGTCCTGACAGCCATAGTGTGACTTTGAGCAACTCACATAATGTCCGTTATGAACATGTCTTCTCATTTGCAAAATTAAATATTGGATTTAATTTTTCCTGAGAATTCTTTTGCTCCAAGATTTTGTGACATTGCACTTCTTTTCCCAACAAACCAATCTCTTATCAGGAATGAAAACTAAATTTGGATTATATTTTATGTGTTTGAAGGAAGTACAGAAGGCAAGACTTTAAACTCAGCTTGCTTTCCTAAAATAACATTTTTAATAACTTCTAGAGGGGGACTGGCATCTGTGGACTTTATTTTTCTTTATTGGCTTTCAAATACATTGCTGTCAGTATTATTAATTCCTCATCATAATTGTGTCTTCAGCCAATGTCATCAAACATGAACCTTATTATTATGTATCATCATCATTCATTGGAATACATCATCAAAGACTGTCCAAATCCTCTATCATTACACTTCCTGTAATACTGTTGTGTAGTACATTCAGGAAAACACACAAAGTTCATGAGAAAGGATCTGAAGGAAGCATCCTGAATGCAGAGACATTTTCCTGTGGAAGCCAGGCAGTCACTGATGTGCTCAATCAATTCTAAAGTAGCATCTCTCACAGTCAAGGACTTTGGAGTCGATGTTCTCCAAAGTGGACAGATCCTGAATTATTGGGGGCTTTTACTCAATTCATGCCACAACGCTTGAACATTCTGTTAAAAGAGACTAAGGGTGGGAGAAGAAACAAAAGCCTGCAGGAAAGGAACTCCACCTTGCTCAAACTTGGGGTGACCTTTTGGCCATGGCACCAGCCTTGGAGACTGGATCTTCTTTCCCATCTTGAAACTTAGAGGCTGTACACTAGTGGGTTTTAGAGACGAAAAGGACTGACTCTTTAAGTTAAGTGACTTGCTCAAGGTTACTAGGATCTAAGTTATTGGACTTTTGTTAGCCTAACTTTGAAATCCTTACTCTGAGTTTTCAGTAGGGATTAGATCCTAGAGAGTTTTATCTAATTTTAGCTGTCTTCCCTTAACCTTCCCGGGACATACCAATATGGCATGGGTAGCAGCCACTTACAAAGTTTTGCTGACACTTGAGGTCTACCCAGTTGGTCATTGATGTTACTACCTTTTTATTTGCTCAGGAGTTCTTAGAGAAGCAATTGTACCCCATGCTCAGAATTACTAAGGGATGTCAATAGAGGGCAGTCTGAGCATTGGCCCTAATGTCTGCAGAAAGCGCAGAGCTGTCCCACATGACACAGCTAGCTGACATCCACTTGACTCAGCAGCCCCAATATCCCTCTTTGGGTGACACAGTGGCCTCACCATTCTAGCAACTGCAACTGAATGGGGGTCCTTGGGGAGGGTGGGAAACGCTCTGATAATACTTGTAGTCAGAGCTGTTTCTTCTTCTGGTACCTTTGGTATTTTACCCTAACGGTGCATCGCCTTGTGTTTAAGAGACCACCAATTGGGATCGTTACTTTTGATTGTGGCAAACCTTAGTGTAGCACATAAAGAGGAAATAAGTCAAGTGCTGAGATGAAGACCCAAGCCCTTGGTCACTGGTTAGGGATCAGAGTGGAGCCCATGTATGAGCTTCAGGATGGGCAGATTTACTTGCTTACTGGATGTGGTAGGCTGAATAATGGCCCCTACATATGTTCACTTTAGAATCCCCAGAACCTCTGAATATGTTACTTTGCCTGGTAAGGGGATTTTGCAGATGTGAGTAAGTGAATGATCTTGAGATGGGGATGTCATCCAGGATTATCCTGGTGGTCCCAGTGTAACCACGAGAGTCCATATAAGAGGGACACAGATAAGTCAGAGTCAGAGGAAAAGGCAATGTGATGACAGCAGCAGATACTGGAGTGAGGAGCTTTGAAGATGAAGGAAGGGGTCATAAGCTGAGGAACACAGGCAGCCACTATGACCTGAAAAAGGCAAGGAAATGAATTCTCCCCCTCAAAGCCTCCAGATAAAATGGAATCCTGCTGATTTCTTCACTTTAGCCCTGTGAAAGTGATTTCAGACTTCCCATCTCCAGAAATGTAAGAGAATAAATTTGTGCTGTTTTAGGCCACTAAGTTTGTAGTAATTGTTACAGAGGCAACAACAAAAACCAAACACATTGGGCTTAGCACCATGCGTGGTACACAGTGAGCCTCCAGAAGGACTTGTTGAAAGCCACTTTGAGACTTGATCTCCCTGTGCTAGTTCCATGAGTGTGAGCAAGCTGCTGAAGTGGCTCTATCAGAAGAATTAGGAATATCCTTCCAATTGCACAGGCTATCAAGTGAAGGACTGCGAAGTGAAACACATTGTGAAAGTTAGAAAATTCTGTACAAATGTGAGGCTATCTGATTGTGGCAGCAAAGCACTACTCCCCTGCCCGCTCCATGCCCCATAGGAGAGAAGGGCTTTGGTGGTTCCTTTTAGAGAGAAAAACTGTAAATGATCGGCTCCTGAACCTCATCACTTGTGGGCTACAATCTCTGCAATACTGGTTATTGGGTGATGAGCCCTCCTAAATACCTTCCTACCCTATATTTTCTAAGTTTCTACATCTGTTGTTTATATCAAAAATAAAGCTGAGTATTCACCCAATTATTGACCCATTGCCCATTCATTCCTTTATTCATGCAATCCAGAAATGCTTATTGAGCACCTAAGAGCACGATGATAAGCTCTAGATATACACCAGTGAGTCAGACATGGTCGCTGCCCTCCAGGAACTCAGTCTACTGGTGGAGGCAGTCACAGAACAATATCCATGCAATGAAGTGTCACAGGGTGATATCATAGAGAAAAATACAGAGCATTCTAGAGCAGGGAGGACTGGTTTTATTCAGAAAACCTTATCATATGGTCGAAGATGAACGAGGTCAATGGTCTCACCCGCTTATGACTCATATATTACATGACCACTAATAAATATTGCTTCTGAAGTTTCTTCTCGCAGGGATAGCTGAGTGTGAGAGAGATAATCTGACAGGAAAGTCTGCACACAGCAAAAAACATGATAATCTTGTCGTCTAGAGAGTCAGTGGTTTAAATTCTTTGCAATGACCTTTCTCACCAAGGCAACCACCTACTGAAACAATAGCTTTCTCATTACTGCTTCCCAAAGTATCCTTTTAAAAGCTGGGCTATTTTAGTTCTATGTGGATGGCATGTTCACTTGGACCAAAGTGCTGGCTTTGTCCTTCTCTGTTTCTCTTTTTGTTGTTGTTGAGACAGAGTCTAACTCTGTTACCCAGGCTGAAATGCAATGGCGTGATCTCAGCTCACTGCAACCTCCGCCTCCCGGGTTCAAGCGATTCTCCTGCCTCAGCCTCCCAAGTAGCTGGGATTGCAGGAATGCGCCACCAGGCCCAGCTAGTCTTTGTATTTTTAGTGGAGACGGGGTTTCACCATGTTGACCAGGCTGGTCTCGAATTCCTAACCTCAAGTGATCCGCCCGCCTTGGCCTCCCAAAGTGCTGGGATTCCAGGCGTGAGCCACCGTTCCCGGCCCGTTCTCCTCTATTTCAAGGCACCCTTGAAGTTTTCTCTTTTTCCAGCCTTTCCTTATTGCTTTACTTTTAAACTAGTTTAATTAAATGATGACTACTGGCCCATGAAATTGAGACAGGCATGGGTGGAGTTGGCCTCTAACATGTGGAAACAGGGTCTGAAATGCTGTCGATGCTGTTCTCCACCTACCCCTCCCCACCCTATTTTTCATCTCCGTTTTTCTCTGCTGGTAACTTCATTTTTTTTCTCCTGCAGATGTGCTTTCTTTCTGCAGGGGTAAACACAATCACCAATAGCTTGGGTCTTACTGTATTTCTGCCTAGTGTTTCAAGAGTAAAAGGAAACTCACTTAAAATTCCAAGGGTAAAATACTGATTGGCCCAACTGGTCATATGCTCATTTCTGGACCAATCACTGTAATCAAGGGAGTGCAGTATTCTGATTGGCTAGGTCTGGATCACATGTCTATATGGCTAGGACAATGACAGCCCTCATCAAAACCACATGGTTGATGTAGGAAAGAAAGAGCTCCCCAAAGATATGTCAGATGAGTGTGGGTGGAGAGATAAATATTGTTATCAGAAGTGGAAAAGTTGGTTTTGAGTAGGCAAGAAAAAAGGATATGCTCTAATCTTTTTTCACAAACATTCCCCACCCTACCAGATGTGCTTTTACTAAGGGACAAAAAACGGAAAAAATAGAAATAAAATTTAAAATACATACTTTCAAATAACAATACCGGTGAGAATTTAAAATTTGCTACAAAGTTAGGAAAAGATGGATTTTTCTTTAGCCGTGGTAAGAAGTAGCTACCAGGGCCAGTTTTAAACCTGTTCAGTAGACAAGACAACTCATCTCACTGAACATGCATATAGCCAACCAATCAGTGTCAGTCTTTTGCCTCTAAAAGTTCACCAATCAGCGATAGACTCATTTCTGTAAACAGCCAGGGACAGCACACCAATCAACAAGGGTCTCACCCAGTAATCGTGCTTCTACAAAAGATATTAACCCCTCACACCTCTTAAAGTCTGCCAATCCTTGAACTCCTTGTTTCCCAAAAACCCAATATGAAATCAATGCTTTATTTTGCTCAGAGAAACTGTGTCTAACCGATTTACCTCTCCCTTACTGTAGTGAGCAATAAATTCAATTTTTTTTTCTTTCTGGTTCTATGTAAGTTTGTCGAACATTTTTAGAATCCCATTTTTATTTCTTTCTAGTGTTTTTCAGTATGTATCTTTGAGCAGCTTTTTAAGTAGTTGCTTTAGGTATTACATACATAACTTATCAAAGTCTACTGGCATCGATATTTTACCAGTTTAAGTAAAGTTTAGAAACCTTGCCTTCATTTATATTCCTTTACCCTCTCTCATTAATAATATAATTATCTTAAATATTTCATCTATATGCATTGAGATAAAATATTATCTCAGTCATCAAACATAATTTGGAAATCTCAAGAGGAGAAGGATATTTTATTTACTATATTTTTCCTGTTATAATATTCTTTCTTACTTCCAGACGTCCCCATGACTCCTTCTTTTACAGTTTGTGTTTAGAGAACTTCCTTTGGCCATTCTTTTAATGTGTGTGTTCTGGGAGCAAGGCAAATTCACTTAGTTTTCTTTTAACTGACAATATCTTGATTTCTCCTTCATTTTTGAAGGATATTGTTCCTAGATGTAAAATTCTGTGTTGACAATTCTTTTCTTCCGGCACTTGAAAAATGTGCCCCTTTCTTCTGGCCTCCGTGCTTTTTAGTGAGAAATCCACTGTTTTTCCAGTTGTTTTTTCCCTTGTTGAAAATGTATTGTTTTTCTCTGGGTATTTTCAAGACTTTTTTCTTCGTTTTTAGTTTTCGGAAGTTTGACTCTGATAGTGTCTTGGTGTGGATTTCTCTGAATTTTTCCTGTATGGGATTCACTTTGCTTCTCGAACATGTAGTTCGTTTGTTTGTTTTTTTGCCAAATTTGAGACTTTTTCAGCCATTATTTCTTGAAATATTTTTTCAGTCCCCACCTTCTTTTTCTCGCCTGAAACTTGTTATAGTCCCATGTCTCTGAGGCTCTGCTCATTTCTTCAACCTATTTTCTCTCTGTTGTTCAAATTAGGTATCTTTAAGTTTACTGCTTCTTTCCTCTGTTTCAGTCATTCTTCTGTTGTGCTCATACATTTAGTTTTTTAATTTTGGTTTTTGTATATTTTTGTAGTTCTAAAATATGTATTTTGTTCTTTTTTATATCTTCTTCTTTGCTGAGACTTTCTATTTTTTTCCTCTTTTTCATAATTGCACGTTGAAACATTTTTGTGATGGATTTATAATCCTTATTGTATAATTCTAACATCTGTGTCATCTGGGTGTTGTCCTCTGTCAGTTGTCTTTTCTCATTTGATTTGAGATCTGCCTAATAGTTCTTGGTATAAGAGATTTTTGATTGAAACTTAGACATTTGGGATATTTTGCTTTAAGACCGCATGTCATTTAAATCTTTGTTTTAGCTGGCTTTTACCTATCTGATGGTGCCACTTCGTTAACACCAGCTAATATCTCTAGACATTTCCAAATGTCCTCCAGGGAAAAAGTGGTTTTCATGTTTGAGAACTATTGGCTAGCTGATCCCAGTGAACCTCCAGATTCATGAATGAAATGAGTGATAGGCTACTGTTTTTAAACCACTGTTTGGGTGTGATTTGATATACAGCAATAGATAATCAAGGGGCCTGGGAGAGGCTAGGATGCAGAACATCTTCACCTCCTTCACAAGTTTACGTGACACTAGCTTAAGAGCTGGATTAGCTCAAGAGACCTGGATGAATAGTCGTTGCTTCTGTCACCTCTGAAGTTTTTATGGTGAACTATCTTCTACATATGGTATCTAGATATGTATTTATTTATCATTTGTGGAAGGATTTGTAGACTTATAAAAATACACGTATGCCATAGAAACATGTCCCTTATATGTAAAATACATACAAGACAGTTAAATAGAAATAAAAGGAAAATTGAAAATCATTCAGGAGAACAGGCTAATAATAATAATAATAATAATAATAATAATAAAAATATATATATATTTTTGAGATGGAGTCTCCCTCTGTCTCCCAGGCTGGAGTGCAATGGCGTGATCTCGGCTCACTGCAAGCTCCGCCTCCCGTGTTCACTCCATTCTCGTGCCTCAGCCTCCCAAGTAGCTGGGACTGCAGGCGCCCGCCACCACCCCCGGCTAATTTTTTGTATTTTTAGAAGAGACGGGGTTTCACTGTGTTAGCCAGGATGGTCTTGATCTCCTGACCTCGTGATCCACCCTCCCAAAGTGCTGATATTACAGGCATGAGCCACCGCGTCTGGCCACAAATAATTGTTTTAAGCAGAAGAAAATGCTTACTGATTTTTGTTTCTCATTTTTCTGAAAACCAAGAGAAACACTTTGGTTTCATTGTAAACTCATTTGTATTAAATGTTTTTCTCTCCCTAAATCCTAAGAGAAATTTAAAACATGCATTCTTAAATGAAGGACACTGAAAGGGTTGTCAACAACAGTTTTACTTTTTTATAACTTGCAGAAAAATTCTCCTTATGGCCAAGGACCTCACAATAAATCAAAACCTAAGGGAAGTATTTCTGCCAGAATAAAGTTTATGTAGCCCAGGTGTTTTTGATGATTTAGCAAGACAACAGGACAGCTCTTAGAGGAGGCACTCAACCAAGGAATAGAACTCAGATGGTGGCCAGCTGGTCAGCAGCCTATTTCTGGCAAGTACTATCTCATGAGATCATCTGTTGAAGTCCTTCCTGTTTAAGGCTCATACATCTTAAGAACCATATCATACATATTTGAAAGGATGCTTATTTTCCCTTTCTTTTTAGTTTCTTAGAAGGTGGCAAATCTATGAATGGGATCAAGTTATTAATTAACAATTTAAAAAGGAAAAAGAGGAGGGGACAAAACACTCCCTGGATTTCCACCAACAACTTATAAAAAAATTGAAAATATTCATGGGTACATAGTAGGTATGTATATTTACGGGGTACATGAGATATTTTGATTCAGGCATACGAGATGTAATAATCACATCAGGGTAAATGGGGTATCCAGCACCTCAAGTATTTATCATTTCTTCGTGTTACAAACATTCCAGTTATACACTTTTAGTTATTTTAAAATGTACAATAAATTTGTGTTGACTGTAATCACCCTGTTGTGCTAGCAAATACTAGATCTTATTCATTCTATCTAACTATATTTTCGAACCCATTAACCGTCGCCACTCCCCTCCCCTCACCACCCTTCCCAGCCTCTGGTAACTATCCTTCTACTCTATTTCCATGAGCCCAATTGTTTTAATTTTTAGCTCCCACAAATGAGTGAGAACACCTGAAGTTTGTCTTTCTGTGCTTGGCTTATTACACATGATATGTCCTCCAGTTCCATCCATGTAGTTGCAAATGACAGGATCTCATTTTCTTTCTTTCTTTCTTTTTTTTTTTTTTGAGACAGAGTCTCGCTCTGTTGCCCAGGCTGGAGTGAAGTGGCGCGATCTCAGCTCACCGCAAGCTGAGTTCTCACCATTCTCCTGCCTCAGCCTCCTGAATAGCTGGGACTACAGGTGCCCGCCACCACGCCCGGCTAATTTTTTGTATTTTTAGTAGAGACGGGGTTTCACCGTGTTAGCCAGGATGGTCTCGATCTCCTGACCTTGTGATCCACCCACCTTGGCCTCCCAACGTGCTGGGATTACAGGTGTGAGCCACCGTGCCCGGCCAGGATCTCATTTGTTTTAATGGCTGAATAGTACTCCATTGTGTATATGTACCACATTTTGTTTATCCATTCATCTGTTCATGACGTTTAGGTTGCCTCCAAATCTTGGCTATGGTGAATAGTGCTTTAATAAACATGGGATTGTGGATACTTCTTTGACATACTGATTTCTTTTCTTTGGGGTATATACCTAGCAGTGGGATTGCTGGATTTTATGGTAGCTCTATTTGTCATTTTCTGAGGAACCTCCATGCTGTTATCCATAATGGTTGTGCTAATTTACATTAGCTCTATTTGTCATTTTCTGAGGAAACTTCATACTGTTATCCATAATGGTTGTACTAATTTACATTCCCATGGGACAGTGTCCTCGACAGCACTTGTTATTGCCTATTTTTTTTTTTTTTTTTTGAAACGGAGTCTCGCTCTGTCGCCCAGGCTGGAGTGCAGTGGCCGGATCTCAGCTCACTGCAAGCTCTGCCTCCCAGGTTTACGCCATTCTCCTGCCTCAGCCTCCCGAGTAGCTGGGACTACAGGCGCCTGCCACCTCGCCCGGCTAATTTTTTGTATTTTTTAGTAGAGACGGGGTTTCACCGTGTTAGCCAGGATGGTCTCGATCTCCTGACCTCGTGATCCGCCCGTCTCGGCCTCCCAAAGTGCTGGGTGGCTCAAGCCTGTTATTGCCTATCTTTAGGATATAAGCCATTTTAACTGGAGTGAGATGATATCTCATTATAGTTTTGATTTGCATTTCTCTGATGATCGGTGATGTTGAGCATCTTTTCATATACCTGTTTACCATTTCTATGTCTTCTTCTGAGAAGTATCTATTCAGATCTTTTGCTAATTTTCAAATTGGATTATTGGATTTTTTTTTCCTATAGATTTGAGTTCCTTATATATTCTGGTTATTAATCCTTTGTCAAATGGATAGCTTGCAAATATTTTCTCCCATTCTGTATAGAAGCTTTTTAACTTGATGTGATCCTGTGCATACATTTTTGCTTCGGTTGCCTGTGCTTGTGTAGTGTTACCTAAGAAATCTTTGCTCAGACCAATGTCCCCAGAAAGGCTCCCCAATGTTTGTTTTTGGTTATTTCATAGTGTCAGGTTTTAGATTTATGTCTTTAATCTATTTTGATTTAATCTATTAAATCTAATGGATTTTTTATATGGTGAGAGACAGGGTCTTGTTTCATTCTTCTGCATATGGGTATCCAGTCCTAGCACCATTTATTGAAGAGACTGCCCTTTCCCTAATGCATGTTCTTGGCAACTTTGTCAAAAATGAGTTCATTGTAGATGTATGGATTTATTTCTGGGTTCTTTATTCCATTCTACCAGTCTATGTGCCTGCTTTTATGCCAGCACCATGCTGTTTTGCTTACTATAGTCTGTAGTATGATTTGAAGTCAGGTAATGTGATTCCTTCAGTTTTGCTATTTTTGCTCAGGATGTCTTTGGCAGTTCTGGGTCTTGCGTCATTCCTTATACATTTTAGGATTGTTTGCTGTTTCTATGAAGAATTATTGGTATTTTGATTGGCATTCCATTGAACCTGTAATTTCTTTGAGTAGTATGGACATTTGAGCAATATTAATTTTTCCAATAAATGAATATGGAATATATTTCCATTCTTTGTGTCCTCTTCAATTTCTTGGGTCAGTATTTTAAAGTTTTCATTGCAAAGATCTTTTACTTCTTTTAAGTTAGTTTCTAGATATTTTATTTTATTTGTAGCTATTTTAAATGAGCTTTTTTCTTGATTTCTTTATCAGCTTGTTTGTTGTTGGCATACAGAAATGCTACCGATTTTTTTTTTTTTTTTTTTTCTGAAACAGAGTCTTACACGGTCACACAGGCTGGAGTGCAGTGGCATGATCTTGGTTCACTGCAACCTCTGCCTCCCGGGTTCAAGAGATTCTCCTGTCTCAGCCTCTCGAGTAGCTGGGATTACAGGTATGAGCAACCACATCTGGCTAATTTTTGTATTTTTTAGTAGAGATGAGGTTTTGCCCTGTTGGCCAGGCTGGTCTCGACCCCCCGACCTCAGGCGATCCGCCTGCCTCGGTCTCCTAAAGTGTTGGGATTACAGGCATGGGTCACTGCACCTGGCCAAATGTAACTAATTTTTGTACGTTGATTTTATATCCTGCAACTTTACTGAATTTATCAGTTCTAACAGTTTTTTGGTAGAGTTTTAAAGTTTCTTCAAATATAAGATCATATCATTTGCAAACAAGGATAATTTGACTACTTCCTTTACAATCTAGATACCCTTTATTTCTTTCTCTTGCCTGATTGGTCTACCTAGGATCTCTGGTACTATGTTGAATAACAGTGGTGAGAGACAGGTTTAAGATGGTGGATAGGAGGCAGGACTAGCTTGCAAATCCTGCTTGGACAGAAAGAGCAGCCAGCATGTGGAAATTCGCACTGTGATCTTTTGCTCCAAGAACTGCTAAAGTAACGTACAAGGAAAGCTGAGAGAATCCACAGACCCTTTGAAGAAACTGGATCGCCACTGCAGGTTCCCTGAAATGCCGAAAAACTGTGAGTCTGCTTGCTTTCTTAGTGGGGAGGCTGGTGTTCTGGGGCAAGTTCTTTTCCCTGGTCACTGGCTGCCTGGAAATAGACTTGGTGATCCTTTGTTTCGGGGCATGGTGCAAATGAGTGACTTTGTCAAAAATGAATTCACTGTAGATGTATAGATTGATTTCCATGCAGCCTATAAGACTGCAGGCTCCATGGGAATGGGGTGAGGCCTGTGACTACCAGCTTTCCCCCACTTCCCTGGGTACCTGTATGACTCAACAGAGGCAGCCACAATCCCCCAGGGAACATAACTCCATTGGCCTGGGAACAACACTCCCACCCCCAACAGCAGCCACAGCAAGCCCCACCCGAGCAGAGTCTGAGCTCAGACATGCCTATCCCTGCCCCAGTCTGGTCGTCTTTCTCTACCAGTTTTGGTTGCCAAAGATGAAGGACATAATTTCTTGGGAATTCTATGGCCCTGCCCACCACCTGAGAAACCTGAATACTTAACCTGGTGACCCTAGAGCAAGTTTGCATCCTCCCTATAGTACTGGAGGTGATGTGCTCTTGAAAGCACCACTTCCTGGCTAGAGGCCAACCAACACAAAACCAGTGCACTAAACAAAAATACAACAAAGGACCCTCATGGAGTCCACTTCACTGCCCTGCTACCTCCACCAGAGCACATGGTGGTATCCACAGTTGCAAGACCTGAAGATGGATCCCATCATAGGACTGTTTGCAGACACTCCCCAGTACTAGCCCAGAGCCTGGTAGCTCCACTGGGTGGCTAGACCCAGAAGAGCCAAAACAATCACTGCAGTTCAGCTCTCATGAAGCCCCATCCTAGGGGAAGGGGGAGAGCACTACATCAGGAAGCATCCTGTTGGACAAAATAATCTGAATAGCAGCCCCTGAGTCCCGTATCTTCCCTCTGACATAGTCTACCCAAATGAGAAGAAACAAGAAAAAGAATCCTGGTACTATGACAAAAGAAGTTTCTTTAATGCCCCCAAAAGCTCACACCAGCTCAACAAAAATGGGTCCAAACCAAGACAAAATCTGTGAATTGTCGGAAAAAGAATTCAGAAGATCAATTATTAAGCTAATCAAGGAGGCACCACAGAAAGGTGAAGTACAACTTATAGAAATCAAAAACATGGTACAAGATATGAAAGGAAAAATCTTTGGTGAAATAGATGGCATAAATAAAAAACAATCACAACTTCTGGAAATCAAGGGCACACTTGGAGAAATGAAAAACGCTCTGGAAAGTCTCAGCAATGGCATCGAACAAGCAGAAGCAAACTTCAGAGCCTGAAGACGAGGCTTTTGAATTAACCCAATCCATCAAAGACAAAGATAAAATAATTTAAAAAATGAACAAAGCCTCCAAGAAGTTTGTGACTATGTTAAGTGTCCAAATCTAAGAATATTTGGTGTTCCTGAGAAAGAAGAGAAATTCAAAAGTTTGGGAAACATGCTGTGGAAATAATTGAGGAAAACTTCCCTGGCCTTGCTAGAGATCTAGACATGCAAATATAAAAAGCTCAAAGAACACCTGGGCGATTCATCACAAAAAGATCATTGCCTAGTCACATAGTCATCAGTTTATCTAAAGTGAAGATGAATGAAAGAATTTTAAGAGCTGTGAGGTAAAAGCATCAGGAAACCTGAAAAGGAAAACCTGTCAAAGTAACAGCAGATTTCTCAGCAGAAACCCTACAAGCTAGAAGGAATTAGGGTTCTATTTTTAGCCTCCTTAAACAAAACATTTATCAGCCACGAATTTTATATCTAGCAAAACTAAACTTCATAAATGAAGGAAAGATACAGTGTTTTCCAGGCAAACAAATGCTGAGAGATTTGTCATTACCAAGCCAGCACTATAAGAACTGCTAAAAGGAGTTGTAAATCTTGAAACAAATCCTCAAAATACACCAAAATAGAACCTCCTTAAAGCATAAATCTCACAGGACCTATATAACAATAACACAATGAAAAATCAGCAACAAGGTATTCAGACAACAAATGACATGATGAATAGAATAGTACTTCACATCTCAATACTAATGTTGAATGTAAATGGCCTAAATGTTCCCCTTAAAAAATACAGAATGGCAGAATGGACAAGAATTTGCCAACAAAGTTTCTTCTGTCTTCAGGAGACTTACCTGACACATAAGGACTCACATAAACTTAAGGTAAGTGGGTCGAAAAGATATTCCAAAAGCAAACAGAAATAGCTATTCTTATATCAGACAAAAAAACTTTAAAGCAGCAGCAGTTTAAAAAGACAAGGGGGAACATTATATAATGATGAAAGGACTAGTCTAACAGGAAAATATTACAATCCTAAATATATATGCACCTAAAACTGGAGTTCCCAAATATCTTAAACAATTATTACTAGGCCTAAGAAATGAGATAGACAGCAACACAATAATAGTGGGGGACTTCAGTACTCCGCTGATAGCACTAGGTTGGTCATCAAGACATAAAGTCAATAAAGATACAATTGATTTAAACTATACCCTAGGACAAATGTACTTAACAGATAATTACATAACATTCTACCCAACAACTGCAGAACATACCTTCTATTCCTCAACACATGGAACATTCTCCAAGACAGACCATATGATAGGCCATAAAACAAGTCTCAGCAAATTTAAGCAAATCAAAATTATATCAAGTGCTCTCTCTGATCACAGTGAAATAATATTGGAAATCAACTTTAAAAGGTACCCTCAAAACCATGCAAATATATGGAAATTAAATAACCTGCTTCTGAATGATCATTGGGTCAACAATAAGAGCAAGATGGAAGTTAAAGATTATTTGAACTGAACGAGAATAGTTATACAACCTATCAAAACCTCTGGAATACAGAAAAAGCAGTGTTAAGAGGAAAGTTCATAGCATTAAATGCCTACATCAAAAAGTCTGAAACAGCACAAACAGACAATCTATGGTCACACCTCACGGAACTGGAGAAGTAAGAACAATCCAAACCCAAACCCAGCAGAAGAAAAGAAATAACAAAGATCAGAGCAGAACTAAATGACATTGAAACAAACAAACAATAAAACACAAAAGATAAATGAAACAAAAGCTGGTTGTTTGAAAAGATAAATAAAATTGGTAGACCATTAATGAGATTAACCAAGAACGGAAGAGAGGAGTTAAATAAATTAGAAATGAAAAGGGAGATATTACTACTGATACCAGAGCAATACAAAATATTATTGAAGGTTACTATGAAACCTTTACACACATAAACTAGAAAACTTAGAGGAAATGGATAAATTGCTGGAAATATACAACCCTCCTAGATTAAAACACGAAGATATAGAAACTCTGAACAGACAAATAAGGAGCAGCAAGGCTGAAATGGTAATTAAAAAATTGCCAATAAAAAAAAAGTTCAGGACCAGGCAAAATCAGTGCTGAATTCTATCAGACATTCAAAGAAGTGTCAATCCTATAGACACTATTCCACAGGATATAGAAAGAGGGAATCCTCCCTAAAACATTTTATGAAGCCAATATCACCCTAATACCAAAACCAGGGAAGGACATAATGAAAGAATAAAACTACAGACCAGTATCCCTGATGAACATAGATGCAAAAATTGTCAACAAAATACTAGCTAACTGAATCCAACAGCATATCAAAAAGATAATCCACCATGATCAAGCGGGTTTCACACCAGGGATGCAGGGATGGTTTAACATATGCAAGTCAACAAATGTGGTACACTACATAAACAGAGTTAAAAACAAAAATCCCATAATCATCTCAATGGATGCAGAAAAACATTTAACAAAATCCAGCATCCCTTTATGATTAAAACCCTCGGTGAAATTGGCATAGAAGGGAAATACTTTAAGGTAATAAAATCCATCTATGACAAACCCATGGTCAACATCATACTGAATGGAGAAAAGTTGAAAACATTCCCCCTGAGAACTGGAACACGACAAGGATGCCCACTTACACCACTTCTGTTAAACACGGTACTTGAAGTCCTAGTTGGAGCAATCAGACAAGAGAAAGAAAGAAAGAGCATCCAAACTGGTAAAGAGAAAGTCAAACTGTCACAGTTTGCTGATGATATAATTGTATATCTAGAAAACCCTAAAGACTCATCCAAGAAGCTCCTAGAACTGGTAAAGGAATTTAACAAAGTTTCAGGATACAAAATTAATGTACACAAATCAGTAGCTCTGCTATACACCAACAGCGACCAAGCTGAGAACCAAATCAAGAGCTCAACCCTTTTTACAATAGCTGGAAAAAGTGTAAAATCTTAGGAATATACCTAACCAAGGAAGTGAAAGACCTCTACAAGGAAAACTACAAAACACTGCTGAAAGAAATCATAGACAACGCAAACAAAAGGAAACACATCCCATGACCATGGATGGGTAGAATCAATATTGTGAAAATGACCATGCTGCCAAAGGCAATCTACAAATTCAATTCAATGCCCATCAAAATATCACCATCACACTTTGGGAGGCCAACGGGGTGGATCAAGATCATCCTGGCTAACACAGTGAAACCCAGTCTCCACTAAAAACACAAAAAAATTAGCCGGACGTTGTGGCAGGCACCTGTAGTCCCAGCTACTCAGGAGGCTGAGGCAGGAGAATGGTATGAACCCGGGAGGCGGAGCTCGTAGTGAGCCAAGATCGCACCACTGCACTCCAACCTGGCAACAGAATGAGACCCTATCTCAAAGAAAAAAAAACAAAACAAAACATTCTTCATTGAACTAGAAAAAACAATACTTAAATTCATATGGAACCAAAAAAGAGCCCTGATAGCCAAGCAAGACTAAGCAAAAAGAACAAATCTGGAGGCATCACATTAGCCAACTTCAAACTATACCATAAGGCCATAGTCATCAAAACAGTATGGTACTGGTGTAAAAATAGGCACATAGACCAATGGAACAGAATAGGAACCCAGAAATAAAGCCAAATACAGCCAACTGATGTTTGACAAAGGAAACAAAAACATAAAGTGGGAAAAGGGCACCAAGTCACATGCAGAAGAATGAAACTATGTCTTTGTCTCTCATGTTGTTAAAAAATCCAAAAATCAACTCAAGAAGGATCAAGGACTTAAATCTAAGACCTGAAACCATAAAATTCTAGAAGATAACATTGGGAAAACCCTTTTAGACATTGGCTTAGGCAAAGACTTCATAACCAAGAACTCAAAAGCAAATGCAACAAAAACAAAAACAAACAAATGGGACTTAATTAAACTAAAAAGCTTCTGCACAGCAATATAAATAATCAGCAGAGTTAACAGAAAATCCACAGAGTGGGAGAAAATTTTGACAATCTATACATCCAACAAAGGACTAACATCCAGAATCTACAAAGAATTCAAACAAATCAGCCAGAAAAAAACAAGCAATCCCATCAAAAAGTGGGCTAAAGACGTGAATAGATAGTTCTCAAAATAAGATGTACAAATGGGCAACAAGCATATGGAAAAATGCTCAACATCACTAATTATCAGGAAAATGCAAATTAAACCCACAATGTGATACCACTTTACCCCTGTAAGAATGGCCATAATCAAAAATTTAAAAATAATAGATGGTAGTGTGAATGTGGTAAAAAGGGAACACTGTTGGTGGGAATGTAAACTGGTACAACCACTGTGGAAAACAGTGTGGAGCTTCCTTAAAGATCTAAAAGTAGATCTACCATTTGATCCACTAATTCCACTACTAGGTATCTACTCAGAGGAAAGGAAGTCATTGTACGAAAAAGATACTCACACATGCATGTTTCTAGCAACAGAATTGGCAATTGCAGAAATATGAAACCAGCCCAAATGCCCATCAATCAATGATTGGATAGGGAAAATGTGGTATATATATACCATGGAATACTACTCAACCATAAAAAGCAATTAAATAATGGCATTTTTAGCAACCCAGATGGAATTGGAGACTATTATTTTAGGTGAAGTATCTCAGGAATGGAAAACCAAACATCGTATGTTCTCACTCATAAGTGGGAGCTAAGCCATGAGGATGCAAAAGTGTAAGAATGATACAGTGGACTTTGGGGACTTGTGGGGAAAGGGTGTGAGTTGGTGGCGAGGGATAAAAGACTACACTTTGGGTACAGTGTACACTGCTTGGGTGACAGGTGCACCAAAATCTCAGAAATCATCACTGAAGAACTTATTTATGTAATCAAACACCACCTGTTCCTTAAAAACCAATTGAAATAAAAAATAAAATTTAAAAAGATAGATAATAACCAATGTTGATGAGAATGTGCAAAAATAAGAACCCTTAATACGTTGCTGGCAGAAATGTGAAACAATTTGGTGGTTCCTCAAACAGGTAAAGATAGAGTTACCTTATGACCCAGTAATTCCGCTCCTAGGTATATACTGATGAGAACTGAAAACACATATTTACACAAAACCTTGTACACAAAAAGTGTATTATAACATCATTCCTAATAGCCAAAAGGTGGAAACAATTGAAATGTTCATCCCCTGATGAGTGGACAAACAAAATCTGGCATATCCATACAATAGAATGTTATTCAGCTATAAAAAGGAATGAAGTAGTGATACATCCTGCAACACAGAGGTGAACTTTGAAAACACTGTGCTAAGTAAAAGACGCCTGCCACAAAATACTACATATATGATTCCATTTATATAAAATATCCAGAATAGGCAAATCTATATTGATGGAATGCAGACAGCCTAGGGCTTGCCTAGGGCTGAAGGCATGTGGAGAATGGGAGGTGACTGGTAAAGGGTATGGGGTTTCTTTTTGGAGTGGTGAAAGTTTCAACAACTGATTGTGGTAATGAATGTGCTGCTCTGAGAATATGCTAACAAGCATCGAATTGTACACTTTAAATGGGTGAATTTATGGTGTGTGAATTATATCTTATTAAAGCTATTTTTAAAACACATAGGTGAAAGTGGGTATCCTTGTCATCCTCCATATCCTAGAGGAAAAGTTTTCAGTTTTTCTCTATTCAATATGATGCTAGCTGTGTCTGTCCTAGATGGCTTTAATTGTGTTGAGGTAAGCTCCTCGAATATCCAGTTCTTTGAGGGTTTTTTTTTAATCATGAAGGGAAGTTGAATTGTATCAAAGGCATTTTCAGCATCAGTTGAAATGATCATATTGCTTTTGTCCTTCATTCTGTTGATATGATGTATCACATTGATTATTTGCATATGTTGAGCCATTCTTGTACCCCTGGGATAAATCTCACTTGATCATGATGAAAAATCTTTTTAATACATTATTTAATTTAGATTGCTAGTATTCTTTGAGGCTTTTTGCATCAATGTTCATTAGAGATATTGGCCTGTAGTTTTCTTTTTTTTTTGATGTGTCTATCTGGTTTTTGGTATCAAGGTGATGCTGGCCTCATAGAATGAGTTTGGAAGTATTCCTTCCTCTTCCACTTTTCGGAATAGTTTGAGTAAGACTGGTATGAATTCTTCAAGTGTTTGGTAGAATTCAGCAGTGAAGCCATTGGGTCCCAGGCTTTTCTTTGCTGAGAACATTTTATTACAGTTTCAATCACGTTACTTGTTATTGGTGTATTTAGGTTTTGGATTTCTTCATGGTTCAATGTTGGTAGATTTTAAGTGTCAAAAATTTTATCCATATCTTGTAGGTTTTCCAATTTAATGGCATATGGTAGTCTCTAGTAATCATTTAAATATCTGTGGTATCAGTTGCAATGTCGCCTTCATTTATGATTTTATTTAATGGGTTTTCTCTCTTTTTTATTAGTCTGGCTAAAGGTTTGTTGAATTTGTGTGTCTTTTTAAAAGGCCAACTTTTCATTTCATTGATCTTTTGTATTGTTTTCTTTATTTTAATTTCAATTATTTCTGCTCTGATCTTTATAATTTCTGTTCTTCTACTAATTTTGTGTTTGGTTTGCACTTGCTTTTCTAGTTCATTATGTTGCACTGTTAGGTTGTTTATTTGAAATTTTTCTTTTTATTATATAGGCACCTATTGCTATAAATTTCCCTCTTAGTACTGTTTTTGCATAAGTTTTGGTATGTTGTGTTTTCATTTTAATTTGTTCCAAGAAAATTTTAAATTTCCTTTTTATTTTCTCATTGATCCACTAGTCACTCCAGAGCATATTGTTTAATTTTTCTGTGTTTATATAATTTCCACAGTTCCTCTTGTTATTGATTTCTAGTTTTATTTTTATTGTGGTCAGAGAAAATACTTCATATGATTTCAATTTTTTTTAATTTTTCAAGACTTGTTTTGTGACCTAATGTATGGCATATCCTTGAGAATAAGCCATGTTCTGAGGAGAAGAATGGGTGTATTCACAGTCGTAGAATGAAATGCTCTGTAAATATCTATTAGGTCCATTTGCTCTACAGTGCAGAGTAAGTCCAATGTTTCTTTGTTCATTTTCTGTCTTCGTGGGCTGTCTAATGTGGAAAGTAGGGTGTTGAAGTGTCCAGCTATTATTGCATTGGGGTCCATCTGTTTTTTTTTTGTTTGTTTTTTTGTTTTTTGTTTTTTAGCTCTAATAATATTTTCTTTATGTATCTGAGTATTCCAGTGTAGGGCAACATTTATATATATATTTACAGTTGTTGGATCTTCTTGCTGAATTGACTCCTTTATTATTACCTTGTCTCTTTGTATAGTTTTGTCTTGAAATCTACTTTTTCTGATATAAGCATAGCTTCTGCTCTTTTTTGGTTTCCATTGGCATGGAGTATCTTTTTCTATCCCTTTATTTTCAGTCTGTGTTTGTCTTTATAGGTGAAGTGTGTTACCTTTAGGCAACAAACCATAAGGTCTTATTCTTTAATCCATTCAGCCACTCTATGTATTTTGATTGGAGAGTTTAATCCATTTCTATTCAATGTTATTACTGATAAGTGATAACTTTTTCTTGCAATTTTCTTATTTGTTTTCTGGTTGTTTTGTAGTCCCATCTTCCTTCTTTCTTTCCTTCCTTTCTTCCTTCCTTTCTTCCTTTTAGTGAAGGTGACTTTCTCTGATGGTATGTTTTAATTTATTGCTTTTTATTTTTTGTGTGTCTGTTAGAGGTATTTTGATTTGGGGTTACCATGAGTCTTAAAAATAACATCTTATAACCCATCATTTTAAACTAAGGCCAAGTTAACACTGATTACACAAACAAACAAACAAGGAAAGAGAAAACTAATTAAAAAAACTACACTTTAATTTCGTTTTCCCACTTTAAAACTTTACACTGTTTTTATTTATATCTTATTATACTGTCTCTGCCTTGAAAAGTTGTTCTAATTATTTTTATAGGTGCATCCTTTAGTTTTTCTACTCAAGATATGAGTAGTGGAGTAGTGTATACACCACAGTTAGTGTTATAATATTCTGTATTTGTCCTTGTACTTACGACGTTTTGTACTTACTACGTTTGTACGTTTTGTCCCTTCATATAATTTCTTATTACTCATAAACATCCTTTTCTTTCAGGTTGAGGAACTCCTTTCAGCATTTCTTGTAGGACAGGACTGCTGTTGATGAAGTCTCTCAGCTCTTATTTGTCTGGGAAAGTCTTTCTTTCTCCTTCACATTTGAAGGATGTTGTCACTGGATATACTATTCTAGGATAAAAGCGTTTACCATCAGCAATCTAAATGTCATGCCACTGTCTTCTGGCCTGTACGGTATCCACTCAGAAGTCTGCTGCCAGATGTATTGGAGTTCCATTGAATGTTATTTGTTTCTTTTCTCTTGCTACTTTTAGGATCCTTTCATTATCCTTGACTATTGAAAGTTTGATTTATTAAATGTCTTGAGGTAGTCTTATTGAGGTTAAATCTGCTTGGTGTTCTATAACCTTGTACTTGACTATTGATATGTTTCTGTAGGTTTTGAAACTTCTCTATTATTATCTGTTTGAATAACCTTTCTACCACAATCTCTCTCTACCTCCTATTTAAGACCAGTAACTCTTAGATTTGTCCTTTGGGGGCTTTTTTCTAGATCTTCTAGGTGTGCTTCACTGATTGTTATTCTTCTTTCTTTTGTCTCCTCTGACTGTGTATTTCCTTTCTTCTTCTTTTTTTTTTTCTTTTTGAGACGGAGTTTCACTCTGTTACCCAGACTGGAGTGCAGTGGCACAATCTTGGCTCACTGCAGCCTCAACCTCCCATCTCAGCCTCCAGAGTAGCTGAGACAACAGGTGCACACCACCACACCTGGTTAACTTTTGTATTTTTTTGTAGAGATGGAGTTTCACCATGTTTACCAGGCTGGTCTCAAACTCCTGAGCTCAAACAATCTGCCTGCCTCAGCCTCTCAAAGTGCTGGGATTACAGGCATGAGCCTCTGCACCTGGCCCCTGTCTTGTAGGTTGAACCATAATGAGTAACTTGGGTGTTTCTTAGTTTCTCTCCTCACTGAATGGCAAGAAATACTGATCACCCCATAGAAATATTATAATAATTATTAGTTATAAGGAAGTTTGTTGCTTGTCACTTCCCTACAACTCTGCCTAGTATCATCAGTGTTTGCATGCCACGATGTTGAACAGAATTTTGAGAGACAGACAATTTTTTCCTCCAGCTGGGTGGAGTGCACCATCTCATTACTTTCTGTGGGTAGCAATCTGTTGCTTTCTTGAGAACAACATTCCTCACAGCCCACAAAACTCTTGGGATAGCTTCTGTTGTTTTTGTGTTTATAAAGTAAACAGACATCTCTGATTTCAATAGGTGATTTTTTTTTTTTTTTTAGAACTTGTCCTCTGCAGCACATAAATGGCTGCCATGGGGTAGGCCAGCTTTCTCTGGGGGGAACGTTTGTTCATCTGCCTGATGACTCCAAAAAATCATCCAGAGTCCTCTATTGAAAGGACCTAGGGCTACTGCTGTGGTGAGTGAGGATGGAAATGAGGCCCAGGAAAGGTAAATTGACAAGTATGAAGTGCCATCATTGTCATAGATCAGGCTGAATTGAAGATCTTTATGATGAAGACACATTCGTTAATACGTCCCTTTGCTCTACTTCTTCAAATTTCCATTTTGGTTTTCAACAATCAACCTGGAAACTACTATTAGTATTTGCATGTAACAGATAGACTGAGGAAATTATAGTAACCCAGTTAGGTCTGGGTTCTGATCCAGATTCCTCCTTGTCCAGGTTGTGTGGCCAAGGGCAAACCATTTCTCCTCTGTGAGCCTATTGCTACATGTAAAATAGAAAGATACTACAGTACTACATACACGTGACACACTCAGAAGATTCTCCCAGTTTATAGAAAAATGTCAACACATTCTAATTAGGATTAGAATTATACTCCTGATTATTGTAATGTGGTAAGGCCATTGGGACAACACGGTACTGCAATAATTCGTACAAAGCAATTAGCCCAGTACCTAGCTGCAGAGTAGACAAAAGATAGCTACTAATATGATCAATAATTTACTTATTGGAGGGAAGATGTGGAAGGAGTAAGCCTGCTGTGTTGATGTTGCCTTTCTTAGAACTTTGAATAAGCCCAGCCCCAGCTCTCTTTGTGAGAGAATAATGATGATGATGTCACTAACATTGATAACTGTCATTTACCAAGCACTTACTTAAAGCCAGACATGGTGCTTGGTACATTCTCCATTTGTTCCTCCTAACAAATCTGTGAGATGAGTACTAGTATTAACCCCATACCTCAGCATGGATCTTCTCAAAACACATTCTGAGACATACATTCAGATGCAAGTAGTTTACTTTGGAGGGAATGTCAGGAGAGTATGGCAAGGTACTAGGAAGTGACACAGAGGAGGGAGGAAGCCAAGAAGGAATAAGATAATGACTGAGTACTGCCCTGGGCAACTAAGGTCAAGAGCACAACTTTCCCTGGATATTATGGTAAGGCAAGGGCATTCTTGCTTCTCTTTGTTGGTACCCAAACCTGTGTGTTCTAGCTACTGAGGACATGGTGCCATGTAACGGTCACTGATTTAGGGAGAATACCACATCTGGAGGATGGCACCCACTTGGCAGGGTATCATCTCCAATCTGGTGCTTCAGCTGCACATTTAAAGAGCTGTCCCATTGCTCTAAGTGGTGTGGTATATGATAGGATCAGTGGATTGCGTCTCACGTGCTCACTGCTATATATCATTTGTTGTAAGTAGGTTGGTTGGTGTGAAGTGAAAGCATTTCCCAAACAAAAGCCACCTCATTTTTGAGTCCAGTTAGGGACTCAAGTCACATTATGTGTCCTTATTACCTATTGTCAGACTGCAAAGAATGGCTTCATCAGACTTAAGCAGCATGCAGGGTAGTAGGAAACAATTGCACAGGTGCCTTTGGTGGGAAACGAATATGAACACAAATGAGAATACTAAATATTGTGGAAGAGGTGGACACAGGGTGCCTGGCCAAGTAGGGGCACTGCTTGATGCAATTGGTAGGGGCTCCCAGAAGAAGGGGTCATGAGGAGGAATATTAATTGTAAAAGAACAAGTCTTGGCTCTCAAGAATCCAATTAAAATCATTCAACATTGTTATTGAGCACAAAGCCACAAAGGGAAAATTTGACACTCCATCCTAGAATTTTGTTGTGGAAAAGGATCATCCGTCCAACAATACCACTTTACTTAATAAATGAGAAAGATGGGGTTGGTAGGATGGGAGCCACAGTCAAAGTAGAATGTATTTCAGCTGCTTGTGAAAAAGCTGGGGTAGGAAGACTTTGTGTATACGTGGAATCATCAGCTTGAGAGGACTTCTGAGTTGGAGGATGAAGTTGACAGTATAGAGAACTGGCATTGAACAAAGCCCAGCATGGAAGGAGTCTGGATCGAGGCAGAAAAAAGAATGCTGGACACCAAGAATGGCAAAATGGAAATCATTGTCAAAGCTGGTTGCTGTGCACAGGGGCTCATCACACCATTCTTTCTGCTTTGTGCATGTGTGCAACTTTTAATAATAAATAGAAAAGTATGCAGGGCAGGTTAACTGTGGAAGTTTCATGTGCTGGTGAGCTTGAGAGCCTTGTGAACATGGGTTACTCAGTGAGTGTGAAAATCTTGAACTTCTGTTCAAAAATACTACTTGGTGACTGTACAATTCAAAAATTAACATAGGGCCAGAAGCAGTGGGAGCTTCAAGTTTAGATGGCCCAGATGGTATATGATTGAAGTGACTCAGGGTAGAATCCCAGAAAATACGTGCCTGGCCCTAGAACCACCAGTCATGACTGATACAATAAAGAGTTCAGCATCCATCTCAACTCCTCTGTATTTGCCTCCCTGGAAAGCTAGGAACCATGTTTTCCAAGCTTCTTTACCACTTGGTTCAACATGGGACCCAGGTTTGGTCAAGCATTTGCACCTGCACAAATATAGGAGGCAGAAGTGAGCAACAGGACCTGCTGTTTGGTGAGGGAAAGTAGCCTCTTCTGACAATGGCAAATGTGGAGGAATTAGGCTCTTCTGGGGTAGCTGCAGGAAAGCTCTTGGTATCCAGTTCCTAGTATTATGGGAGCCAATGAACAAGAAGCATAATTCTGCTCAGTGTTGTGGTGGCAGCTGGGCTTGCTCTTGGCTACGCTGGTCCTGGATGTGAGCTTTCCAAACTGGGTGGTTTTTTTTTTTTTTTTTTTTTCTGCCCTTCCCAAAGATTGAGTTGCCTCTTAATATCCTCAAACTCCTTTCTGACTAAGCAACAAAGGGATTATTTTTTCTTTTTTTTCTTTTTTGCCACTAAAAGCCCAGATACAGATACTATCCTTGATTCCTATTTCCCTTGCACCCCCAAATCCAATTTATTATGAAGACAGATTTTTCAATCTGTTAACTTCTCTCCTTCTCCTCTGCTGCTTCCCTGGTTCAGAACCCTACCATGTCCTGTCCACATCCCAGCCACCGCATCCCTTCCACAGCTCTCTGGTGGCTCTCACTGACTCCAGTATTGCTTCCAACCCAATTCATTCTCTACACTGACACTAGAATCATCTTCATAAAATGTGAATATGCTCATGGCATTACCCAGCACAAACTTCCCTCTCACGCATATATATCTAGGCCTTAGCCATGGGGAATTACTGTTACCAGAGTGTGCAGCTATTTCTTTTATCAATAGGTCTCTGTGCATGTTGCTTTTTCCACCTAGAACACTCTTCCTCCCCTTACCAGGCTAGCTTCCATTAATATTTCAGGTCTTAGGCTAAGTGTAATCTCCTCCAGGAGGCATTTCTTGATTTCTCAAGTTCCAATTAGGTGATTCTATAGTATCCCCAAATGTATTGTACTTGCTGTTTATTTATCTGTGTCTCCCACTAGCCAAAAAGCCTTATGAGGGCCAGAATCTTGTTTGATTACTTAATAATTCTGCCTCCCAAATTGGCACACAGCCTGAAACATTGTGAGTACTCAGTAAAAACTAGTCAAATGAAGAATAGTGGCAAATGCAACAGGAAGGTCTAAAGTATAGAGATTGGCTGTCATCCATGAGTTTGGCAATCTAGTAGCCTCTGATGACCTTATGGGGCAGTTTCGGTGGGGAAGTGGCACCAAAAGCCAGTGTCAAGTGGGCAATGAGGAAGTAGAAATGGGAAGTGCATTGGGAATCACACCCCTCTTAAGTCTGTTGCTGGCCAAAATGCTTCAGTCGGGTCAGCGGGCTGGAGAGGCAATGGAAACACAAAGGTATTAGATACCTGAGACATCTGTATGCAAAAAGTGGTGTCCCAAAGAGGGGCTAAGTGACAGCTGACATGCAGAGGAAAAATAAGAGGAGCCAAAGATGCTAAGGCACCAATTTTAGGGCACTCTTTTCCATTAGCCACAGGAGTTACAGTGCCCGGGGCCCACAAAAATGTTTAATTTTCATTTCTTTTAAAGTAAGAACAAAAATTACTCCAATCATAACATATCTGTAATAATAAATTCAGTCATGATTGTTTGTCTTTATAATAAAATACAATTTTTAATGTTAATTGTTGGAGGAATGAGGTCACAAAGCAAAGGGCCCAGAGTTCAGGGAGGACATAATGCAGCTGTGAGCAACTTTGCTGACTTTACAATCTAGTCCTGGTTGTGAGATTCATTTGGCATGAACTAGGTCACCCCCTTTCTTCTCTCAGCCTCTGGCTCCCACCCTAGCTCTCTCATACTTCCAGGGTCAACCTGGGCTGGGTGACTACATGTTCTGATATTGAGGGCACTTTGGTCTGAAAAGGTCTTGTTAGAGGCTCTTGACAAAGCTAAAGGTGATACTGTTTTTAATAATTTCTACAAAGATATTGAGTTCAGCCTTTGGGCATATCTGTCTTAGTTTCTCCTCAGGGTAAACACAGTCTAGATGGTACAGATACCATCTTTCTGGAACTGTTGAGAGAGAGAAGACCCAGATAAACTCTGCCAATGTCGCACAGTATGCGTAAACAAGAAGTGCTGACTTCGATCTATGAGGCAATTCGAAACTACCATAAATGACTCAATAGATAAACTAACTTGGGGAAATTAAAAGGGGCCCACGGGCAATGATTACTTCCACTTTAAGGAAGTTAAGGACCAAAGGAACTTATCAGAAAACACTTTAACTTACAGACTCATTTCCCAACAAAGTAGTCTTTGTTCTAAATAGAAGTCTCATTTGCTTTAGATAATGTAGAGCACCAAATTGGGCGATTTCTTAATTTTACAGGAATCTCAATGTTTCTTGTAAAAGAGATGAAGCTTTTCTGGCTCTTGGTGTACAAGGAGGGCAGAGGTCAAAACGAGGACTTCTAGCTCCCAAAGCTTTTCCTTTTGGAAACCACCTGCCACCAACATATAACAAAGCCACAGTTGTGAGAGATGAAGCTAAAACCATGCATGCTCCACCCCAGCCCATTCAATGGCTTTGGAGCAAGTGTTCTGTCTGATCAGAGATTCTGCAGGTACAGTTTATATTGAGTCATTAATCCGTTCATCCCCTTAAGCCCCTTTCCAAGCCCCAGATGCTGGTGATGCAAATGTGAATAAAACTCCATCCCTGTTTGCTTTGCTGACACTTTTCCTGATAGTCCATACATATTACACAATTGTTAATCACCTCTCCCATCAATCAGACCATAATCTCCATAAGAGCACAGACTTTGCCCTTTTGTTTACCGTCGTGAACACGGAGCACAGAACAGTGACTAGCATTGCTAGATAAATATTTGTTGCGTGATTTTGCCGCATGAATTAATGAATGAGATTATTTCATAATAATTGCTTAATCCTGGACAAACTGCTAAAAAGAAAAGTCCATACATTCTATTCAAAGCAGTTTTTGTTATCATTTTCCAAGAATCTGGTTTTGAGAGAACTTATAGAGACATGGAAGCATGCTAATTTTACCAACACTTTTCTTTAATAAACATGAAACATAAATATGCAACAGGGAACTACCAAGCTCTGTATAAACCTCTTAGAAGCTATTCACTTTGCAGATTTGAACTTCACTTGACCTGGCAATTGTTCTAATTTATCTCTTTAGTAACTTTTAAATATAGTATTTGCCAGCTAAATAATGTAATTCTTCTTTTAGTCATTTAAAATAGTAGTTCCTTGGTACCAGGCTAGATCCTTTCTTAGGAAAAATTAATCTGTTTTCAATAATCTTTGCACATGTTCAAAATCTGGTTGGCCTGTATTGACATTTCAAAAGAAAACAGACTTGGATTCTGAACCAAATCAAATAACTCTCCAGGAATGAGCCATTTGGCTTTATAAAATAATCTGGTAGAAAGAGTTCAGTCTTAAGAGTAGAAAGTATAGAAAGTTACTATGTGGAATGATTGTCTTTTGATGCCTGGAATTCCATATTGATGAGTCATTCTTTGGGGTCTCAAAGTGCCTGTTAATCTTTTGATTTTCTCCTATGAACCTGGGAGGACTGAAATATCCTAATGTGTTATCTGCTAATCATATGCCTGTAGAAACCAGACAAAGATGAACCAGTGAAGCAGAGAGGTACAGGAAAACAGGGAGTTTGGGGGTACTGTAAACTGTCAAGTACCTGTGCCATCCAATTTCTAGCCAATAGCAACTTTATGCTTTTCATGTAGAAGGATGGCCATCTAGCTGGGCAGGAATGGGAGTGGGTTGGCAGAAGAGGAATGGAGAGAATGGGAGGGGTACTGGTGTTAGAAGTTAACTTTGCATAGAAGTTTACATTTAAAAAATGTAACACAACACCCATTCTCCATATCAAGGAATGAGGACAGAGTCCTGATGAAAATGATATGGAAAAAATAACTAGAGCTGCCTTAAGCCCCACCTTGGTGCTCCCTGGATCAAGTCCATTGCTGCCCTTTGGGAATTTGGGCCCAGTTTTGTCATAGCGGTTGCTTTCTCTAAAGAAGCTGAGCATTCCGATTTTTACAGAATATGTTCTGGTGGTGGTGGTGATAGCTTAGACTGAGTGGGTAGAAAAGGCCTGTTGGATAAGATAATATTTGGGTACAGTCTTGAGGAAAGTGAGTGAGTGGGTCATAATGTAACAGGGCCAAGAGGCTTTCAGGAAAAAGAAAGGAGTACATAGCCCTGCAGCAGGAATGTGCTTACAAGGCAGTACATAGGTTATTGCCCTGGAATGGAAGGAATGGGATGCAGAGTGTACACAGATGAGAGGAGGAGCAAGCAACAGAGCACGGTAGAATAGAGATGTCCAGTAATGGCTTTGGTGAGAGCACAGTGGGAGAAATAAGGGGAGCTTTGAACACAAGAGTAGCATGAGCCAACCTGGGTCTTAGAGGGTCTACTCTTGATGATGCTGTGAGGAGAATCATTAATAAAGGAATAGGAAGAGAACCAGTTAGAAAGCATATTGATTTGGATGAAGTTCAGTGGTGAGAGGAAAACCCAAATGATAGTGGCTTTAAATAGAAGTTAGTTTCTCTCTTACTTATAGATCCAGACATTAAACTCCAAAAGTAGATGACAGATCTGTTTCGCCAAGTCCTCAGGGACCCAAGACCTTGCAACTCGCTGCCATGAGTACAATAGAAAAGAATAAACATAAGGATGTATCCCTGTGGTCTAAGTGATCATCTCTGTACTGAAAAACAGGATGGAAGAAGAGATTAAAAAAAAAAAAAAGCAAGAAAGGATACCTTGGAGCTCTCTCTTAAGGAAGGTTCTATAGATGTTTCAGATTACATCCTCTTGGTTACACTAAGCTACAGGAAATGTTAGGAAATATAATCTACATTCTGGAAGACCAAGTGCCCAGATGAAAATTGTATTTGCACAGGATATAGGGAGGGAACAAGCAGTTTTGTCCACAGGATACTATTGCAGTAATCCGAGTGGGAGGTGATGGTAAGGGGGTCATGAGAAGTGGTTAGATTCTGGATATGGTTTGAGGTGGAGGCAACAGGACATGATGATGCACTGGCTGTAGGATGTAAGGAAAAGTACAGCCAGAGATCATGAACGTTAGGGCTTAGATAAATGAGAAATGGAGCTACTTTTATGGAGCAACCTTGAGGGTAAAAATAATCAGGAGTTTGATTTTGAGGAACGTTAATTTCAAGATAATAATGAGACACCCAAGTAGAGATGTCAAGAAGGCAGTTGGATATGCAAGCCCAGAGTTCAAAGGAGACATCTGGCTTAGAACTAGAAATTTGGGATCCATCTGCATAGATTTTGGTATGAAAGCCTATAACATTTGACAAAATCATCTGGAGAATGAGTGCAGATGGGAAAGAATCAACATAAGGACTGAGCTTGGGGCACTCCAACATTTAAGGGTTGGGGAGATGAGGAGGAGTGACCAGTAAGGAAAGCAAAGAACCAAAAAAGAATAGTCCCTGGAGAAAAAAAGTATTTCAAGAAGTGAAAGGCACATTGTATCCAATAGTACTGACAGGATGAGTAAGCGAAGATTAATAATTGGCCACTGGATTTTATAAGATAAGGATCACTGATGACCTTGATGTAAGTTGGTTTAAAAAAAATTTTTTTTGAGACAGAGTCTCGCTCTGTTGCCCAGGCTGAGGTGCAGTGGCACGAACACAGCTCATTGAAGCTTTGACCTCTTGGGCTTAGGTGATCCTTCTGCCTCGGCCTTCCCAGTAGCTGGGATCACAGGTGCACACAGTGAAATGGTGAGTATGAAAACCTGCCTGGAGTGGGCTCAAAAGAGAATGAAATTAGAGAAAGGAAGACAGTGAATATAGACAGTTATTTTCAGGAATATATGTATAAAAGATAGCAACAAAATAGGATGGTAGTTGCAAGATAATGCAAAGTCAATTTTTTGTTTTTTTGTTGTTTTGAAAGATGGGGTATATATTAAGATGTTCTGTGTGTTAAGGGAAAGATCCAGCATAGAGGGAAATTTTGATAATGCAGGAGAGGAGAGAATTGTTGGAGTAGGATTCTTAAGTAAATAAGAGGAAATGTGCCCAGTGCACATATGGAGGTTTTGGCTTTAGAAAGGAGCACAGACAATTCACCCAGGAGGGATGGCAAATTACATAGGAACAGATGCAGGTAGGCAGTAGAGGAAGTGTTGGGAATCAATGGAAATTTCCTCTGATTGCTTCTTTTTTCTTATTTAAGTAGAATTCTAACTCATCAACTGAGAAAGAAGAGTGGGGAGGAACTGGACAGTTGTGGAGAGAAGAGAAAGCATGAAATAGTTGTGCACTAGATCAAATGAATGAATGAATGAATGAACTCTGGAAATGCAGTGAGATTACTGGGCAGCACTATGGATTTATTTTGCATCAGCAGTCATGAGTTTAAAGTGAAACTAGACACAGGAAGCTTGTGAGCATGGGCATAGGTAGAGTTGGATGAAATCAGAGCTGGGGTTTTGCCAGGAGAGTGCAACAGGGGTGTCGAGGAAGAGAGACAAAGAGAGGAGAGGAGAGGCTGGGAGAGAAGAGATTGAGTGTATTTATTTAAAGTAGTCATAAGAAGGGACTGTTAATCTAATCTGACCAAGAGCGATGATCAGATTAGACAGTGTTAAGCTCTTAGATTCAATAGATCAACTACATACTTCCTTGGAAAGGTTGGCAAATTCTGCATAAATAGACATTGTTACTTTTACAGTGATGTATTAGAGTATTCTGAGCCACAGTTGAAATAAAACCCGAATTCCAGTGGCTTAAAGAACAAGAAGTTATTATAATAGGATTTGGATTGATGGCAGCACTCTTCCACAGTCACTTAGTGGTCACTATAGAGCCATTTGGGGATAGCTCTACCATCCTCAATATGTGGCATCTAGAAGTTTTACAAAGCTTTGCCACACCAATCAACCAGTAGAAAGAAAGGACATATTGGGATAGGTGTGAGGTTTGAGTGGCCCAAATGTAGAGGTGACATATGTCACTGCAATCATATTTCACTGAAGAAAACTTGGTCACTTCACTGCAAGGGAGGTTGAGAAATGCAGTTTAGCTCTGCACCAGAAATAAGGGGAGAATGGATTTTTAGTAGGTAGTTAGCAACCTCTATCATAGTTAGCCCCTTTTGCTGCTATCATCCTTTACATAAAACATATGTACATACTACTCTGGGGAGAAAACCCAAAATTTTGCCCACTATTGAATTTTTCTTTTTTTTTTTTTTTTTTTTTTTTTTTTGAGACGGAGTCTCGCTCTGTCTCCCGGGCTGGAGTGCAGTGGCCAGATCTCAGCTCACTACAAGCTCCGCCTCCCGGGTTTACGCCATTCTCCTGCCTCAGCCTCCCAAGTAACTGGGACTACAGGCGCCCGCCATCTCGCCCGGCTAGTTTTTTGTATTTTTTAGTAGAGACGGGGTTTCACCGTGTTCGCCAGGATGGTCTCGATCTTCTGACTTCGTGATCCACCCGTCTCGGCCTCCCAAAGTGCTGGGATTACAGGCTTGAGCCACCGCGCCCGGCCCCACTATTGAATTTATCTCAAGGTCTAGGATCTCCAAATGATGCTCTGGCCTCTTCTAAAGTCCAGATACAGTTCCTTAAAGTTCAGCATCCTTTGAACTAAAAGACAAGTTATCTTTGCTCCATCTGCCTATTCAATACACAGAAGTGGACTGGTTAACCACAATAAAAATGCCTAAAGAATTCCCTGGTCCAGAGCAATGATGGAATCCTGTAGGGTAGGTATCGCAAAGATCCCCAAGCCCTAGAAGAAAATGTTTTGATAGACCCTGGGTCTGTCCTCTGCAAGGAACTTTCTTCCTCATTTTCCTCTGTCTCTTGGCTCTGCCCTCCTGGAGAATATTTTTGTCCATCAGCCTCCATGGACCCTTATATGGTGAATATTGAGGAATATGTTACTAGGAGTTGCACACCTTCCATAGCCCACTTTCTGCTCTTACTTAAGGGTAATTTTACAGATTCAAGCTTGTGGTTTCTTGGGCATTACAGTTTTCTCAAAAACGTGATAGGTATCTGACCTACTTGTTCCAGTCAGTTTCATGTGCTTGTAAATAACCCCCAAATTCTTTTCTAGACCTGATCTAAGGTTTGTCTTCCTGGATCAGACCGTCTACTCCACCGTCATGGAATCCACAGTGAAGTCTAACATAGCCTGTGTGGCAAAGCAACTTTATTGATATTATCTTTGCCACTTGGCTGGATCTCACTCTCATTTTCTCTCTCTCTCTCTCTCTCTCTCTCTCTCTGTCTTTTTGTCTGCAAATCTTATCTTTTAGTATTTGAGGTATAGAACCCAAGAGTTTTTTCAGCCCCAAGAAGCTTTGTATTTTTTTTCCAGTTCCACTTTTGCTGGCAAACTAGCCAATTCTTGCTTGAGTTTATCTGTTTCCTGTAGTACTTGACTAAAAACAACAAATAGCAGTTGACATACGCTAATATTCCTACTCTTTTCAGCTGCTTTCCCTAAAGCCACAGACTCAATAGGTTCTTCGTCTACCTTCCAAGTAATCACAGATGATAATTTTTAAAGTATTTCATCCATGGATAACATGAGGCTTTCGCTGTCTAACCTCTCATAACCATTTTATTCCTGCCTTCAGTCTGAATGCTAAGCTAATATCTTCCATTTTAGATGTCTGTTATGGTGCTTACTTTTAGGTACTAGTTCTCATATGAAATAAGGAAGATGCCAAACACAGGGACCCATAACATCCAGTTGCTTACGAAAGATGTATTCCTCTCTCAAGGTTTAATCAGCAGCAACAGTGATACTGGTTTTCACAGATTCAGGTGTGCTAGTGAGTCTGCCATTTTCGACGCCTGGCTGCCAACATTGCCTCATGGTCATCATCCCACTCAGCCAAGAAAGAGGAGGAGGAGGAGGAGGAGCATAAGTGGGAGGTTTTAATGGGCTAGGCCTGGAAGTGGTGCATTTTATTTCTGTTCACATTCCATTAGTGAGAGCTTAGTCACATGGAATAATTTGCAAGGGAAATAGGAAAACCTGCTCCAGCCACGGGTCCAGGGAGGAAGAAACAGTGGATGTTGCACCCAGCTGGTGGTTTCTGTCACACACAATAATAAAGGGTGATAACAAATTAAGGACACCAATTTTTCCTATAGGATGGCTTAATATCTCTGAAGTGTCATCATTATATTAGAAGAATTAGAGGAAGTTGTAAGATTTATAGATGGAACCAAGGGCTAAATGAAAGGGATTTTAAAAAATCAATGACTGGTGTCAGTTATAAGTGCTCAAGAAGGAGAAAAATTAGGATTAGATTTGATTTGCAGCAGTAGGAGAAGACGGGGAACAACTGTCTTTTGGAGGTTGTTGGAGTTTTCCATTTTTAGAAGTTGAGATTTCCTTTGTTTTGAGAAAACTCATTTAAGATTCGAGAGAGAAAAAGTCCCAATAGGGAAGCTATTTTAAAGGAGAAAACAGTGCACCATTCATCTTAATATACATTTCAGAATAAAAAGGTAATACTGTAGTGATGACATGAATTAACATGAGTTTTAACCCAAGTATACTTCTGAATGAAGAAATAATTTTTCCTTAAATATATAATTGGACTCAAATGATAGCATCCCTTATGTACTGTTACTTGTATTGAATAGTCCAGACTATGATTCTTTTTCTGAGGTCCTGAGGTCAGATTATACCCCGTGAGTGAAGGTGGGAGTTTTCATGAAAGGAAATGGATGCTCCCACTCTCAATCATTCTTGTGTAGAGGCAAATGAATGGGCTTTATTCTTGGGAAGGGGCCGACTTCCCTCTCTCACTAATGTGAAAGAGTGGGAGAAGTAAGGTTAAGAGGCTGAGGGATTTGGCTGTGTGGGATTTGAACTAGTATTTCTTTCCTAGAACTCTAGGAAAGAAACGTCTAGCAGGAGCTAGATGGAAATGCCAAGATTAAATTTTGGCTTGTGATCCCCCAAAGAAATTACTTTTAGTAGCACTTAGTAATGTTTTGAATATTATTTCTTAAGCATCCAATAAAGATTTTTTAGAAAACCGCTTTTATTATAAAATGAAACACAGATACAGAAAATTCCATAACACAAAATTACAGTTTAATGAATTACTGTAGAACAAGTACTCATATAAATACCACCGCGTCAAGAAATAGACTTTATGAGCTACCCAAGAAGCCCTCCACATACTTGGTTCCTCTTCCCTAAAATAAACCGCTATCTTGGTTTTTTATTGCAATCAATTCCCTTTTTAAAGAAATAGTTTGACCACCCAATTGTGCATTCATAAATGCTATGGTTTAATTTGGTCTCCTTTTAAAATTTGTCTTGTTTCTTTTCATCTAAAATTTCACCCCATGATCCTTTTTATCCTTTGTAAAGTATTTGTCGAAGAGTTTTTTCTTTTACCTATAGAGATTCTCATGATCTGGGTTTTGTTGATTATATCATTATGGTATAGTTTAACATGTTCCTCTGCCCTCTGTATTTCCTGTAAATTGGTAGTTTGATCAGATTCAGATTTGTTTGTGTATTTTGGCAAGACCATGGATGATTGTGTTCTTTCATCAGGAGGCACGGACTGTCTAGTTGCCTCCCTTTGTGTTAGCAGCTATTGCTGCTCAAGGCTTAGATATGTGAATTGATTATGAGCTGCAAAGTGGAGATTTCATTTCTTCTTAATTACCTGGAATCTTTCTATGAAGAGTCACTTCTCATCTACTATTTGATATCTGAGATAAAATTCATATAGAAAAGACAGGATGAATGCTTAATTCATTCTCCTTTGTTAGTTTTAAAGATAATGAGTTGTTTTCCCAAATCCTTCCCCAATCATTTTTAAGGATCACTATACTAATGGATTTAAATATATTATATATGTAGCAATCCTTGGCAGTTAATATTCTCAGAAAACTCAAATTGCTCATTTTTGGCCACAGAGAGCCTCTTCTAATTGATTCCTTTTGACGTGATGCTTATAGTATGAAAACACATTTCAGGATTATCCTGTGTATTTCCTACCACTGTCCTGAAATTAGTCATATCTCCAAGAAGCCCTCATTTAAAGGAATATAATGGGTGGTAGGGATGTTTCATGTTTCTGGATTGAGTTCTTGCTTCCAGAAATGTCCAGTTGGCAGGTGAAGGACCAATCCAATTTCCCTTGCATCCAGATTGTGATCTTGAAGTGAGGTGTCTTGAATTCAAATGAATACATATGTACTGATATGGTTTGGATATGTGTCCCTGCCCAAGACTCATGTTCAATTATAATCACCAGTGTTGGATGTGGGGCCTGGTGGGAGGTGATTGGATTGTGGGAGCAGTTTTCATGAAAGGTTTAACATCATCCCCTTGGTACTGTGCTCATGATAGTGAATAAATTCTCATGAGATCCGGTTGTTTAAAAGTATGCAGCACCTCCCCGCTGTTTGCCCTCACTCTGTTTGCTCCTGCTCCTACAATGTGAGACCCCTTGATCTTCTTTGCCTTCTGCCATGATTGTAAGTTTCCTGAAGCAGAAGTTGCTATGCTTCCTGTACAGTCTGAAGAACTGTGAGCCAATTAAACCTCTTTTCTTTATAAATTACTCAGTCTCAGGTATTTCTTTATAGCAGTATGATAATGGACTAATACAGAAAACTGACACAGAGGAGTGGGGCATTGTTATAAAGATACCTGAATATGTGGAAGGAACTATGGAACTGGGTAGCGAGCAAAGATTGGAAGAGTTTGGAGGGCTCAGAAGAAGACAGGACAATGAAGGAAAGTTTGAAACTTCCTAGAGACTGGTTGAATGGTTATGACTGAAATGCTGATAGTGACATGGACAGTGAAGGCCAGGCTGAGGATATCTCAGATGGAAATGAGGAACTTACTGGCAACTGGAGTAAAGATCACTTTTGCTATGCTTAGCAAAGAGATAGCTGCATTGTACCCCTGCCCTATGGATCAATGGAACTTTGAACTTGAGAGTAATGACTTAAGGTATCTGGTAGAAGAAATTTCTAAGCAGCAAAGCATTCAAGGTGTGACCTGGCTGCTTCTAAAAATGACATAAAACTTGAACTTATGTTTAAAAGGGAAGGAGAGCATAAATGTTTGGAAAATTTGCAGCCTGGCCATGTGGTAGGAAAGAAAAACTTGTTTTCAGGGGAGGAATTCAAGCAGGCTGCAGAAATTGGCATAAAAAGAAGCTAAGTACTAATAGCCAGGACAATGGGGGAAAAGGCATTGAATGCATTTCAGAGACTTTTATGTCAGTCTCTCCCATCACAGGCCTGAAGGCCTAGGAGGACAGCATGGTTTTGTGGGGCAGGCCCAGGGCCTCACTGCTTTGTGCAGCCTCTAGACACTGTTCCCTGCATTCCAGCCACTCTAGCTCCCACCATGGCTAAAAGGGGCCCAGGTACAGCTGTGGGCACTGCTTCAGAGGGTGCAAGCCATAAGGCTTGGTGGATTCCACATGGTGTTAAGCCTTCGGGTGCACAGAATGCAAGAGTTAAATCTTGGGAGCCTCTGCCTAGATTTCAGAGGATATATGGAAGAGTTTGGATGTTCAGGCAAAAGCCTGCTGCAGATGCAGAGCCCTCATGGAGAACCTCTACTAGGGCAGTGGAGAGGGGAAATGTGGGGTTGGAGCCCCCATATGGTGTCCCCACTGAGGCACTGCCTAGTGGAGCTGTGAGAAGAGGGCTGCCATCTTCCAGACCTCAGAATGATAGATCCACCAGCAGCTTGCACTCTCAGCCTGGAAAAGCCACAGGCAGTTAACACCAGCAACTGTGAAGGTTGAACCTTGCAAAACCATAGGGGTGGAGAGGTCCAAGGTCTTGGGAGCCCACCCCTCATGCCAGTGTGCCCTAGATGTGAGACATGAAGTTAAAGGAGATTATTGGAGCTTTAAGCTTTAATGATTGCCCTGCTGGGCTTTGGACTTACATGGGGCCTGTAGCCCCTTTCTTTTGGCCAACTTCTCCCTTTTGGAATGGGAGTATTTACCCAATTTCTATACTCTCAGTATGTCTTGGAAGTAACTAATTTGGTTTTGGTTTTACAGGTTCATAGGTGGAGGGGACTTCCCTTGTCTCAGATGAGACTTTGGACTTTTGAGCTAATGCTGGAATGAGTTAAGACTTTGGGGATTACTAGGAAGGCATGATTGTATTTTGCAATGTTGGAAGGACATAAGATTTGAGAGGGGACAGAGGTAGAATGATATGGTTTGCATATATGTCCCCACCCAAATCTCATGTTCAATTGTTAACCTGGATATTGGAGGTGGGGCCTGATGAAGGGTGATTGGATCATGGGGGTGGTTTCTCATGAATGGTTTAGCACCATCCCCTTGGTGTTGTTCTAATGATAATGAATGAATTATCATGAGATCTGGTTGGGGTTTGTTTTTTGTTTGTTTTTTGTTTTTTGAGACAGAGTCTTGCTCTGTCACCCAGGTTGGAGTGCAGTGGTGCAATCTTGGCTCACTGCAACCTCTGCCTCCCAAGTTCAAGCGATTCTCCTGCCTCAGCCTCCTGAGTAGCGGGGATTATAGGCGCACACAACCACACTCAGCTAATTTTTTGTTTTTTTAGTAGAGACGAGGTTTCACCATGTTGTTCAGGGTGGTCTCAAACTCCTGACCTTGTGATCTGCCTGCCTCGGCCTCCCAAAGTGCTGGGATTACAGGAGTGAGCCACTGGGCCCAGCCTGATCTGGTTGTTTTAAAGTGTGCAGTGCCCTCATCAACTCTCTCTTGCTCCTGCAACCACAATGTGAGGCACCTCCCTTCCCCTTCACTTTCCGCCATGATAGTGAGTTTCCTGAGGCTTCCCCAGAAGCAGAAACCACTATGCTTCCTGTACCGCCTGCAGAACCTGCCAATTAAACCTCTTGCTTTGTAAATTACTCAGTTTCCAGTATTTTTATAGCAGTGCAAAAAAGGATTAATACATATACATGTATATTCAAAAATATAAATTTAAATAATAAACATATCCAATTCAACTTTAGAAGAACTTAACCTCTTCTAGCTTAATGTATAGCTTCTTTTCTTCCATATTAAGAATTGTGATTTTCAAGAAAACAGTGGATGATAGAATTCGAATAAGACATAATCACTCGTTTCTTTTATCCTCCATTACATACACAATGATTATTTCACAATACTGCTATCAATACTAACCCACCATAAGATTACTGAAAACAACTTAAAAATTATGTTTATGCTCTTCCCAACTTTTCCCATTTTTTAGTTATACCATAGCTATATTGCCATAGTGTATAACTATTGCACATCATAATCTTGCCTTTCATACTTTCATTTTGACTTCATTCTATAAGTAGTTATGTATTTAATGCTCACTACCAGTATTCATGTTGATGCCTCTTTACATGTTGAATGTCCAAAGTTTGTTCTCCAGTGGATTCTTCAGGAAAGGTTTAAGGGAAAAATATTCTTTGAATTCCCAGATGTTGGTAATAGCTTGTGTACAGCTTTTAACCTAATCTTGAAAGTCAGTTTGGCTGGGTATGAAAATTTCAGGTTGCATTCTTTTTTCCTTCAATATCTTAAATGTATCACTTAGTTATCTTCTGGCATAAAATGTTGTGCTTGAAAAATCTGATGACAGTCCCTTTTCTTTCCATTATAAGTCTACTTGAGCATCTTCTTTTGATGCTCACTGATGAGCTTTGTTAAATACAAGAGCCTGTTCTAACATTACCTTAGGATTTATGAAAGAGGATCATGTCCAAACTTGGAGGGAACCTGAGAAATATATGAAATGCATTATGAGGTGGTGAGAGGGGATCTACACATGGCTTTGTAGAAGCAGTGGTCCAGAGCATGGATGCAGGGGCAAGTGAAAGACACCACCAGCAGAAAGTCATTTACACACACACATTCCTTGGGAATTCTAAAAAATCCACTGGGAAACTCTGAAGAAATGTAGATTTCTGATAGTTCATGCAATAGGCTTAGCAATACTCATATTTTGAATACAAAAGGAAATAAAATATTTTTCTGTTATAGGTTGCCATGTCTGGTAATAGGCTGGGCACATTGGAAAGAGGTTAGAAATGTGACTGGAAATGAATGCAAATATGCCTTCTATACCAGTATTGATTAGCTAGAATATATAATAAAACAGAGGCCTCATTAACAGTAGTAACCAAAAATTTTTTTTCTTAAAGAACTAATCTAAAAAGAAAGAAATAATCCCAGATTTCTGATCCTAGAAAGCTAGTAAACCAAGTTAATGCAAAGACTAGCATAACATGTAGAAATGCAGGATACAATCTATAATATATAGCAATTTTTAAAAAACATGCTTGCTGAATTCACATAAAAGAAAACCTACAGGTATAAAAAATAAATAAGGAATGGGAAAACAGAACTATAGGTCCAGAGGGTGTTACAAGCAAGATCTAACAATTCTTCAAACAGTAATTCTCCGGTTACAGAAACTGGTTCAATAAATAGAAAAAGGGGGGAAAATATCCATCTTATTTTATGCCATATAATCTCTATACATGTGGTGAAAGCATTTGGTGAAATCCAACACAAATTCATAATAGACACTTATAACAAATTTCTTTAGCCTGAGAAAGGAGATTACTAAAAAAAGCAAGAACAAATACCATACTTAATAGTGAGAACTGACAAGGATGCCTGCCTTGGCAATTTCATTCAGTGCTATTATTCTGGAAGTTCTAATTGGCATAATAATATATGCAAACAGATAAAAGTTAAAGAGTTATGTAAAGAAAATCAAATTTTTATTGTCTGCAAATAAAATTAATATCTCTGTAAAAATCAAAGTAAAGTTAAAGACAAATGACTAGAATTAATAAGAGACTTCATCAAAGTTGCTAGATACTAGATTACCTTATAAAAATGAATTAATTCCTCTACACCACCAATAAACAATTAAAGGATAAATTTTTAAAAATACCATTTACAGTATGAAAAATCTATTAGTGACCCAGAAATAAATCTACTAGAGGTGGCTAAGATCTTGATGGAGAAAATTGTAAGTTCTTATTGAAGGGCATAAAAAATTTACATGAAATAGAAACATATGCTAACTTCCTGGATGGAAAGTCAAAAATATGTAAAATCTCCCAAAGTTTATCTATAAAGTTTAATGCAATTCCAATTAAAATTACCAGAGTTTCCTCACATAACTTGATAAACTTATTCTAACATTCCGATAGAAGTGTGAAAGGCCAAGAATAACAAAGACAATATTGAAGAAAAACATGCATAAGGGAAAGTGGACTTTCTTTACCAGATACAGGGATTTATTATAAAGCTATTTTATAATGCTGTTATAACACTATTCACACAGTGTGGTTATGGTGCAGAAGTAGATACAAAAGACCAGTAAAAGAGAATAGAAAGTGTAGATCCAGACTTAGGTATATACCAGAATGAAGCAATATTAGGAAAGTGTTATTGCATAGAGAAGAGAGAGTGGTTATTCAATAAATAAATGGTTCCAAAAAATTGGCTTCCTGTATGGAAAAATATAACAATATAAATTGGATATAAATTGGATCATATAAACATATAAATTCAATTGTTACCCACAGCACTTGCTAAGATAAATTTCAGACAGTGCTCTGAGTGACTATCATAGGCTCTCCCACCTATGGAAGTGGCATGCCTGTCACCTACATGATGATTTATGATTGACATGAGGAAATAGGGGAAAGATGGTCCCTGGCTGAAGGACCAATGTTTGCCCTGATGAAGAAAGAAGCAAGCTGTGGATGAGGAGGCTGACATCACTGAAGCTTGGCGAATGGGGTGGGTGGCCACAGTTGAGATGTGAAAAGCTCTAGTAGGCCATGTTGAGTTTGCAATCTGTCCTAAGAGCAAATAGAAGCCAGAAGAGTTTTCAGTGGGACAAGCACTGACTCAATCTTTAAAAGATCCTTCTAGCCACTATGTAAAGGATGAATAAGAAGGTCAGGAGTACATGTGGAAAGACCTATCAGGTGTCCAGAGACAGACTGTGGAGGTGGCTATGGCATTATGAGAGAGTTAGACGTTTTAGAAGAATGGACTTAAAATGGGACATGGTTACATGACCAGAAATATACCGCTATCCCTTTGTATCTATGGGAACTGGCTCCAGGACTCCCTGAGGATACCAAAATCTGTGGATGCTCAAGTCCCTGAAATATAATGATGCAGTATTTGCATATAGCCTGTGCTCATCCTCCTTTATACTTTAAATCATCTTTAAGGTTACTTATAATGCCTAATACAATGTAAGTGCTTTTAAACAATTGTTATACTGTATTGTTTAGGCAATAATGACAAAAAAAGTTGTACATGTTCAGGGCAGGGGCAAACATACATTTCTTTTTAAAATATTTTTGATCTGAAGTTCTTTCAATCCTTGGATGCAGAACCCACGGATACGGAGGGCCAATTGTATTTTGTTACAGTTCTTCCCCAATTTCAGACAGCAAGGCTAAAGCCCCAAATGAAGAGACACTTTTGAAGGTTGCAAAAGACAACAAAAATTTTATTTTGGGTAAGAACTGTAACAAAAGATCAAGTAAAAACTCAAGTAAGGGGTAGACTTTACACTTGGGTAGAAAGATGGAGAGAATACCAGAATCACTGGAGAGCTTTGTTCAAATTATATATATTATGGACATATCAGGCCTCCAATTCAGGCATCAAAAATTCTACTGGGGGAAAAATTAGATGTATTATTGAGAATTTAGTATCACAGCCACAGCATATGAAAATCCAACCATAGAGTTGGCTTAATACTTCTAAGAAAAGGCATACTAACCATTCCTAGGGAATGGTAGGAAATTGTTGCCTTTATAGACTGAGCTCTTTGCAATTATCAGAAAAATATTTGCTTCATTGTTTGATCTCCAGTGATCTATAAGAAAGTAAAGGGCAAAGGGAAAGAAGGTGGTAAAACTCCAAGTCAGGGACAGCTGCAAGAATACTGGAGAGGACTGGCCAGGCATGAAGGGCTGCAGCTTTGGCCACTGTGGCGGACTGCATGAATATCGTAACTAGACACCCAAGTCAATATCACTAGCAATCTCATTTGGAAATGCAGGACCTGGACTCATCAACATTTTCCCACCATCCTATAACTCCAGGGAATTTGTATGGAGTAAGGGAGGGTGCCCTAGAATGACTGACGCATCAAAAACTCATGGGGTGGGAAAACTTTCTCAAAGTGAAAGTTTTGAGATATCCCTACGCCTAGCCCCACTGAGAATCATGGCTGTAAAACTTCTGTAGCCTCTTTCCGAGGAAGGGCCCTGTTGTAGGTTTTGAGTTATCCAAGATTTTTTATAGTAACATTGAAATAGCCCACATTCATTATTGTGTAGTTATCCAGGTACAAATAGATTCGATTTGGAAGGGACCTTCAGGACCATCTAAACCTCATTTTACAGATAAGAAAACTAAGAATTTGGCTAAGGTCACATAGCAAGAGTGTAGTGTGGTATCTTTGGTACTAAAATTCAGGTCATCTGCCTCCCACCTCATTACGGCATCTATCACACACACTTCTATTCAGTCAAGCTACCCTGACCCAAGAAATAGAGCACATTCTATTTCTAACCTCCTGCTGTGAAATGCCAACTGCTTTTTCAGTCTGCATTAAACTATGGAGCCGCGTCATGAATGTGCCATTGGAGAAATACAACAGGATGAATTCTTAACTTTCAGGCTCCCTATTGTCCTCATATATATTACTCCAACTCTGCACAGGGAATTTGTGTTTCAACGGGTGAGTGAAATAAATCCTGAATAGCCGTTACCTCATGTTAACAATGGCTTGGGGATAAACATCCAAGGATTGCAGGATTCCTCTAGCAGGGACAGCAGCTTGTTTTTCACAAGGCTTGTTTCTAGAAATGGACATGGAAAGGGAAAACAACTTACTCTTGTTTGTTTTTGATCGAAAAAGTGGGCAAATTTAAAATGCATTGGTATGTGTCCTTATACATTTGTGTCTTCTGGTTCTTTCTTGCAAAACATTCTATGTGGCTCCAGTCATTCATACATAGACCTGCAGTAGTGTTTCCCAAAGTGACTCTTAAGGAATTCTGTTTCTTTGAGATATTTCATAAGAGTATACAGAGAGAGCTGCAGCCTATATCTTGCCTCTAGAAACATCACCTTTCTCATTAGCAGATAAAAGGCCTTGGAAGTCCTTTTATTTAGCCCATTTTCCAAACTTCTTTGATCATGGAACTCATGTTGACTTTTTTCATGTACCCTCCTTAGAACTCAAGTTCCACGGGACACTCTTGGGAAGTCCTGGCTTATGAGTATCCTCCAGGAGTTTAACACCCTGGAGGGGGATTTTTGGTCACAATGGCTCTCTGTAGAACCTCATAGACGCAGTTCCAGCTGTAAGCCTGACACCAAGGTGACCACCGACATCAGCAAATTCTCTTTTGTCAAAATGTGACAGTATCTTTCAACTTTCCCCCTACTCCTGAATGTCTAAAGAACTCTCAGTGCGTATTAGCCATCACCATGGTTGAGATCCAGACCTCTGCAGAGACAATCTTGATCCTCCAGCTCCCGTTTCACATTGCCCATGTCACCCTCGGCACTGAAATCCTTACCTCAAGCACTGGGAATTCAGGCCATGGAAGATTAGGAGGTTCACAGCAGGTTGCTTTGCCTTTTTTCTCCCTATTCCTTTTTGCATTTTCTTCTGGGTCTCTCAAAGGCCATCTAATTCTTCTCTGTCATACGAATAGATTTTGGAAACTACTTTGTTTCCTAAGCATACGCCTGAGAGGACTCACCCCTTACCCCCAGCAGCTTATCAAAGTATTTCTGTATTTCTGTCAAACTAGTGGAGTGTGCCTCCAAGAAGAATTGTGATTACATTTTCCCATGTCGTTGTTATGGAAACTGTATCTATATAAAGTGGGAAGATGCCAATAAGGGTCCTTGCTCCTTGACTGTGAGCTCCCCTATCTTTTATCTCTCTGTTGGTCTAGACGTGTGGTAATCAACCCTGGTTGCCCATAACAGCCTTGTGAGCAGCCTTCAAAATACAGATATCTGGGCCCCAATTTCTGAGATTCTGATTTAAATGGTGGAGTCCATGCATCGATTTTTTAAGCACCAAGGCAATCCCATTGTGTGCATATCAGAGTACAATATGACTGATTGAGAACATGGAGTCAATGGAAGTTGAAAATGCCATTCATTGTCAAATCATCATAAAGATGAAACAACTACTCTGCTGATAATACACCTGATCACCCAAGTACCTACTCAGCTATTCTGATCACCCACAGCTCTTCAGGTACAGCTTTTCTTCCAGATGCTCAGCAAAGCATGATAACATAGTCATTTATTCCTGCTCCTGCTCATTGATCTCCAAGCTTGTGAGAGTGGGAAAATAAGGAATGTTTAGGCACTTTACTGATAGATGTCCTTGGTATAATGTTACACTTAAAATGTACAGCTGGGGATGGATTTTCAGCCAGCTCCTGTGTGCCCAGTCCAGGGCACTAGTGACTGACTTGTTACTTGTAGGCAGTTGGTACAACTCGCTCATCTCAGAGGTGTGGGGAGGCAGAGTCTATCAGAGATTGTTAATGAAGGTAGCTGCAGTAGTACCCAAAGTGAGGTGGTGAACAGGAGTGATGGGGTAAAGGCAGCTCAGTAAGACAGGGGCAAGCAGTCCCACATCTTGCCCCTAACTCACTGTTCTGAACTGCCATCCCATCTTCCCACTTCTGCCTCAGGAGCAAGTTGTCCTTCAAGATTCAGGACAAATGTCACTTCCTCAGTGAAGCCTTCTCTCCCTCCTTGGTGTCTCCATAACACTCTGATTAGACTTCACATGATATAATTTGTTTTCCTACTAGATTCTGAACTCCCCAAGAGCAGCAACCCATATCTTAACTCTCTTTGCATCAACAGAGCCAACACAATGCCTGGCACAGAGTGAGCCTCAATAAATATGTCTATGATATAAATTTGCTAATAAAATGTCTATGGTATCTATTGCCTATCTCAGAGTGAATTTAAGAAATTCAACATCTCTTACAAATCTAGATCATTCACTTAATAGAATGGCGTTACCATATTTATCAGCACGCACAGACAATAAACCTCAAGCTCTGCTTTGATAATACAACAACTCTAACTCTTATCTTACTTGGGAATGGGGGAAAATGATGACTGAATTGGAGGCCACTAAAAAATGGTAGGGAAGAGAACCAGCCAGGTACAACATCGTTTTGCTTAATCAGAATCAAGATGAAACCTCTTTCTGCATAAAGATACTTCAGTGCCTTCTCATCCCCTGAAAATGTTAAGCATTTTCTTAAAAAGAGATTGCTGCTGTTTCTAACATGTGCCCAGGGTTCTGGGAATCAACTAACTCTGTTGCTTCCCTGCTCGCCTGTGCTGGAAATCTCAAAGGAGCTGAGGGAATCTGGGCCTTTGCTCACTTGTTTTCAGGAGGCATGGGGCATTCCTATCTGAAGACTGCTGAGAGTAACTCCTCTTGACAATTTGTAGCTAGCTAAATCCACTATGCTTTCTTACTGGATGTAATCCTGACACCCAGAGATGCTAAGCCCAAATGCCCTCAGAAGTCAGGCAGGGAAGGAGAATAGTGGAGTAACACCGTGATTGGTAGGAAGTAAGGCAAATGGGAAAAATGAATGCTCTGCCTAAAAATATTTAAGTTCAGAATTTTTCTGGAAGTTGACCCTGCCAAACAAAATACATCTATAGGCCAATTTATTCAGAAGGCCTAAGTTTTCAATTTGCATATGGCCATTTTGCTTTTCTGCATTCCTACCCCATACCTCTATGTAATTTTTTTTGCCCTTGACCCAAGAGTAATTGGGAGTGAGGTGCAGGCAGAAGATATGGCACTGGGATATGTTGTAATTGAATGTTATGAGGGCAATGATAATTACACAAAATTTTGAGTGGGATGTTTCTTAACTGCATTGAAAGACTTGGCACAAGAAAACGGGAAGTTCATGACAGCCAACTGCCAAGTAAAAACAATCTTAAAAAGTCAAAGAGTTCTATGGTAACTTTGAAGGAGACTCTTATTTCCTACAGACTGCTGAAAAACAGACCCAGCATCTAGTTTTCAGTGTAGCAGAGCTGCACAGGTGACTCAAGGCATAGCCCCAACAGATCTCATCTGTCAAAGTTAATGCCCTGATGGCAAAAGAGTGGGACCACTAACTTGTATTAGAGATATTTGGGTATATTATCCTGAGAATTCTGAACTCTGACATGTCTCTGAACTCCCCAGGATGGCAGAAGCAACTGATTCCAACTTGCCTGAGGGGAACAGTCTCCCCTTTTCTGGAGTCAATGAAATGACACCACTTAAGGCAGGTGCTTTGCAATATGGCACTAGTTCTCTTCCAGATCCAGTTCTCACTAGTTCCAGGCCAATGACCAGAGTCAAGTCTCAGCACAGTCTGATCAAGGAAGTACAATCTCTGCTCTAGGAGGAAAAGTCTATACTGAAAAGGATTTGCAGGACCTGGGACACATGTGGAAGCAGATCTAGAGGACATCATCCTGGAGTGGGAAGACAGATAAAAGACTGCATAGGGAGCATTTTCAACAAGGGAGAGCTCATTCGTGACTTAGATTTCAATGCTTTGGAAACATCTCAAGATGATTCTGAAAATCTGTTTGGATGGATCCTTAAAGCTTGTACAGTATGATGGCCTTCAGTAAATGAGGTAGAGATGCTAGGACTTTCTTGATGTCTAGTATTGAAAAAAGGATCAGAAGGATCATAAAGATGGGGCCATTAGAATTAATTTATTTTGTAAGATCTAAAAATCTATCACCTGGCCGTGTTCACTCAGTGAACACAGAATATACTCCATTAACCAAAGAAATAAAGAATGCTGTGGTCAGAGGGAACTGACAATTGTTTAGAAGTTTAATGGAAATTATCTTTGTAAAAAGGACTGATGGTTAGATATGCTGCCATAAAATTGGGCTCTATATTATCAGTGGGGATGACAGGATTCTAGAGTGGCAGAGCTTGGAATTCTGATAGTTGAACTATCAGAGACATGGTGGACATAATGTCTATAATGAGCACCAAGGTCAGGCTGTCAATCAAAATGCCTTAATGGGGATCTTTGGTGTTGGCTAATAGACCATTGTGTTCTTAGATGTGAGATAGCTAGACTGCTGACAAGGATTGCTGACTTGCACTAATTTATTTTAAAAAATGGAGAACTACAGAAGTGTAACATCCGTCACCACAATGAAATCTGCAGTCTTTCTTCCAGTTTAAAAATTTGTTAATATGTAGACCTAGAACCCACTAATTGAAAGGGAGGCTGAGTTCCCTTAAGGAATAACATTGCAATGCTATTGCAAATTTATATACACATATGAAATATTCCTTATAATCCTTCCCCAAAGGGACCTATGGCCATTGATAGACCATTGTACACTGGGGTAGGAAGTACACATTATTTGGTTTTGAGCACTGTTAAATATGGAATCTGAGCCTTCTGATGCTAGTGGACTCAAAACTTCATCATGTAATTCCAGTTAGAGTAGGTATATGGAAGCTAGGTGATAAATGAAATGTTAGCTCAAGTTTATTTCAGTTATTTTTCTAGTCTCCAAATACACAGCTATTTTAAGCATCTGGCAGAACCCTCCCATTGTTTCTCCAACTTGTAGATTAAGGGCCATTATGGTAGAAAGAGCTCTATAGAGCCGGGCGCGGTGGCTCACGCCTGTAATCCCAGCACTTTGGGAGGCCGAGACGGGTGGATCACGAGGTCAGGAGATCGAGACCATCCTGGCTAACACGGTGAAACCCCATCTCTACTAAAAAATACAAAAAAAACTAGCCGGGCGAGGTGGCGGGCGCCTGTAGTCCCAGCTACTTGGGAGGCTGAGGCAGGAGAATGGCGTAAACCCGGGAGGCGGAGCTTGCAGTGAGCTGAGATCCAGCCACTGCACTCCAGCCTGGGTGACAGAGCAAGACTCCGTCTCAAAAAAAAAAAAAAAAAAAAAAAAAAAAAAAAAAAAGAGCTCTATAGAAACCCCTGCAATTTCTGCAATTCCTTCTCCTCCTACACATACACACATACACAAATGCGCACGTGCGCACACACACCTGTGTACACATTCATGCCCTATATGGTAAATAAGACGCAATCTGCATCCCAAAAGGAATTACACAGATTTTCACTACCATTAAAGATTTAAAAAATGAATGTGTGGTGGTCTCATCATATCCCTATTCAGTTGGTTTATCTGTATCTTGAAGAAAACGTATGGGTCATGGCAGACAAAATGTGGTACCTTTCATGAAAAAGACCAACACAGTCTTTGGCATTTTATATGCAGCTACTAATCTGGAAAGCACTTTGTTTTTAAGTCAGGGGTAGGTAAACTACAGGTCATGGGCCAAATATGACCACAGACTACAAAAGCAGAGTTGAATAATTGTAACAGAACCATGTGACTAAAAGTATTTATTGTGTGACCCTTTACAGAAAATGTTTGTTGACTAGATTTCCATCAGCAAAAATGATCAAAAGGAATCTGTCTTTACATTTAGAGGGACAACTCTACATACTTACTGTTGTGTTAACTCTCCTGTTCCCTGTCACGATATAATAGCTAGGTATTTCCATAATCTTAACCTTCTGCAGAACGTCACAGTATCATACTTTTCTACTGTATTGATGATGCCATGCTTACTGGAAATGTTAGTACCCTAGGTGACCCAGTAAGATACATGCATATCAGAGAGTAGGAGATAAACCCAATGAAGATTCAGGTTCCCATGGTATTGGTCAACTTAGTAGCTATCCAGCAATCCAGATTATGCTAGGATATTATTCCAAAGAAATAAGCACATTGTTCTACTTGCAACTCCTACCACTAAGAAAGAGGTACAGTGCTTGATGAGCCTTTTTGAATTTTGGTGGAAGAATAGACTGCATTTAAAAATACTGCTTTGGTCTATATTCTGGGAGATACAGAAGTTTTGTCTGGGCCACAGTTAACAGAAGGCTCTGCAAGCCAGACTATTGAACCATAAAACTCAGTAGATCCAATCATCATAGAGCTCTCCATGATGAAGTAACTGTAGGAAATGAGAATCCCCTTCAAATCTGACAAAGAGTTATCTGGCTTTTGCAAACTGCCATTTATTTTGCAGCTCCTGGCCTGCTACCAGATATTTGTAGAGATTTAATGCCTGGTTATAAAATCACAAGACACCAAGTGTGAGCTGTTTCTGAGTCCGTTTAGTGTTGCTATAAAGGAATACCTGAGGCTGGGTAATTTATAAAGAAAAGAAGCTTATTTGGCTCACTGTTCTGCAGACTGTACAAGAAGCATGGTGCCAGCTTCTGTTTCTGCAGAGGGGCCCAGGCTACTTCTACTCATGGTGGAAGGCTAAGGGGAGCCAGCATGTGCAGAGATCACATGGCAAGAGAGGAAGTGGAATCCGAGCCTCCTGATGGAGAGAGAGAGAGAGAGAGAAGCAGAGGTGCCAGACTCTTTTTAACAACCAGTTCTCATGGAAACTAAAAGAGCAAGAATTCACTCACTAATGAGAGAATGATACCAAGCTATTCATGTGGGATCCACTCCTCATGACCCAAACACCTCCCACTAGGGCCCACCTCCAACACTGGAAATGAAATTTCAAGATAAGATTTGAAAGGAGCAAATATCTGAACTAGAGCAAGCTGTGTGTTATTAGATCCACTAAATCATAGATTGGGTTAGCACAGCAGCAATCTACATTGTGGAATGTTGTGCCTGGAAATGGGCTTGAGGCAGGTCCAAAAGGCAAGAGTAAATTGCACGAAGAGGTGGCCCAAATTTGCATGTCATCTGCTTCTATCACTTCGATATCTTTTTATCTCATCTTGCACTTAATGGTTTATAGGGGATTCCCTATGACCAACTGATAGAAGATTGAAAAAGCTTCAGGCCTGGCTCACAAGTTGTGTCAACAGATGCTAGTCAAAAATACACTGCTGACATATTATAGATCCACTTAGTGGTATCTCTAAAGAGCAGTGGTAAAAGTAAATTAGCCAGCAGGAAAGTGGTGAGCAGTAAACTGGTCATCTACTTTGCATGAATGACTGGTGAAGAGTCTGGAAGGAACCAAATTAGAAAACTGGGAAGTGATGATGTCACAGGAAGAGGCATATAGATTGACCTATAAAAATGGACACAAATTTTGCAGCTATTACTACCTACCAGAGAACATCTACCACCAATAGGTATCTCAGCAACCAGTGGGGAAGGCTACCTCATCATGTATGTCATTTCATCTCTCTTTCATTGACTGCTTCTATGCTGTACAGTAAGCCCAAGAAAAGGGTGGTCACATGGCAGAGATAAAGGTTTGCATGAACTCCTTCTAGTCTAGCTAATGATACTCTTGAATGCTCAATTTGTCAACAGCAGAGATTGAGGAGATCAGTCAGGCTCTTGGTATCAGGTAGATTACAATTAGACATCTTCTACTCTAGGGGGTTGAGGAGGACAGAAATTTGTCCTTATAGGAATTGATCCTTAATGTGAATAGACCCTGGGTTTGCCCTCCTCGTCTGTAGTACCTCCACTGGCTTACCATCCAAAAGTTTTTAGAATGCTTGACTTATCAACGTATATCTCACACAGCATTGCCACACACCAAGGGAACTGTTTTATAAGAATCAAGGTAATGAGTGCATGAAACAGGATCTAATAATTGTTCCTTGTATCCCATCACCCAGAAGCAGTCATCCTAAGAGAATGGTAGAAATCATATTAAAGGTTCATTAAGATCCCAGCTTGGGGACAACACCTGGCAGGGTTGAATGTGATCTTCCAGGATATGGCATATACATTAAGCCAATGACCAATATGTGTTTTTGAATCCCCAGTAGCTCAATTATATAAAACTGGGAACCAAGTGATAATGGAATTTGTGTTTACCATCTTGCAACTTTAGCCTCTATTGGATTATAAATCTTAATTGTGATTGTGGATGGGAAAGAGAATAATTCTGCCAGATAAAATGTAAGGGTCCCCTGAATTTGAAGCTGAAAATATCAGTTGAACTCCTCATGCTTATGGGCCAGCAGGGGAGAAAAAGTTAGCACATCATTAAAAATAATAGCCCCTGACTCTGCTAAATAACTAGAGTTGCTGTTCTCAGTGAGGACAACAAGAAGCACGTCTAGAACCCAAGGATTTCACAGGGGTATCTCTTGGTGCTCCTGGGTCCAGTGATAACAGATTTGTACATAGTTTGTATTGTACCTACATTATCGTATTGTCAAAAGTTGATGCGTAATTGTATTGCAACAACTATGGCCCAAAGAGGATAAGGCAAATAAAGGTTCAAGCCCCTCAGAGATGAATGTTTGTGTCATCCCACCAGGAGACCAACACAGATAGCTAACGTGCTGGCCCATAGTGAGGGAAATATAGAATTGCTGGAAGAGGTTGGAGATAAATATTACTTATGACTTCAGATCCAGGTCCAGCTATGGAACAGAAGTTTGTCTTGCTTATCCTCAACCAGACTCTGGTGGACCATCCCCTTGAAGGGGACGTTGTGACAGATTGGACGAGTGCTTCCCCTCTTGTAGAATAGATCAGGACAACTTATTCTCACAAAAATGGGGACCTATATTGCAGTATGGGATTTGGATATAATGATTGGGGAAAGTGGTCCTGAATAGTACAGAGGTGGACTGTATTATGCACCTTTTATGTGCTAGTTTATATGCTTTGGCCCACTGATTTCATTCAAGCTGCCACTGAGATAACTTGCTCTTAGGGCATATTCTGATCACTTGCATGCAAGTGCAACCTGACATTGTTGCAACTTCTCACCTCCTTCCCTGGGGCTACCCTGATGATACTTAGATAAGAACCTTGTTACACTCAAATATGTGTAATATGGAGGTGCAGGGAGTTTCATGCTCTGTGAGACAAACCTTTGACGAATTGGAGGCTGCAGCCAGTGGTTAAATTCTTCACTTTCTTTTCTCCACGATGAAATTATACAATTTCTCAGAAGATGGTCCTATGGCATTGAGCAATCAGTCATTCCTAGCAGCAGTTAGATCTATAATGCATCCTCCTATTACTCTCCCTCTTTCTCTATTCCACTCCCTTGTTCCTCATATCTGCTCCCTGGAATTGTACAATCTAATTCAGGCTGGGATATTATCCCACTTCCCAATCTGATCCACTTGTGGCCTTCTGGTGATTCCACTGCCACAGTGAACATTCCCTCCCACTGTACCATAACTGAAATGTGGCATCTTCTGAGGACACAAATTTCCCTGCAGCCCGCTCAAATGAAGACTCCTGGCTCACCAATAGTATTCCCAGACCATTCTTTCTCCTTGCTCCTTTGAAATGTATGTCATCCAACTAAAATGCCTTCTTGTCCTTCTACATATCTTTTGTATCTGTCCTTTTCTTGCAACCCCAGATGCCACCTGCCTAGGTCAGGTCTCCACTGAATCTTGCCTGTTTGTTTGAACAGCTCTCTCTTTCCAACATCAAATAACTCTCTGCTTCTCATTTTGCCTCCTTCCACCTATTTTGGACACTGAGACAAAAATAATCTTCCTAAAGCACAAATTGGATCGTGTCATTCACCTACTTAAAACTTTTTTGTGGCTACTTATTGACTTGTTTCTTTCCAGCCTTTATCTTCTGCCACTTCCTCCCTCACCGTCAGCTTCAATAATACTGAACTACTTTCATTTTCCTAAAATGGAGCCTGTCCTTTGCATGTGCTGACCCTGAAACAACCTCCCATTGTCTTGTGTTGTCTTGTGTGTTCATTCCTTTGTTTAGGAAACACGTGGACCCCAACACCATCTCTTCTTGTACAATGGGGAAAATAACACCTACTTCATAATATTGTAGGAAAATTAAGTGAAATATCAGATGTGGAGTTCTCAGCACATAGTATCCTCTCAACATACCCATGGCAGCTATCACTGATGAGTTCCCGGAAACCTGGAGCAATAAGGAAATCTATTACAAGAGCCTTAGGAACCAGCATCTTCAAGGATGGGGGTCAAGGAGCCAGAGGCAGGTGAGAGAGGATGAAGGGAGTGGGGCCATTTCTCTAAAGTAGTTTTTATTAAACTTTAGCAGCTTCCAACCTGGGGTTCAGAACTCTAGGCAATGACCCAGTAGTCAGTGAGGCAAGAATAAATTGTGGTAAGTCTGGTTCTATTATGGAAAACATTCTCAGCAAACTGTAGGGGAGAGATAGCAGGAAGATCCATGGCTAATGCACTGCTTTTAAAGGACTTTCATAACTCACCGGACACACAGGGATGTTATGTGCTTTTGTCTAGTCATGGACAGACAATAAATGCAGTGACTTACTTGTCAGGCAGAAAACTTGATTAATTTTTTTAAGCAGTAAGCAGAATCGTAGGAAATCATTTCCTTAACGCAAGCCTGAAATAAATGGGAGGTTCATTTGTCACGAATTCATTTCGGTGTTCACATGGTAAAAAAATACTGCCACATGTGGAGTGAGCCACGGAGGCTTTAGAACTCTGAAATAAACATTGCAAAAAATCATGCCCATAAAAACATTAATCTGTATTTCTTATGCCCACATTTTAAGGTTGAAAAGATCAATATAACATTAGTACTTTATCACTCTCAAATACTTTTATATCCAATATTTCATTTGCACTGAATAACAGATACCATTAGGTGGGCAGGGGAAATATCCTCCTATTACAGACAAGGACACAATATCTGAGAGGTTATCTCATTGTTTGTTTTTTTTTTTTTTTTTGAGATGGAGTCTGGCTATGTTGCCCAGGCTGGAGTGCAGTGGTGCGATCTCAGCTCACTGCAAGCTCCGCCTCCCGGGTTCCCACCATTCTCCTGCCTCAGCCTCTGAGTATCTGGGACTACAGGCGCCAGCCACCATGCCCGGCTAATTTTTTGTATTTTTAGTAGAGACGGGGTTTCACCGTGTTAGCCAGGAGGGTCTCCATCTCCTGACCTCGTGATCCACCCGTCTCGGCCTCCCAAAGTGCTGGGATTACAGGCGTGAGCCACCGCGCCCGGCCATCTCATTTGTTAAAAGTCACTTAGCCTGTAAATGAAAGAACAAAAGTTCAAACAAACCTCATGCCTCCAAATCAAGAGGAAGCCCCAATGGACCACACTGATGCTGCTGTTAGATATGTTCACAGTCTCATGTATTTTAATGTTTACACAGGCCATTTTTAACATACATGTTTAGCAGTCAATCCCACGGGAAATGAACTTAGACCAGGGCATGTGTTTAGACATCTTATGGATATTTCCCTGATCGGGCCCATGACTAGGGTGTAAAAGTGGTTAAGAAACTGACTTCCTGTTTGTTTCTCTGTTCCCACATTTTGTCCTTCTCCAGTTGTGCCCTGGGAGGCTGATCTTAGGACCTACAACAGAGATTTCTCACTGGCTTCCTGGTGGTTCATTCAGTAGGGAATTCCTGCAGCATGTTGGAGGGAGAGAGGGAGGTAGGAGAAGCAGGTGTGGATTTTTGTTTCTTTCCCTAGTTCTCATTTTAATGCCTGGCCATAGGCTGGCTGTGCCTGCGGGTCATCTGCAGGCAGACTTCTGTGCCTCCAGGTTTGGTAACCACCCCGTCCGCTTGCCCTCTCGGAGCCAGGGGCCTCAGGGTGCCCAGATGTTCTTATCCCCAGTTCCCACATCAGCCTTCTGGCTTCCCTGTACCCTGTCCATCCTTTGTAAATATCTCTTTACTAAACCTTCCTCAGAATACCTGAATTTGAGTCATCTCTCCATTGCCTGCCAGGATCCTTCCTGACATTACCTTCCAGAATGAATATTTCTGAAGGTGTCTATTCTCTACGCAAAGAAACTCAATTTCTCACCATGTATAAAAGGAAATAAACATCTTTTTCAATGGAAAATAATGTAGGGGACATGTCTGATGTCACAGGTTTGTTGGGACCACACAGCCCAGAAAGGTGTAGTCATAGACTCTTTTCTCTCATTTGGTAACAGCATCCTGATTTTCCCTTGAGAAACCATCCTCTCTTCTCCTTACAGTCTCTGTCGTTATGATGGCACCGACTCTACTCTCCGGGGCAGGCATGGGGCCCTGCCTTGGCTTATGAGAAAACTATACGCCCCTAACCACAGTGATCGATTTAAAGATGGGAAGGAACAAGGGCAGGGGAACCTTGACGTTTTCCAGAGATATCAAGAAAGATGCTCTTTTCCCACTGGATTTTCTAATCTGTGGAACCTAGGCTTGGAGATGCTGTTAATCATCTTTGACATCATATAAAAGCCAAACTAAAATAGCAAACGGTGGAACTGAGAGATGGTGAAAATGTCCTCCTGGCCACATAGGTTCAGCATTTGAATTCAGCCATACCTGAAAGTGTCCCTGCACTTTCCTCCCCTGGACCAATAATCTTTTTTTTTTCTTTTGTGTGATCTGTTGTCACCTTTATCCGGAAAAGTCTACAGTAAAGAAAAAATTTCTGAATGGAGAGACTTGGAATTGGGCTTAGATCTTAGATCCCTCACCTATAAAATAAGGGTTTTGTACTGGATGTTCTTCAAATGCCTTTCTAGAGCTGAACATGGAGAAGGATCAACAGTAGCCAATCTTCCAGGTCAGCTAGAACTGAGAGAAAAGTTATGCTTCCAAGTGAGCTCATTCTCTGTTCTCAGCATGTTCACCGCAGCACTGCTGTCTATCCAGTAAAGGACAGACATCGTTACAAATAACGGCTCTACCCAGCCCTGGTCAGCCCTATTGGTAACTCCCAGGAGAGCTCATCCCATCTTCCCACTTCAATCCAATTAACTAAATACACTATATAATTTTCGTGATACCTCTCTTAAAATCTAATCAGCACACCAAATGGCCAAAGAAATATTCAATGTCTACCAGAAGTAAAATGTGGTGCTAGGTATTGTGACTGTTAGCATTCCATCTTTATGTCTATCCTCCTTGAAAGGGACTCAAAAAACCCTTCCAAGCCCTCCAAGTTTCCACCAAGTAATATCTTCCTTCATGCACTGTGGCTTTTTGATACTTTCCTCTGGCATCCATTTGATGAAAATTATTTTCATCAAAGAATGCCAGAAAAACAAATGCAAATGAGTTTTAAAGTAAAGATGAAGAAAAATTTTGTAAAGTATTTAATTTCCTTGTTATTCATACATTCATTGTTCCACTATCCAATGACCAAGACACTGTTTCTGGGTTGTTCACAATAGCTCTATTTTCTGCTATTGTTTTTTAGTTGATGAAAATTCAGCTTAAGTAAACTAGGCTTATGTAAAATCAATGTAATGGTACAGTCCTGCATAATTTGCCAAGCATTTGATGAAAGGTCACATATTTGCACAGTACATTTAGATGTGGGAAAGAAACTATCGTCATAGTGCCCTGAAAACCTCATTCCCGCCAATGGTGGGGGGCGGAAAAACCCTAAATTTGTGCATAGAAGATATTTCTGTGTCTGATGGCTTAACTAGTCTTTTAAAGACTTGTTTAATATCTTCTGGATAAAGACTCAATCAAGTTTAAGGTCCACACCCCTCTTAGTACTGTTTCTCATCTTGGACATCCACTCACTAGATGGCACTTACCACAAGAGGTGCCTCTCACAAGATGTAGTCTTCCATAAGATGGCACCTGGATGGAGACGAAAGCTTACCTGTCCTCTTTGCTGTGAGGATGTCCACCTGCTGTTCCTCATACTGTCTTCTGGTCCCCTCTGGCCTTTGAAAAGGTCATGTCTGTCCATTAGGCATACCCCTGACAGAAGCTGCTGAGACCTCAGCCAGTGTAATTGCTGATCTGGTAGCCTGCTGGGGGTCTACTGTGTCCCCTCCTGTTATACTCCCTTACCTTGGTTCTTGCTAGAGCAGCATCTCCCCATGGTCTCAGTTGCCTCCTCCATGCACCCCGGGCCTTGGTTGTCCACCCAGCAGCCCAGAGACTGCTTGACCATGGGGTCAAGTTTCCCTCCCACAGGGATCCATGGGAGGCCCACTGGCCCTCATCTCTCTTCCTTACTCTTCTTCTTCTGGGAGCAAGTGACAGTGTTTGGATTCCTTCCCTATCCCACAGCAGAGGACCTATTTCCCAGTTATCTTTTCTTCTTAAGTATCACCACCATGGTATACCACCATGTCGATTTTTCTGTTCTGTTGCAATTTTACTGATGCAGGGGTTCCCTAAAAGGTGATCTCTTCCCTGAACCCCAAAAAAGGCGTGAGTTCCGTCTGCCGCTCTGCTTCTGGGTTTCCTTGCTGATCTCTCTTGATATGAATCAAGAAATATGTCCTATCTCTTGCTCTCGCTTTCTGTACCTCATGGCTTCTTCGCAGAATCAGAAGGTATATCTACTTCATCTTTCTCTTGTTAAAAGAAAAACTGTAGCCGAATTAAATTTAAGAGAGTTTGATTGAGCAAAGAACAATTTGCAAATTGAGCAGCCTCCTGAGCCAGAGTAGGCTCAGGGACTCCAGCGCAGCCACATGGTGGAAGATTTACAGATAGAAGAAAGAGACATACAGAAAATGGTGTGAGGTACAGAAACAACCAGATGGGTTACTACTTGATGTTTGCATCGTTTGAGCACAGTTTGAACAGTTGGTCACCTTTGAATGGCCAAGACTCAGTGATGACACAAGAGTAGACTACAGTCTGAGTGCAACTCCATTGAGGTTACAGTTCATGATGTACACAGAAACCTTTAGGCTGAACTTAAAATACGTAAGGAGGCAACTTTTAGCTAAACTTGATTTAACACTGTCCAGCGGGGCATCACTAGGTAATATCTTCCTTCATGCTCTGTGGCATTTTGATACTTTCCTCCTTTTCCCTGGGCAATAAACTGGGCTTTCATGATGGAAAACCTTTGGGAGAACAATCACTTATATGGGAATGGAAAATTTAACAATTTAATGTCTTCTAAACAAGATTTCTGTGACATCTAGAATACGTAAAACTCTGCTAGTTTCTAGGAAGGGAGCTGAGGATAGGCTCAAAGGGGATTAAAACGTGAATTAAACATGATTTCTGTTCTTAAATAGCTTTTAACTTGGAGGAAGAGATGGACATGAACACCATTGGCCAAGGCATGGCATAGGAACCAAATGTGGCCTGCACCACTGGGTGATGAGATCAGACAGCGGTGAAAGATCACTTAGATCCCTTAAAAAGCTGGCTGCTTTCAGTTTGCTTCTTCTAAATTCTGTAGGTTAGGGACCACAGCCAGAAACCTGATTAGCTGCAGTCTTTGAGCCTAGACATTGGCTTGAGAATTTCTGTCTCAGCAAACATCAGGTTGGGCCTGAACTTGGAGGTGGGAAGGATCCGTCTCTTTACTGGTTGGGACTGTACCTTTTTTCTGGTAGATGGCAATTAATAGGAGGTACTTAGGAAAGGGCTGCCCTCTATTTGAGAGCAGTAGTTCTCAAAGTGTGTCCCACCCACATTTGTGTTACCAGGAAACTTGTCAAAAACACAAATTCTCAGGTCCCACCCCAGGCCTGCTGAATCAAAATATCTGGGGATGAAGCCCAGCACTCTGTCTGAACAAGCTCTCCAGGTGATTCTCATCCATGCTAAAGTTTGAGAACCTCTTCTCTAGACTCTAAAATTATGTAACTCCACACCTGCACCCAGGGCCCAGCAGCACTGGCATTACATGGGAATTTCTTAGAAATGTAGACTCTCAGGCTCCACTTCAGATGTATTGAATAAGAATCTTTTCAACTAAGATTCCTAGTTAATTCTTATAAACATTAAAGTTTGAGAAACACTGCACTAGGTGATTGGACCTATATTCAACCTGGATTCTAGATCATAGGTGGACAGTATCATTTTTTAAATTATTATTGTACTTTAAGTTCTGGGGTACATGAGCAGAATGTGCAGGTTTGTTGCATAGGTATACATGCGCTATGGTGGTTTGCTGCACCCATCAACCCGTCATCTACATTAGGTATTTCTCCTAATGCTATCCCTCCCCTAGCCCTCCAACCCCCAACAGGCTCCAGTATGTAATGTTCCCCTCCCTGTGTCCATGTGTTCTCATTGTTCAGCTCCCACTTATGAGTGAGAACATGCGGTGTTTGTTTTTCTGTTTCTGTGTTAGTTTGCTGAGAATGATGGTTTCCAGCTTCATCCATGTCCCTGCAAAGGACATGAACTCATCCTTTTTTTAAAAGGTATGTTTTCTTCTCTCTGTTCCAGAAAGGCCACCTCCTGTCAAGGCTGGGACATCTGAGAGACAGCGGTCACACCACAGCTCAACTGCATGCGCACCTAAAACAGTAGCTTATTTTCTCTGACTGTTTATTCTTCTTTCTGATTTACCAACCTACTGGGTATCGGTGCAAAAAATTATTTTATTTGCGAAATTAATGATATCACCACCTTTTCGTGCTTAAACTGTCTTTTTAGGTTAGCTCAGCTACTTTGGGCTAAATATTCAGTCTTTCAGATATACTGCACTTACCCTAGCTCCTCCCATGATGGCTCAGGGTGGGAGAGGCTTACATGACCTTGTGGTAGCAGGGCAAGGGCAGGGCTATGCTGCTTATGGGGCATGCTGTGAAAACAAGATGTGTCTTCCTTATGATACCTTCCTTCCAGATGTTGGAAAGTTGTTATACTGCTTTTATTAGAACAAGCACCTTGTTGCCATATGCTTTAAAATCGACATAACAAATGTGCAAATCTTCAATGTCTGTTAAATGAATGGTGCCCTCTGAGACATGGATTTCTTGTGCAATACTCAACCTGCACAACTGTATGCCAGTCTCTATTTTTGTACCACAGTAAAGTGCATGCATAAGGCAGAATATGGAGTTTTCCCCAGAGGCTTGCAGCTATCTTCAGGAAAAGCAGACTATTGGCATTGACTGTCCTGGCCACTCTGAAAATTCTATTGCTCTCAGGCCATGAGGATCAACATTGGTCCCTGACATCCTCATTTTAACTATTCCTTGCCTCCTCCTTTTAGACCCCTGAGGTCGGGAGCCCAGGCTTTTTCATTTCCCTGAATAATAGAAGCTTTGTTTATGTCGTGACTACTTCTCACTACCCACTGGCATACAGAGAACTCCAAGTTTCAGTCAGCCAGGCCTGCTTCCTGAAATGATATGGGAGCCTAAGAGGTCTAAAAAATTCTTTTTTTTTTTTTTTTTAGGTGGAGTCTCGCTCTGTTGACCAGGCTGGAGTGCAGTGGCTGGACCTCAGCTCACTGCAAGCTCCGCCTCCTGGGTTTACGCCATTCTCCTGCCTCAGCCTCCCGAGTAGCTGGGACTACAGGCGCCCACCACCTCGCCCGGCTAGTTTTTTGTATTTTTAGTAGAGACGGGGTTTCACCATGTTAGCCAGGATGGTCTCGATCTCCTGACCTTGTGATCCGCCCGTCTCGGCCTCCCAAAGTGCTGGGATTACAGGCTTGAGCCACCGCGCCTGGCCTAAAAAATTCTTTCATTTCCCCATAATGTCTGGCTTTTGAGACTGCACTCACTAGTGACTCACAAACAATGCTAACTTGCTTTTTCTAGCTAAAATTTACCCTTTTCCTGAAGCATAAAACACACTGTTTCTGTGTGTAGGCTCCACAGGGCAGTAGTGTTTTCTGGATTTGAAAATTTAACAGAAAAGCTCTCACAAAAATTGTATTATGTTATCTGTCTCTTGTGGGACTTTATCGAAGGCTACAAGAAGAAGCCAAAAACCACCAACATTTTGAATTTTTCCTTCCAGTGTGTTGATTCCAGACCCTTGGTGGACATTATCTGAGTCTCGGGATATAGCAGGCAATAGTTTAACCAGCGATGGGCTGCTAACATCACAACTAGCTCTATCTTCATTGCCCTCTCTACTGTAACTCTTTAGCTCTGCCTATTCAACAGTCTGGAGTCTGTAACATCACCCTGACTTCCATGTTCCAAATTCCATTAAGATCCTTTAGGATTCAAGGAAGAAAAATACCAGATTCACACTAAAATAATAAGGAAGTGTATTTGGTTCCTGTAACTGCAATATTCAAGACTCTCCGTATCTTTAGGCTGTAGCTCCAGTGTTGTGTGATTCCCTGAGCTCTCCTTTCTCCCATGCATTGGCTATTTCATGTTAATAAAATGGCCACAAAGATTCCAGGCATCTCATTCACATACCACAACATCCAGATTAAAAGAAAGGGTCTTTGTCCCAGAACCTAAGCAGGTTCAGTAGTATGCGCACCACTGAACCAATCATTGTGGTTTTGATTGACTTATTTAGGTACTACATGTTCCATTCCTAAAGCCAAGAACCATGTAGGTCTGGAAGTCAGGCATTCCTAAAAAGAGGCAACTCTGAAGTGTCAACTGAAACATCATGAGATGTTACATTTAGAATGGAGACTTTATATCTCATAAAGGGTTACAGCCTGCAGGGTGGTCATTTTGACAGGCTGGGAAACATAGCCTCTGGTAGAAGCCAGAAGGCAGGTACTTTGAGGGTAGGGAGGATGGAACAGGCATTTATGCTGAACAGATTGGCCAAGTATACATATTTAGCAGGTTATAAAAGTAGCTATGAATATTCATGAAGCAGGTCCTAAGGCATGTGCACTGAATAAACAGGCATGTTGCATGTTCACTTTGGGGTGGAGACTTAACATACAAATGCATTACAGTTAGGCCTTGTATGTCAAAAGGTGAAGCAGAGACACAAAGGCACTCAAGTGCGCAGCCTCTGCAAACCAGCCAGAGCCAGTCCATGGTTGGTGGTCTTTTATCAAGAGAAAGTTACCAAAATCAACTTCTTGTCTAATCAAAGCTGTAGTGATGGCTTGTGGAACAGAGGGGTGAAATCAGGCTGTATCTGGCAATTGGTGAGCTGTAATCGTTGCAATATTTCTTATCTTGAGGCCAGTGCTTGTTTAGCTGCTAGAGAAAAAGAAAAATTTTGTGGCAGGTGGAACATAGTTTATTCTTTAAGTACAGGGGATACATGACTTAACTCTTGCTTGGCGTGGCCTTAGGTCTTGTTCATAATTTAGTATCTATTGCCATAAAGAGTCCATTTTGTCAGTCTTATGATCTCCATTTTAACATTAATACTGGTCAGTTATTGTGTCTAAGTTGTAAAACGGAGTGGGTACAATAAGGTGTGTACAAGCTCCCATTCTGTCATGGCTAGGAACTCAGTTTTTCGGGTTTCTCTGGGGTCCCCCACCCAAAAGGGGTCTTTTCAGTCAGTTGGGGGGGCTTAGAATTTTAGGATTTTCTTTTTAGTTCTCGTGAGGATATACAACATTTTGAAGGAAACTCTACCTGATGCACAAGAATCTGGGCCATTAACTGAGCTTCTACCAAGTCCTGCCCTGTGTCCCAAGAGATTCAGTAAAGGAATCAAGCAACCACTAAAAGGTTAGGCAATACTACCGTCACTGGTGACTATAAATCAAAGATCCCTTTCATTTTCTTGTTTTTTTTCCTGAGAAATTTCTTGCACTTATTTATTTATTTATTTATTTATTTATTTATTTATTTATTTTATTATACCTTAAGTTCTAGGGTACATGTGCACAACGTGCAGGTTTGTTACGTATGTATACATGTGCCATGTTGGTGTGCTGCACCCATCAACTCATCTGCACCCATCAACTCGTCATTTACGTCAGTTATAACTCCCAATGCCATCCCTCCCCCCTCCTCTCTCCCCATAATAGGCCCTGGTATGTGATGTTCCCCTTCCCATGTCCAAGTGATCTCATTGTTCAATTCCCACCTATGAGTGAAAACATGCGGTGTTTGGTTTTCTGTTCTTGCAAAAGTTTGCTGAGAATGATGGTTTCCAGCTGCACCCATGTCCCTACAAAGGACACGAACTCATCCTTTTTTATGGCTGCATAGTATTCCATGGTGTATATGTGCCACATTTTCTCAATCCTATCTGTCACTGATGGACATTTGGGTTGATTCCAAGTCTTTGCTATTGTGAACCTCCCCGATTCTGGTGTAAACCAAAAAGAGGAAGACAATCCCATAATGCCTAAGATGGAATTTCCTATAGCTTGGTGGTATGTGGGTTGGGAGTTACAATTAAACTGACAAAGAAAATGTAGCGATGTTTTTTCGCAGCACTGATTCCATGAACAGAGATTCATGCCACTGTGTAGTCTGCAACAAAAGTAAGTCAACTGATGAACAGCTTACTAAAAATTTAGGGAAGGGATATCCTAAACACATTTCTCGTGAGCAAGGAATGATAGCTGGAAATCAACATGACAATTCTTGTTACTACTAATTTAAGATGGATAAAATGTCAATTGCTAATGTTTGTTCCTACTATTTTAGTTCAGCAAATGTAAAAATTATTAATAATGGCTTTCCTAATGGGAGACTCTTTCTCTTTAACCTTACTTTCCAATATAATCTTAAAGTTTTTCAACCAGGAATACAAATATCCCCAAAGGTTTTAGGAACTGAATACAGTTAGGACAAACTGTAAAATTACAGCATTTTTAGTTTGTTTGATTAATTAACTTATTATTTATTTATCCAACAAACAATTGTGATTACCAGTGGGAATACCCTTAAAAAAATTGTCCTTTCTGGGGATCAGAACAAGAATTGTTTCTAAATTTTCATTTGAGGTTTCCAAGTAAAATTTTTTGTTAGTGTCAACAGTCTTGGAGGAAATACCAGAAATTTTAGAGTAATTCTGAAAATATTTCTTTTAGAAAGATGTTTACAAGCTCAAGCAAATATCTATGAGCTTTCAATGAAATGCTGAGAACTGAAGTTAACATTTTTAACAGTATTAGCAAACTGAGTCATTGCAGAGCAAGATTTCTTGCTTGTGTTAGATTTGAGAACACACATTTCCTAGATACAGAAATTTATACTTTTATTCTAGAGCTCACACTGAATAATAATGTGGAGACCTCTCCAGCTCATTCCTTTATGGCTATGTACACGGATTGCTTTTTGAACATCGAATTGTAACATTATCTGAGGAGTCACAACCCATTTTTTAAATAAAAATGCACCGGTGCTTCATAAAGAGCTTCAGAAAATTATAGGCGGAAGAAAAGTAAATTACTGGCCATTATATTTTTAAGATACGCAAATGCTAGTAAATTAAAACATGATTGTATTACTGTTCTTTGCAGGGAACAGATTTAAACAATTCAAAATACTAGATGTAATTTTTTAAGTGCTGAGATCTAACAGTAATTAGAAATTAAAATTATACATATGTTGAGTTACATCTTGAATTTCATAGATAATAATTTCATAATAGTAGACAAAAATGCAAACTGCATATAGCTTAAATGTTCTGTTTCTATTTATATGAAAGTTGGCCACTCTTTTCTTACATGGGTAAGATAACTATACAAAGACATATTTTTAATGCTATACCCACATTTCTGCAAGAATTAGACAACTTAGCCTATGCTCTCTTACATATGGGTGGAACAATTTTCACAAACTTTTAAGTTTGGAAAGACGGCCGGGCGCGGTGACTCAAGCCTGTAATCCCAGCACTTTGGGAGGCCGAGATAGGCGGATCACGAGGTCAGGAGATCGAGACCATCCTGGCTAACACAGTGAAACCCCGTCTCTACTCAAAAGAATACAAAAAACTAGCTGGGCGAGGTGGCGGGCGCCTGTAGTCCCAGCTACTCGGGAGGCTGAGGCAGGAGAATGGCGTGAACCCGGGAGGCGGAGCTTGCAGTGAGCCCAGATCTTGCCACTGCACTCCAGCCTGGGTGACAGAGCCAGACTCCGTCTCAAAAAAAAAAAAAAAAAAAAAAGTTTGGAAAGATATATGGAATCTAAGTCAAATGAAATGACCTGATGATTGCTGAGCTTTCCAGAGAGAAGATAAAGAATAGTGCAAATGAGATTTAAGCATTTCCCCATTCATTTCCAGTTCCTGGGAGGTACTTCTTGTTTCTTGGTTGACAAAATATCATCCTGGGTTCCTCCTCTCTTCTAGAGTGGCTGGTGGTGAACTATTAGTAAGAGGTCCCATACAGAACACGATCGCCACCTAGTGGCCACAAACAAAACTCCTGCATGGCTTTTCCTGGCCAGCCCCAAGTGATGCAGTAAGAACAGCATCTTTGGAAGAGAAAAGAGATGACTTAACCCCCACATCACTTCCCCCTCACCCCAGATTTGATCCGTTTTCCCATTGCAGGCTTATGCCTTCAACCTAGGTGCATAATGTAAGTAATAACACAAAACTAACGATGCTGCACTCCATCTTTAAGCTGTTTGAAATGTCAAAGAATGAAAGAGAAGACAGTGGTCAAATATGTTTTTTTTTTCACTTGAGTCGAATCAGGTTTTTATATTATAAATGAAAACTAATTTCAAAATAGTAAATGTCTACTTTCTTTTCTTTTCTTTTCGACAGAGTTTCACTCTTGTTGCCCAGGCTGGAGTGCAATGGCACCATCTCGGCTCACCGCAACCTCCACCTTCCAGGTTCAAGCGATTCTCCTCCCTCAGCCTCCCAGGGAGCTGGGACTACAGGCGTAGCTGGGATTACAGGCATGCGCCACCATGCCCAACTAATTTTTGTATTTTCAGTAGAGATGGGGTTTCACCGTGTTGGCCAGGCTAGTCTCAAACTCCTGACCTCAGGTGATCCACCTGCCTCAGCCTCCCAAAGTGCTGGGATTACAGGCGTGAGCCACCATGCCCGGCCCTACCTTCCTTTAAATTAAATTTCTATTATTTCTCCCCAAAGGTGTCTACCTAGTAGATGTAAATAAAACGCAGTCAGAACTGGATTTTTCCAGTACAGTAGTGTAAAAATGCAGTTAGAAGTTTTCTTACCATAACTCCCTTGGCAGACCCTTCTGGTTGCGGGAGAAACACGGAAGGAGGGACTGAGAGAGAGAATCTTAAAAATGCCCCCCAGATGCTGATTTTGCAAACGAGAAAATAAAAGCAACCTGATGGTGCATTATTTCAGAAGTTAAGGAGGTGATGTGTGTTCTACTAGTTGGTATTAGGACACCTTAGAGGACGTGCTGAAAGGACCCAGGGATTTTTGTTTGTTTTTGTGAGATGGGCAAGTTGTTTGTAAGTATACTTTCTGTCTGTGCATCGGCTGCCGGAAGTTTTCTGATTCCATGGCTGGTCACCAGATAGACCAAGACAAAGGAGTCTATCATTACAAAAGCTTCCTGGGTTAGGGTGCTATAGTAGCCATTGTGTTTCCATAGCAACCTACGGATGGGTTTATCCAGGAAAGCACAGGGGCCCGCCCATGCATAGCTAGCAGAATGATGAACATGAGGATTGGACGAAAACAAGCATAGGGCAAGATAAACGTGTTGTAAAAAGAATGTGTGTTCTGTATTACAAATTCTATTCTAAAATCAGTGCTAAGTAAAAAGAAATAAATCAACAAAGTCCACAGAGGCCTTTGGTAAGTAATTATTTATTTGATCATCACATTAAAGAATAGAAATCTAATGTCTTGGGGAGTCTCATTAGCTTAGCTTGAGACAGAAAAAGGAATAAATCAGGCTGGGTGAACAGATTTGCTCAGGATGCTCTGGGGGAGATAACGTTACATAATTTGAACCAAATGAGTTTGTTCTTTTGGGTGTTTTTAAGTTCCTCTTCATCCATGAAGCCTCCCCGGACTAGGTAGAGAAAATGGAAGTTTTAAAAACTTATTATCCGTCCTTTCTCTGGCCTGTCCAAGAGGTTTATTTTCAGTTCATTATATTAGAAAATAACATTTTGAATGAGAAAACAAAAAGTCAACAATTTTTAAACAAGTGATAAATGGACATCAACCTGTATATTGATGTCCACAGTGTATGTCTCCTCAGAATCACGAACTCCTAAGAGCAGGAAGGTACTAGGGGTGAGAATGGTACAAAGAAAAAGAAAAATGAAGGTCTTTAAATTACCTCAATGGATGTATTTAACCCCTTGGAGAAAGTCGCTATAGCAGTGGTGCCCTCCAGCCAGCTCCTGCCAGCTGCCATTGCTACATTCCTACCCCAGTGTTGCTCCAGGGACTTTTTATCTCTTGGGTTGCTGTCTATTAATCCTAATAAAGATGAGAATAACTAATAATCACAAACATTTTGACAAACTCACCACAGATCCACAGATTACAAAGCGTTTTCACATCTGCTGATTAAAAGCAGGTATTACTACTGTGCCTGCATTTTGTAAAAACTGAGTGTTGGGAAAAATCACAAAAATGTTTGGAGGTCAAACAGCTAGTAAGTGGGTGTTCTGGTCCTCTAATCCAGGTCTTCTGACAATAAATCCCAGGTAATAACAGCTAGAAGGTCTTATCCCTTCCGGAAGTACTTTCAGTTTACTGGGAAAATTTAATAAAAAACCTAAAAAGCCTTTAAAAATTAAATAATAACTCTCGAATGCTGAAATTTTGGATAATTTTAGGTCGCTGCTAGAGTGTTTTGTCTGAAATCATATAAGTATCCGGTCCACATGGATTCTCCATGATAGACTCCCATAGGAAAGATAGGCTGCTAGAAGGCATGGGAAGCTGGTTCATCTGGGAACTCATCTCACGACATCCCAAGTCCATGTTTTGCTGTTAATCATGAAGTACAACGTTCTTATTAAGGGTGCCACAAATACGTATTTGCTACGTCTCTTTGTATAACCAGCTGAGGAAAAGTCCTAATAGATTCTCTATTACAGACCACTTTAATTACTATCTACATGATATATTGCCTTTCCAGACATATTAATTAAGGAAATAACTCTCCTTTTTCCTTTATCATGACCTAAACCTCATGACTACACTGAACAGCTTTCCATGCATATGTCTTTATCAAGCCTGAAGAAAGAAATGGTAGAAATGAGCAAAAAAGATCACAAAGAGGGAGAAACAACTCTGGAGGGAAGTCAGCATTCCTGGGTTCCAGGCCTGGCTCTGTTTGCAACCAACTGTGTGATCTTGGAGAAGACACTTAATCTGCACCTGAGTTTCCAGATGTGGGCAACACTGGTTTTGGATCTTTTACAAGTATGCGACTCACAGGCTGCCAATAATGTATCAGTAACTAATCAGTCGGCCCAAACTATTTTCATTATTTTTCATTTTAATGAATATTTGTCCTTTAAACATATGTGTGTCTCAGAGTGCCCAGAGGAAATATTAACTAATTCTCTAAAAAGGTTATGATCTGAAGAATGCAAAGAACAGAGAATGTGCGTATGTCCTCGAAGTAAGGTGGTTTTCTATTATGTACACACACACCATCATGGAAGACTTTCATGGGTAATGGAGTCAGTTTGTGCACTCACTGATTTTTCAGTATGTGTCTAGATGTTAATTATTGAAAAAAATTGATCTTTCTTATTATCACTATATATTTTTGAGACGGAGTTTCGCTCTTGTTCCACAGGCTGGAGTGCAGTGGTGCAATCTCGGCTCACTGCAACCTTTGCCTCCCGGGTTCAGGCGATTTTCCTGCCTCAGCCTCCCAAGCAGCTGTGATTACAGGCACATGCCACCAGGCCAGGCCTGGCTAATTTTTGAATTTTTAGTAGAGACGGGGTTTCATCATATGGGTCAACCTGGTCTTGAACTCCTGACCCAAGGTGATCTGCCCGCCTCAGCCTCCCAGAGTGCTGGGATTACAGACATGAGCCACTGTGCCCAGCCCAGTATTTTGTTTTTTAATGTGAGGGCACCACATGTTATCAAGGTATTTGCTATCTGATCATTTTGGGGGCAGTGGAAAGAACAGGCAAGAAAAGGAAAGGAAAGAAGAGGAGAAGGGTAGAAAAATCCTTAAAAATATTTTGGTGAGGAAAATGTTTGCTGAGTATCTACTTACAACTAGGCAATTTCCACAATGAGGATTCAAAAGAATATGTTGTATCAAGACTCTCTTGGCCAGGCATGGTGGCTCACGCCTGTAATCTCAGCATTTTGGGAGGTCTAGGTGGGACAATCACTTGAGGTCAGGAGTTCAATCGCGACCAGCCTGTGCAACACAGTGAAATCCCGTCTCTACCAAAAATACAAAAATTAGCTGGGTGTGGTGGCAGGTGCCTGTAACCCCAGCTACTTGGGAGGCTGAGGCAGGAGAATCGCTTGAACCTGGGAGGTGGAGTTTGCAGTGAGTGGAGATTGCACCACTCCACTCCAGCCTGGACAACAGAGTGAGACTCTGACTCAAAAAAAAAAAGAACTCTCAAAATATTCTAATATTCTAAGATTCTAAGTCCAAAAAGAAAGATACAATAGAACTATTTATTTGTCTATACATTAAACTTCTGGTAATTTCAACTATGTTATACCCAGTTATAAATTAAAAAGAGATCAAAATAAAACTCAGAGCCTATTTCCTTTTCCTTTATATAGAAATCTTTCAAGCTCAGAGACTAGACTTTTGAACTAATGTAAACTTCGTGAGGCTTCATGAGACCATTTCTTTCATAGTTCCAGCACTTAACTCAAAACCTAGTTTATGGAATGGATTCAGTAAATATTTGTTAATGAAGCCAAGTGGATTAGATAAACAAAATGTAGTATAACCATGCAGCAGAATCCTATCAGGCCATAAAAAGAAATGAAGTGCTGATACATTCTACACATGGCTAAAACTTGAAACCATTATACTAATTGACATACGTCACAATAGGCCACAAATTGTATAATTCTATTTATACGAAATGTTCAGAATACGAAAATCCTCAGAGACAGAAAGTAAATTAATAACTGGCATGGACAGGAGAACAGGGAGTGACTCCTAAGACTATAAGATTTCTTTGGTGGAGGATGAAAATTTTCTGAGTGTGGTGATGGTTGCACAGCTCTGTAAATATACTAAAAATCACCAAATTGTACACATTACAAAGTTGAATTTTAAGTTATGTAAATTTTGTGTCAATAAAGCAGTTATTTTATACAAGATAAAAAAATAAAGATTAGTTAATGAATGAGGAGATTAGAAGCAGTATTCAGTAGCTGGGGTTGTTGAAGACTGGTACAAAAAATTAGGAGAACTGATGGCTGACACCCTGGAATCCAAAGAAAGAGTGAGAAAAATCATAAAACCCAGACACAAAGGAAAAAACAGTCCTACATACTTTACTGACTCTGAGGGATTATAGCACAGATACAAAAACAATTGGCATTAGCAAATGTCCCTGAGTCATTAAGAAAATATTGAACTTTGTTCAATATATGTCATTTAATAAAACTCAGGGAGGGAGCTGTACAAGGCACTCTTAAGATATTTTTATTGGACAGGATTAAAATATCATTCTGAGAACCCTTAGTCCCCTCATATGCTAGATTTCCTTTTCAAAACATAATCTTGATGATATAATAATATGTAACTTAAACCTCCCCTCCCTTCAAAACATCCTTGGTTCTACTCAAGGACCTCTAATTCCATAGTATCTTTTGTAGACACAGAAAGTATGCGTTTTCTTTGTCTTTGTGATGTATTACACCTCTCAGTGCAGAATTTTAATATATTCCACATATCATATCTTCCTGTTTCGGTTACAAAACAGTACAGAATTGGATCAGCAACACAATTTAAACTTGTTAATGCAACCGTGATTCTATACATTGTGTAAGTTTGCTTCCCAGACTTGCTGTGGTCTTTGAAGTACACATCATGCTCTAAAATGCAGCGAATCAGCAACATCACATGAAAGGGAGTAAAGCATAAGACAAAAGTAACTGTGATGCTGACCAGTAGTTTTATGATTCTCTTCTTCTCCTTGTTTTCCGTGGCTTTATTGTGCCGCACAGCTTGGTAGACTTTCCGGTTGCAGATCAGGATGGTGACCAAGGGTACTGCATAGCCTGTACACGTCCTGAACAAGTTGAGGTTGATTTGCCATTTCTCTAAAGGGTATCTGTCATAGCATAAAGTAAAATTAGATTTTTTGTCATCGCAATATTCAACAACTGTTTCATCTTCCCACAACATGACAGCATTGAAGATGGTTTCCAATGTCCAGATGGACAGGCTGACCATGAGTGCAAATTTTCTTGTCCTTAGGAAGAAAAACTTCAAAGGGTAGACAACAGCCAAATACCTATCAATGGCAATGCAGGTGAGGAATGCTGTGCTGCTGTAAAAATTCATGTACATGAGAAAAGCACTCCCTTTGCACAAGGCAGGAGAGAAAGTCCAGTTGTCCTTATTCCAAGTATAATCAATCCATAAAGGGAGAGTTAATGCATAGAGCAAATCTGATAGTGACAAACTGAAGAGGTAAATTCCTAGTTCACTTTCCTTCTTTGCTTGCAGGAAAGACACACACAGAGATCCAATATTGGCCGGAATGCTGACTATAATCACAAAGATGTAAACAATGGGAAACAAATAGTGATCCAGGTCATGCTGTTCTTCAATACATGTGCTGTTCATTTTTTTTTAAGGTAGCAATTATATTAGTTCTTAGAAAGTAAACAGAAAAGTCTTGTCTCGTTGTAGTTCGTTTTGAACATCGAATTCTCTTTTACTGAGAATTCTTTTCCAATTTTTCTTTGTTGTCTAAAGTTCTAATTAATTCATCGATGCTTTTAAAGGGTGGACGTAGATCAATTTTTACACAGATATCAGCAGTTGGAAGTCAAAATCCAGGCTCCTCGCAGTTGGCTAAAGAGGTCAATTGAATTTAATAAACAGAAGTCCGTGTGTTCATTATCACAGAATGCTGACAAGCAGCCCACAAGGATCAACTGAGGCATTTGTAAGTGTACGTGGAGAGTTGTCCGCAATTTGTTTTTCTTCATAAATCTCACAGTAGATTGGTGCAAACATAATATACAAGGCTTTGTTTTCACAGAGATTGGTATTTCCTTTTAAAATTCCTTCTTTCTGTAATGAAAGATGAATTAAAATTGTTTAGATGTTTAAGATACATAAGTTCATTACAATCATGATTTTGAAGCGCCGGGCGCGGCGGATCACGAGGTCAGGAGATCGAGACCATCCTGGCTAACAGGGTGAAACCCTGTCTCTACTAAAAATACAAAAAACTAGCCGGGTGAGGTGGCGGCGCCTGTAGTCCCAGCTACTCGGGAGGCTGAGGCAGGAGAATGGCGTAAACCCGGGAGGTGGAGCTTGCAGTGAGCTGAGATCTGGCCACTGCACTCCAGCTCAGGCGACAGAGCCAGACTCCGTCTCAAAAAAAAAAAAAAAAAAAAAAATCATGATTTTGAAATAGTCCCTTTTTGTTTCATTTATTGAAGATATTGAAAATGCATTAAGTTACAGTGAAGGTGTTTAAAATGGGAAGATTATCTTAGTGACTTCAGTAAATAAAGTCAAGCCAAGATATTTTACTTATTTCAAATAAGAATTACCTGAGGCATGCTAGATTAGAGTGAATTATGTTTCTCAATGGACATAACCCAATAACACAAAACTCAGGTTAAAAAGTCATTTTAGCAGCTAAAGATAAAAAAAATCTGTTATTGACACTTCTCAAAAGAAGACATTCATACAGCCAATAGACACATGAAAAAATGTTCATCATCACTCGCCATCAGAGAAATGCAAATCAAAACCACAATGACATACCATCTCACACCAGTTACAATGGCAATCATTTAAAAATCAGGAAACACCAGGTGCTGGAGAGGATGTGGAGAAATAGGAACATTTTTACACTGTTGGTGGGACTGTAAACTAGTTCAACCATTGTAGAAAACAGTGTGGTGATTCCTCAAGGATCTAGAACTAGAAATACCATTTGACCCAGCCATCCCATTACTGGGGATATACCCAAAGGATTATAAGTCATGCTGCTATAAAGACACATGCACATGTATGTTTATTGTGGCACTATTCACAATAGCAAAGACTTGGAATCAACCCAAATGTCCATCAGTGACAGACTGGATTAAAAAAATGTGGCACATACACACCATGGAATACTATGCAGCCATAAAAAAGGATGAGTTTGTGTCCTTTGTAGGGACATGGATGCAGCTTGAAACCATCATTCTCAGCAAACTATCGCAAGAACAGAAAACCAAATACCGCATGTTCTCACTCATAGGTGGGAATTGAACAATGAGATCACTTGGACACAGGAAGGGCAGCATCACACACCGGGTCCTATTGTGGGGAGGGGGTAGTGGGGATGGATAGCATTAGGAGAGATACCTAATGTAAATGACGAGTTAATGGGTGCAGCACACCAACGTGGCACATGTATACATATGTAACAAACCTGCATGTTGTGCACATGTACCCTAGAACTTAAAGTATAATAAAAGAAAAAAAAATCTGTTATTTGTCTGTGATTGATAAATACTTTTGCATGTATGATCAACTGTATGGTTATATGATTTCAAATTTCTAATTTCATATGCAATCTAGGTGTATGGCATTTTCAAAACTCACCTTATTATCCAAAGAAATACTATAATAGAAATACAATAAAGTTTTAGAATTTTAAAATGTAGCAGTTTGTTAAATCTTAGCATATAATTAGACAATCCTACTTCTGTTTTCTTTTTGTTTCCTCTGTAGACTAACTCACTTTATTTTTCTTATACTTTTATAAATGAGAGGACAGAATGTTCACAATTCTGGGTAAAATCTTAGAATCATTAATTTCCATCTTTATATCTGATGGTTTATTAGGTTAGTGTCTTTTTTAAAGCTCTGATGTTATAGATTCACATAAAAGTAAAGGTTCTATCCTTCTCTCCATACTGGAGTAGAGAAATATTTTGTCTATATCCCTTTGCTGCTGAGGCTTACTGGTGGCTTAGATTATTCACCTGGTGAATACCTTCACAGAAAGCTTTGTAGAAACACTATTCAGGGTACTACAATCACTCCGTCTCAACCGTTGATTAATCCTGAGCACAAAAAGACCTGCCATCACAAGTCACAAGAATCCTACTAGCAGAGTAAACCATATGGGAGAATATATCATATTTCACTCTTAAGCAGAGAACTAAAACTCCTGAAACCTTTTAGCTTTATCAACCTGAAAAACAGGAATAAAATGTGAAAAACAGCCTTTTAAATAAATAGGGAAGCTTCCAAAGGGGGGAAAAATTCATGATGGAAGAAAGAAGGTGGGAGCTGCTATCAGGGAGGTGAGTGAGCATTGGAGCTCTGGATGGCCTGAAGGCATATAAATCACCAGGGATCCAATCACTAGGGATCAGAGAAACTAGAGACAAAGCTTGGGCCTATGCAGGTAAGAAGGGGTCCTTGACCATCCCAAACACATGGGATCCAGGAACCTCTGCTGTCAGGGAAAGGGTGAACTGGAAAATAAACAAAATAACAAATTCCACAGAGATTTGCAGACAGTAGAGAAAAGATGGCAATTTCCCTGCCTCTGCTTGGTTTCTGTGAGGAGTTACAATAAAAAATTCTACCCTAAGTAGTTGTAGCCTGTGGGGTCCTCACTTGGAAACTGGGTCTGGGTCTACATTATTAGTTTGGTCCTGCAAACTTCAGGCCAAACTACATGTTCAACTTCATTAGTCATCAGAGGAATTCAAACTAAAATTAAAATGATATATCATTACACACCCAACAGAATAAATAAAATGAAAATAAGACAAAATATCAAGTGTTAGGGAGGAAATAGAACGCCTTGACTCATATGCTGTTGATTAAAAAATCATTTGGCACTTATGCACACCATATGATCCAGCATTTCCACCTCTAGGTATGTGGTCAACATAAATGCATACATATGTTAACCAAAAGACAGGTACGAGAATTAGAATATTCACAGTAACACTACTTGTAATATCCCCTAAATAGAATGCCCATTAGCAGTATAATAGATGAGTAAATTGGGATATAGTAACACCGTTGAAATCTACACCTCAATGAATAAATTATTGCTACATGCAATCACATGGTTGAAAATCACAAATATAATGCTGAGTGATAAAAAATGACACAAAACAGTATGCGTTACCTGATACAAACCAGGCTAAGTTAATCTATGCTGTTAGGAGTCTGGGTAGTGGCTATCTTTGGGGAAAGGCTGGGTGCTGCTGGAAGAGGGCATGAGGAGGACTTCTGAGATTTGGTAATGTTCTATTTCTTGATAGGGGTGGCTGGTTCCATGAGCATGTTCAGTTTGTAGAAATGCATCAAGTTGTACACTTAGGATATGTGCATTTTGCTGCATGTGTATTGTATTGCAATGAAAACATTAAAGAGTGGAATCGAAAGGCTGTGTGAGATGGCATGTAGAGCATCTTGACAAACAAACATCTGTTTTACCTGCAGATGGAACATACGTGCCTTCCTAAGAAATTTGATTTTATTTATATCCTCATATATAAAATGTAATTGAGAGAAACAAAACAATAAATAAATAATTTACATAATTATGAAAATACATTCACCAAAAATAAAGGTTAACTATATATGAAAAAACAAATTCTAGGCTCCTGGAAGAAGTAGACACAGATCCCCCCTTGAACAAGTCCTCTTTAACTCAGGCCTCAAAGAATCCTACAGATAAGAGTTCCAACAAATATGACCTTATTCACACACACACACACACACACACAGAAATAAGCAACTACGTGTGAGATTGAGCAGAAACAGCAAAGTAAACCAAATCCACAAAATTTTAGAGATAAAATTAATATAACACAAAATAAGTATGTTTAATAAGTAGGGAAGTATGTTAAATAAATAGGGAAGCTTCCAAAGGGGGAAAAATTCATGATGGAAGAAAGGAGGTGGGAGCTGCTATCAGGGAGGTGAGTGAGCGTTGGAGCTCTGCATGGCCTGAAGGCGTATGAAGGAACTCACTAGGGATCAGAGAAACTAGAGACTAGGTTTAAAGAAACAAAATAAGGGATTTAAAAACATGAGTAAGGAGGAAGAGATTATTAAAAAATGACATGCCATATTTTTAGAAAGACTGAAAAAGACTTTCTAAAAATAAAAAATACAATAATTTAAATTTAAAACTCAACACAGGGACTAACCAACTGATTAGATCCAGCTGAAGAGAAAATCAGTATTTTGCAGGATAGAGATAAAGAAGTAACACAAAATTATCAGCATGTTAAGGACAGGGGAAAACATAAAAGAGATATGGAGAAAAGGTGAAAAGGGTAGCATATACACAATTGGAATTCCATAAAGATTGAAAAGAGAGAATGTTGAAAAGGCAATATTCACAAAGATGATGAGCTTTCTAGAACTGATGAAGGAATCCTGAGGATGGATGAAGAATCCTCATATATCTTCAATCCTCATGGAATCCACAGATTAATGAAGCTTAGAAAATCTCAAATAGCATTAAAAACACAAAAATGGAAACCTATACTGAGACACATCGCAATAAAATTGCAGTTCGCCAAAGACTAAGGAAAAAAGAGCCAGAGAGGAAAGATGGACTACCTATGAAGGATGGAATTGAGATGGACAAAGGACTTCTCAACCGCGATAATAGACAGCGGAAGATTAAAAGTTCCAAATTGCTAAGAAAATATATGTCATCCTATAATTATATACTCAACAGAACTAAATTTCAAGGACCAGAGGAAGAATTAGGACATTTTCAGATAAACTACCACTGAGAATATTTACATCCAAAATCCCCACTAAAGAAACTTCTAAAGGATATAATTGAAGTAGGAAAAGGACACTAGAGTAACGTCTGAGATGCAGGAAGGATTGAATCGGTCCCCCGCGGATGCACACACAACACGTCCAACACTAGGCTCGTGTGTCTTGGGGAGAACACCAGGACCATGAAAACATCCTCCCTTAAGACCAGGACCGAGAAAGTCGGGTAATGGGCAGTGTGTACCTCTTCCTCCTTTGTCTGTGTTACTCAATAAATAGGCATCATTTTCTTTAAAAATGGGATGATAGATTAAATGAAAAAAATGATTTTTAGAAAAGTTTATAAGGTTTTCAATGGAATACATTTCTCTAGCTGTAAAAGCATTTCCTGCCTTGACTTAACCACAAGACAGGATGGGTTGATGAAGCAGACAGAGGCCCTCTTCTCTGTAGTGACGCAGAGGCAGTACAGGCTTGTGGTTATGAGCGTGGGCTCTGGAGACAATTCAAATGCCTCTCAAAAGCACTCTGGGCCCATTTGTGTTTCTTCACCTCTTTAAGTTCCCGTTTTCACATGCGTAAGTTAGTACCCAGTTTCTAAGATTGTTGTGAGGGTTAAATGAAATGACATATGAAGCAAAGTTCCTAGCACATGGGAAGCATTCACTGTAGGTTAGCTGGTAATATTGCTTTAATGACATTGGTAGTGTGCTCCAATCTTTGTGCTGTCCCCTACATTTCCTGAAAAGAAATAATCCTGAGCCATCTAGCCAGAGCATAGCAGAAAAGCTGGAGGTGCTCAGAGTGTAATTTGTATGGTAACGTATAATACCACGTATAATACCAAGCTCTGCAGATAATAGTTGTTCATTTAATTTGGGTGGATCTGAGATTTTCATGGAATACTGCATATAATTCCTATTACAGTATTCATACATCTTTTCAGATCTTATTTTGGCTCCTTTAATCAAATTTTGAGAAAATTGTTTTTAGAACCAGAACTGAGAAATTTTGGTGAGTTTTTCATTTTTAAATTTTTACCAGATGTCAAAAAAGACAATCTACAGTATATTAAAGTGTATCTATTCTTGAACAGCTTATAGTACAAATCATTGATGATGATGATCAAAAGTAAAATATTTTCCTACAGTGTTATAGAAAATGCTTGCTTTCATTTATCAGTTTAATAGTTATTTATCAAGACTCTACTATATATTTCAGGCACTGTGGTAGTCACTTATTAACTAATAATTATTACTTGACATTTATTAATACTGGAAATATTCGTTCCTAACATCACATTTTTTTCTGATGGATATAAAAAATATTTACTGGACCATTGTACAGATGAGGGATTGGTGCCAGATAGCTCTAAAGCCAGGAGGTGGTGGTCGGCTTCTTCCTAAATACTGAATCGAGTTTGCCAAAGCACTCTTTCCTGAAAAGAAAATAAAGTATGAACAACCCCCTTTTTCTATATCTATAGTTTTACCTAATTAGTTCTAAATTTAAAGTTTGGCCCTTTACCACTGCTTAAAGTAGAGGAAACCCTGTGTCTTCCTAATTTCTTTCTCTCTTATAATAATTTGCATCACTACATTTATACAGCCTAAACCAGGTAGAATGTTGCGAACATCGCTGACAATTATGCCAAAGCATGTTATCTATTTTAAAATCTTATTTTATTTTTTAATCTTACACTTACCCATGTTTCTTCGGGTGATGCGTCTGTTGACCGAGGAGCTTGATAAATCTGTGCCTGCATCAAGTCAAGAAGAGAAGCCAACACTGCTGAGGGGACAGGAAATTGCACTCATATTTCACCACAAACCAATGAGGAAGTAGCATCTCAATGAGAAGGACGTGCATTATCCAAGTTTGAAGCAAAAACTCTCTTAAATACTTTTAAAGATGTTTCTAGTTATTTTTTACCGTACTGTAATTTTTATAACTCACTTGTCTCATTGCATCTTAATTTCAAGTGTGTACAGATATAATATGCCCCTTACTTAATGGAATATATATTACATATTTTATTTCTTTATTCATTCATTAATTCAATCATTCATTCACTCACCATGCCAGCAGTATGCGAGGAGATGTATATGGACTGGTTATCAACCAAAAGGAGTTTTTTTTTTTTTTTACCTAGTAAAGGAGAAAGACAGGTTTAATAGTGATTGTAATGCAATGGCAAAATGAAGAAGTACTTCAAGAGGGGAACAGATAAAATAGAATGAGCCATTTGGATGCGTGACATAGGGGAGGATATTGTAGACAGATTCAGGGTGATGAAGTTCCTGGGAGAAAAACAGAAAAGGGAGAATTGAGGTTGAGGGGTTTAATGATGGCTGTTGTGCTGTTTAAGGCTGGGGTTAAGGTAGCCAACTTCATACAGTCTTTTTTTTTTGAGAGACTAATGGGATTGGATATATAGTATTTGATTGTAGAACTATTTTCTCCTTTGAGTCTCCTCTTGGAAACAGAGATGGCTAGGAGCAGTTGAACCAGCTAGCTGAGACAAATAATTTTATGAAACTTGAAAATTTTGAGAAAGATTTTTATTGTTATTACAAAAACTCTTGTACTTTAGCAAGTTAAAGTTAATGCCAAATCTATAAGCGGTTTAATATGAAGTGAAATTAGCTCCTATAACTTTCTTGCTATTGATATATTAAAAAGTCAGAAATATCACTTTTGAATCTTGCCCTCACAAACTTTTATTATAAATGAAGGGAAAATATTATTTAAAATAACATAATTGATTTGGGATGAAAATATTTAACCTAATTTTAAAGATGTAATCAGGACATTTTGAATCTGTGTTTGTAAAAGGACATTAAGGGTTGTTGGTGGTGGTGGTGGTGCTTTTTTTTTTCTTTTTTTCTCCTACCCAAGATGGAAAAGATGAGCCTGTATATAAGCAAGGCTTTTCATATTGAAGTTGATCAGGGTATATCAGGAATGTAAAGATTTTCAATACTTCCTTTGTAGGTCTTTCTTTAAGAATAATAAAACTAATACCTTACATTTATAAAGTACAGTAAAGTTTATAAAGTAATTTAGCATATAGTAAATCATAAATCAGAATGTTACTGAAATAATAAAATTTATAAAGTAAAAAATTAATAATAAGTGTCTTGAACTTTTACAAAAATGAAAGTAATGATTTCAGTTTACTCGAGACTCTAATTCAAAATTCTCATTTTTGCTTGGTTTTGTACATCTGCTTATCTGTGGTTTCTATACACGGGATATCTTTTTTTAAGTTCAGGGTACAAGGGCATTGTTACGTAGGTATTTCATTACTCTCATGATCTCTTATTTTATCTGAATAGACTATACTTCTGCTTTTAGGGAAAGGATATTTTTTCACGTCCATATCAAATATGCATGTGGTTTGCTTTTAAAAAAAAAAAAAAGGTTGTAGTTAAGAAACATAAGAAACACAAACTTTCATTTCTCCTGATTTAACAGGAGAAAAAGCTGGAGCTGAGCTATGCTAACACCTTGCCAACTCTACACAATAAGAAATTTACCAGCTTTTAAGAAATTTGCTTCTTAATATGGAAAATATGGCAATACTGTATTTTCAATGATAGGGCTATCTTTTATAATGAATGGTTACAAATTTTAAATCAATGAGTCACTGTGACATTTTAACAACGTAACGCGAGATAATAAGTAGTAGTAGATAATAAGTAGTAAGTAGTAGTAGATAATAAGTAGTAAGTAGTAGTAGATAATAAGACAATAAGTAGTTATTCAGAACACTGCCTTAAAGGGGTTGGCATTTCTGACCAGTCCATTATTTGGTCTTCTTGTGGTCACAAACTGGGGACCCAACACTGGCCAGTTGGGCTACTCATCGTGTAATGGGGAGGAGATTGTGGATCCAATTCTCCATGGGGCAGACAGTGCAAGAGTGTGTTCTGCTGATGAAGGCGTCCTTTGTGAGACCACACTATCTGCTAGGTGTAGTTTCACTAGTTAAAGCAGCAACTAAATATGGCAAGGTAAGATTTTAAAATAATGCTATATTTTCCCAGCCACATTTCTTTTCACTCTAGCCCTACCCTGACACTATCAGTGAACCATTTTGCATTTATTGCCTCGAGGAAATTTCTGGCACAAGCAGGGGAAAAAAAAGAAGACAATGTGAGTTTTGAGTTTCAAAAGATTTAGGGAACTCAAGGCCATGGAAAAGACTGAGGCACAGACACTACGCTTGGGATAATATGTGTTGAAATAAAGTAAAACTTCCCAGCCCCCAAAACTGAAAAAGATTGTCCTGCTTGGTGGGGGTTGAGTTTACCGTTGTGAGAGAGGAAGTATGTTCAAGAGCTTAGATGTGGTCAGTGCTTGAGAAAGGGGCCCTGCATCTTGATTGCTGTCCTCACTTCCAAGCAAGCCCTGAGGTAGGGGTGGGTGACAAACACCCTAGATGAGTTGTGTGATCTGGGGAGGAGTGAACCTGTTCCTCATTTCCAAGGAGAGACTCAGGAGTATGTACCTGAGAGACCTCACTGTTGTAGTTGGGTATGGTTCGTTTGCCTTTACAAAGCTGGTGTTGATTTGATTCCCAGTGTGGCAGCAGTGGGAGGTGGGGCCCAGTGGGAGATGTTTGGGCAATGGGGGTAGATCCCTCCTTAATGGCTTGGTGCTGTTCTGAAGTAGTGAGTGAGTTCTCTCTCTGGATTAGTTATCTCAGGAATAGATTAGTTCTCGACAGAGTGGGCTGTTGTAAGTGAAGGGGTGGCCTGCCCCTCCACACCTGTGGGCGTTTCTCGTTAGGTGGAACAAGAGACTTGAGAAAGAAATGAGACACAGAGACAAAGTATAGAGAAAGAAAAAGTGGGCCCAGGGGACCGGCGCTCAGCATACAGAGGACCCACGCTGGCACTGGTCTCTGAGTTCCCTTAGTATTTATTGATAATTATCTTTACCAAAAGGGAAGTAGCAGGATAATAGGATCATCGTAGGTCAGCAGTAAGACAGATGAATAAAGATCTCTGTGACACAAGTTTAAGGAAAAGTGCTGTGCCTTGATATGCATATGCAAACATCTCCATAAACCTTTTTAGTGCATAAAGAGCAGCATTGTGCTAGCAAGTCCCACCTTTCGCCCTAAGGCGGTTTTCTCCTTTCTCAGTAAACAGAACAAACAATCGGGTTTTACACCGAGATGTTCCATTGCCCAGGGATGGGTGGGAGACAGATGCTTTTCTCTATCTCAACTGCCAAGAGGCCTTCTTTCCTCTTATACTAGTCCTCCTCAGCACAGACCCTTCACGGGTGTCAGACTGGGGGACGATTAGGTCTTTCTCTTCCCACGAGGCCGTATTTCAGACTATCACATGGGGAGAAACCTTGGACAATACCTAGCTTTCCTAGGCAGAGGTCCCTGCGACCTTTGGCAGTGTACTGTCCCTGGGTACTTGAGATTAGGAGAATGGTGATGACTTTTCACAAGCATACTGCCTTCAGGCACTTGTTTAACAAAAAACACCCTGCACAGCCCAAAATCCTTTAAACCTTGAGCCACCACAGCACATGTCTCTTGCAAGGACAGGGTTGGGGGTAGGGTCACAGATTAACAGCATCTCAAAAACAGAACAAGATGGAGTCTCTTATGTCTACTTCTTTCTATATAGACATAGTAACAGGCTGATCTCTCTTTCTTTTCCCCACAGTAAGAGCCTGGATACCTCTCTGGCCCTCTCTGCATGTGTCCACTTTCCTTTGGACTTTCTCTGCCATGCTGTCTCACACCACATGCAAAAATTAACTCAAAATGGGTTAAGACTTAAATGTAAGACCTGAAACTGTAAAGCTGGTAGAAGAAATCATAGAAGAAAACTCCATGACATTGGTCTGGGCAATGAGGTTTTGGATATGGTCCCCAAAGCACAGGCAACAAAAGTGAAAATAGACAAATGGAATTACATTAAACTAAAAAGCTTCTGCATATCCAAAGAAACAGTCAACAGAGTAAAGAGACAACCTACAGAATGAGATAAAATATTTGCAAGTCACACATCTCAGGGGTTAATATCCAAAATAAATAAGGAACTCAGCTCAATAGCAAGAAAATAAATAACCTGATTAAAAATGGGCAAAGGAGCTGAATAGACATTTCTCAGAATACATATAAAAGGCCAACAGGTATATTAAAAAATGCTCAAAATCACTAATCATAAGGGAAATGCAAATTGAAAACATAATATCACCTCACACTTGTTAGAATTGCTGCTATCAAAAAGAGGAAAGAAGGCCGGGCGCGGTGGCTCAAGCCTGTAATCCCAGCACTTTGGGAGGCCGAGACGGGCGGATCACGAGGTCAGGAGATCGAGACCATCCTGGCTAACACAGTGAAACCCCGTCTCTACTAAAAATACAAAAAGTTAGCCGGGCGTGGTGGCGGCGCCTGTAGTTCCAGCTACTCGGGAGGCTGAGGCAGGAGAATGGCGGGAACCCGGGAGGCGGAGCTTGCAGTGAGCCGAGATCCAGCCACTGCACTCCAGCCTGGGTGACAGAGCGAGACTCCATCTCAAAAAAAAAAAAAATTTTAAAAAATAAAAAATTAAAAAAAATAAAAAAAAATAAAAAAAAAAGAGGAAAGAAGATGTTGTCAGGGATATAGAGAAAAGGGAACCCATGCACACTGTTGGTGAGAATGTAAATTAGTTTAGCCATTGTGGAAAACCTGCAGTTCCTCAAAAAATTAAAAATGGAACTACCATGTGATTCAGCAATCTCACTACGGGGTATATTTCTGTTGGAGATCATTGTAACAGATGTTTCAAAAATATTTTGAGTGGTGAGAACCTCTTATACAGTCATTTTCTTCATGCCTGGGGCCTGGAGCTAGGTGGATTCTAAAATTCTTTTCCTGGCAGGAGTGCAATAAAGTAGGTATTTGCAATCCAAGGAAGAGTAGAAATATCATAGGTAAAGCATAGGAGGACAATACAATTTCCTGGTATTCCTTTATTTGAGCAAATCTATGCTGTAACAATTACCAGCAAAAGGACTACAGGTGGTGAAGGCAATTTTTACAGTGGAGAAATGCAGACACAGAGACTGACACTTCTTTGCAATTATCACATCAGCTTTGGATCATAACCTGGTGTGTCCATCAGGGTTCCTTGCTGCAGGTAACAGAAACCATCTGTGGGTAACCTGAGAAGAAAATGAATGACTTAGAAAGAAAGAAATCAGGATACGGAACAAATTGATGCAGAAACTTCAGAATAAGACTTGTAAAATGGGTTAGAGTCAAAGGACCAAAAAGACAGCCAGGTCACTCTGCCTGAGCATTCAGGTGAGAATGGCACTGCTTGATCACGCTGCTTTAGGTATCTGAGGCCACCGCTGATGAAGCCTCTATGCAGCTGCCTCTTCTGGACTCTGATATGGCTCTTGTGGGATTTCTCAACTGTGCATACATCTAGTTACTCTTCCAAGGTCAAATTTGCAGGTTCAAGGAACTGATTGAGAAAGCCTGGTCGTTGTCAGACCCTGTACTTCTAGGGACAGTAAGAGAGAGGATCTAGTTCCTTTACTTCTGAAGGAGGCAGAATTCTCCTTCACACCAAGACTCTCACTATGAGGAATCAGCCACACACGACATGGATTTGGATGACTGTAGACAACAACCCAGCAAAAAGAAAAATTGAGACCAATAGAAAGACAGGAATAATCTGTTTTTGCAGAATTAATTGTGGGGAAAGCAGTAAACTCAAAAGTTATACTATAGTTACATAGGTATGTCATTTATGTTATTATTTATATAATAAGCACTCATATAACACATAGGATGTGTGGGTCACTCTTCTAAGTGCTATATAAATATTACCTTGTCCAATGTTCACATTAATGTATTGCCATCATTATCTCTATTTTATGGATGGGTAAACTGAAGCCCAAAGAAGTTATGTAACTTAACCAAAATTACACTGCTACAAAGCCATTGGAGAAAGATTTGAAGCCAGGCAACCTGGGGCTCCAGGGCCAATATTCTAACTACTATACTACATTGCTCTTTGCTATAGAAGTTTTTATTTGTAGTTATACTTAAGAAAATGTTCAGTAAGCAATTTATAATTTATTTCATTAGGTGGATTCTGTCCTCTGAATTATTTTCATTTTGTTTATATAAAATCCTGAATTAATAGAGCCTTATAACATATTTTAGAGAGAAGTCACTGAACAGGGCAGTGTAACTAATAGTTGCAATCAAGAAACATGTCCAGAGTTGAAAGACCAGACAAATGGCAAATGTTGAATATATACTGAAAGGAATATAAGTCATTCTCCCATAAAGACACATGCAAGTGGATGGTCATTTCAGCACTATTTGCAATAGCAAAGACATGGAATCAACCTAAATCTCCATCAATGGTCTATCAGTGAATAAAGAAAATGCGTTACATATACAACATGGAATACTCTGCAGCTATAAAAAAAAAAAAAAATGAGAAGCCGGGTGCTGTGGCTCATACCTGTAATCCCAGCACTTTGGGAAGCTGAGGCGGGCAGATCACAAGGTCAGGAGTTCGAGACCAGCCTGACCAACATGGTGAAACCCCGTCTCTATTAAAAATACAAAAATTAGCCAGGCGTGGTGGCACACACCTGTAATCCCAGCTACTCAGGAGGCTGAGTCAGGAGAATCGCTTGAACCTGGGAGGTGGAGATTGCAGTGAGCCGAGATTATACCACTGCACTCCAGCCTGGATGACAGAGCAAGACTCTGTCTCAAAAAAAAAAAAAAAAAAAAATAGAAAACTTAGATCACGTTCTTTGCAGTAACATGAATGGAGCTGGAGGTCATTACCCTAAGAAGACTAACACAGGAACAGAAAATCAAATACTACATATTCTCACAAGTCAGAGCTAAACATCGAGTACATAAGGACACAAACAACAACGAAACAACAGGCACTGGGGCTGACTTAAGGGTGGAGGGTGGGGGGCAGGGGAGGATCAAAAAACTACCGATCGAGTACTATGCTTATTACCTGGGTAATGAAATAATCTGTACATCAATCCTAGGACATACAATTTACCTTTGTAACAAACCTGCACATGTACCCTGAACCTAAAATAAAAGTTAAAAAATATAGCAGATGTTACAGGACAGTTCGAGAAAACACTCTACACTCTTATGTCCCAGGGGATTCCTACTTTAAGAACTCAATTATACTTGAAGGTCAAAGCTCTGGGCAATCCAATAAATATGCACATCAGGTCCTCTGATCACCCTGGGTTCTTAATGTACATTAGCTATGATTTGCCTTTAGTTCAATTCAACTAATATTTATTGAGTACTTAGCATAGTTTGGGCACTGTGCTTAAGATGTACAAATAAGAAATAAACCTGGCCTCTGCCCTAGAATTTCTGACAGCCTAATACCAAAAACATGGAATCAACCTAAATGCCCATCGATGGTAGACTGAAGGGGAGGTAGACTGATTTATAAAAGTAAAGCCTTTTCCTGAAGTGAGACAACAGACTACTATCATACTGTTTTATGACAGTCTTGGGGAAAGAAAAAAGAAAAAAAAAATCCAGACTGCTACTAGAGTTTATCAATACATTTTCATTAAAAGGCAAGATCTCTGATCCCTCTCAAGAGACTATTTGATTTTGGTCACATTATTTTATTTAGAAAAAGGAGAGATGTGGGGTGGCTGAGGTGTAGTTGTGATACTTAGAAACACTTGTTATTTAAGAGAAAAATCATCGTGTTTCCTTTGGTAGACCATTTACGAACACTAGAATGGTACAGAGGTCAGTGTGGCCCCTGAGCAACGATAACATGCAAAATCTTGAAGTGTTTCAGATTAAACAGAGAGACAGAAACACTGTCATTACTTTTTAAACTCATTTAAAATCTGAAAACTGGGACCTTCCTTTCTTACCGTCTTATCTCACTGACCCTGATCCACAGACGCAAGGGAAGCTAAGCATATGATCACTTGTGGGATAACTGTCATTTTTCCTTATCTCACATCGTGAGTACATTTGAGGGCTGTGCCCAGCACTCCAAGGATCTCTGTCAGCTTGTATTTATTGGCCTTTTATTAGAAACTTTCTTGCCTCATGTCTGGTCTCATGAATATAGACCAGAAATTAGAAACAAAAAATATTTATCTGGTAAGCAATTTCTTTGGTAACTGAACTAATAGGAACTATTGGGACTTCTGGGAGTGAGGCTACCTTTTCCCTTAGAGTTTGTTTCCTCTTTTGTAGATTTCACACATTGCTCAAATATTTGTGGCATGCATTCCAACTACAAGGTGCAACTGAGGGCGGAGAAAAGGGAAAACTTAGTTGGGCAGACAGCTAAAGTTGGTCTTCGGTAAAATTCTTTTAAACAGAACAACAGCCTGAAAAATCAAGCTACAGGCACAAATAGAGTGGCCTGGGGAAAACTCAGGCAACAGCTGCACTGATAAAGAAAGGAAGGCCCAGCATAGAAGCCTTTTGTTCTTTGGGTGATTAGCAGGTTCCCAGGAAAAAGTTTCTCCCCTTTTTCAGGCACATACATGGTGGGCTCTATGGGAACTTGCATGGGGGTGGAGAGGGTGCTTATCTAGAACCCAGAGTTACACAAAAAAGAGAAGCTGAACTTTATCCTTACCCAAGACATACCCACAGCTGCACAGATAAGGGGAGTTGCACAGATAGTTACACGAACAGCTACAGAGATGAGAGGAGTTTCTTATAAAAGCTTTTGGATTCAACTGTAATAGTGGCAACCCATCTGGGACCCCTCTCCGCTGCAGACAGCTTTCTTCTTTCATATAATAAACTCTCTCTTCAACATCACTCTGGTGTCCACACTCCTTAATTCTTTTGGTTGTGAGACAAGCTTGGATAACACCTCAGACAACGAGACCACTGACCACTGACCCGTTTGACAATGATGTGCTACAGGATGGTGTATGCTGGGTATTCATACATCATCATGCAACTTCCTTACTTTATGTGTAAGGTGGTTTCCTCTGTTATCACCTTGGTATTTCCCATCTAGTCACGGTATGACATGGGTCTTACGCGCTTGTTAAGAGCTGGTAAGAGAAGCTTAACATTCACTTGATCGAATGGTTACTATGGCTTGTATCCACAGGAGCTCCAGCTCATGCTTAATATATTGTGTTAGAACAAATGGATCAGAGTGAATTCTGTAACAGTAAATCCACAGAACTGGAAAATTACTGACTTGCATCATAAACTGGTTGCAGTGGGAAGGCAGAGAGTTCAGATTGGTGTTGTACTGGGGAAAGAAGAAACCAAAGAAAATAAGTGGTTCAGACACAGGGGACTATTTAACTGATCCAAGCCAGAAGACTACTGAGGGTGAAGGGAGCATTATCAATAATTACGTTCAGACAAAAGTTGTGACTGTCCTTAGTAAACCAGGATAGATGTAATTAAAAAGAAAGAACAAACATAGCTAATGTACATTCAGGGATATCAGAGGACCTGATGTACATATTTATTGGATTGCCCAGAGTTTTGACCTTCAAGTATAATTGAGTTCTTGAAACTTAGATTTAGGTTTGTGGTTAAGGGGCAAAACAATCAGATTCCAAACAGGGTTCTGCAGACAAATCCCACAGGTCCTAAAGTCTCTGGGTCTTTTCCTTGCCATTGTGGTATCTCAGGGGCTTGTGTAGGCAATGACAACCAGCTCCATACTTCTGCTAAGAGAAATTTGGGGATCAGAAAATCTTTCTCTGCAGCTCTTCAGAGTCTGTTTAATTTACTTCAATAACAAGGAAACCAGAAATCTCAGGACAGTGCTGGATGTGGCAGAAATTCCAGGGCAATTCACGACTTTCCTACCAATTTAGAGTTATCTGTCTGGAATCACTTCAACTGACAGGGGAAGATAGTTTATAAAATTGTAGGGGAGGCAAAATTTCACCTTCATCCCTGTAGGGTCCCAGCAGGGCCCTAGTATTAAATCGATTTAAGATATTTATGGACTGTCAGGAGAGAACCACACGAATTTGTTTATTTTAAATGGCACGGGGGGTCTCACTAAAAAAACAAAAACAAAACCTAAAGCAGTAGTTAAGAGTCAACTGCTTATAGAGTGAAATGGACAAAAACCAGTAAGCTGTGAAACATAAGGCGAAGGGGCTTGGGCTAGAGTAATTAACTGGGTAGAGAAGTGACTAGAAAGATAGCGATTAACAAATTTTGGGCCGGGCGCGGTGGCTCAAGCCTGTAATCCCAGCACTTTGGGAGGCCGAGACGGGCGGATCACGAGGTCAGGAGATCGAGACCATCCTGGCTAACACGGTGAAACCCTGTCTCTACTAAAAATACAAAAAACTAGCCGGGCGAGGTGGCGGGCGCCTGTAGTCCCAGCTACTCGGGAGGCTGAGGCAGGAGAATGGCGTAAACCCGGGAGGCGGAGCTTGCAGTGAGCGAAGATCCGGCCATTGCACTCCAGCCTGGGTGACAGAGCGAGACTCCGTCTCAAAAAAAAAAAAAAAAACAAATTTTGTTTGGACAGATTTCCCTCGACTTCAACTTTCTGTCCTTGAAGATAAGAATGCTATTTTATAGGGAAGACATCTTTCACATGGGAATTTCATCTCCTCCTTTTAAGACACATAATATCCATGAGAGTGATCTTGCACCTGCTGTTTTTAAGCGCCTTTAATTTAAAATAGTCAATATGCCACAGCAGCATATTTTGAGGTGGTATATTATTAACTCCTTCAAGGCTAAAAGCCTTGAATATGCCGGGGTAGTTTCCAGACTGGAGAACCTTCTCAGCTAACATTTGCCACTTGTGGAATGCATTCCATGTACTGAGTGCTTATTAACTTTTCTCTCAGTCCCTCACTGCTGCTCTTCTCGCCTCATCTCATATACGGGAAAGCTCAGGCTCCAAAAGCAAACTGATTCCACCAAGATAACAATGGAACTGGGACCTGGGGTCCAAGCCTGGTCCTCGCACAAGGTAGATACTCCCTGAGATGCTGGGGAAGAGCCATGGTAGGGCCACTCATTGCCCTCTTCCCTGGGCGGACCTTGGACATCCACCTTCCCTGCGTTAAAGTGCTCCACTAGGTGACGTCGGAAGAGAAGTACATGTGAAATCCCGCGGCTGACCACAGACAGGCGAGCAGTAAGAAAAAGCTCGCCGCTTCCTTCCTCAACCCTGCTCTGGCTGCGTCAGTGGCCCTTGATCCGCACTCAAAATGGCGGCGGCGGCGTCAGCGTCAGCGGCCTCCTGCCCGTACCTATCGTGGCGGCGACGGGACCCGCCTCCCTGGGCGCCGGAGTCATGTGACCCACACAATGGCTGAGTGGCTACTCTCGGCTTCCCGGCAACGCCGAGTGAAAGCCATGACGGCCGCCGCGGGTTCGGCGGGCCGCGCCGCGGTGCCCTTCCTGCTGTGTGCGCTGCTGGCGCCCGGCGGCGCGTACGTGCTCGACGACTCCGACGGGCTGGGCCGGGAGTTCGACGGCATCGGCGCGGTCAGCGGCGGCGGGGTGAGCGGCGAGCTGCGGGGATACGCGGGGGGCGACAAGAGCCCGCCCCGTGAGGCCCGCCCCACAAACCCCCGCGGCGTTGCCGTGCGTTTCGACCCGCTCCACCTTCGGCCGCGCTCTCCTAGGGTGCCCGTCAGCAGGCGGTTGGGGCGGGTGCGCTGCGGGGCTGGGGCGGCTGCTTTCTCGTTTAACACGAACCACAGAGGCAGTTAGGTTTGAACGAATGAGGATCCGGAGGTCCAGAGAGTAAAGTGACAGGTCTAAGCAGTGAAGAAGCCGGGGCTGGTCCTAGTCCCAGGCAATGGGGCCCAGGCTGTCTTCATCTCGGAGATGGCAGTCGGAGAGCGTCGCTCCAGAAAGGGCCAGGGAGTGCGGGAGCGTCCGTGTGCGAAAGAGAACGCCCCAGCGGGATACTTTGGCTGTGTCTCTTCCTTTTGGGGGAGTTGGTGGGTGGTGGAGTCGTAAGTCCCGGGCAGTTGTTAGCGCAGGGTAAGAATGGGCTTCTCCAGAGAGGGTAGCGCCGAATAGGATTTTGTTTGGAGGCAGGACTGGTGCCTCAAGGTGTCTTTAAAAGGAATATAAGCGAGCGGCCTGAAACTACCAGGTACTCCCTCTGGGCCCACGGGCTTCATGGTGGCCGACCTTTGGGTGAGAAGGTTTTTGTTTTTTGGTTTTTGTACCTGAAATTACATCTAGGGCTAATTCTTTTTGAAAATGTTAACGTTGAACTCGGGTTTTTGGGATTGAGTTGGATGGAGCTTGCATCCTTACATTCAACTCAGAACAAGCTTGAATGCCTGCTGCTAGGATGACCTGGTCGGTAGTCTGACCACATGATATAACCTGCTAGGGGAAATTTTTTTCCCTTGGAGTTAGCTGATCCTTTTTGATTTTATGTTTTTATTCCCTAATTTGCAGTCTCTCCAGCAGTGCTGATGTGTGTTTCAGGGGAAACCTGTGGGTCGATGAGCTAATGCATTTATTCTTTGCTACTACTATTCTCCTTTTTATGTTTTTGGTCTAAACCTGAAACAGCCAATATTTCATGAAATGGGGCCCCATCTTTTTTGTAGCTTTACTTGTGATACTAAATCTAGTGTAAGAGCTTACCCATTAGATTTATTAAGCCCAGTTTAAAATTACTAAGATGAGAAGAATCATTTCATAATTCAGAGTAGGAAACTCCTATCTAATCTGATAGAATATACAACAATTATTAGTATCCCTGTATAGTGCATTACTCCTCGTAGGAAGTCACTAAATAATGAAAATTCTTGCAACATTATATTTGCATACCACATTAAACTTCTTTGTGGAGTCCTTGGTCCCTAGCCCAAGTTGTGGCAGTAAGTGTTTAGAATGCTGTCATTTAATCTTTATGTCAGAGAGGGAAAGCAGTATGGTACAGTAAGTAGTTAAGAATGTAGGGCTAGGCGCCACTGCACTCCAGCCTGGGCGACAGAGCGAGACTCCGTGTCAAAAAAAAAAAAAGAAAAAAAAAAAAAAATGTAGGGCCAGGCGCGGTGGCTCACGCCTGTAATCCCAGCGCTTTGGGAGCCCGAGGGGGATGGATCACAAGGTCAGGAGATTAAGACTACCCTGGCTAACACGGTGAAAACCCATCTCTACTAAAAATACAAACAATTAGCCGGTCGCGGTGGCACGCGCCTGTCGTCCCCAGCTACTTGGGACTCTGAGGCAGGAGAATCGCTTGAACCCGGGAGGCAGAGGTTGCAGTGAGCCGAGATCGCACCATTGCACTCCAGCCTGGGCGACAGCGTGAGACTGCGTTCAAAAAACAAAACCAAACCAAACCCGAAAACCAAAACCAAACAAAACAGAAAGAAGATAGACTAAAGAGAAGATTGCCAAGAGTGTATGCTGGGTTCTGCCACTTCACTGTATGACCTTGGCAGGTTATCTATTATAAATCCTCTCTGTCTCACTTTCTGTTTTTGGGATACAGTTATGTACCCACATGGTAGGAGCATCGTGAGGATAGACCTGAAGTGCTTAGGATGATGTCTTTCACATTACTGATTTTGGTTAATAACCAGTTTCAGGGATTAGGGAGGAGGAAGTTATTTCAAGGCCACTGGATGATGAAATGTTCCCAGGGCTTTTTTTCCTGGGCCTGTAAACAGTTCCAGGCCTCATTCAGGCAGTGTGGTTGGTAATCCTATGGTTTGTTACTGCTTGATGGTGCATTTTAACATTTGGTTATATATGCTGTTGTGTTAGGTGTGGCTATAGGTTTGCAATGGCATGTTTTTGCCTAAAGCCGATACTTTCTCTGTTAAATGTGGGAGTGCATAGAAGGCAGAATAAACCCTAGACAACAAAGTGCACAGTTTTAATGGCATAGTGTAGGACAGGAAGCATTGTTTACCTAGTTCAAGGATATATTAGTGTGCCTATACAGTGTTCATTTAAAGATTGCCTATTTTGATATTGGAGCCCCTGCTAGGTTGTAAGCTCTTTGAGAAATACGTATTTAAAAAATTTCTATATATAACACTTGCCTTTATTGAGAACTTACTACGTGCCAGGTAATGTGCCAAGTCCTTTACATACATCTAATTTTAGTCTTACAACAGCTGAATGAGTAAGATAGCCCACTTTACAATAATTTGCCTATGATTACATAGCTTATTAATGATGAAATCAGGATAAAAACTCCATTTGACTTAAAGAGTCAAATGGAGTTGTTATGTTGCCTGTACCTGTGCAACAAAAGACCTATAAAATATTTCATAAGTGTTTATTGAATAACAAAGAATGGGCCGGGCGCGGTGGCTCAAGCCTGTAATCCCAGCACTTTGGGAGGCCGAGGCGGGTGGATCACGAGGTCAGGAGATCGAGACCATCCTGGCTAACATAGTGAAACCCCGTCTCTACTAAAAATACAAAAAACTAGCCGGGCGAGGTGGCGGGCGCCTGTAGTCCCAGCTACTCGGAGGCTGAGGCAGGAGAATGGCGTGAACCTGGGAGGTGGAGCTTGCAGTGAGCCGAGATCGCGCCACTGTACTCCAGCCTGGGTGACACAGCGCGAGACTCCGTCTCAAAAAAAAAACAAAAAAAAAAAAACAAAGATTGAGGATACGGACTTGAATAAGATTCAGTCCATGTCCTTAAGGAACTAAGAGCTGAGTCAGAAAAGTAAAGGAGTGATGAGGATGCAGGGTTCAAAGTGTTATAATAGAGATATGGATCTGGTGCCAAAGGAGCCCAAAGGAGAGGCACTTACATCAAGTCAGTGAGCAGGGTCAAAAGGCATCCTTCCTTGAAGAGGTGGAATTTAAGCTGAAAGGTGAATTGGAGTTGTCCAAGAGAGGATGTGGGGTGCATTCCAGGCATAAGAATAGAAAACATTGTTTGATACACCTAGATAGAAGGTGTGAGAGTGATAAGGGGTAAAGTATCAGGGTTGGGAACTGAATAATTAAGGGATTTGGGTGCAAAATTGAGCAATTTGAACTTTATCCTGAAAGCTTTTGGGGAAGGGAAGATCTTAGCACGTTTACACAGAAGAGTTTCACGATTACATTTGTGTTTTGGGAAGGTTGCTCTCGTAAGTAGCATGGGAGATAGAATAGAGGGAGAGGCAGAGGGGATGCCCTGAGACCACTTAGGCTTTTCTCATAAGTGAGGAAGGCCTAGGTAAGTCAGTGGGGTTGAAGAGTAGAGGAAGGATTTGAGAGCTATTAAGGATATCTTGGTGATTGAGGGTGCATGAGACGTTTGGACAAAAGGTGGCCCAAGTTTATGGTGGAGGCCAGTGTTCGTTACTGAGACAGCAAGCTCAGGAAAAGGAGCAGATAGGTGCAAAACTGCTATGTTTGGTTTGGGATATATTGAGGTAGATGAGAAGAGTGACTAGAGAGCAGCTCCATGGGTCTTTGCCTCACTGGTAGGGACTGGGGATGTTTTGGGTGTGAGAACAAGTAGATATGGGCACTACCAGAATGTCAGTGGTAGCATATGTGAGAATATAACATAGAAAGTTAAACCCCATAAAAGGGAAGTATTTTGTCCCTGTAATCATACACACACCTGGCAAAGTGTCAGCAGTTTGAACCTAGGACTGTCCGGTTTACAAGCCTGAGGATGTGCTACTATTTCGTGCCAAAAAACGGCCTCTTTTTGTTTATTTTTTGATTATATTGCCTGCCAAAGGATAGATTATAGGTCAATTATTGGTTTTGTGATTTCTTTTTTCAAATAGTTGTATGCCATGGTCCAGGCATGATCAGCTATTGGTCCCCGCACTGTCCACCCTTGTCTTTCCATGCATTCTGATGCCACTCTTGGGTTAAGTTTTCTTAGTACGGCCTGGTCTGGAGATTATTGCTAGTTATTCTTAATAGTAACAGGTAGAATTTATGAGGATGGGGAAAGTGGTGCTTCCTTTCAGCACTGCTGCTTGTGATGTTTTTCTGGAAGATGTTAAGGGGAAAAATTTCCTGACATTCATCCCTCTCATCTTAGCCCTGAGATACTGTTGCCAGTTGGTCTCAAGATAGAAAACCTGAATTTCAAGATAAGTTTGTGATCATGAGGTTAGCAAGCTTACCTTCCAGTTAACCCTCATCCCAAAAGAAGAGAACCTTTTAGCTGTTGGACAAACAGCAGCCCTGCTTGCCCAGTGATTGGCACAGAAAGGGCAGATAAGCAACTTGTGAGGTGCTTTTCCACAGCCTGACCTTGCCTGAGGCTAAATATGTGTATACCAGGTGGTGTGCATGAACACTGTAGACCAATATTCATGATTGGATTTCTTTTATTCATACTTTCAAAAACTTATTTTTTTAGGCAACCTCCCGACTTCTAGTAAATTACCCAGAGCCCTATCGTTCTCAGATATTGGATTATCTCTTTAAGGTAATGAAAAAATAATTATTTCTTGATACTTGTGATATTTTAGAAACTGTAGGGTGAATTTTACCTATAATTTATTAGCCTCAAAATTCTGGTTTTTGAAAAAATGGCGCATTACTTTTGGAATAAATTGCTATTTGAAGTTTTACTTTTGTTTTTGCGTCTGTAAAACCTAAGGCAGTAATTAGTAATTGTCTTGAAGCATCATACAATACAGCACTATGTTAATACTGTTAATTCTTTTCACAGCCGAATTTTGGTGCCTCTTTGCATATTCTAAAAGTGGAAATAGGTGGTGATGGGCAGACAACAGGTAGGAGAATTTGGGAGACAGGATTTCTCCCGTCAACATTTAAATCTATACCTCACCATATGGACTGTGATTTCAGAATATGTGTAAACAGTACCAACACTTTTGAGATTGATGGTTGCTTATTAGAGTGTTCCTCATTTTTAAACTGTAATTATTTTAAAATATTATATAGAATATGGCCCATCTGGCCGGGCACGGTGGCTCAAGCCTGTAATCCCAGCACTTTGGGAGGCTGAGACGGGCGGATCACGAGGTCAGCAGATCGAGACCATCCTGGCTAACACGGTGAAACCCCGTCTCTACTAAAAAATACAAAAAACTAGCCGGGCGAGGTGGCGGGCGCCTGTAGTCCCAGCTACTCGGGAGGCTGAGGCAGGAGAATGGCGTAAACCCGGGAGGCGGAGCTTGCAGTGAGCTGAGATCAGGCCACTGCACTCCAGCCTGGGCGACAGAGCCAGACGCCGTCTCAAAAAAAAAAAAAAAAAAAAAAAAAGAATATGGCCCATCTAAAACAACATTCAGACTTTAAATTGCTTATTTAGTTGAAGTAATCGGTAGTAAACAAATCCACAGTTTTCTAAAATCTATATATACAGGACAGAGCATAGGGACAGTTTTGAATTTTATTGAGAAGTTAGAAAGATTTTAATTTTATGTAGAGCATATAAAGTGTTATTAACTTAAAATATGTGGTAAAAATGTATGTAACCAGTGTTTCAGAGATACAGCTTTTTTTTCTTTTGAAAACAAAACTTTAATCACTAAATCTTCAGTCTTCATTGTCACTATTTTGATTGGCTTTGTGTAGTCCATGTTACCAATTGGCAGTTTATAGGCCTTTTGTTTTTCAGGAAGAAGAAAAAAATTCTCTCTATGATTAGATATAGCTTATTGTTTATAGATCAGATTCCATTATAATGAACTCTAGTGTATCTCCTGCCTACTTGTATTCCTGCTAGTGATTTGGAAGTAATTCTTTGTTGAACAGATATGTCTATGTGGTGGTATTAGTGTTTATGTTGAAATAAAAAGTACAAAGCAAAAACAAAAGAAACCCCCATAACAGAAACTTTCCCCAAGCTATTGCATTTTACTGTTAAAACCTTTTAGGCAGAATTGACAATGATGGGCTAATTTCACTTGCTGAAGCTAAATTAGAGGTAGAGATACATAAACAGGCAGTTCTTGTGAATTCTGAATGAATTACCTTTAAGAAGAAATGCGCAAGGGCCTCTCAGAAGGCCCAACTTAGCAGGGGCAGATATTTGTGAACTGTGGGAATATATGAGGACTTTAATAGCAGTTAACTTCCTCCGTGCTAAGATAATGTAACCTCTACTAACTGCAGATGTTAGTATAGAATTTTGTTATTCTTAGAGTGGATATGTATACTTATTCCTTTTTTTTTTTCCCCTCAAAACTCTTCCTATATCAAGACATATTATAGGCTAAAGGTGTGGGTTCTGAGAACAGGGCTCAGGAGCCCGGGGATTCATATCCAGCATTGATAAGCTGAAAGTTGAGGTAATGAGAACTTAAAGTTGGACATGGGGATTTGAAAACCACAGAGAGATCAAAAGCCCAGAAGAATGAATACTGGGAATTTTTAGTTATATGAGGTGATAATATTTCTCTCAGTACTGCTTATAATAGAAGGTTGTGGTTTTATTAAGACTTTTACAATGCTTAAGATAATGAAAAAAGGATGAAATAATGTGCTTTTCTCATCCATCCTTAAGTTGTATAAGATTACGATTTGCCCAACTTCAGGATTAGAACTGGAATACTGCTTTTGTGAAGTGGGTGTCGGGGGGGGGGGTGGGGAGTGAGATGGTCCTAGGGAGTACCATTCATGGATCATTACTTCGTTTTTGCTCTCCTCTATTCAGATGGCACTGAGCCCTCCCACATGCACTATGCACTAGATGAGAATTATTTTCGAGGATATGAGTGGTGGTTAATGAAGGAAGCTAAGAAGAGGAATCCCAATATTACACTCATTGGTAAGAAATGAAGTTTGCAATGCTTCTTCAGTCTCTTTTCCTTTAACTTTTAAATTCTGGATCATGTTGGTGGAATCTCTATTAGTACGGAAGTGCTCATAATGTCATTAATACTACCAGTATGCTACCAGCAGCAAAGCATGTGTCAGGGGTGATCCTTTCTTTGCCCTTGTATATTATGTTGAATCCTTATAATACCTGTGAAGTAAGGCATGATTCTTTCCATTTGGCAGGAAGAAGCAGTAGAGGCTTAGAAAGATTATGCCACTGACCTAAGGTCATAGACAGTTAGTAAATGGCAAAATCAGTTTTAGCACATAATTCCATATTTCTATGATGCTAAACTACTTTTCTTCACAAAATCTGTCATCAGTATTCGGAAAAGGGTAATACTATTCACAAATCTGTCATCAGTATTCGTAAAAGGGTAATACTATGCAGTAGTACACCTAACTAGTTACACAATTGTATGTTACATGTAGTAAACCCATTTTTAGAAAAGGTACATACAAAAGTGTTTTTTGTTTGTTTGTTTGTTTTTGAACTTCAATAATGTGCTGGTTACTGTTCTAGGGACTCAGGAAGCCAATCACATCCCCAATCCCTGCACCTGTGGAGCTTAGGTTCTATTGGAAGGATCATTGGCTAGTTGCTTCAATGGGACTATGTATATTTCACAGTTCTGTGAGAATGCGTACAGAGCCTGTGAAGTATTTCAAACATCAGAGTGATGGGATACTTTCATCACTTGAAATGAATTTGATTTTTTGAAACAGGCTTAAATTCAAACTAAGTTAAATGAAATTAATGATTCCTTCTAAAGGCCTGATTTCTAGTTATTTAAAAAATAATTTTCTCAGCAATCAAATTAAAGGATAAGAGCAATATTTTCTATGTTAAAAGAAATTAGGAGTAAGTATGTTCTTTATAAATGGGCTTTTGTAAGATTCCAGAAATGCTGTTTGCAGTAAAAGCATCACTGAATTTAGCAAATACCCGCTAGACTGCTTCCAAGGTCAGACCTCATTTAAATGTAGAAAATATGGCAGGGAAAACTATGTCCTAACAAAGACTTACACATGGTAGGCCTTCAGATTGCATTTAGCATTTCATTGTTTTCAAGAATTCTATTACTTTAATGTCACATTTCTTATGTAATACACTTGGGTGCTCCTCCTGAGTTTAGAAAATAAACATTTTGTCATTTTTATTTTTATTTTTTTCAGTGGTGAACTAGTTTGGTAATATATTTATTGCTGAGGAACTTAACTGTTGAGCGTATTTAAAATTAGTAGCAATTTAAATTTAGAATTATAATACGTACTTTTCTACTCTTCTCACTTTTTTACTTAAACATAATCAGGGTTATTGGAAGAATATGGACTTATTTGATGTGTATCACTTAACAAGGGTATATTTCTCTATGGATTCATTGTCCTTTATGTTGATGTAAGAACAAACTAGTTTTGCTACATTACATTGCCTGACTGATTAATATTTTAAGGACCCTTAAATTATAAGAAGATGTACAAGTGAATGATAAATTTGTGTTATACATAACTCAAAGGAGTGAGTAGTTTGGAATAAGCCTTTTAGAATTCTTTGGTTTGACCTCAAAGAACAGAAGTTGAATATTGAACATTCCAACAGTGAGTGGAAATGTTAAGTTAAAACATATGGTACATTTATTTCTATTGGTAAGGGTCTTGGATAGAGGTGTTTGTATTTGTTATTTTTCTTTTGCCTGGAAAGAACATTTGAAATTATGGGACCTGACTCTAGGGATCAATAAGGAATTATAGTATCTATAGATTGGAAAGGATTTCAATAATTTTTATATGGTATATAAACTTTCCTTTAGTCAGATCTGTGTTGGTGTTTTGCAAGTTGAATGCTTTTCTTAAAAAAAATTTGTTTTATTTTCAATAGCGCCAGCACTGTTATACCTCCTCTAGCTTTGCCTCCTCCCTTCTCTCTGCAGGGTTGCCATGGTCATTCCCTGGATGGCTGGGAAAAGGTTTTGACTGGCCTTATGTCAATCTTCAGCTGACTGCCTATTATGTCGTGACCTGGATTGTGGGTGCCAAGCGTTATCATGATTTGGACATTGATTATATTGGAGTTAGTAATACATTTAAAATATGATTCAGTTTTGGACATTTATTTGTAATTTAAAATATAATTTGGTTCTAAGGTACTTTTTGACTAACCATTTTATGTCATGAGACTAATTTGTTCTACTGGTATCTGATAATAACACAAGCTAAGTACATGTGACCTTTAATTGCTCCCCTTTGCCCATCCCAATGTCACCGCTTTTGAAAACTGTGCTAAGTGTATACCTTCTTCCTCTGAGCTGGTTTTTTTTTTTTGTATCAACCCAACTCAAATTCTCCTTCAAAGCTTTCCCTACTTTCTCTGGTTCCTACAACAATGTTGTGTTTCCTAGACAGCTTATGGGTTAGTCTTATTTTATTCTATTGTTGTCTTAAGCCAAAGATTGGCAAACTTTTTATTAAAGGGCCAGAGCATAGATAGTTTTGGGTTTGTGGGCCAAAAGGCAATATTGAGGATCTTGAGGTAAATATATAGCCATTTAAAATGTAACTATTTAAAACTAAAAGCACTTTTAACTCTCAAGTTGTAAAATTACAGATGATGGGCCAGATTTGGCAGGCTGGCTGAAATCTGTGTCCACCTGTCACAAACTGTTACTTAACACCTTAACACCTTTTAAGGATTTAAAAAGTATGGAAAATGATATCATGTCCAGCTTGTCTGTTGGCTGGGTGGAGGCATGCCTTAGGCTGCATCATACCCCACAGAGCCTTAACATACACATACTGGGTCTCCATAATCAGTTGCTTATTAATATACCATCAGTTAAAACTAATACTTAAACATTTTCATGCAACCATGACTTAGATTATCAGCAAACAATTATTGAGCCCTATTTTAGGGCTACTAAGATTAATAAGCTCTTGTATTCAGTAAGAGAAGTAGACACTGGAACATATTAACTGCGATACTACATGGTGATACAGGGCATGAGGATGAGCCAAGGGCATGAGGATGAGCCAAGGGCTGGAGGAAGTCAGAAGAAAGAATATATTAGTTTTTGCTATCCTTTTCCAAATTATGACTGAAAATTAGTTTATATTTGAGAACTTTCCTCTTTTTTTTTTTTTTGGCAATGTCGCCCAGACTGGAGTGCAGTGTTGTGATCTCGGCTGGCTGCAACCTCTGCCTCCTGGGTTCAAGTGATTCTCCTGCCTCAAGTAGCTGGGATTATAGGCACCTGCCACCATGCCGAGCTATTTTTCTTTTCTTTTTATTAGAGACGGGGTTTCACTGTGTTGGCCAGGCTGGTCTCAAACTCCTGACCTCGTGATCCGCCCACCTCAGCCTCCCAAAGTGCTGGGATTACAGGAATGAGCAACCACACCTGGCCAGAGAACTTTCTTAAATGTCAGGACATTTATAACCCATAGTGAGACTAAATGTAGGTTTGGTCTAATAGCTTTCTCTTATGGTACAATCACAAGTAATGGGTGATTCACATCTTGTTTAGACTCATGATAACACATGCTATGGTGAGGAGCTTCATTGATAAACTCTTTCCTGTATTGTTGGAGTAAAAAGACCTGCACCTGGATTCTAGAATCATCTCTTGTTATTAACAGTTTTCTCAACTGTGGAGTTACAGAAGTTCTTTCAATTCTAAAACCCCAGGCTTCATGACTCTAAACCTAATAGATGTATATATGTTCCTTTTATCCATCCTCATTCAGAGTTTGCTTTTGTGACTAGTGTATTACTGTGATTCTCTGTGTATGCTTAAAAATATGCCTTCTATACAGTATACATATTAATATTGGCTTTCAGGTGTGCCTATAGGGATCTTGTCATAATTGTTGTAACAGTCTCCTTATCTATTAGTTCTCCAATGCCTAGTATAGTCTCTGGCACACATTGCACTGTCAACATGTGTTAAATGAATTAATGAATATTCCATTGTTGAAAATCTTTGGAATAAATTACTTTTTGAAAAATACCCACGAAATATTTTAAGGTTCTTAAAAATAATATTTTAATTTTAAAAAAGTTATGCTATCTTACAAGTATCTGTAAATTCTATGGCAGGATATCCCATAAAGTAAAAAAATGGCTTATCAGATAATATGAAAGATGATGAGAGAAATGGTATCTTAATGGTAATCTACTTTCTGACATTTTGTAACTTTCAATTCATACTTTTTTGACTTTTTGTTTTGCAGATTTGGAATGAGAGGTCATATAATGCCAATTACATTAAGGTGTGTACAACTTTAGTATCTTTCTGTCTCTAACTTTTTAGTGAATAATTCCTTGTAGTTCCAAACACAGAAATTAGTAGGAAATTTGTGTTGGAAACACCATATTTTTTATACTACAGTTATTTATTTTGCTGGTTGTGACATAAAATTCAAGCAAAATCTTAACAATGTTTATATTCCTGATATTAAAGCATGTGTAATTCTTTGTGAGTCCTTAATTACCTTTGTCTAAAGAATTGTGTTGAATTTTTTTGTTTTAAAACTCATTAGTTTTGGAATTCTGATAAATTTTGTGAAACAATTATATCATTTTAGACTTTTAGGACTTCAAGAAATGTACCTGTTTTTTCTTTGTCTTTTATAAAAATTTATGGCATATATTCTAATTCTTGTTTTCTATTGGAGTGTGTTATAGTACATGTTTCTTTTTGTGATTAGCAAAGAGGTGGCAATAACATCTGCCAATTGTGTTATTTTTGGGGAACTCTTCCTAACTATTTATCTCCATTTAATTCTCACATCCTTACCTATGAGGTAACTACTATAATTGTTATTTTCCAGGAAAGGAAAAACAGCATAATAACTTCTGCCATTGGAAAAAAATGGCAGTTTTACTTTTCAGGTGGAGCTATTCTCTGGTTTACTTTTCACTTCCTTTTGTCTTGTTGTATATATCTTTTCTCCAAGAAATATAATTTTCGGGCAATATTTAATTTCAGGTTTTTAAAATTTTTTATATTAAAAAAATTTTGTTTTTATTTCCATAGGTCTTTGGAGAATAGGTGGTATTTGGTTACATGAGTAAGTTCCTTAGTGGTTATTTTTGAGATTTTGGTGCACCC